>NW_024466810.1:0-646027 GCF_017591425.1 Ochotona curzoniae
ACAGGGACAAAGCGGGGGAAGTGATGTAGGAGCTCATGTCTCTTCTTCAACCCTGCTGCTTGCTTCTTTAACTGCATTAAAGCTCTGCTGCCATCTGCAATAGGTCATGGCATAGATTTGATAGTCATCAGCCAAGAGGCTCCTGGGCTAAGGCCACATACAACTCTTCATCCAAGAAAGAACACATTTTCACAGTCAGTCTCATTCTTTCCATTTTACTGTTTCCCAACCAAGTCAGTCTCTTAATGGGAAATCAACTCATTGTTCCCACTTCTTATTCATCTCACTTTTAAAATCCAAGGTAAAGCATTGCAATGCAGTTTAACATCTTACTCAGCTCTGCTAAACTAAAGTCTTCTGCTACCAGGTTTATATACTATTTGCTTTTGTTGACAGGAACAATGAACAGAGACATACAGAAATGATTGTTGGTCTTTCAATGTCTCGAGGAAGGGTACTGGTCTTTCAATGCCTCAGGAGAGGGACTGCACACTAAGGGGGAACAAAGGACATTGGGGCTGAGTCTGGCAAAAATAAGAAATGTGTCCAAGGGAGGCAGTTGAAGATTTACCAGAACAAAACTAGAGCCTACCCACAGTAACATTTCACACACTTGTGGTAAAGATGATGTGCTCATTCTATTTCATTTTCTATATCCTTTAAAAAAAACCCTAATGTGAAATGAGACAGAAGCTGCTAAACCATTTCTGGTGGACTGGTGCTCCAATTCCCCTCAAAATCTTGACAGGGCATGAATGAGGTCACAGCCCCTGCTGCTGCTACTGCTGGCTTAGCTGCCTAGTCCTCCAGGAAAGTCAAACCCTTCATCTTGGCTCTATTGTATTCGACATTTTCCCTGCAAGGTTCAACTGTACTCATGTCTTGGATTTATGTACTGGAAGGGTATTGCAACCAATTCAAAGGGTTATTAGATGCTATCTGCAGGGCAAGTGACTTCCACTGAGTTAGGGAGAAGGAAGCAAAGGAAGCCAGGGATGATTTCATTGTGACCTCTATTTTCCTTCTGACCTCCAGGAACCCAGCTTTTACGAGGTGCGCAGCAAACAACATGGCTTCCATTTACTCTGTCTCCTATTTGCCTTGCTTCAGGTTGTCCCCTGCACCTGATTGATTGGATCTTGGGATTTTTACGAAGTTGATGGAAGAGACCAGTTCATGGGAGAGAGGGAATCTTCTGCACAGGAGGAGCTTTTTCACTCCACTGCCATCCCAACATTAACACTTCAGAATAGCTCTGATGGGTGTGGATACATTGTAAGGGAGCTAGATGGCAGGCTACAGTGGAGATTGGAGATGGGGCAAATTGGCCAAGACACTCTTGTCCCTAGGGAAAACCTCTTTCCACTGGACAGCAGCCAGTGCTCCAGCAGGGTCATAATTAAACTGAACCACAAATGTTGTGAGTGAGTGAGCGAGAGTGTGTGTGTGTGTGTGTGTGTGTGTGAGAGAGAGAGTGAGAGAGAGAGAGAGAGAGAGAGAAACGAACCCATAGACTACAAATCCATTGTAGGTTGGTTGCAAATGCAGAGCTGTACCCTTCCCGAGGTAGCATGGTGGAGGGGAACTGGTCACGGCTTTCCCATGGGTGTCTTCCCCAGGGTAGCACAGATGACTAGGTAAGGTCCAGATCCCTCCCCTCCCTGGAGCCAGCTCTCCTTCCTCTTGACTTTCAGATCCCCAGCCCACCCACCTCCAAGTTTTTCTGTTTTGTTTTTGTTTTCTGTAAATATATATTTCATATTTTGGACATGCAGGGATCAACTGAGATTCTGGAGTGGGGGGAGGGGGCGGATGACTGGGTCTTTTTAGTTTTTCCTTTCTCTCTTGGATTTTGGTGTTTGAACTTGAAAAAATAATTACAAGTATATATATAAGCAAATGACTTACCTTTAAAAAAGAAATAAGTTTATTTCATTCTTTTGATTTATCTTGTTCTCATTGGGGTTGGGTGGGGGTGGGGGGCCTTTTGGGTGGAGGGCTTTTTGTGAGCTGTATAGATTTCCAGTTTGGACTTGTTCAAATGACGCAGGAACAGAAATCAAAATGAATTAAAAAAAAAAAACAAAAACAGACAACATAAAAACAAGAAAAACTTTGTGATGTATAAAAGCTGTAAATACTCAAAGATTCTTTCTCTTTTCTAATGGCAAATTATTTCTGTCACTTTATATTCAAAAAATAAAGAAACCTACCACAAATTATCAGGGTTAAAAAAACAGAATCAGAGTTATTTTTTTCTTTGTATTTTTGCTCTCTTTGCTGTGTTTCAGGGGGGAAATAGCTAAGAGTTTTACAAATATCTAAGAGAAACCACTAAGGAAGGAGGTTTGTTTCAGCTCAGTTTTGTAGGTTCAGTTTCTCATTAGATGGCTCCAACAGGCACACATTTAATGAGGGCTAATGGGGATTGAATCAAGGGATTTGTTTATCCTAGCTGATGCTAGTTTCTTGGTTATGAGGTGGCCAACTTTAAGTACATGTGATCATAACACAATTTTTATTTCCCATAGAATTCTTTCTTATGGTAACTGCCAATTGTCTTTGTTATCAGTACAGGAAATTTTAAGTATATTGAAAAGTAGAGAAGAATGGTAAAATGAACCCCATGTAATCATCACACAGCTTCCTCAGGTTATGCAGGTCCCATTTTAACCCTACACTCACTCACTTCTCTCTCCTCGATTATATTGAAGCAATTCTCATAAATGCATTATTTTATGTGCAAATATTTCAGTACGTATCCCTGAAAGCTCAGGACTCCAACTGGTGATTATGCCATTGTAACATCAACATTCGATCATAATTGAGAGCAGGCATCTAGCTAGTTTCCAAAATTCTAATTTTCCAAAAGCTAACAGTATTTACAGATTTTTTTTCCTTTTAAATAAGTTCTACAGTTGGTTGCTATTCTTCAAACTTATTTTGAATCTAGTGGTTTTCTCCTAAGTTATTTTTAGCTTGAAACATTTATTATAGAATAGAAGCATTTTGTCCCTAAAGGGGATTTGGCTGATTGCATCTTTGTTAATGTTCAATATGTACCTCTGTCCTCTGAATTCCCTATAAATTGCTGTTTTGTTCTTTAACAAATAATCCTGCTGCTTTGATACATTTGGAAAGCCAACTGATTAGTTTTGACCAGTGTGAAACGTACTAGCAAGAATCGGTATCTTCCAGATGGGAAACAGTGAAATGGGTCTAGAGATGAGTAAGCTCCTCTCATAGTGAAGACAAGACGCAAGGATTGCATTAGACTCCCCAACCTGTCCTTTCAGCTACCACATGTACTAAAATGTTTTTCTCCCTTCTTGACCTAGCTCTATCCCTGGACATCTAAGTAAATATCAGATGATCTCTCCAATCATTCTGAATTATTTTAGGTAAAAATACACACAGCTAGCATCTCTAGTAGTTAGACAATAGCACGGATATATTTAGCTTTTCAAATGGCAATCATAAAGCACATTGCAACACCACCTGTTTAAGTTATATATATACTATGTAACAATACTCAACCGTAAGAAAAGATGAACTCCAAAATGGATTCAAATGGAAACCTTATTTCACTTGTGCTTAGTGAAATAAACCAGTGCCCCAAAGACAAGAATATGTGCCATGATATGTGGTAATTAATACACAGAGTACCAAATATGTTACCTACAACAGTGAAATTGACATTTTGAGAATTTATCATTGTTTATAGTCCTTATCTATACTCTGCAGGGACAATAGTTTTTCTAGTTACTACTTTCTGAATTCTAGAGTGCATGGCTATTAATATATAATAAACTGAAGACATGTCATTGTAAAAGAAAGAAAATAAAAAGGCATCACGTGCTCCTGCTCTCTTCCGAGTCCCAGAAAGAACCCTGCGGAGAGCAAGCAGCAGTGGACACGAGGCAGTTGTAGCAAACAGGCATTGCTTACCTTGGTCCAGGGCTTCCTTCAGGCAGTATGTCTTGTCTTTGGAGATGTGATAGCTCAGATGCTCTGTGAGAATTCCTCCAGTGTCTTTTGCTACGCTGTACCTAAAAAGTCTTTCACTAAACATTCCAAAAACTTCTAAGGTCAATTCAGACTTTCCCAGCTAGAAAGATTATTTCCACTGTTGGTGATGTAAAAGAACTTCAAAAAGTTTATACAACATTGAACTAAAAGCCGTTTATACTGCTGTAAAATCATGTGAATTACCTAATAGCATTTTCATAATATGCATTTTCATAATACACATTTTCCATGAACTAAAAATTCTTCATACTACCTTAACTTTCAAACTGCACAAGGACCATAAGATTGCTTAGATAAGAAGCTTAAAGTTATATGGTAGTTTTATTTTAAAATTTTGAATTAGAAAAAAAGTTTAGAAGAGACAAAACAGGACATGCAAAGGTCAGCTTCAGCGCTTGTAAGCTCATCTACCTAAAGATGCTCCACTAGAGTAGAAGGGGTCTTCCTGGTTGACAGGTGGACATCTGGGACAGCATTCCACAGATGAAGGCCTGAACCAAGAGTTCAAAGTGGGTGTCCTGGGGCTGATGCCAGCTGGAAGACTGGCTTCTGTTGAGCAGAGCAGAAGTTTCTTCTTCTTTTATTGGTATTTACCCTTGACTTTCTCTAGATAGCCTTTGTTGCCTGGTACAACTCCAGGACTCTTTTTCCTGACCTGGCTCACTTTGGAAGGTATTTGGGCCTGTAGTAACTTCCTCCATCCCTCCCACCTGCCCTCAACACAAAGACACAGGTCCACCCTCCTCACCACTAGAGAACATTCTACAGATTTTATTTCTACACCATAATACTATTTGGAGCCATGTCTTGACATTCCCCCCTCAAACACACATAAAGAGAAAAAAACACACTCTTGGTCTATGCACTAAGGTCTCACCAATGCACAAAATGACCCCTATATCACTTTTTATATTACTTAACTTTTGCATGTCAGTAATTTTCTTCTTTTACCACGTTTTTAAAAAATTAAAGTTTTTGTTGATTCTTTTCTAAGCCCAGTATACACAACAGCAGGACAATTTATCCAAAATAGCCCCCAAGAAATAAGATTTTTTTTTCTCTTCAAGTTGTACTTAAATAATCACTTAATGTGCACTTACTGTATTCCAGATGGCCATTCCATTCATGTCTCTTGGAATCCTTTTGTCCCTGATGAAGGCTAAAAGTTTAAGACAGGCACTTCTACTGGAGAGGCAGGGATTGGCTCTTGATTTCCTGTAAGAAAAGAATTCAGAGATGAGTGGTCAGCAAGCTAGTCAAAGTTTGATGAAAAGAATACACATGGCAGGCAGGGTCAGTCGCTTGGCAAAGAACTTTGCTTACAGTGTCACATTGGGAAGGCACCTTGAGAAAGCCATGCAAAATTGTCCTTATAGGTGACAATAAGCAACCCTGCAACATTGAGCATCACCCATTATGTCTTTAATAATTGTCAGCATGTGCTAAATAGTTCACCTTTATTACCCATTTGCCTTTAATACTAATGATGAGATAAAGCATGTTTCACAGGGAGCCATGAGGCTACTTAATTAGCCTGACGCTCATAAAGAACAGATCTTTCTCAAATCTTTGTGCTACTCCACCATATTTTTTTGTGACAACCTGTCTTTTGGCCACTATATGGCTGCATATTCAAGCTACCTAAGAAGACTTAGAAAATGCAAATGCTGAATATTCAGTGTTTTGTTAAACCTCACTAGGTTTACCCACTGCAGATTCCAGACTGGTGTCAAGTGGTGTGATTGAATATCAGAAAATACAATCAGGACCAGGAGATAGCAAAGAGGTAGCTACAAATTTTCCTAGCCCAGTGAATGCAGACAGAGCCCATGGTGAAGATATATGAAGCTCAGCCATGTGTTACCCATAAATTCTTTCCAGGGTATCAGGTATTAATTTTTAGCCAAGTTCCAAATGGGCACAGACATTGGATTGGGATCAAAGGCCTGCATCAAAGGACTGCTCCTGGGAACTGCCTTTAGGCCTTCCCAATCCCACACTACCTTAGGCTCTGCCGATAAAGGCTTCTAGAGGAGGGCTGGTGGAGGAGCGAGATTGTTTTATTGTCTAGTCTTGTTCAGCCAGTGGACTATAGTCTCTCCTCGTGCGGTGGTCCCTGAAGCCTTCCTTAACCTGCAGAGCCATTAGCATATCCCAGATTACCCCAGACAGCAGCTCCAACTCCTGATGGTACTTCTGGGTTCAGTTTCCCACAGCCCCTCTGCAGTTAAACCTCAGAACTTGGACATCTCTTTCAACTTTATGGTAAACAACTATCCTCTCAATTCTTCCAGCTACCATCACTACTCCATACACACTGGATTCTCTAAAATGCTTCAAAGTGAGGATGGAAGAAGAGCTGTACGTGGGCTCCTCTGTCTGCAAACAGCCAATACAAAATTCAGCCCTGTTTCTAGGAGAAACATATTAGGGGTGTATGAACAAGGAGATCCACCCCAAGTGAGGACTGGCTTCAGAAGAGGCTCCAGGAACTGCAGGCAGATTTCTCCTGCGACAGTCAGTTCAAGACTTTATTTCCATTGTTACATCATACTATTAGGAAAATTCAAGTTAATTTGTAAGCTACATAAATAGGATATTATTTCCTGACAACTTTAGAGATATTATATTTATATATTAGTTATGTAATATATATGTATTTTTCTGTTACTTATTTAATAAGAATATATACAAGTAGATATTTATCTGTTTATGTTTATTCTGACCATGATGGCAGTGAGAGAGAAATAAGGGAACTTTATAGTCTCTTAGGATAAGCTTCCTGGAAAATTTTGAGAAAGCTGACACACTGCCAATAATGGTCAAAGGATGGGGTGAAAACTAGGAAAGGATTCTGATCTGTGTGAAGATCCTAGGGCCAGAGTTTCCATTCTTTGTCATCCATTCATTGTTTATTATGTGTCAGACATTGTTCTAGGAGTTAAAGACACAACAATAAAGCAAAGTCCTGCCATCAAGGAACATGCATGCTTAAGCATCTTTGGGCAGGGTCTATTTGGCTCCAACAAACCTAGAGATCGCATGTAATGGGGGAGGCTACCTGTGTCCACTGCTTTGACCCCCACACCTTGCATATGTAGAGTCCAATCATATGTCCCAAACACTGCTATGGGTACAGGTAGTACCAGAACAATTGGAAATACTTTGATTCTGAAATGGATGCATTAATTCCTCTTTGGAGAAGGGGGCATTCTTCCAGAAACACTTGTGTTGAAAATTACCTCTGTAACCAACTGCGATAGCCACACCTGGCTTGCGCCGAGAACGATATACAGAATAAAAAAACTCTAGCATTGCGGAAAAGGAGATAGATAAGAGGTAAGTGACTTAGGAAGAGAAACAGCTCTCATGCACTTGTCTATTGAGTCTGACATAGGCAAAATTATTTATGATCTTGTTAATGATGAGAGGATTGGGACAGTGACTTCTCCAAGATCATGCAGTAAGAAAAGGATCCTATATTCTCCAAGCTTTTGCATCCTCTGCTGATCAGCAATGGTACCCACAGGAACATATGCAAAGAAAAATCTAACAGAAGGTGATGAGGATGATGTGGCAGAAATGAAGGAAAAAATAGAACCAGAATAAGTGACAGACACACATCCATCTTATGGTTTTGATTTAGACACCATCACAAAGCCTTCTCATAAGGAAAACAGTTGACTGATCTTTACAAACATTAACCCAAAAAAATCAGTTGCACAAACTCACAAATTCTGACTCTTAGTATCCCATCATCACATGGCCGTGATTTCATTGAGTTCCCAATGGCACAGAGGCACTTGAGCAGATCCCTACGGGGCAGCTGTCCCCCAGCAGCATCCCTGACCACCTGCCGCCCTCAGAGCTGACGCTGCTTGAGCCACACTCATCTCTCCAGACGTCCTGCTAAGTCAGCAAATGCAGATATCTTCCCAGGGATAAGAGAATGTACAAGAGATCTTTGGCTGGTGCCCTGCCTTACATACTGTTCTAAATCAGCTCTGCCCCAGTCTTGTAGGGTCTGGATGTCACCCCCTCTCCCCCAGATCAAACCCATTGCCATTCATATTAAAGAATGAAAAGCAAATGAGGGCACCTTCAGGCTGCGGCACAGCCTCAGAGGAGTTCGTCATCACCCTCCCCACACCCAGCCTTGACCCCTGGCTGTGCTTATGCCACACTGACAACCAAGCACTCAGATCCTAACCAGCGGGAAAGGAAGCTCCCAAGTTTGTTCAAAATAGTTTTGTCTTGCACTCTATAGTTAGCCCCTTCTGTAGGTTCTGAGCCGTAGTGGCTTACAATCTCCAGAGTGAATTCAGAGAGTGGGAGTCAAAGAAAACACTGCCAAAGCAATCAAGGGAAACGCATAGACTGAGGCTATAGGTCGTTTGCGAAGACAAACCTTTGCAGGAGAGTCTGGACTCAACACGAATGCTTCCCTACATGATATTGTGACGACTGGCAGAAGGGAGTACAGAATGAAACCACAGCCACAGAAACATTCCCTTCTAGCGATTAAATCGCCCTTCCCAGTAGCAGAAGAGCAAAAACCCAGAAAGCCAAATGGTCCTCTACTTTTCCACAGACAAGAGGGTGTCAAAATGGGTCAGGTACTCTACTTTGAATTCAAACTTCAATCTGCCTCCTGAGCCACTGGGCAGCTTTCCATGTTAGTGCAAGCTGTCACCCACCTGCCTTCAAGGAGGCCATCCAGGTCTTCCCCTCCAATTTCCTGTCCAAAGTATTGGCTCAGAGAGCAGGGAGCAGCACACCACAAGCCTGGAGACCGGTGCTTTGGGGTAGACCACAGGTGCCTCTCACACAGGCTTCTCCCCTTGAAAAGTCTGAACTCACGTTCTCCCATCTACTGTAACGCCTCCAGCCTCTGTCAGTTTGGGACCTCCAAAGTCCCACTTTTCAGGACAAGTTTTTTAAAAAAATATTCCCAATCTTTTGCCATCAGAGCAGAGACCCAAAAATCAATCTTGCCTTGCCTCATAGGGGAAAGCAATAGGCACTATGTGCTTTCACATCACAGCAGCAACTGAATTCACACGAGGCTTGGGTCCCTGCAGGTGGCATTCAACCCAGAATAATTCCCACTTCTTTTCCCAATTAACTCAAGTCATTAGGTTCCACACAGATTCAAAACATAGCCTAGGTAATTCACATGCCACAGGTGTAGTCTCCGGTTTGGATGGTAGAGAACGGAAAAATAATAACCTTGCCTTGCTTGGACCCCTACAATGTCCTGGAGCCCTGGAGTGTCACAGCCTGAGTCTCTCAGTGCCATTTAGTGCCCTTTCTCTCTTCATGCCAGCACAGCCCCTGCCCTGGTGGCGCATGGCAGGGGTGAGCCATCAGCACAGAACACAGCAGAGTCACGAGGGCCAGTAACAAGCAGCAGCGATGCACAAAGGAAAGACCAAACAGTAGGGAGGGAACAACCACAGAAGGGGGTATCATTCCATTAGCTGGAATCTGGTGTGATTCTGAGATAGCTGCACCCCCATCTCACTCAATAAACTGCATGGCAGGACATTAACACTTCCAACATAACCAGCACTTTCTGCCATCAGACCAACTCTGTTTCCACCACAGTCCATCCTAAGCCGGCAAGTTCAGTACCTGGAACAAAACTGGTCATTAGACTTCAAAGCTGCAGAGTGGGTGGGTGAAAGTTAGCATTGTCCGATACTAAGACAGGAGAAATGGTTTCAGGGACTTTCCCCAAAGTCAGAATTCAGCAGCATGAAGGCCTCAAACTCAAACTTCCTGGGCTCGGTGTATTGCAGAGCAGCTCGATGTGGGGCCACTGTTAGTCTCAGGTATTCTACATTTCACACAAAGGAGGGACAGAATGGGAGCAGCTGATAACTTCAACATCTACCCCAGGGCTTTCCTACAAGGAAGAAGGGTAGCCTTGCTATGGGCACATTCCTGTTGCCTCTGCGGGCTCTTCTTAGGATGGCTACTTCTCTCTAAGGCCATCTGCCTACTCTCTGGTCTCAGGAGAACAACCGGAAGGGGTGGTCCCACGTGAGCCATGCCAGCCCTAATGCAACTGTGTACTTAAAGCGAGGGGCAGTGCTCACTGTAGAGTACTCAGAGCAAACATTTTGGTTCAAAGTCAAGTCAAGGGAAAAAAAAGCAGCTCAGCCTTTCTATCTTTATTTTTCCTTTACATCTTCTCCCTTCTTGCCTCCCAACTAGTATCTGAACATGCAATCCATGTCAGGTAAATTCTTGTGTCTGAAGATACAGTGTGGTCACACCTGACAGAAACCCCTTCCCGCATGGGGCTTAACATCTGGTGGGAGGAAGCAAACAAGCAGCAAACACACAAGATATGTAGTGTGCCGAGCGGTAATGAACGCCAAAGGAGAAAGCGGAGAGCATGGGGAGACAGAGCCCCTAAGAAGGCTCCACAAGGGCAGAGGGTGCGAGCTCTGCAGGCATCCCGGGGAAGGACATTCCACACAGAAGGAGCAGCAGGGCTAAGACGCAGAGGACGGTGTAACATGTGGCACAGTGCAGACACTGTCAGGTAGAGGAACAGGAAGGAGGAACCGTACATGCAACGGTATCTTTCTCCTTTCTGCCTTCACTGACATCGAGATGTTTACCATCACAGCAGATAGAATCGGTATTATCAGTAAAAATGGATTAAGTGGTTAGACTTAGATCTTCAGTAAGGAGATGCAAGGGAACAGCAGAAACACCTGCAGTGCCAAGAATGACAGAGAACACACCAATCTAAGAGGTCATGGTGGGGGCCCCATGCACTAGCCCAGTAGCTAAAGTCCTTGCCTTAAATGTGCCTGGAAATTAAGTAAATGACCATACTCATATTACGTCTTTATAACTTTGAAGTAAAACAAAGATTGCATCTTCAGGGATTAATTGCTGAAACATTTTAGTAAGCACTGTATGCCAGATAGCTGGAGTGAATACTTTGCATTTTCAGGTCTGGCCCTACACTGACCCCAAGAAGCAACTTTTGCAAGTATTAACAAGTCTCATGGTAAAATTAAAAAGGTAGATACACTATGCTACAAAGATAATTTGAAATTGTATTCATGATCCATCTTCCAAAAGTTCATAGAAATACATCTTGGGAAAGAAACTGCATGTGGACTACAAAACATTTTACACCAAAATAAACATCCTTAATTCCTTTTTCCATGAACTTTTTAAAGTGCTTTCACTTAATTCTCATGTTCCCAAAGATTAAGGAATCTTTCTAAAGTTATACAGCTAGTTGGTGACAGAAGTGGGATTCTGCTATGTCCTGACAACAGACACCCAGTGCTCCTGAATCCAGACAGGAAGGAGATTCTGAGCTTTAGAAGCAATGTAATTTTGTGTTGATATGAAAAGTGTTGAAACATTCTGGTGTGTAGTCACCTTGGCAACGGGCCTGCTTCTTGTGCAGTGTGCCCAGCGTCCACCAACACTCATCCACTAAGTTGGCAGAAGGGATTTAGAGGAAAATTACAAAAGGATAGTGACTTGCGAGTGGAAGACAGAATGTAGTTAAACTCCAATGATCACTTCCCTAGAAACACAAATTTGAAAACATATCCATACACCCAACTGTCTGTACAAGAGCTAAAGAGGCTGCTAAAACAGTGACAGAACAGCACAAAACCCCATCGACCATGAGAGTACAAATACGCTGCCACAACGGCCTTTGCCACCAGCCACTACTCCTGCCAGGCACTGTAACCAGTGTTACCCGGTCCCACCCAGCACCTGCTCCTGGAATTCCAGTATAAGCCTTATGTAACCCAGCAAGTCTTGCAGTGTCTTGTTCATTAAACACCTTAAGCTGAGTCTACATAGTACATTACTGCTTGTTAGAATCTCTGGCCCACAGGATATATGCCAGGTCCATGGTCAGTGTGTGGGATTCAGGATTCTAGACTCCAGCCTCCCCTGTGGAAGCTGCTTGGATTTGGATTCTTCTCATCCATCAATTCTTAGGCCTAAGGTAGCTGCATACAATGGAAACAAGTAAACAGCACAGTGCAGGACATCTTGTCCTCTGCTACAGAGCCAAAGTGACTCTCACCTATCCAGCCACAGCATCTGGCAACATCTGTGGGGTCCATCTCCTCCATCTAACTTCAGTGCAACTCTTGGAGCTCCTGAACTGGGCAAGGCCTAGGAGTCTCTAAGTTCAGCCAGCTACTAGAACCAGAACCGGTGTACAAGACATAGCCACAACACAAGGCGGGTCTGTTTGCAATGTCTGAACAGCTCATCACACGAGTCCTTCCCTCAAGAGATGGCTGAAGACCCACGTATTTGGAATCTCCATTACTGTACTGATCCACAGAGACATCTTGGAGCCTTACTACAGCTGCCATCAACCAAGCCAATAAAGGCAAGATAGGATTATACCACAAAATTTAATGGAAAGATAAAGCACTCCAGCAAACCAACAGCCACCAAAATATTTCCAGGAATAAACTGATAGACTCAGGAGATCCCCCACATGAATAAAAATCAATGTAGAAATACAAGAAAACTCAATAGGAAAGACAATGTGATTCTTTATGAAAGAACATAATATCACATTAATGTTGAACTGTTGAAGAAAGGGAAATTCACAAAATGCCTGAAAAATTCATAATGATTGAAAGGTTACTCAAACATACAGAAAATGCCATCAACGGGAAGGTAATAAAAACACTATTACTCCTTAAGAGTATAGACAAAAAGCTGCACAAATAAATCTTAAAATGTCAATCTTATTTGTATAGATTTTTTATATTTTGAATTAGTAACCACAGATCAGAGAAAACATATCTGTCTTTGGGGACTGGCTTATTGCTCTAAACATGATTTCCAGTGCCATGTTTTTGTTTGTTTTTTTAAAGGCAGGATTTCATTCTTTATTGTGGCTGAGCAGTATTCCATGGAGTATATATACCATTTTATCTAGCCAGGTATCCACGATGGACACATAGGGAAGAAGAAAGACGGTCAAGGAAGTGTATTACTATGTTTCCTCTGCATTGTGAGCACCAAATGAGTTCTGTTAATATAAAATAAAAATGCAGAAAAATGTGGGGTACATGGCATTCATGAGAAATTCAGTGGCGCTGTTGGAGAAAATGAACAGAGAAATATTAGGAGTATCTAAGTCAAACACAAAATAGTCAAGTATCTTTAACAACAGACTAAAAACAACAAAGGCTCTGATTAGAAGTCTGACAGCGAGTCCAAAAATAGAAAAAATAAAATGAAAACAGTATATGGGGTCTCTGGGGTACTAGCAAATGACCAAATATATAAGACTTGGGAATACCTGAAGGGATGGAAAAAAGAATGGTTTTTAAAAGTTATTTAATGAATTAGCAGAAAATTTAATGGAAACATAAAGACAAATCCAGCAAACCAACAGCCACCAAAATATTTCCAGGAATAAACTAATAACATAAGGAGATAGCCTAACATGAAATGAGAAATCAAGGTAGAAATGTAAGAAAACCCAAGCAGGTAGACAGCATATTCTTTATGAAAGAACATAATATCACATTAATGTTGAACTGTTGAAGAAAGGGAAATTCACAAAATGCCTGAAAAATTCATAATGATTGAAAGGTTACTCAAACATACAGAAAAATTCATTCTCACAACAGCATACTTTCCATGCACTTCAAAATCATGGGCTTAACACTTATTAGTAATAACTCAAAAAGCAAGTAGAAATAAAAACACTATTACTCCTTAAGAGTATAGACAAAAAGCTGCACAAATAAATCTTAAAATGTCAATCTTATTTGTATAGATTTTTTATATTTTGAATTAGTAACCACAGATCAGAGAAAACATATCTGTCTTTGGGGACTGGCTTATTGCTCTAAACATGATTTCCAGTGCCATGCTTTTGTTTGTTTTTTTAAAGGCAGGATTTCATTCTTTATTGTGGCTGAGCAGTATTCCATGGAGTATATATACCATTTTATCTAGCCAGGTATCCACGATGGACACATAGGGAAGAAGAAGAGACGGTCAAGGAAGATGTATTACTATGTTTCTAAATCTGTATTGTGAAATGCACCAAATGAGTTCTGTTAATATAAAATAAAAATGCAGAAAAATAGTTAAAGGAAATTAGTACATGGCATTCATGAGAAATCAGCAGTGGCGCTGTTGTGAGAAAATTCCACAGAGAAATATTAGAAATATTAGAAATGAAGTATTCATCAAATGAAGTTATATCACCTATTTGGGCAGTATACAAGTGGATGGAACATCTCTCTCCCACCCTTTTTAACTCTTTCATATAAACAAACATAAGTCTTTTTTTTTAAAAAAAAAAAAAAAAGGATGTAGGGAGAACAAGAGTGAGCCACACAATTCCTCATTTGGAGAACAAGACTTTAGAAATAACTGGATCAGACAAAACTAAAGGAGAAAGAATTAAAATGCATAAAGAAACCCTATGTGAACTGCATGATGTCAC
Organism: Ochotona curzoniae; assembly: GCF_017591425.1. Lineage (NCBI taxonomy): Eukaryota > Metazoa > Chordata > Mammalia > Lagomorpha > Ochotonidae > Ochotona > Ochotona curzoniae. The sequence continues at coordinate 14,513 of NW_024466810.1, forward strand.
TCATATTATAGGACAGCTAAAGGAGAAAAAAATGTATTGAGAAACTTTGAAATAAAGTAGTAATTGAAAACTCCAACACTTCAAAGAGATACGGACATACAGATATGGGAATCTCAAAAGAACTCAGGCTCATTTAACCAAAAAGAAAAAAAAATCTCCAAAGAATATTGTTATGACGTCCTCAAACATGAAATAACAACAACAACAAGAATCCTAAAGACAGTAACAGAAAAGCATAAAATTACATATAAAGCCAAACCAATTAGACTAGCAGCAGACTTCCCAACAGGTACACTACAGGCAGTAAGAGGGGGGGATGATACATTCAATTAGTTGAAAAAAGCTTCCCACCAAGAATATTATAACCTGCAAAGCTATCCCTGGAAGTGAGGGAGAAATGAAGCGTTATTTTTTTTTTAGATAAGCAGAGAATTCCTTACCATGAGACCAGACTTACAAAAAATGCTGAAGAACACGTGACTCTAAGCAGGTGGGCACAACTAGGTGCTTCTCACAAAAAGATAGGTCTATGTTCCCCGTGGACTTGGAGTCAGGGCTGTTGGTCTGACAGGGGGAGGTGCATGTCTGCCGGGCTGTGAGGCACACACACAACACCATCCTTCTACAAGTCCTGTGGGAAGGCATGGAGCACAAGCCACTAAGGTACAGTTTTAGAGGTAATTTATGCTGGGAATATCTTTGGTCTCCATGGTTGGGACAAACTCACAGGGCTGAGTGGGAGCTTCAACACCCTACAACCTCACAAGTCTTTTGTACAGACTATAAGAATTCTTTGACAGTGTGTGATGTGTAGCGGAGTCTCTGGGCACACAGAGCTGCACATGGGCCATGGGCCCAACATGCTGGGCACAATGGCTAAATCTTTACCTTTCAAGCACAAGGATCCCATGTGAGTGCTGTTTCCCAACCAGCCAACTGCATATGATCTGGGAAAGCAGTAGAGGATGGCCCAGAGCCTTGGGATCTTGTACCTGTGTGGGAGACTCAGAAGTAATTCCTGGTTTCAGATTGGCTCAGCTTCAGCCATTTGGATAGTAAACCAGTGGATGGAAAATCTTTCTCTGTCTCCTCCTCTGTTAATCTGATCTGCCTTTCCAATAAAAATAAATGCCTTTAAAAAAAAAAAAGAACTGCACATATCTTTTGTGTAACTCATGATTGGGAGTTGTAGCCACTGTGGGCTAGCCTGGGGCATGGATCACCCTGAAAGAAAGGAGAAGCAGTCATTCACTAACAGCAGTAATCACTGCCTCCCCAGGTCTGATAAAAGAAACACACCATGCCCAACGTGGGGCCTCCCTGGTTCTCATCCCACACTTGAGCACAGACCAGAGTTCATTGCCTATCCCAAGCATATGCTCTGGATATGCAATTACTCCACCAAGCCACAGAGTAATAGTTCAAAGATAAAAACCATCAGAGGAGAAAAACATGAGCACCTCCAGAAAAGATAAAAATAATTGGAGAAACATGAATAAGGGAGCCAATATGACTCCCCAAAAGGAACATTTCAATTTTAAAATGTGAGGATGCTGATAAAGTGACTGAGAGCGAATTCAAAATGTTATTACTGAAAAATGAGAAGCAAATGAATTAATTCAGAAAATCCACAATGTGGATGATAAATTTTCCTGTGAGATTAAAATTTAAGAGAAATTGAATTGATATACTAGGAATGAAGAATTCAATATGGCAAATTAAAAAAAAAAACAGTGAAAAGCCTTAACAACAGACTTGGTGAGGCAGAAAAAAAACATAACTAAGCCAGAAGATAATTCTTAGGAAAAGAAAATCAAGACAAGATGGCCAAAAACCACAGTGTTCAATATTTATGGGATATCATCAAACAACATAACATACCTGTTTTAGAAGTTCCTGACAGTATGCAAAGACAGTGAATTAGAAGGCCTATTCAATGAAATAATATCTTGTAGACTGGGAAACTAAAGATTCAACTAAGACACTATTACAACTCAAAGAGTTTGTCAAGGTTGCAGGATTCAAAAATCAATGCACATAAATCAATGGCCTTCATATACACAAACAATTCCACAGCTGAGAAAGAACTTGCTAGATCAGTACCATTCACAGTTGCTGCAAAAAAATTTTAAATACCTTGGAATAAATTTAACCAAGAATTTTAGGGATCTGCAATGTTTTGCAATTTTCATTAACCTCCCACCTTTCTTTAAGACAACAGTGCTTATCATCCAATTATCACACGTTTTAGTAGCTTGGCATCACCTCTATAATGTGGCCAAATTTCTTGTATGTTATAAAAGTCCTCATCATTAATCATCATTCATCGCTTACCCCATCAAAGTTACACGGTAGTCACCTCGTTCTGGACCTACTATTATCATTCCTTTGCACATCTTTTTGTCTACTTGCAGTATTCTCTCCCCATGCCACCCAACGTCTCCCAGCTTTTCCCTTATTATCTATCGCTCATCAAACTTGTTCTAAATAGTGTCTCCTTTTAAATGTCAACCTCTTTCCCTTCAGCACGATGGCTGGCCGTTTGTCCTTCCAAGGCTGCTAGGACACTTCCTTTTAGCACTGTGACAGTTAATTTGAAACTGATGGCAGAGCTCATCAGGGGAAATCAGTTTAAGTTAATCTTTTCAAAATACATGGGTGGGCAAAGTTAACAACTAAGTGAAGACATAAATGAGAAAAAGCAAACTGCATTCTATGCACCCAGAAGTTTCTGTGATCTAAATGAGACAAAGATCCTCTGCTGCAGAGTAGTTCACTTCAGAGACAGTCGACTACTCTGATCTTAATTATATTTCTTTTTCAATTAGGATTGTCTTAACTACTCCTCGAGCTATTCTGTAGCTGGGTGACTTGTAACTCAGAAGGGAATATGTCATTTAACTTACACTCAACACTGTGTAATTAAACAGCAGTTCCAGTGCATGCTATTTCCCAGATACACTAGTTAGCACACTTTTTATAAAGAAATTAAACTTGAGAGAATTAGAGGAAGATTGTCAATCACTCATCTATTTTCCAGCAATGGGAGGCACTAGAACTTGTGGAACAGTCTTTTGCAGTCTCAATCCAAATCTACACAGAAATTGTGAAATAACAGAAAATCAAACAAAATGCCAAATTATCCCACATACAGAGAAGGAACTGGCTTGTGAAATTTTCGTTCTAGATCTTTATTTGTGCATTTACTATGGGTTATAGTGTATTTCTCACTGTGTGTCAAGATTAAAATGTTAGGAAATACTGGTTAAGGGCTGGACCATTGAACTGGACTACACTATGAATCTCATGAAGAATTAGGTTTGTGGGATGCTGCTTCAGAGATCTAAGTGTGAGCCCAATTTGAGAAATATAAAACGATGCTCCTGATGCATTGAGCCATTAGCTCAACTGAGTAGCTATTTGAGTATGTACTGCACAATTCCTGTACTTCAAAGATGGGGATGTATATTTTTTTTTACTTCTAGGAAGGCACTAGGTCATGCCTGGACCAGCATAACAAGTTGTGGAGTTATAGCCCCTGCCCTCGAGCTCTTAAAATCTAGTAGAGTTTCTAAGGCACAATAATAAATGTCTCCTTAGGAAGCAACACATAAAAAGTACTATATGAAGGGTATAAACAGTGCCACAAGCGAACAAACAAAATAGCCTCCGCCTCGAGATACCAGAGTATGAGAAAAGTGAGTGGTACAATCTCATTTGGGAAAGGGCTTGAACAACAGGTACTGCTGAAGCGAGAGAGGAGGAGGGAACGGAGCAGGAGAGAGAGGGAGAGAGAGGGAGAGGAGGAGAAACAAGCCTGGATAAAGAGAGGATGTGCTCAAAGGCATGGGCATGGGAGGTGTAACGCTTGTTTAAGGAGCACACAGTCTGTCGTAAGGATGGAAATGAGTGGCAACAGAGTGAACTGGGCTGCAGGCCTGACTTTGTCACCTGTGACTTCACCGGAACTTCATTTTCTGGCATCTGAATTCCTGCCAACCATCTTTCCACCTGAACTTCTCCTCTACCATCGTACGACGTTTCGGCCTAGAATCATCACCTTCCAATGCATGGACCCTCTCACGTCCCCCAACTCCCCATTACTCTCACACATTTTCATGGCTCTGCCTATGTCTGAACAGCACCATTCTTATTCCCTCACAAAACTGTGAACTAACCTGCACTTCCCTTTGCAGGGAACTTGGCCAGGCCATGCACCGGGTTAGATCAAATTGCTAGTCTACTTTGTGCCTCCCCCCTAACTTATGAGCTCTAGGAAAGTACCTAGCATGCTGCTCCATGTTAAATTCATGAAAACAAATTTTAAATGAAATTCAGCATTGAGGATGGGCAAGCTTTTATCGCACACAAATCTTTATGTCCAAAATAACTTCCTTACACTTAGTCCCCAGAAGCAGTTCCAACAGTCATTGTGTTCATGATCAATACTGCAAATTGAATCTCAAGGTGCTTCAGTTTCCCCCCACCCCCCGTTAACGAGGGAACCTCTATATGGGGTTCCTATGACAACTATGTGAGTTAGTACATGTGAACAATTTTGTATAGAATTCCTGAAACAGAGGCAACTCTACAGAGGTATTCTCGTTCTTCCCCGTTCCTAAAGTTCCCTTACCCTCTCCTCTTTCCCATTTCACTAAAGTAATTACTTTACTTCATACTTCTTTAGAAGTAAAATTAACAGGGTGCTAACTTAAGATGAAAGAGAAGAAAACACCAGGAATCTGTTTACCACCTGAATAAGCCTGCACTTTTTAACCATTTCTGCAACTCTTGATTCTTTTGAAGCCTTGCAACTCTCAGGAGAGGGACAATTCCAGCTCACCCCACAGAAGCGACTACCCGTTCTCCACTCCTACCCTGACGGCAGAGATCTGGGTATTTTGTTCCTGGAGCACTCAGCCACAGCACACAGAAGGAAGCGTGTGCAAAAATGACCCTATTCTTCAAATATCAAGAATCTGTTCTCCAATCATTGTTTAGTACTTTCTGAGCATAGAGGCTAATGGCCGTCTGTCTGGGTCCTCCCTCTGCTGTACGTGCGTTCCCTGGGCTAAACGGCCTTCCAGAGGATGTGAAGTGCTAACACCTTTCCCATTCCTCCTTGATCTTTCTGTGTTTTCTCCTTTGGGGGGTCATATATTAAAGACTAGAGAAAATAAACAACTGCAAATACAAGCAAAATTGTAAACGGCACAGGTGCCATGGGAAAGGAACGAAGCTCAGAAAGGACCTGAGATGACCTTGCATTTACACCTGAGTGGCTGCATTCCCAAATTTGAGTATTGGTTTGTTTCCCAACTGCACCATTTCTGAGCAGATTCCATGCTAGCATCCCCAGGAACGGGGCAGGTGATCCAAGTTCTTGGGCTCTTATCACTCATAGGAGAGACCAGCTTGAGTTTCAGGCTCCTGGCTTCACTCTGGACCAATGCTGACTTTCAAAGCCATTTGTGGTATGAGCTGGCACTCTCATTCTCTGATTCTCTCATTTTCTTGTCAAACAAATGTTTAAAAGTTCACATCTGAAGATGATAAATACACTTAAAGCAGTAAGAGATATCTAAATAAAAACAGTATTGAAAAATCAGAAACCCTTGAGAAGGACATTTTGATTTCTAAGGTTACCACATTATTAGATTAAAAAATGCATTTTTCAAAAAAATAAAAAAATCCCACTAAACATAAAGAAACAGGAAAGCATGACTGAGCAGAAGAAAAATAAAATTTGATGGCAGATTTAATTGGCCAATAATGTAAGATAACTGCTTTATAGATGTTGAAAATGAAAACTCATGAAATAAAAAAAATTATGAACAGAAGTGAAATAGTAACAGAGAATCTGAAATATAAAGCAAGAACCTCTGAAATTGAGGACAGTAAGAGAAATGCAAATGACCTAGTACATTTTGAGATAGAGCCAGCTGCAGAAAGAGGCAGTCAGTGAACCTGAAGACAGGATAATGAAAATGTTAAAGAATGGACGTGAGCTGAGGCAAGAGGTTAAGGCTGATGAACATTAAGAGATTTACACTGAAGCACAGTCTAATCGAACTGCCCAAAGTCAAAATCCAAGAGAAAATATTGAAAGCAACAAGAAAGAAACCATTATCACATTCTCTTATCCCCCTAGAATGTTGTGAAGCCCCTGGTAGATCCTGAACAGCATCAGTAGATTTTCCATCAAACTTTGGAAGCCAGCGGGGAGTGGGCTGGGCCAACATATTCAAAATAGTAAAACTAAATAACTGCCAACCACTAATCCTATAGCTGGAAACACTTGCCTTCAAAAACTAAAGGAGAAATTGACATTTCCAAACAAGCAATGCAAATCTGTATGACCACTAGGACTTTCACTGCCAGAAATGCTACAGGGAATCTGGCGATGTCAAATGGAAGCACAGTAACTTGAAGCCATCCAAATGAAGATCTCAGAATCAGACATCAGTAATTATAAGAGCTGCTACTTTCTAAGCAATGGCTTGCAACCCCACTTGTTTTCTGTATAATTTCAGAGACTAATAGCTCAAAAAAGGTATTAATCCGAAATCAAGTATTCTAACATTGGCTTACAAACCTTTATTCATTCTGTGTCCTGTAAAATTTAAGAAACTAGTGAATTTAAAACAATGATTAGCCTACCTTTGAGGGCCCATAATATAAAATAATATAAAATACTGATACCAGTAGCTGAAAGGGGTGGAGCAAGAGCTGTGATAAAATAGGATTTTTGAATACTATTGAAATTAAACTAACAAATTCAAATTAGAGTTTATAACTTTATGACATTAAGGTAATTGCTACAGTAACTGCAAATAAAATAGCTGTGGAATATGTACAAAATAAAAAAAAATCTGGACTCCCAATGAATTTTGACAATAGGGTGCTGGATTTTGTACATTTGAAACCGCCTGGACAGAACCCTCAGAGTGTGAGCCACATTGGGACCCTGGCTTGATAGCAAGTGGCCGTTCTCCATCCCTGGTTACTGGAGCTGTTGGGAGGCTGGGGCAATGGCTTCTCTCCTTATCTGCCCCCACCCTCCGAAACAAGGAGAAACAAAATTTGGAAACAATGGTCATACCCACTTTTCTCTAACCCTTAATCTAGCCCACTCAGATCAACTATGTTAATATCATCTAAAGTAAATTAACTTTAAAAAGCAGAATGATAGATTCATGAATGCTGCTGAAGGACTATACTGTTACAGTCACATAAGGGAAATCAGTGGGAGCAGGTGGAATGAGGATGGCGAGAAGAGTAAACCCCTGAGCCTGTGGTACTGTATCTTAAAAAATTGAAAAAAAAATTGAAAGTCGCTGGATAAACAAAAAAGATCAGTTGTATTTCCTTCAGCAATAATGAACAGTCTGAAAAGTGGACTGTGAAACAATTCCATACTCAATAGCTTCCAAAAGCAATTCTTAAGACTTACAAAACATCACTAAATAAATCCGAGAAGGCATAAACAAGTGATAGCACATCCCACCTTTGCAGCGGAAATCTTCATGTGAAAATGTCAGTACTACCCAAAGTGACCTATAGATTGAATGCAATTGCTTCAAAAATCCCAATGACTTTTTGCAAAAAATAAACTACAAAATCCATGTGAATTTCAAGAAACCACCAACTAGTCAAAACAATGTTCAAAAGGATAAAATTGGAGGGGTCACATTTCTTGATTCCAAAACTCACTACAGAGAAACAGTAATCAAAATGAGATTGCACTCACATAAAGATAAAGGGATGAATGAACTGGAATACAAACCCTGGACACCAACCCTAATTATTATGATTAATTGCTTTTTAACCGATGTGCCAACATAAGCAGTGAGGCAAAGGACAGACTTCAACAAATGGCAGGGGGAAGAGAAGGACAAACCAGAGGAAAAGAATGAAGTTAGACCCTCATTTTATGACATATTAACTCAGTGAATCAAAAACCTAAGTGTAAGATTTGAAACAAACTTTTCAAACAAAGAAAAAGTAGCAAATGGAACCACAAGAAAAATTTTAAATTTTGGCATCAAGATGCCATCATCATCAGGGAGGACATGCATCGGTGGGACTAAGGAAGCTACAGAAAATCTCTCTCTCTCTCATGCTGTGAACCCAAAACTGCTCTTCAAAGTATTTAATATTTTTTTAAATCTCCAAAGTTAAAAAGCAAAAGGTCCTATCAATAGAGAACCTCCCATTCAGCAACAGAAATGAAAAAAAAAAATTACAAATCATGTGTTTAATTGGGGATTAATATCCAGAATCCACACAGTTCCTAAAAATTTTAAAAATTTCAAAAAAATGATCAAGGAATCTAATAGATATTTCTCCAAAGAAGGCATTTAAAAGGCCAATGATCACAAGAAAATGTCCAACATTACTAATCAGAAAACTACAATCACAGCAGGAAATGACTCCAGGCCTGTAGCATGGATGAACCTAGAGAACTGTGCTAAGTGAATGTCGGTCATAAGAAGAAAAATACCATGTAATTTCACTTGCCTGGGGTACTTGGTAAAATCATAGGACAGAAAGCAGTTGTACCAGTAAAACAGTAGAGGAATGGAAAGTTCATGCAGAAAATTGAGAAGCTATTTAACAGCTACAGTTTCAGTTTTACACAACACAGACATGTATGGATGGATAGTGGTAATGGTTGTACATCCTGAAACACATTTTTTCCAAAGTCTGAAATATATCTAACACCACCTAAAACACATAAAATCCGCCATCTGAACTTTCCAGTGTAATACATATTTTAAAACACTTTAAACAATAAGAAAGGAAAACCAATTAGAAAAACTCCTCCTCCCTTTCACCAATTCTATCATCCTTCTAGGACGGATGCTCATGACCTTCACTGTCTCTTCCTGCGCTTAAGCAGACACAACCCTCTCTTGTGCCTGGAACCATATTCTCTCACATTCAATGACTTTGTCCTGCAGCCTCATCCCACCATCCCAGCATCCCAGCATCAGCCACTGAATCCTTACCATCAATACACAAGCAGGTTCTGGTGTTGCTTACCCTAAAGCCAAACTTTATTTTGATCATCCCACACCCATCTATTTCACTTCTCACTCGCACAGTAAAGCCTCTAGTTTTCTAAGTTCGGTTTCCCCTGTCCTGCATATTTATATTCTTTGTTTAACCCTCTCCTGTTAGGATAATCCTTTAACTCAACTGATAGTACATTGGCCCAGTAATTTCACTGGTAAAATCCAGTAAGTCTGTCCTAGTATAACGACCTTACCATTGCTTGGATACAATTTGACAGTGTCCCTTATAAGTTCATGTATCAGAAGCTGGGTGAGGCTGATCTTGGTGGGGTAGAGAAGTTGGTCTCTTATAGCTTAAATTATGAAGCCCTACAGCCTTTCCTTCATCTCTCACCCAGCAATGCACTGACTTAATCCTCAAAGTGGATGATTTCTGGTGCTGGTGCTGCAGTGAGCTATGGGTGGTGAGAAGAGATTGTGTAAGCTTCACCATCTAGTAGGGAGAGGAGATGATAAACACTACACGAGTCCATGACATACAGGGGACTAAAAGTGGAATGATGGAGTGCCTTTTGTCTACATGCAGGAGTGGTTATGACAGACCAACCTCGCCTCTCCCCAACACCAGCTCCATCTGCAGCCTACACTCACAAAATCCTAGTCTTCTCTCCTACAGCACATTCCTTCTCACGCCACTTTTCGCTTAAATTTGGTCGATTCCTTGTAAAAGACAGTCTGTGCTCTCTAATAAAATCCACCTCACATACCACCATCAATCCTCTTAAAATTCTTCTGCCAACCATGCTGTTTTTCTTCCCTCAAAATTTCACAGGCTTTTTCTACAACTTACAGAATAAAGTACAAAATCTTTGAGCCTGAGTCAAAGAACCTTTTACAATGACTGTAAAAGTTGCCCCTGGATATAGAAAGAAATACTAAATGTCCCTCGTCTATCAGCCGGAAAACTCTGAAATAAGTTATTTCTCATTTTGCTTTCTAACTTAGATGATTTCTTAAAGATTATAGCTGTGAAATCAAGGCTTAATGTCCCCAAAGTGAAACCCACTGCCCTTGAACTCAAAATAGACTTCATAGTAAATGTGACAACAGGTATCAGGGCTGAATCTAAACACACCTTCAGGTAATTTTAAGGTCTGTAAACACAAGAAACCTAATTCACTTTGAAGTGTTTGATCACGGCAGCATGATCACTTCTTTTTTCCAAATATCATGGTTGTCTGTGATGGCTGGTCTGATATTCACTGTCTTACATTCTTGTATTTAAAAGTTAAGAAAAGTAGTTTATTTGAGTCCATGTTTTGGGGGAGCGGGGGGTCACAGGACAACCACACTGATGCAAATTCCAGCAAGGGACCCTTGGACTGGAATACATCATACTAGGAATATGCATGTGCAAAGTCCCTCGCTATCCATGTAAAGCTAACAGAATCTCCTTACAACAGTGACACCCTAATCACTCATCCCAACTTAATCACTCCTAAAAGCCTCATCACAAAATTCCATCACATAGTTGGAATTTTGTTGTATCAGTCAGTCTGATAGAGAACTTTAAAATGAAAGTGCAATGGTCCCACTGAAGTCAAACGGATTCAGAGTCTACATGCTGACACTCAAACATTAGGATTTTACCATGATCCTAAAGCTACAATCCACCAATCAAAACAGGAAATAGAACTTGCAAGAAAGACAAGTTCAAGGAGTGCTAACCCTTTCTTAAAAAGTATTGGGGCCAACACAGTGGCTCGCAGGCTAATCCTCTAGGTGCAAGTGCCAGCATCCCATCTGGGCACCAGTTCATGCACCAGCTAGCCTCACTTCTGATCTAGTGTTCTGCTTATGGCATGGAAAATCAACAGAGGATGGACCAAGTCCTTGGGACCCTATACCTCTATGGGAGACCTGCAAGAAACTCCTGGGTCCTGGATTCAATAAGCTCAGTCCTTGCCATTGTGGCAACTTGGGGACTGAACCAGAGGATTGGGAGATATTTTTGTCTTTCTCATTCCTTCTGTAACTCTACTTTTCCAATGAACATAAGTAAATCTTTTAAAAATAATAGTATGGACTGAGAGGCAGAGAATGGTAACAGGAACAGTGAAAAAGACTAAGATACTTAGAATAATAGTTAATATTTTAAAGTTAACATTTCATGTCAATCACTGCTCAAGCTGTACTAATTTAAGGAAGAACCAAACGGAGAGAATATTTTGTAACTGAACAAGGTCAGCAAAATCAAAGTAGAATCTGAACCCCCAAAAAACAGGCTTCAAAACCCAGTCTTTACAGAAGCAGCAGAATTTGCTTAGGCCTTATTGAACACAAGACACAGTTTAAATATTTTCCAATCTTGTGGATGTGAGATTATTAATACATTCTCTCCACTGCACACATGGGGACACCAGAAGTGATGCAACCAAGTTCCCTGAGCACGCTATCAAGAATGGGGAATGAGAACATCCTGTGCTCTCCCCAAGTGCTTCTTAGAGCTGCATCTGCTGCTTTCCCATAGAAAATGATGATAATGTCATGATCCTATTCCCATTATTTCTATTTCTCTTTCTCTCCCCAACCCTCACACATACACAGACACACACACTTGACAAAATCTTGATACTATCAAATTTAGCATTTTTTAAACAAATATTTCAGAAGGGGGAGGGAGCCCCTTCGGATGAGCAGCATATGTAGAGTTGAGGGGAGCAGAGTTCCCTTGCTCACACGTGGTACCACACCCAGAGGGAGGTCTGGATGTGATTTCTGCAAGGACCCAGGCTGCGCATGTTTGTGAAGCATGCCAAGCCTCTAACGAGGGTTCTTCCGCAGTTTATCAGTCCATCCCCATGCTGGGCACAGAGTCCTCAGGCTAGTGCTCATTGAAGCTCCTTGAATCCTTTCCCCTGGTTCCTCCACAAATGAATACCATCTGGAAATTTCCATTATAAAACTGCTCAAATGTAATAAGAAAGCTTAATTTAAAATGCCCCTTCCATGTCCACCTAAAGCCTACTTCGTGTCCATCTGTTAAATGCACTCACTGTTGAATTTTCAGCTGATGCTAATGTACTATCTTTCCCAGGTGCCACAATGATTCCATTATGACTACAGCTTTGAAGGAAAAACAGGCATTAATGATGGAGGTTTCAGGAACCTTGGCCAAGTCAAAAGGTCTGTATTCGACTGTGTAGACCAGAGGGAGCCATTGCAGGTTTTGAGCTGAAGAATGACATGGAACCCACTTTAAGAAAATCAAGCTGGCCAGGGATGTGTAGAATGAATTGTAGCAGAGAAAGGAACAGCTGGTTAGAATACCATGTTGTAAAGCCAGGGGCCTGGAGATGTTGGCACAGAACATACGAGCTCATCAGCGCAAACCATTCTCACTGCTAAGAAGCCAAAGAGCACCTCTGACCGATGATGGATTCATATTAGGAGGACCACACTTAAAATATGTGTCTACCCTGAACTGCTTTTATCCTCAGATACCATTTTAAGAAAAAGCCTCCACGCGTCTGTCATGATGGAGTTAGCAGCTATCTTAGTGCATTCAGTCTTATATTTTCAGATTCAAACGTCCTGGCCATCAACTTTATGTCAGCAGCATGAGGATGCGGCTTGATCTCCCTCTGAGGCGCACAAGGTTCGAACCAGGCAGAACTCTCCACAGGAGAACCCCGTCTCGACCAGCTCCCCGAGGCTTTGACTTTTTCTCCCTCACTTGGTCTGCTTTATTCCTCACTGCTCCTAACCACATCCCTGTGCAGAGCTGGGGAACTGGGCTTTCTCTCCCAGCCCTTCTTCCTCCATCATTACTAGATGCCCGATGTCATGGGGGCGACAAGGGGATGTTCTGATCCCCTTGGCCAACTCTTCCCATGGTCTGCAAGTTTCACCAGCCCCGCTCCCTGAATATCACACCAACAGTGCTCGGGGCACAAGAACAACCTGGGCTCAGGAATGTGTGATAGGAGTCTTTTGTTTCCACACATTTGTCCTCCAATGAGGGCACAGAGACTTTTAGTCAAGTCCTGCCAAACTGCAGCCATTGCACACTGGTATATAAAGTAGAAAACACTACAATCAGTGTTGGAGAAAATAAGATCTTTCCACTGATTCAGAAAAAAAAAAAAATAGAGCTGACACCATTTACACCTAACCCTCCTAGGAGCAATCTGCTCTTCCTGTTTGACCATGACTTCCTCGTTGAGCCACAATTTTCCTGTTCTCTCATTCTGCCTTTTCTGTTTTCCTTGTGGCCTTTCTGTCCCTTTAACTTCTGACTCTTCCTCGTCCACGTGCTTATTCCAGAGTAACGCATCTCTCAGCAAATAACATCACTTCTCCGTACCCCGAGGCAAAAATCGAGGACGCTATCCCAACACCATGATTCTATCAGCACATTGCTCGGCGCCAGCCTTGCTATTTCTATTCGGAATGGTCCACAAGCTCTCAGGTGGTTCCACTTTGCATTTCTGACAAGTTCCCAGGTGACGCCCATGCTTCCTCCCTTGCCTCTCCTGCCGCCGTGCTTTACCACTGATCTAGAAGCTCCTCCTGTGTCCCTCAAATAATGGGTCAGGTCCTGTTCATTTACACCTCCAAAGTCAACTTTCTTCGCCCTAACATCCCTGTTACAACCTCAAACAACAACACCAATAACGCTCCTTCAACAACCACTGTGCATGACCGACGACAAAGGTCAGACACCATTTTCTGGTGAGTGAAGCCTTTCGAAAAGTGGCTCCTACAATTCCAACCTAACAAGACTTATTTTCCTCAGCCCGGCAGGCAACACCCCATGTGGCCTGGCCACAACAGCCTCTCCGACAGTTCTTGCAAAGAAAGTGTTAGAAATTCCCAGTACATACCGTGGTTTCCTCTTTTCTTGGTTGGTGTCACTTTTCCTAGACCACTCTTCCTGTCTGTGTCTCCTGGCCAAAAACTGAGGCTCGCGCAGTTCGGGAACCATCTTTAAACCACCCCGAAGGGTGCGGGCGTTTGGAGCAGCAGTGAAGACGCCACCTGGGCTGTCTGTATCCTTGACTGACACTCCTGGGTGGGATTCCCAGATCCGCTCTGCACTCCAGCTTCCTGCAGTTGCAAACCGGATGCAGACTCCGAGAAGCACCAGGTGACTGCTTAAGTACCAGCAGATCTGGATTGGTTCCCTGGTGCGGACCCAAGTACTGGGAAATCTGATTGGTTCTCAGGCGTTTGGGGTGGGAACCAGCAAATGGGAGCTTCTCTCTTGCTCTCAAATAAAAATTAAAATGCTCTTGTTGACTTCAGAGGCACATGCTAAGATTTCCCGTTTGTGCAGGCGCTTGTAGCACCAGGTGTATGGAATTCTGTCTCCAACACTGAGTTCAGTGAGTGCTTGCTGAAATGAATTTCCTCCTCAAAGCTCACTCTCCCTTCTAACAGACCTGCTTTCCCCTTTGCTTATTTCCACCTTGATCTTTACAGACAATATCACAGATCTCAGAAAGAGCAGTAATGGTAATTCAATCCACCAGTAGCATCTCCCCATCACTCTGTGAAGCCCGGTTTTATTTTCTCTTGTATTCTTAATAAAACTAGCACTCTGCTTGCACAAAATCAGCCGTTCCCTTTAAAGAGCCCAGGGAGCCTCATCACTCTGGCTCTGATGTCTTAAGTGGAATCCTGTGTGGTGAAGAGAAGCCAGCAGAGATTAAGGAGGCACGTCTAAAGGCCGAAACCAAAGATGTTTCTTTCACTATGTTCATGAGCCACTGTTGGCTGCAGAAATCCTTCACGCTACAGAATTCTGTATTTCAAGTGCTTGGTTTCTAAACATGAATAAAGCCATGATAGATGGTTCTGGTTCATGAACTCCTGACCTGAGACTGGGTAGAGAAAACAGAAATCAGGTGCAAGCACTCAAACCAACACTCTGAGACGGGTTATAGGTGCCCAAAGTGGTGGGTTACTCCCCTACACGAAGCCTTCCCTTCCACTCGGTTCTTTTTGTATTGGCTTTATGAGTCAGAAATTACATGCTTGGAGGAAAGGGGCTATAACATCTTAGCCACTAATATATTAATGAACAAAATGCTTGATGCTGAAAAAGTGAATGGGAAGAGTTGATAAGATTGGGAGGAGACTAATGTACTCTTTATGTTCACATTTTTAAAATAAGCAAGATGAATAAATTTGGGGTATTAATCAACCAATATTTTACTGAATTATTTTCTGTACTTTATAAAGTATGCATTCTCCTATAGGACTATGCAAATATGCAAACCTCACATATTAAAAACAAACTAAAGGATGAAGAGCCCTTTAGGTATAGAAAGCATTATTATTTTCATTATTGCAAACGTGAACACTCTGTGATCATTATCGGCTTGGAGAATTTGCGGAGTTTGACAATTTTCCAGTGACTTTATGAATCTCTATATGCCAGGTAGCATGGCCTTTGGAAGGGAGAAGAGTAACTAATACAGAAAACTGGCTGAAAAAAAAAAACAAAGTCTTATTTCTTATCAAGGGTTCTTTGGCCTGAGTGCTGAGTCTTTGGGCTGATCATTGCCTGGTGCCACCTGACCTACGGCCCCCATTTCTGAGAAATAGTTACCGTGTCTCCATTGGGCTGTCAGGTATTGCAAGAACAGTGAAACTACCCAAGGAGTCCTAAACGCAGAACTACTTGGGTTTCTAGGCAGTGAATGCTTTGCTCGAACAGGTCATTGAGCAAAGGCTGTGGCTAGCAGCCTTTAGATCTTGGTGGGAACTCAAGGTGTGACTTGGCAAAGCCTCTCAAAGAGAACTGTCACTGCACATTCCCCCTCAGGAGCAGCAGGAACACAGAGCTCAGCAGGAGTTCTCTTCCATCCCTCTACAAGGAACTTTGATTTCATTTTCCCTCTTTAGTATATCCGTGTTCACTTTCTTTTGTGTCAATTTGTTCTTATTAATTTCAATGTATATAAAATGAGCAGATTTCATATTCTTCAAGATATACAGTGGAGGATAAGGGTTCCACCTCCCCTTATCTCCATCCCTCTTATTTTTCCCTAAATTATTACAATAAACTCCTGTGACTCTTCCCATGTTCACCTTACTTTCTAATCCTACAGTTGTAAATGTGAATGCAAAAGTATCCAATCAAGCACTTGGTGCCAATTGCTAATGAGCTATTGATTCAAATACCTAACGTGTCTGGATCCAGACAATAAATGACTTTAACCAACTGCACTCCATCCCCTTGGAAACAGTTTCTGCACCATGGTGGGCTGGTAATTTTGCTAATGAATATTTCACAGATAAATATATTGGCTCTGATCTGCATGAACTATGACCATTCCAGACTTCACAGAGATATTAAAAGTGCATGAATACATTCAGCTCATTTTCTATGCATTATTAGTTTCATGATCATAAATAATCCTATGCCATAATATTATTTAAGCCCCATTTTGTATGTAATACAATTGGAGCACAGAGAAATTAACTTGCCCAAGATCACACAGTTCAGTGACAGACACAAGGCTTGAATCCAGGTCATCTGATCCAAGAGATATGAACAAAATGCCACACATATTTTCTAGCACTGTGGCAATTCTCTCCCTTGTCTCATGGTAAAATGGAGAAATTTAAGTCTTTCCAGTGGCACAAACAGACTAAGTGATCCATCTGCCACACCATGCTCAAAAAATGCAGGCGCTAGTCTAATACAGAGTGGCAGCCAGCCTCTGATGTGATCCCCACACTCCTCTCCTCCGGGTATTCATTTTTGGCTTTTGCATTTTGTATCAAGCTTGGTCTGCGTGACCAATAAAGAGTAGCAAAAGCAAGGTGTGGCCCTTCCCAGGTAAATGGTTAAGGTCTCTCTCTCCTGACTGGGCACCATCTCGTACATGCCCTCTGCAGTCACGGCTCTGAAGGAGACCAGCTACTCTGTCCCATGGAACTCAAGTAGCCTGCAGAGCCACCATCAGGATGAGTGATGGAACCTGCAGCCAGTCATCACTGAGGAAATGAGGCCAGCAAGTGAGTGATCTGGGAAGCCTGCTCTCTCCCCAGCAAAGGCTCTGACCCCATCGCCTCTGTCGGACAAGGGGATGCGCCAGAGCCACACAACCAGATTCCTGAGCCTCAGACACTGTGTGACAAAACCAGTGTTTTTATCTTAAGTTGCTGAGCCCTGGGATCATCTGCTAACATGCAAGTGTCAAGCTCAGTCAGCAGCCCCCAGGGAAAAAAATGGATCATTTTCCAGCCTGAGAGAGAAAGCCAGCACTTGACTTGCTCTTCAGAAATCTGAATCTGGGCACAAGTGCAATCAAGAATGAAAGAGGGCATGAGCGCTCTGTACCAATCAGGACTGATGAGAAAGGGGGAGACCATTGCACCATGTGGAAATGAAGGGAACATCTCCAAAGGCAGCAGCTAAGGAGTCTTCTTGGGTGCCTCTCAGCGCCACCTCACTTGAAGAGTGCTCGGGAGGGAGGCCCAAAGCTCTGAAAGCCACTAGGGTGAGCACAGCTGTGATTAGGGAGGTGTGTAATGCATAGAGAAATCAACACAAAACCACCAGGCTGTCTGAGAGCTGAGCGAGAGCCAAAGCTGTGCACAACCAGGGAGCCAGCAGAGGGTTTCAGAACCACAGAGAAATCACCCCTTCAACAAGCTCAGGCAGTCCGGTCCACTCCAGAGAAAGAGTTAATAAGTGCCCACCTGGCACATAGCCCTGGCCACAAGAATATCCATTTTCTAAGACTGTTCTAATCAGGGGACTTCAGACAACAGGAATTCATTCTCTCAACGAATAGAGGCTACAAGTTCAGAATCAAGGTGTTCACAGGGCTGTGAGTTTTTAATACTCAGAGTCCTTCCCTAGCTCCCTCCACAGACTCTGGCATCTGCTTGTCTGTTTTCCTAAACCCCTTCTATCCATTTTTCTGCTCTCATAGTTGAGTTACTGAGCAGTCAGTGGACACACCTCAGGTCTGGAATGGAACAAACCAAAGATCTTTAAGATTCCATCACTAAGGTGTGATTTTTAACTTCCGAAGTTATCATTTTTTCTAACTATCCTTCTAACTATCCTATAAAGCTATGTCTGGTATGACTCAGGCCCATGTTGGGTTCTTATATAGTTCCTGAGGCCCAAAATGTCAGAGATGCCCCTGGAGAAAGTGGCTATGTCATTCCAGATCTGCCTCTTTGTTCCTTTCAACAGATTTACATTGTTAGTCTATATTGCCTGTGTTGTTTTGTGAAAGGCAGACAGGGAGGGAGGGAGGGAGAGAAAAGAGAAAAGAGGAGAGAAAAGAGGAGAGGAGAGAGGAGAGGAGAGGAGAGGAGGAGGGGAGGGGAGGGGAGGGGAGGGGAGGGGAGGGGGCGACCAGAGGGGAGGGGAGGGGAGGGGATCTCCCATATACTAGTTTATTCCCCAAACGCACTGAACAGCCAGAAGTAGGCCAGGACAAAGCCAGTAACTGAATCTGAATCCCCACATGGTAGTAGGGATTCAAACACTTTACATCATCTGCTGCTTCCTTCCGTGTGCATTAGCAAGAAGCCAGAATAGGCAGCAGAACCAGGACTTACACCCTGGCACCCTGATGTGCTACAAGGATATCCGAGTGGCATCTTAACAATTATTTTAAATCCCCACCCCCTGCTTCAGCTTTAAAACTTTTGCCTCTCTTCTCCTACAAGGTTCTCAACAGAACAATCATCCCAGCATCCCATCCCCTCACCCTTGGCAAGAGGGAAACTGTATCTATGTATCTAGCTGCCTAAGATGAGCCAGGCCTGGTGTTCACAGAACACCTTATGTTCAACCAGGAAACAAGTCATATTCAAAATCCTGGATTATCAAGGATTCCCAATATGGCACAGATTAAGCTACTGCTTTTGACACCAGCTCACCAGCAGCGCTGGTTCCAGTCCCAGATACTCCTAATCCAATCCCCTGTAAATGCACCCAAAAAAGCAGCCAGTGATAGAGGACTTGACTTGGGGCTGGCCTTGCCATCCACAGGATAGACCCACATGGAGCTCTGGACAGCAGGTTTTGGCCTTGTCCAGTCCTGGCTGCTAAGACCCTTTAGGGAATGAGCTAGCAGATGGAGGTCTCTTTCTGTCACTCTACCTTTCAAGTATATCTTTTAATAATAACAACAAAACCTTTCTTCTTTTGGGGCAGCATCCTACAACCACCTTCCCAGGCAGGGGTTCTAGGTCTTAGCAGAGATTGCTGAAACTGTGTGGGCTTGTGGAAAGCTCATTCTAGCCCTTGAAAAGGAGTCTTCTGGGGATCTTGTGAAGGCTCTCATGGACTACAGTGCTGCAAACAGTTGGCCTGCTGCCTTCTCTCCATGGGTTTCCCTCTACAGAGGCAGTTGACAGTGGGGTGCCAAGAGGGCGAGCTGTGAATCCCAGCACTCAACTCCAGCCCAGCAGCTCTGGGAAACAGGGAGAGTGCTGTTTCTCTGAGAGGCCACACACCACTGGAGTTCTGGCTTTATTTCTGGTCTCTTATAATTCCAGATAAATGCAAGAAAGGAGAAAGAGCCAAAGCTTTGGTTTCTTTCACCTGCTTGTGCAAGCAGCTGTTCCACCTGACTCAGGTCTTCGGGGCCAAGGTTAGGCTGCAAAAATGGTGACTCTCAACAGTAAGGGACTCGCCTGTGTCACGTTTCTTTGTGCTAATACCCACAGTCTTCACGATCAACCTTAGCTAGAAATGCCAGACCACTGTTTGGCAAAGAGGAGAGGATTTTGTGCACCTGTTGTGAAAGAAAAGAATACATGCAAGAGGAAAAAGGGAACAGTGATTACATGGAGACTAAGCAGGAAGTGGCACTCAGCAAGAGGTGGAAATTCATCCTTGATCCTTGCTGTCAACCACTCATTGAGCCAGTGTCCCCAACGGTACCAGCTGTGGTGAAAATGGTGGTCGAACAGATGGTGTTGGTCATTCTGGTTTAGACCGACCAGTTTAGGCAGGCTCTCAAGGGAGGACAAAGATGTATCCAGCTCATGTGACTGGTGAGAGATTCAAAACCTTTTAAAGAAGAGATCAGCAAGCAGATGGCAGAGAACAACCTGCCCTCAGGATAAATAGTTTGTGATGCATTGAGAAGACTCACTGGATCCTGTGTGCACTACAAGCTCTGCCTGGTGCCCACCCAGGGACTGCCATACTGCTAAGAGCAAGCTGGCTGATTCATCTTCTGGACACAACAGGCTTGAGCGATTTGGAGTCATCATTCCTTCCTCCCAGCTTTGTTTTGTCCTGTATCCTCATCACTGCATGCCAGCTGCGTACCCAAGCACACCTCTTCCTTGTCTGCTTTTGCTTCCCCAGTTGCCCTGAAATCTCCATGGCAGCAGGGCTTTTGGGTCTATTTCATGCTCAGAGTGGCCATTGAGTAAATCAGTTCAGAATGTCTGGTTCAGTGAATGAATATGAGACACTACAATGGTGAGACCCTAGATACCACCATTTTGAGAAAAATACGCTAGGATTGCACACCCCTTTATTGCTTTACAAACTCACTAGATTCTGGTGGAAAAGGGAAGGAGTTGTTTCCAAAAAGAGAATAACAATCAAGATGGTAACTTCTTTCCCAGTGTTCCAAAAATGTACGTGAACTCAGTCCTGGCTATGACTGGAATAGGCTATGACTCCCAAACTCAAGTGGATGTAAAATTCCAAAGTTATAAAGGAATGGTGCGTGAGGGCAGAAACTGAATCTGACCATTGTGATTGGGAGGTGAGCTTGGGAGGGCTTTACATCACTGCGAGTGTATACCCTCATAAGGTTGTTCTTTCAAGGGTTGGATAGAAAAGCCTGGGTCCACAATAACTGTTCTCTTCCTGGTCCCTGGTTCACCAACTGATACTTTCACCTCACATCCTCCATCACTGTCATCCTCCCATCTAACTGGACAGGCAAACCAAAGTGGCTTACCAAGCTTGGACTGTGACTTTCCAAAACTATGACCCAAAATAAATCCCCTTTCCTTCTTAAGCCGCCCATACTAGGCCTTTCATTACAGTAACAAAAAAAAACAAACAAAACAAAACAAACAGGTAAATGAAGAACTTTGCTTTGAAACTTGAAGAGTTTCTTCTGGCAACACTTCTGGAGACAGGAAAAACTTGATATCCCCAGCTCTGGTTCAGAAGATTCATAACTGACACATTTTTTTTTTTATTCAACAAGATAGATAGCTTGATAAGCACCACTGG
Source organism: Ochotona curzoniae (assembly GCF_017591425.1). Classification (NCBI taxonomy): domain Eukaryota; kingdom Metazoa; phylum Chordata; class Mammalia; order Lagomorpha; family Ochotonidae; genus Ochotona; species Ochotona curzoniae. The sequence goes on from NW_024466810.1 coordinate 35,777, forward strand.
AATGCAAAGACCCGTAATTCCTTGATTCTGACACAAATATGCCTTCCACCCCTCCCCACGGAAAGCCAGCTTACAAGTTCCCAGCAAGGTTTTCAAGGATCTCAAGAGGCTGGCAGACACTGTCCTCCTTCCCTGTGATGTGCAGAGCTCCTGTTGGCTAGTTATATCCTTGTCACTGCAATCAATTATTTGTTACTATTTGTGCTACACAGTTGAGTCTCAATGTTCTTTTAAATATCTACAAAGAATACCTTGTAACTTGGCTTTGAAAGGAAGCTGTTATATATACACTGACAGGTACCGAAACAGAACAATAGAGGGAAAATGGATAGCATGAAGCAAATGTTTGATATGGAAGAAAGAGCCATAGGTCTTTACTTGCTTTTGAGGTAACAACCGAGGACTTTACAAGACAGAAAGAAGTTGTCTAACAGTGGACGAAGCTTTGATATTCCAGTTCATTGATACATGCATAAAAATCAACATACCCAAAGCAAGAAAAAAAAATCACGTGCAAAATTTGAACAGGGATGGCAGCAGCTTAGGGGAGAACTGTTTAGAAAATTCTGCATCCCAATGTTCCTGCTGGTGCAGAAGCTGACATGTTATGCAAAGACACAGCTGTTGATATCTGAGTGAAAAACAGTTCAGAAACCACAGATTCATCATGTGTAGAACTTTCAGAAATTATTTAAACTACTTAATCTATGTTTGCACCCTCAATAACTTTTTTTTTCCAATGGAGCAGGTCCCTCCTAAACCAGGAATTTCCAATTCTGGCTTCAAAGACACTTTGGAAATCCTTAAATATACTTCTGTCTTCTATTGCATTAGGGATTCCTGTTTTGGCTATTTTCAGAGAAGAGATACTTATTTTGTCACAGGCACAAGATCTAATATGAACCTCCTGAGAGCCCAACTCTCTTTCACGTCTCACCCATGGGTGGTCTTACAGAATTCATATCAGGGAAGAAGGTCACCCAAAAAACATGTGTCTGCTCCATAGGTGGCATTTCTGGTCACTTACTAAACTTTGATTATTTGGAATTTAAAAGAGAAATATATATAGTTCTCCACTGAAGACTCATTTAGTTCATGAATTCTTTATTGAGCAACTACCTGTAAAGTTATTACTGTAAAGAAATTAAAAATTAAAAAACTCTGGTACCTAGCTGAATATAACTTATAATCTAACAGGGAGAGGTGACATACATTATCCAGGAGGCACATTAATATTCCATATGAAGGAATAAATAGTATAGAAGAGATGTGGTACTCTAAGGGCTCCCAAATGGCAGGCAGCACTCATCTATGTCTGGGAGTCAGGAAAATCTATCATTGGAACCTGTGCTTTAAGGGAGTATTGTATTTTGACATTATATAATCTGGATAAGATCATCTTGAGATGTGCAAAGGCAACATCCCAAACCAAGATAGGACCATCTGAAGGTAGCAAAGATTCTTCCAACGGGTCTGGAACATCAGGGTTGGTAAGAAAGCGGAAAGATGTAATCAGGAATAGGGCTCAGTTTCTTGAAGACTACAACTCTGGATTGATAGTATGGATAATGTTAAACTGCTAATGGTTCTGGATTAGTAAATAATCCAGCATGTGACTTAGAAAGATTACCCCGGCGAGACTGAACAAAGAAAATTACAGGAGGAAGAGACACGGCATATTAAGGAGGTTTTGCTGAATAACCATACAAGCATTCAAATCCTGTATACACATGACCACATCACACTGGGAGGGGCTCTATCCTCCACATCCTCAACAGTAGCTCTGTTGGCACAAACAGGCTCCATGTTCTAGAATGATGTAAATCCACACCATAGGAGACACAGTGTAAGACATACAATTCGCTTCTACTTACTGGCCGGGTCAAGGTATAAGTCCATGCCTCCCTTTAAGGTTGGAGAGAGTGGTACAGGGAAGCATGATATCCATGAGAAATGTTACTGTATTCCAGCACAGAGGAGGGACCACTGTCTGGATGAAAGAAGTCATGAGGGGCTGGATTCAACTGATGGCCACAGGGTTAATGAAACAGCAGAGAAGCTCAATGACTGTAGACGTATAGAACCTAAAATGAAGTGTATTGCAATGGGTGTGGGCTGTAGAGTGCTGGCACAGAGTGCTACAGGAATGTGTAAAAGCTGCACTCGGGGTCCTTGCCAATGTCAATGGCACCAAAGGTGTGTCTGTAGTCACAAAGGGCTGATGGCATTTTTGGTTAATAAATTTGTGACAGCCAAAGGCCCAAATAAAAATATGGTTATAGAGAGAAAAAGAAGAATGCTTTAAGGAGTAGCCATATATTTTCAACATCTGATTATTTTTTGCTAGTGGAGACATGTAGCAGTTACTCTTTAAATTTAATATTAAGCCTATTGCTGAGTTAATAAATAGCATCTGATAATTTAAGGAGACGAAAACCACGCTATCCACCCAGTAATAAAAGCCATTGCTGGGGGTGGTAGGGCAGTTTGAGAAAGGCAGAAAAGTTCATTTGTATCTTTTCTTTGGCTTTCTATTTTGAGCTGGAGATTTCTATCACTCCCACCATAATGCTTAGTGTCATCACAAGATGAATGAGCTCCTGTTTTGGTGTGTTGGATTTTTTTTAATACCTTCTATAAATTGAGTATGAAAATCAAATGATGTGCAAGAATCTCTGACTTAAGGTCAATAACAATAAAAAGATCATAATCTATGCTATTGAGGATCATCAAAGTTACCATGTTTTCTGATAACTCCTATAACCACCTAATGAAAAGCTAAATATATATAACAGATTCTATACCTTTTACTTCTGTTTTTCTGTGATATCAGAACCATATTCAAGTTTCAAAGCTTTATGTCTTAGTCCATTCAGGCTTTCCTAATACAAATACTAAATGGGGTACCTCATAAACACGAAATGTCGAGTGCTCACAATTCTAAAGACTGGAAAGTTCAAGGCAAGGACACTGGCTGACCCAGCAGCTGGTGAGGGCCTGTTCCCTGTGAACTCTGCTTTCTTTTTTGGCCATGTCTTTGCTGCCCATCGTTGTATGGGTGCCATTTTTAATTGTGACAGATCTGCCTTTAGGATCTACACATTGCCCAACTATCCCACTTCTTTTAAAGGGAATACTTATTTACAAGGCAAAGAGAAAAGCAGAGAGACAGATGGCTTTCCATTTGCCAATTTACTCCCCAAATGTCCGCCATAGCCAGGGCTGGGTCAGGATGAAGCCAAGAGTTTGGAATACCACCCAGCTCTCCCACATGTTTATCTGGGACCTAAGGACTTGAGCCTTCTCCTGTTGACTTCCAGGCAGCTGAAATGAAAAGGCAGAGCTTGGAGTTGAATCCAAACATTCCACTGTGGGACTGTGGGCATTCCATGTGTGATTTCAAATGCTACACTGAACATCCAAACTATACCCCATCCTGAATACACACTGAATATTGGGTCTCCCTATATACATCTGGGACACAATAGGTTGTGCAGACACAGTGCCACTAAAAGTGGACAAGGTTACTGATGCTGCTTTCTAAAATGTCACAAATTGCCTTCTCAATTACCTTATGTAGAACACTCATCTGATATGCATGATTTCAGTCACGATCCTTAGCTCTAAGATGTTTCTGTCTAGAGGTGATACCAGGAAAGAAACACAGCCAAAGAGATAAGCTACATGCTTAGAAGATGGAGGCCACCACTCCTCCCACCTCCCTTTCCAGACTTAGCAAGTAGGACTTTTGCCTCATTGTGTAGTTAAATGATCTAGATCCTCCATCCCTCTTGATGCCATAGGAAGGCTTCTGCAAGGTTGCCTAGCTGCACGATCAGGTTGTGTGTGGGCTGTGGGCCTCAGCCTTTTCTATGTCTTCACCTGAACATAGCTGTCAATAAGAATCAGAGCGGACTACCTTTAATTACCCTTTCTCCCAGCTGCTTTTTTCCCTAGAGACAGATTCTGCTGAGGCGTTTTTTGAGTTGATTCCAGTAGCCCCAGAAAATATGGTGAATAAGACAGCCCAGTTTTTTGGCAGGAAAAAGGAAACCAGCTTTCATGCTCAATAAGGGGCCCATCACAAATGACATCCAAGTGCATTGTGCCACAGCTGAAGAAATTTCAAGCTTGTTGGAACCCACAGCCTACTTTCTAGAACACCAAGAATGACAGAAATACTGTCAGAGTGACCTCAGCCACAGTCCTCAGCGGTGACCCAGACTAAGTGATCTTCCAACCCAGACTGTAAGGTGGGCAGTGGCACAAGGATGCGACAGATAACAGAACAGGACACACTGGACAGGAGGAATGTTCATTTATACACCATCACTTAATAAATGCACCTGCCATCACCAGGGCAAAGTAGATGGAATTGTATCTGCTCCTAACTATTTCCTGCCTCTTGTGCTGTTATGTCACTTCAGACCCCTTTCCAGCTTGTCCTTCATGTTCATTTGAGCTTTATTTTTGTCAACATAGAAACATTGAGTACTATGGATAAGCATTCCAGCCGATGCATCCGATGTCCTGCACTGCTCCACAAAAAACAATCTTGGGTGCATATTTACAAGCCTTCTAGTGGATGACAGAGAGGAAATGGCCTGATGAGTCAGGGCAAAACCACTTCACCTTCTTGTGACACTGTTTGTCTAGAAGGTTAATCACTCAGCTGCTAATGGGTCTCAACAGAATTATTTTGGCCCCATGGAGATATCAACTAGTTATTTGGGCCCTGGAGAAGCACTCAATGAATAAGTTTGAAGTCGGCAAGGTTTAAAAACAAAACCTGTTCTCTTGTGTCAAGGATGTAATGTGTATATGAGCTGTAGCGACCTATAGAAGCACAAAAAAACACTTTGTTTAAATAACTTCTTCATATATTAACCTTATTAGGATAACTTGTCCCTTGCAAAAGCAAGTTATTGGATTCAAGCCTATTGTCTATTTGCATCTTCTTATCAACAACTTTAATCCAATCGGTTTCCCACTAGTTAGGAGAATAATAGTCCATCCTGGGGCAGCAGGTTTTGCCTAGCAGGACATAGGTAAATGGATTGACCAAAGAACAGCAAGTTAACATGGAGAGTGGAGTTGGGTTGTTGAAGCAAGAAAGGTATGTTAACAAAGACAGACTTCGGCTACAAACTTTGCAGTCTTGTGTCGTTTAAATTCTGGTATTTACACTGGAGTTTAAACCACTTGCTTTGTCTGCTTATTATTTGTTTAAAGCTCCTACACTATTTCTTGATTTACTGGGAAGTAGGAGTTACAGCCTCCTGGAAATGCTGCTGGAGACCTTGCATTGCACAATTTTTTTTTTTTTTGCAGGCTTCACTGAGTATATTTGGTTATATGTGCTGGTCCTTATAGCATATTACAACAAAATGTGACAACTTTGCACAAAACTATGGCTAAATGACTGTGTTTCTGGCTCAAGTCACTCAGAATATTCCAAGTTTTCTTCTAGAATGCTTTGCCTGTTGCCATTCCATGGCCATCAAGGAACTTTTTAGGTCTTAGCCACACAAATTGTCACATGCTAACATGTGCATAGTGCTTCTGAGATTTCAGTGTGTCTCACAGCACTGGGCAGAAAAAAAAATGTTTCTAAGAGTCTTGTTTCTTCGAATGGGCTTTTCTTATTTATTCTGTCACTGGGGCTCTCTGTCCCCAAACTAGTGAAGTTAGGAAATGTAAAGGTAGGGACTTGAGAATTCTTTCCCTGTCCATGTTCCACGTGAGGAAATTGAACATTAATGAGATCATGCTACTTTCCTGAGACCATGCACCAAGCAAATTGTCAAGCCAGAATTTCAACCAACTCCTAAACATATGTTCTTAAATACTCTGCAACCCTGCCTCCCACAGCTCGACCCTTTTGTTTAAGTCCATTGGCCCGGGTCCTCTGAAGGTCTGAATTGTCAGCATCAGCACTTTCTGCAGAACTCAACTGCACTGGTTTTCCATTTTCCTCAAACCTATATCAAGTGCCTTCCCTTCATCCATTACACTTCTTGATCTATTGTGATTATCTATCCTGTTTACAAAAAGTCAAGTTCTCTATTCACCCGTGTCATCGCAGACACACTTAGCTCTCTATATCTATTCAAAGGAGATGAAATTTGGGCAGTGTTCTTAAAAGAATAACTTGAGGGAAGCCACAGATGGATGGCACTCCACTCCTACAGCATTGACAATTGTCTTTATCCTTGGTGATAAGGATCCTGAGCATTTGAAAAAAGTAAAATAATCATGAAGCCATATTGAAAAGCTAAAATAGACATTGCCTTAAGCAATCGTTTTGTATTTATATAACTATTTTAAGACTTATGGTAATTGATAGTTTCACAAATAAATAACTTCACAATGATCTTTATTGTTTCAAAACTGCCACTCCATGGCATATGAGGTAATGATGCTGAACAAAATATTGAATTTCAGTAATAAAAGTTAGTGCTCATACTGAGTAACAGAGGTAAACATAATTTAATAATTCCTTTCATAAATGGTGACTGACAATTGGCATTATTAAATACATTTGTATCAAATTGTGTGAATTATTTTCCAATTTCTAGCAAGCCCATATGCATTTCTGGGAATATATAACACATGTGTGTATATTCACACAAACGTCAGTATAAAACTCATGTCACTAAGAGTCAACCCACAATACAATACCTGGGTTCAACACCCAGCTCCAACCCCTGACTCCAAGTCTTTGCTAATGCAGACCCTGACAGGAAGCAATGATGGCTCATGGACTTGGTGTCCTGCTACCTACATGGAAGATCTTCAAGACGATCCCAGCTCTGGATTCTGCCTTAGCCATAACAGGCACTTGGAAAGGGAACCAGCAAATGAGAGCCTTCCCTTTCTGCCTCTATCTCTGTCAAATGAAAAGCTAATTAAAATAAATGAATAAATAAGCTCATGTCAGCTGATTTTCTCCTCAGGGTTAAAGCATTCAGCTTTGTTTATTTTAGGATTATGAAGGATTATTTTCCTTTTGCTCCTACTCTGATGTTTGATTCATATTCTAGCATATTCCATGCAGCACACCACAGAAAATGAGTAATACTGAAATGGTCTATCCCAATATAGCTTCACAAGCAAACTCCTCCCAGCTTCCTATTTTGAAAAGTTCCAAAACAAAAGGGTAATTGAGAAGATTCAATTCTCTTTCATTCAAATTCACTAGTGAACACTCTGTCAGAGGGTCTAGCTTTCTTTGGGTCTCCAACTTTCCTGTTCCCCCAATACACATCAGGAAAAATTGTTAATAAAAGTCTATATTGATACAACCATGTTTTCCAATTGATAGCTCACATTCAAAATTCTCATTTTTTTTTCAATAATAGGTAACATTCTTTCCCTTCATTTGAATCAGAATCCAACCAAAGTTTATTCCATGGCCAGGCACAGTAACCTAGTGACTAAAGTCCTTGCCTTGCATGTACCCAGATCCCATATGGTGCCAGTTCTGATCCCAGCAGCCCTACTTCCCATCCAGCTCCCTGCTTGTGCCTGGAAAAGCAGTCGAAGATGGCCCAAAGCCTTGGGACCCTGCATCCCCATGGGAGACATGAAAGAAGCTCCTGGCTCTTGACTTCAGATCCGCTCAACTCTGGCTGTTGCAGCCACTTGAGGAATGAATCAGTGGATGGAAGATCTTCCTCTCTGTCTCTCCTCCTCCCTTTATATCTCATGCTCTAATAATAAGTAAATAAATAATCTTTTTTAAAAAGCCTATTCCATGTGTTTGAAGTGTCTCTAGAATCTCTTTTAATCAAAAATAGCCTCATGCCTTTCCAAAAAAAAAAAAAATCTTTCACAACATTGACAATTTTAGAGAGTTCAGTTATCTTGTAGATGGTCTCAGATCTTAGATTATTTTCTCATGCTTAGGTTTTGGTTAAACATGAAGGTGATACTGTGATTGTATCAGGAGTCACACGATGTCTATTTGTTGCAGTAGTGCTGATGTTGCCCGTGTTCATTTGGCTAAGGATTTTTCCATTACAGTGGGTCATGTTTCCCTTGGGACTAATGTATAATCTGGATGATTCCCTGAGATGATATGAATACCCAGAATCAATCACTGCTACCTCATAATGCCCTGGTTCCTTTGAATCACAAATATTCTGTTTTAAAAGTACTAATGAATAATGAATAAAATGTGTGCAAGTGCACATATAATCTGGTTTAAAGAAGGCGAGTCTGAAGCCATTACATTTTGGGAATTGGGCATCACACCAAGGGCTCTCTGGTTTTTGATTGGGTGGCTTTTTTTTTTCCTTACTGGGGCAAACTGGAGAAGGGGGAAGACAGGGGGCATCCGGAACAAAGCCAAGGTCAGAATGTTTTTAGATGAACAAATATAGCAATTTGATCCCGTACCTGGCAGGCTGTGACTCAATCAATGCCTTGAACCATAACTAGCTATGTATATACACTGTATGTGTATAATAGAATACATTCTTTTGATGCACTCAAAACTATATGTAGAGCCTAAACATTCTCCCAAGCACTCTGTCTTTCCTGTTCTTATGAACCTTGTTCAAGGCTTTGGGATAAGAGAAGCAGAGCAAGGGTGTCTTCCTGTCTTGGCAATCCATCCAGGGCTTTGCTGAGAGCTACTTTCAAAGTTCAAGTATATTTATATGATCTGTTCTCAATCTTGCTGTTTCAGCTAACTGTTTTTCAGTCACCTCCAAGATATTTGCTCTGGCACCTATTCTGGCATTCTTCATGCTCATTTGATTTTTCTGCAGTAGGCAACTGGCATCTGGCCTGTGCTTAGTCTTACAGGATGCCTGGGGGTGAATGTTCTCCTGTCTGATTCAGTACTGAAATGTTCCCCTTCTCTCCTCGAGGCTGGAAGGACAGCTATTCTGTTTTATAGGACACAAATCACTGTTAATATGATTCTCAAGCAAGGCTTTTCTCTGCATGCAAAACTGAAGATGTCTACCTTTGAAGATTACTGATTTATGCAGTATATTCCAATTAAACTACCTAACTTTCCAATCTATTATGTTTTTGTGGGATGGGAAATCAATGTGCAACATTGGACTCCAGCACACTTACATTTCCCATCACCTTCTCTTAGCACTGTGCAGCCTTTTGTTTACAGAGATAGGGTATTTCGCTACATTTAAAATAAGGAGTTTTCCAGTCTGTTCTTTCTATAGGTAATTGCTACTTTTCCCTGGAATTTCCCCCCTCCAAAATAGACTGTTAGAGATTCAGAGTAACTTCCAGGTCAGCTCTTGTTGAGTGCTTGGAAGTTAATCCTAAATTCAAGACCACCTTTATGCCACACATAAGGTCATTTCTCAGAAATTTGGCCAAGGACCATCTGCCAACATGAGTCCTTTCTAATTTCAACTGTCAGGAGATACACAGTCCCATTTTTCACCCTTCATTGAACTGGTCATTGAGTCAGTCTTGAATTCTTTATCTCAGAAAATAGGCAGGTTACCATGGGGAAACCTCCAAGCACTTGACCTGACCCAGCTACTTCCCAAGGCTTGACAATTAAAATTCTCAGGTAGTGCTAATAGACATGGTCTCATCGTGATCTGCAAATTACATCCTGTGGAGGCTGTCCTGTGAATCTGGGTGCATTGTCAGGAACACAGTGTGACTTGCTAAGGTACTAATTAAACAAGGTACAAGTCCCATGACATTTACATAGCTCCCTTAAAGCAAAGTCTCTTTTAGATTTGTAATCAATTACGGAGGAGTCTCAGTCCAGGGAGTGTGCCCACAAAGCATTGCACACCCGTTGCTTATGGTCTATACAGTGTCAGTGGAAGGAGCTATGTTTGAATCTGGCTTCTGCAAAGAAAAGAGCAGCAAACATACATTCAGGGGCACCAGACAAGTGGCAACCAGCAGAGGTATAGCAAAGAGCAAAGGGGAGCGGGAGAGGATTGTGTGTTCAGACCGTGATAGACATCTACCCAATTCAGAATGAAGAGCTCATGTTTCACAGGGGACTTGCTGCGAAGTGAGGAAGCAACAAGTGGAGAAACTAGACCTTAGTTAGGAATTGTAGGTAGATAACCCTCATGGCCAATGGTAAGTGGCATGGGATGATGGGTTCCTGGTGACATGGTCACGGGAACGGTACCTGACACAAGAAAAGAGCTCTTCAAACTGTGGAAGGGGTCAGGTTTGACAGAATGTGTCTTAGAACTCAGAGAAAGGAGTGTGCGGAGGCCTGAGGAGTGACCAGCATGGCCCTGTGACAACATGCATCAATTCCCAGGGGGTTTCACTGGAGCCTGCTCCATGCTATGCCAAAGCAAATGCAGAAAACACCTTCCTTCTCGGTGTCTTCCACATCTGTGCATTGAGACAAAGAAATCCCATGTTTAATTATGGGAAAAGACAATGGATTATTTTTTAAATAATAGAATGACAAAGTTTTAATTAGAACATGAATGCTTAACCCATATTACAAATAAAGCAGAATTGAGGGTACACATTTATCAGTTGTTAAATGTGACTCCCTTGCATGCATGCCATAACCTGCCTCTTTTCCTGGATCTCCAATCTTATAATTAATCCTGGAATATATATATATATATTCCAGTTCCCTGAACCAATTATGCTACAGTGAGGACACAGATGCCTTCATAAGGCATGCTGAGGCCCTGGATTTGTGCTTTGTTCTTCCCAGAACTAATCCTGTTTCATAACAGGTAATACATCTCTCCTGAATATTATTCTTCCTTCTGTTGCTGACAAGTTTACAGGATCATACACATAACATTTATCATGGCAAATGCACTGATAAGAACACCCCTCCTGGCTGACAACAATAAAGAACAACTGCACTCTCAAAATGAAATAAAGTGACCATGGAGATTTCATAATGCTGGTTAGACTCCAAGATTGGCTAGACACTAATGTGCCCATGACTCCTCAATCATTTTAAAGTTCTTTGGTGCTGTGATTCCAACATGGAAATGACCCTCCCGGATCCCACCTGTAACTTACTATGTGGTTTTCTATATGCCCATCTGAACATACAACTAACTTCACTGAGACTCAGTTTCCTTAAGGTTTTCCACGCCATAAATGTGAGGCTTAGAGTCCATGGGGCGTCTCCCCTACCGTATTGAATGGTTTATGCTTTTCTTCTGTTTTAGTACACTTGTTACTGAAATGCAACATAGAGGAGAATTTTTATTTAATAGATAAAATATTATTTATTTTTAGATAAATAATTCTTTAGAGAAGAGTTCACAGAAGTCTCTAGCCCTGTACATTTTCACGGAGGGCCCCACCTGAAGAAGCACTAAGAAGGCAGGCCTTCAGCCTAGCACTTAGAATGCTTGCATCCCATAGTGGAATGTCTGGGTCCAAGTCCCAACTCCCGACTCCAGGTGTCTGCAGGTGCAGACCCGCATGGCAACAGTGACAGCCCAGCTATTTGAATTCCTGTCATGCACTGGCATAAATGGATTAAGCTGCTGGTTTATAGTTTCAGACCCAGGCCAGCTTTGGCCTCAGCCCAGCTGCCATTGCTGTAGATACTTGGGGAGTAAATCGGCATGTGGCATCTCTCTCTCTCTCTCTTTCTCTCTCTCTCATTCTCTCATGTTACAAATCAAATAACAACAGTAAAAATGGAAAATGCCTAGATCAACAAACAGAATATAACTAGCACCATAGAATTCCCACTATTATCCTCTAATTACTACTCTAGTTTAAGAGTAAGCACAGTTCTATTTCTACTGACATAGTTGAAGTTTGGTTAGTTTGTACTTAATAACATAGGACCGTGTAGTGTATATGCTTTTGTGCCTAGTTTCTTTGCCTAAGATTAAGTTGGAGGTTTATCCAATTGTTAACAGCAGAAGTCTGTATATCATCGATCATACGAATAGAAAAATATTTTATCCCTCCTGCTGTTGGGCCCTTGGATTGCTTCTAGCTGGGGGAAAGTGCAATAGTGAGGCCACAAATATTCTTATGCATATTTCTTGGTGCCTACATGATTGCATTCAGTCACGTATATCCCTAGGAATGAATTCTTAGGTTATGAATTACGTTGTGTTTAGGATCGGTGTATATTACAATTTTACAAGTGCTTACACTGGTTTACACTACTCAGACCTGAAATGTTTGAGAATCCAGTAAGTTTACACAAGAGTAGGAGATTTTTCATGTTAGCCATTCTTACAGTGTTTAGTAGAATCTCTGTGGTTTGCAGTTGGGTTTTCCTAATGACCAGTGAGGCTGACTGCATTGTCAAATGGTTATGGGCCATATGGAAATTGTGAAATATTTATTTAAGTTTTTTTATCCATTTTTTCTCAGTAAATAGTTATCTGTATTTTTAAATGACTATTATTGATTTGTTGTAATCTTTTATATATTTTAGAGCTGCAAAAGATATAAAACTAAATTGTAAACATGCTATTCTACTCTGTGATTTATGTTCCATTGCTCAATGGTACTTGTGATAAGCAGGAATTCTAGGTTTGTTTTTTACTCTAATTTGTCATTTCTATGCATAGGATTGTGCTTTTCTTTCCCATCTAATAGATTGTTCCTTGTGCCAAGCTCATCTTCTAATGTGTTCTAAATACTTTGTAGTTTTCATTTTATATTTAGATCTACAGTTCATCTGGAATTGATTTTTATATGTCATGTAAGATAAGAGAAAACCGATTTATTCCTGTTTCAATATCCAATTAAATCAATACAATTCACTAAAAATGTTAGCTTCTCCTCACTACACGGCCTTGTCACTTTTGTAATAAATCAAGTGATCATGGATCGAAGGTCTATTTCTGTTCCACTTGTCTATTTGTTTATTCTTGGGTTAATATCATAGTGTCTTAATCACTGTTAGTTTATATAACCTTTAATAGTATAATGATCATTTGAGCTTTGTTGTTCTTCAATAATTTTTGCCTTTCTCATCTTTTGTCATGATCACATACATTTTAGACTTAACTTTCCAGTTTACAGACACACAACCATACTGGAATTTTGATTCTGATTCTGTTGAATCCATGGACCAAATTAGGGAGAATTTAAATCTTGGTAATATTCAATGCATGAGCAGAATACACAATGATACTTCAAAGTTTGCATGGACAATGGAAAAGTAATGGGTTTTTTTATATGCTTTGACACTAGGGACTGTAAAAAGAAAATCAAAAATCAAAAAGAGGAGCTCTAGGGAGCAATCAGTGAACCCTCATTTCTATGCCTGTTGAACTGCAGTGCAGTTATTACAGCTCTTGTTCTTAGATCCCAAGGACTGTGGTGTGGGAACAGGAAATAGAGTTCCATCCTTGGGAAATAAAAATGAGCTAGTCTACATAGCTCCTACAATTCCCAGCCAATCTGGCTGAGTTAACAAATCATAGACCTGTAAACCATCTCACTCAGTCTTCCACCCACGGCATGTTTCCTTGGAAGCATCTTGAAGAACACAGGGTCAAAAGATGACTGCAGTCACTTCCAAACCCAAGAGTTCTCCAGAAACACCCCACAGGCTCACCTAGGAATGTTGTTAGTCTTCCACAGTTCATGATCCTGCAGAGTAACCTGATTCCTACCCTTTGCCAAGCTACAGCTGGTTCTCACAGCTGACTGATACCTTTGTGATGTGTGCAGATGAAATCTGGATACCCTCCTGATGGAGCGCTGAGTGAGCCAGAAGTGAGCTGCACTGCAGGGCATCAAGCAATGATTCCCCAGATTGAGCTTGACCCCAGCATTTAGGAAGGCTGGTCAGACTCTCATCTAGGCATGGAGGATAGTAAAAACCCAACCCATTGCAGGAAGAATTTCCAAGCAATTTTCCAGTGTTATTCTTTGTCACATTATTTATTTGAAAGGCAGAGACAGAGAGAAAGAGAGAGAGAAATTATCTTTTGTCTGCTATTTTGCTCCCCAAATATCCACAAAAGGCAAGGCTAAGCCATGTCAAAGCCTGGAGTCAGGAACTCCATCCAGGCCTCCCACATAAATGTCCAGGGCACAGGTAATTAAACCATCATCTGCTATCCCCCAGGAGCATCAAAAGGAAGCTGGATCTGAAGCAGGGTAGCCAGAACTTCAATTTGCACTCTGATACAGAACATGGACAGGCTGAATGGCATCTTGCTACCACAAATATTAGCCTCTAATTTATTTTTTAAATTAAATTTAGGTTAACTTTATTTGAAAGGCAGAGAGAAGGAAAGACAGGAAAAAAAAAAGATATTCAACCTGCTGGCTCACTGACCAAATGCAAAAATAGTCAGGACTAGGCCAGGAGGGCAGAACACAGTCTGAATCTCCCACACAGATGGCGGGGAATGAGTTTTTGATCCACCACCTGCTGTTTGTCAGGATGCACATTAGCAGTGATACAGGAGCTGGGACTTGAACCAGGCACCATGACATGGGATGGCACATAGATGTACTAAGCCATGCTGTGTTAATCATTGTACCAAATGCCTTTTTTCTAGATTTTCAGATTGATTAGAAGGTATCCAATCCTGCTGTATGTGCTCTTCAGATTGTTCTGGTCCTTTTGATTATAATGGTCAAACCAGATGATGGATATAAGGTGTAAGCTGCTCTTACTCTGCTGCCTACTCCACCTTCATATCCTGAGTCTCTAGTTTGGCATTGTGCTGCCTCCCCAGGAGGGCCATTGCCCTTTAAAGCCTTTACCTAACTCACTTGAACGCTTGAACTCATGATCTGGATTGTAGGAGAAGCCAAGACCTCAGCAGAGGTCTCTTGGGGATTCAGTCCCATGGGTGTTGCATGGCACAGGCTCCGCCAGCTTCCCTGGGAGCTCACTGTGGCAGATGGGGAACAGAAGCCCTGAGCCTGCACACTCTTCGGTGGCAGGAAGCACAAGACACAAACTGCTGGCAGAATTCCTACACCCCTATCAATGAGAGTCTACCTCTCCAAGAAAGGCAGGTGTGCGTGTGGGTGGGGGTGGCAGCTTCTCCTACTTGTCTTTTTTTCTGACTCCTCTCAGGCCTTGCAGAGAACATGCAGTTACCCAGAGGGAAGGCAGGCAGTGCCATGGGGGTATTGCACAGATGGAAAAGGGGGCTGGAGTCTTCAGGAGTGGGGAGGAGCCCTGCCTACCTCCTCTGGCTGAACTCCTCCTCATGCTTTCCTATGCATTCCACACACTACCAGACACTGGGACATGAACTGAGCTAATTAATTTTTATTGAAAGAGGATTTTTTTTTTTTTTGGTCTACAGACATTGTGTTCTGTTTTTGCCCTGACGATAAAGTCTCCAGTACAATTTTGGATTTAATTATAGCCCTATTTCGAGGGAATGAAAAAAGCCCTATGTCAGAGGCACAGATAATTGGGGATGCCAGGTGGGATGGAGGCATGGGTTCCGGGGGCTCAGAGTGCTGCTTCCGGCTGATTCAGATCTCATGATCCATTCAGCTGGGCTTTCATTGTGATCTGGCTTCCTTCCTCTCTGTCCTCATCTGAGAAATCAACACCAATTCCATGCCCCTAAAGAACAGGAGTGTGTGACTGCTAAATCATGAACACAATCTAGCACCTATATAGCCACCCCTCCAGATTCTGCTAACCTCTAGTCAGACCAGCTTTCCTGTTGATCCTTGATTCCTTAGGCCTGAGCAGGGCCCCAGGATCCGTGTTTTAGACATGCATTCTGTGACTCTAATGGCCAGACATGTTTGAAGGGCATGGTCTTTGCTTCTGAGGATGTGGCCAATGCATCTCAAAAAGAGAGGCTAGAAGAGGGGACCTCAGAAGGTGCAGGTGAGCTTTTATGACTGGTCTCAAACAACTGGACCAGGAACATGATGTCTCCTGCTTAGGGACAGAGAGAAAAGAAAGGCAGGCCAGACAGATGGGCAGGAAAAAAGATGCTCTTCCCCTGGAAGCCCTCCACACACAGGAATAAGTTCAAAGCCCTTTATTCTTGTAGGAAAAAAAAAAAAAAAGATTTGATTGCCTAAAGCCAGACACTTGTCTTCTGTTGATAGGATCTATTGGGGAGGCAAAAACATAAATATCATTTTACTCTTTGTATTGGGCTTCCATTAACTTACACAGGAATGCACAACACTGGAGCTGCCACAATCTAATGGGCTCCCTCCCAACTGATTTTTTAAGCAATATTTAAAAAAGAATCCTGAGCAGGCTATACCAAGGCAGCTTCCTAGACAACAGCAGTAGGGACAGATTGCCCCACTTTAAAAAACTATAGCATTCACATATGCAAACCCAAAACTCAGAGGAAAGAAAAGGGTGGCTTCATGTGTTCATGCCTAGAGAAAATATTAGACAATTCTAATTCTTCCATGTGTGTTTTCTCAATGAGTTTGTAAGCTGTCTGGGACTGGGCTCTACCTATTACATAAAGTTTTAAGTCTCCCACATGGGTGCAGTGTCTCAAGGCTTTGGGCTGTCCTTGACTGTATTCCCAGGACACAGAGAGCTGGATGGAAAGTAGGGCTACTAGGACACAAACCGATGCCCATTTGGGATCCTGGTGCATTCAAGGTGTGGACTTCAGCCGCTAGGCTGTGCCAGGCCCCCTTGTTAAATTCTTAGAGAACTGCGGTCTCTAGCTTCTTACTTGTTTAATATTACAGCCGTTATGTTTAATATGGTTTTTACTTGTTTAATATTATAGTTTAATATACGGTTTAATATACTGGTTCAATATTATGGAACATTAAGCCTGTGATTATAGAGTGCATTAAAATTATCTTTTGCAAAAAAATAAAGAAAAACAGAAGAAGGAAAGAGAGGTAGAAGGAGGAAAATAAGGGTGGGGAGGAAGCATGGTTATCTTCCAGGAATCGTACCTCGGATTACCTGTTCTCTCTATAGTAACAGAAATTAAAAATAAAAGATACCTATTTTATTTTTCACTTGAAATAAAAGCAGAAGATATTTCCCATTTGCTTGTTCCCTACCTAAATGTCCACAAAAGCCAGGGCTGGCCCAAGAATTTAGGACTCTTTCATGGATGACAGAGACCTAACTACTTACATTCTCTCATACACATTCCCCTGCTGTTACCAAGAGACTGGAACCAGGAGCAGAGCTGGGCTTCAACTCAAGGGTGCCCTACACAGTGCCTTACCCACACGAGGCCAGTGGAACATCCCTCAAACTTGATTTTGATGTAATTCCCTTAGCTTCCCTCTAGAGGTGTACCACCACTCTGGTAGCTGGTATTTATCGTCAGCAGTTCCAGAGTGTAGAGGGGCATAGTCTCAACAGGGTACACCCCCATTATTCTCTGCCTTTGAAGACTACCCACTTTGGGGTTGGTGTGGGCTAGAGCTCACCCACCACACAGCTTGACTGATGGGGGTACTCTGGGAATGTCACTTGCTCGTACTTTGCCAGAGTCTTCAAGCATAGGAACCACGTAACAAAGATTCACCACACGTCTCTCTGCCTCCACTCCCTGGAGCCTTCTTTCCAAAGCTGCCCAGGGAGTCAGATGGGCTTGGGAGGTTGTCAGACTCACTGCTCAAAGCAGCACTTGCTGCCAGCAGCAGAAAACAGGCCTTCCTTTTATGGGGTTCTTCCTTGACAACAGCTCTTAGATCCTTTGCTTAGAAACGGAAGCCAACTCCTCCTTTTTTCAAGTTCTCCCAACAGGAGATCCCACGCAGGCCCCACCAACTCCCAGTCTGACAACAGCACCCCTGCTGAGGCTGTGCCAGGGACTCGGCTGGATCTGAGTGGGTATTTGGGCACCCACCGGCTCTCCCTTGTTCTCTCATACACACACACACACACACACACACACACACACACACACACACACACACACACACACACACACACACACACACACACACACACACACACACACACACCAGGAATGACCCTGACTCTGCCATAATGAAAGGAAAAATAATTTGAGAGACCAAGAAATTTTACTAGACAGAATTTAGTCAAAGGGGTGACCACCTGGCATAGGAACCCCACAGAATCACACAAAACCAAGGAAGCTAAATGGCTATTCTACCTTGTACACACTCTGTGAACTAGGCATATTACTAAATTTCTTATAGTCCCAGTTTCCTTAACAAAAAAGTCGAATCATCCTGACCTTTTAAGGTTGTTTTGAGAAATAATGTTTATAAGATGTCTTCTATAGATTTATGTGATCCATAAAGAGCTATTAAGATTATTAACACTGCTGCCAAATTTGAGCGCTGCCAAATTTGAGCTCTGCCACAATTACAGCCACCACCTAGCTCCCATCCTGTTTTTATTTTTGTTTTTTTTTTAAAAAATATGTATTTATTTGAAAGAGATACGATGAGAGAGGGAGAAACAGAGAGAGTTGTCTTCCATCTGTGGATTTACTCCCCTGATGGCTGCAATAGCCAGGGCTGGTCCAGGCCAAAACCAAAAACCCAAGAGCTTCATCTGGGTCTTCCACATGCATACAGGAGCCCAAGCACTTGGTTCATCTTCAGCTGCTTTCCCAGGCCATTAGCAGAGAGCTGGATCAGAAGTGGAACAGCCAAGGCAAAAGCTAGCACCCATATGGAATGGGGTGTTGGAATTATGACTAATTATGACTTCCACACCACAAGGCCAGTGCCCCCCAAATCTTTATTTAGTTTCATTTATTATATTATTTGAAATCCTAAGTTAAGAATAGTGCCATAAATATTATAGAAAATAATAAAATGATAATGATAATAATCCTGTTTTGGATTACTTATAAAGGATACTCTAGAGTGGGTTGTTTTGCCTACATGTCAGGTTTTTTTAAATTTTTGTTTGTTTCAGGGTTCAATGACATAAAGACGAGTGATAGAAGTGTATATAGGTAAGTATATGCAGTTATGTACAAATGCTCATTTCCGCCTTGTATGTGTGTGTGTGTGGAGACAGAGAAGTAGAGAGAAAGCTTTCATCCACTCCCCATCCCAAAAACATCCATGATGACCAAGGCTGAGCCTGGTTGAAGCCAGTAGCCAGGAATTCAAGCTCAGTCTCCCATGTTGGCAGCAGAAGACCAAGCACATGAGCCATCACCTGCTAATTCCCAGGGTGTACATTAGCAGGAAGCTGGAGTCAGACGCTGGAGCAGGACACCAAACACAAACATTCTGAACTGAATCACAAGCATCCTCACCAGGGCATTCACTACTGGGTCAATTGACTGCCCTTAAAGGCGGCATTTTAATACTAGCTTTAATTCATACTTCCCTTAACAGATCTTCTTGACCTTGATTTTAGGGGTTGTAGTCCCTTTGGGGAAAGAAAGGAGAACATATTCGTCACCTTAACCTTAATTCAGGTATAATGAGTCAGTGTGCACGTATGCATGTGTGCATCTGAACACACATATGAGAATGAAAGGCAAGTTAATAAGATCAGTGTGCTGTAGTAGGGATGTAAGAGGGCAGTTACTAAACACAGACTCTTGGGCAAGGCATCATGACTGATACGGTAATCATCATCTGCTCTCAAATCACAGAAAAGTCATTGAATCAAGTAAAGACATAGTCATAAATACTTCATGAAAAAATGTCTAACCTCTAGCAAACAGTGCTAGAGAAGCTGAACATAGCCAGCCTGTAGGAGGGTGGAGACTGGGGGACTAGTGTGCAAGTCAGGGAAAGGCAGGGAAAGGCATTTCCAAAACTCTGCAACTTGTCAAGTGGGCACTCCCCCTCCACCTCCAACAAGGTCTGCTGGGAGTTTGAGATGGACAACCCTAAGGACCAACAAGGGAAGAGAAGGCAGAAAACCTGGGATCCTTCCTGTGAAGTTCAGAGGCACATCTGTCTCCTGAATGCCCACGGACTCCCTTGCACTGAATCCTGCCATGTCTCCCCATCTTGCCTTTCTTCCTTTGCACTGGCATCCTCAATTAGGCCATCCATACATCGCCCTTATAGGCTCCTCATCCTGCTATGAATGTAAGCCTAGGAAGAAAGGATGACCTCTCCTTGGAGGTTCACATTCAAAGCTCTTATTCTTGAAATCCTAGCTTTTCTATTCCACTAGAATGTTATCATGGTAAGAATTATTGTGAGATCAATGATATTCTTGCCCTTTGCCAAGCACTCAACATCCTCATTTCTCATTCACGGTACTCAATAGTCCCAGAACAGAAATATTATCACTGATGAGAAAACTCAGGCATTCAGAATTGAGTGCCTTATTTGATGTCACAAAGTCACAAACTGGAAAACCCAGGTCTGAAACCCAAAGTCCATGTTCCTGACTCTGCACTTAGAACGAAGCACAGAATTCCCTTTACCTGAAATCCATCTTGGGGTCATTAGGGAATTCAGACAGTACTGTAGGAAAATGAGTGCAGGGAAACATTAGCGGAATAATCTTAGTTTCATCCATGAGTGAGTACACCTGAATAGAATCGAATTGAAAATGGGAACAAGGGCATGATGGGCATATGTGTAAAAACGCACTAGTCTGAACCAGCAGATATTCTGTCACTGGCTTGCTGGGTAGTCTTGGCAGGATCACTCTTGGGCTTCTGTCCCATCCTCTGAAATACAAGCTGCTGTCCTATCTTATTTCCTACTCAGCTGGAGGGTCACAACATCCCAGGAAAGTCATGGAGGACTGTTCTATTGACAAAAGGTCTTCAATAATCTCCAAAAACACCGACCTGTGTTATAACCATAAGAATCTGGTGGAAAGAGAAGATGGTAACAGGGAAGGAGGAAATATAGAAGCTCTTTTTATTTATTTTGTAGTGTTTCTATCCTTTAACTTTTCCTTCTGGCAGCCAAATAATACATCTTGCCTCTGAGAAGATTTCATGGTGTATAATTTAAGGCCTATAAATAGATGACTGTTATTAACAAACACACACTCACACACACATTTTTCTTTCTATTCAGACATCAGCAGAAATATTGCAGATAAAGGAGATGAGCTGTTTAGCATGAGAAGCGCCTCCTCTTTTCCACCAGCTGATGGCTGCATCTTTCCCTGTTCCTTTGGCTCCTAACTCATCCTATTCTTTTAGCCTTTATTTCCATCTCTATTACTTTCCGCTGCTACTCAACCAACCTCCATATTCTTACTCTGCTCTGATACTTTCTTTAAAAATTGTTTATTTAAAAGGGAGAGTCAGAAAGACCCTTCATCCACAGGTTCACTTCCTAAATGGCCACAACAGCCAGGGCTGAACTAGGCTGGAGCTGTGGGCCTGGAACTCCATTCAGACCTCCCATATGAGTATGAATGGCCCAAGGACTTGGGTCAACTTGCTTTGCTTTCCCAGCAACTAGCAGGGTTCTGGATTGGAAGTGGAAGGGATTCAGAGCAGCAGTCTGATATGGGATGTTGGCATTAACACATTCTGCCACAATGCTGACCCCTACTCTGAACTGTCTATAGCATTCTCCCCTCTGATCCTTAAGCTATAGCCTTTCCCTCATTGGTGATCAGCTCCCCTGTCCATTTCCAAAGGACGTTCAACCTTTATTCATCTCTAAAATTCAACAAGAAACACAGGAACATATACCACACCTTGGTAGAAAGAACTGGAAGATGAAAATTAAAGAAGTTATACCAATCAAGACTGATAGCAAAATATATGTGTCAAATCCTAGTTATTACAAAAACAAAAATTTAAAAGAGGGTCATGAGGCAGGCATTTGGCTTAGCAGGTAAAATTCTGATGAAAAAGTCTGCATTCCATATTGCAATGCCAACTTCAAGACCTACCTCTGGCTCCTGACCCCAGCCTCCTGCTAGTGCCAACCTTGAAGGGAACACTGATGGCTCACATCATTGAATCCCTCTACTCATCAAATACCCAGCTCCTGCCTTTAGCCTGTGCTCAGACACAGCCATCAAGGGCATTTGGAGAGTGAAACAGCAGATGAAAACGTATTCTGTTTCTCTATGAAAAGAAAAAATGTTTTGAGGATAGAATCAAAAATATTTAGATCTGTTGGGATACTATGATATTCATTGATGATAAAATACATATCTGATGTAGTATAACATAGGTCCCACAAAGCTCTTCAGTAGCTTATTTTAAGTGAATTGCAAACCAATAAGCAGAGAGCAGAGCAGAGGGCTGAGTGAGTTCATCTGCTTGCTTAATTTTACGGACAAGCAAGTACCAGGATGGGTCTCAGCTTACTTAGCCTATGCAAGGGGCAGCAGGATTGAGGCCTCGATGCATGTCTAGACACTTGAGGCCCCTTTGGTCTCAGCCTATGCCTTGAGACCCTTCTCCTGTCTCAACAGCACCTTGAAGCCCCTGTGGACCCATGCAGTTGGCAGGAAGCCCAGAGCCCTCTGGGTATTTCCCTCCTCCTCAACTTCTCTGGTAATTTAGATACTTTTCAGTAGCTTGATCACATCTTCCCTATACCTACCTCTGCCCATACCCATCTTGTAGTAATCTTGTGATAGTCTTGTAATAAACAACTCCAGAATGCAGGTGAGTTATAGAAGTTGTGGTGGGCTATCCAGTGCCACCTGGCAAAGTACATGACAGTTGTACTGATTGGCTAGGCTTATAATATGTAATAGATGCTTATATCCAATAGAAATATTGTTACTACCCTGAGACCTATTCTTCCTGGCCTACCTCATATCTATGCTTGTGCTTGATTACTAATAAACAAAGTTCACCATGATTGTCTCTAGTCCTTCTCTGTTGATAATGCTGTCCCTGCACCACATTACCTGGGTGGGTGGTCTATGGTCAAGACCCCCTGCGAAAGATGCCATAATCTGAGAGTGCACAGCAGATGGGGAGCATCTAGCCATAGCTTATCACCATGGTAGCATTCCTTACCATGCTTTATGAGATCTTTCTTCTTTTCCCTTCCATGAGTTCTCTTTGATGAGCCTTCTGATGTATATCCAGATGATCCCAGCTAACTGATACCCCATCGCTATCACCAGCTGACTTGGACTTTGCCTTGTACACAGGCACTGCCTGTTTCCTCCTATCATTTGTGTTAGTTCTCTTAAAGATACCTGTCTTATTTAATTCCTTCGCCTCTTAATTAAAGGAAGATTGACCTAAAGTCTGTCATATGCCAGGTATTATAAAGGTATGATATTTATACCTTTATCCTCACTTTTAACATTTATTTATATAAAAGCCAAAGTGACAGACAGAAAGGAACAGAGACAGAGAGATCTTTCATCATTTGTTCACTTCCCAAATGCTTGACACAGCTGAGCCCAGGCCCGCCAAGCCAGGAGCCAGGAATTGCATCCAGCTTTGCTACAAAAGTGTCAGGAAAACAAGTACTAGGGTTATTATGTGCTACCTTCTAGGTGCTTGAACACAAAGTTCCACTGGAAGTGCTGAGTAGTTGGAACTCAACTCAGACACACTGATATGGGATATAGGAATCCCATATGATTATTTAGCTCACTCTGCCATAAGAACTATGTACCCATTGTTATGTCAGAGGCTCCAAGAGCAGGGTTTATTTTATTATAACAGGAGGTTAATATATATTTCTTTAATGAAAGATGGAAAACAGCTGGTAGGGAAGTGAACTAGAATTCAAGGCAAGTCTTCCCGATTCCAATGCTCAACACTTCTCCAACAGATTATCCTCCTTCCATTCTAATTCCAATTGAAATAACCCTTCCAAGTCTGCAAAACATAAAGGACTTAGAAAATTGTGAATAAATTAAAAAATAAGTCCTCAGCACCCATGCATATTGTAATCATAATAATGTCTTGAAAGTATTTTATTTTTTTTTTCCAGAGGGCATACAAAAGCCTAAGCATAGTACTTATCACTGCTGTGGTTTTATTTACCCATAAGAGGTCTAGTTATTAGTGCCATTTTTCAGGCTAAGGCATAAAGCTATTTCCTGCGTGACCCATACCTAGCAAGGGATTGAGGGATAACTCTGGAATGAGAGACTGCTTCTCTTGCCTGGATGTATAGTCCTTGATCCTTTCCCTAGACTAATAAACAGACCGCTAGTCTTCTCCCTGGATGCCTTTTGCTGTGACTCTAAGAACATAATAGTTCTTTCATGCCTTCCAGAGGAGATCCAAGAAGGAAAACAAAGGCTGTCAACACTCTCCTTCCAGAAGCTTGGTTACCAGTTGGCACACTCTATTCATCTATGTTCCTGTTCATGGCTCAGTGTATTCTAGAATGATCCTTGAAGTTCTCCAATGTTCTAATGAGCTTTCTGAGCAGACCAAAAAAAAAGTGAAACCACCTTGTCTCTTGTTTAGGTGTGAGCCATGCCTTCGTTTATACTTCAATTCTCATCCATTCTCTCTCACATGTAACTCAACCCTGCTAGTCCTTCAAAGCTCAACAGAATCACACCTCTCCAAGAAATCACCTTTGCTCACAGCTCCCTCCTTCATGGCTGTCATCTTTGAACGCCAGAATCCATCATGGGCAAACTTTCCTAATTGCTTCTCATGGTTTAGATGTTGCTCTTGAGTCAGGGACCTATTTATTTTCTGTTGCTACAACACAATACCTGAGATGGTCTATGTCGGTTCATATTCTGGAGCATGGCAAACCCGTGAGCATGGTGCCAACAGCTGCTCACCTTCTGGTGAGGGCCCGGTGCTGCTTTATGAAGGGATGCA
The DNA here is from genome assembly GCF_017591425.1 of Ochotona curzoniae. Lineage (NCBI taxonomy): Eukaryota > Metazoa > Chordata > Mammalia > Lagomorpha > Ochotonidae > Ochotona > Ochotona curzoniae. Next base: position 60,376 of record NW_024466810.1, read on the forward strand.
TGGAGGGGGAACCTGGAACCAGTCACAAAGCAAGAGAAGCCTGAGGCAACCAGGTCTACTTGTAAAAAAAACTTGCTCTCACAGTCAATAACAACCTCCTCCTGTGAGAATGAGTCCAGGCTGCTGAGAAAGCCATAATCCACTCTTGAAAGCTCTGCTCCCATGACAAAAGCACCACCTACTTGGCACCATCTTCAACCACTGCTGCTTTGAAGAAATCGGGGGCTCAAACACAAACCCTCAAACTAAACCTTAGCACCGGAAATAGACACAGCATGAATAGTCAAAATATTTTAACTCTACACATGCTGGAAACACACAAATGCTATCTTTGCCAAACTCTTAATAAATTAACCTAAACCTCTATTAATCTGAATTATAAGAAATCACTTTCCAGTATTCAAAATTAGTTGATCATTGAAAACTTTCAACTTCCGGCCAGCAGAGCTGGGGTCTCTTTGAAAACACACATTAGTGACCTCAGGACTAGCAAGTACCTTGATCAAACATGAGGAACAAGGGGTTCCTTGTGAGATTCCAATGATGGGTCTATGTCTGTCTGTCTGTCTCTCTCTCTCTCTCTCTCTCTCTCTCTCACTCACTCACACACACAGACACACCACAGCTTCTACAGCCACGTGACCATGGGGCCTGGAGGCTGACTCAGAGCTACAGCTATATTCAGTGTCCTGGCCAGTGCTGAATCATATCACTGCAAATTTAGGCTTGTGCTCCACAAATTAGGACGTACTCCACCTGCTCCTTCAAGCCGGCTTCCCTAAGATGCACAGGCTCTCTGTGCAACTCCGGAGTTCTCCCCATCCTGGGAAATGAGACATCTCTCAGAGGTTCAGAGCAGAGAGGGATTATGAATCTGGGGAGCAAAAGCCAGGGTGGGTGGGGCTTGGGAGCTGGAGCTCTGATTTCACTTGCTCAAGGCTAGGACACATTTCGTGACGCAGATTTTCCCCCTTTCCTTCTTGCCCGGTGTTCACTGGACATCAGTGGCCACTGGCATCACACAGTTACAAGCCTAAGCTGTCCTCTTGGGTGTTTGAATTTTAATGTAGGAAATTACGTATTGACTAAAAATAACATTTGAATCAAACATCCTCTAGAACCAAGCCGCAACGGGGCTGTAACATTACAAAAGGAAAGACAGGAAAGTCTGATCCCGAATCTGTTAGAGCCTTGTGGTTTCTGGTCCTCATAGCTACTGGGAGCCTCTGCCGCTACGTCTAACAGGACTCGCAGATGGAAGGTGCTGTTTAGGACAAGAAAAAGCTATCCTCTGGAAGCGTCATTTTCATCTGTGAAGCGTCATTGTATCTGTGAAACCATCATCAAGGCCCAGCACTGATCAACTCCCTTATAGATCATTCTTACTTCAGCCTAGAGAAGTGAATGATTATGACTCTGCCTACACTTTCAATATCCATTTCCTTTGAAATTTGTATTTATTTGAAAGGCAGAGAAAGAGACAGACAGTCTCCCGTCTGTAAAATGTCCACAAGATCCACGGCTGGACCAATACAAAACCAAGAGCTGGGAATTCAATCGAGGTCTGCTACATGGCTGGTAGGAAGCCACCTTCTGGAGCCATGACCTGCTGCCTCCCATGGTGAATGAACATCAAGCAGGAAGCGGGAGTTGGGAACAGACCTGGGACTAGAAGCCCAGCACTCGAGCACAGGATGTGGGTGTCCCCAGCAGCATCCTGAATGCTATGCCAAATGCCTGTCCCTGTAAGCTAATTTTTAAAACACTCTATTGAAACACTAAGAGGCTTTGAAATATTTAAGTAAACAGATTATTAACTTGAGGACATAAATGTCAAACAACCAAGAAATAATGTAGCAATTTGCTATTTGGCACACAGAGTATAGAGCTACCTGGCAGGAGACAAAAAAAAAAAAAGATAAAAATAAATAAATAAAGCCTAATAAACTCTGCCTGACAACAGAGCTGGCAGACAGATCCTACGGAAGGACGAAGTTACTACCATAACAGACTGCTGCTTTTGAAGCCGGCTTTTCCATTGAAAACGCCATTGCAGACATGGTCATTTCAACCCCTCATTGCTGACCTGGCAGATGCCAGCACCCTCATTTTACAGATGAGCAAATTGAAGTTAAGCTCAGTGGGTGCCCACCGTGCTCACACAGCCACACCGTGACTGCAACAACACAGAGCACATCTGGCTCCTCTAAAGTCAGGGGTATTTTCAGCATTTCTGCCACAAGTGGAAGGTGCTGCAATGTTTGTCCAGTCATCCTATTTCCAGGTCAGCCTAGCTGAGTAGCAGTAGCTTCAGGCTGGATCACACTTGCAGAACTATTACGATTACTGTTTCTTAGTAACAACTCTACTAGGCAAACCCTTATAAAACCTGCCAGCTATGGATTTCGAAACAATTCGACCAAAGAGAAATCCAGTCCCTGAGGGAATGAAACCATTTTATTCTGGTCCCTGTACCGCTAACAGTACAGGAAGAGTACATTGTCTTATCTCCTCTGACATCTCACAACAAATCATGAACTAAGGGTCAGCCAGCCATGACAACGTTGTCCTGCAATGCTGTGCCTGGTGTGGTGGCAACAAGAACCTTATGTCAGGACTCCACTCCTCAAGCCCAATGAGAAATGGGAAGATGGGAATGGGAAGTGAGCCTACCAGCTAAGATGCCCATGTCACCATCTATGTCTGTAGATTCAATCCCTGTCTGTCTCTGGTTGCTAACTCCTGGTACCCATCAGTGCAGATCCTGAGAGGTACCTTTGATGGTACAGGTAACCAGGTTCCTGTGTTAGATGCTGTGAGCATTGGGGGTAGGAGGGAGATGTGCAGGAGTCTGCATCCTACTGTCACTACTGAATTCCTCCTTCCTCTCTGTGGGCAATAAACTCTTGAAGTCTCAAATCTTATCAGATTCTAAATCCCCAGGTCATAATACAGTGCTAGCAAATCGCCAGTGCTCATTCTGGTTTGCTGAGTGACTGCATGTTTGCTGTAGTGCCAAGAGCTGCTGCAAGAAAACAGAATGACAGAAATGCTGCCCCATTGCTCCATGTCTTCTCTCCTGAAGTCTCACACACATTCTGGGTCTCTGGGCTTTCTCTGGGCAAGTAGTGGGGTAGGGGTTCCTAATTCATTTCTGACTTAGCACTTTTACCAGGCTACGTAGCAACTTCTGTGACTCAACTATCACCCATAGTTGACAGCAGATGGAAATTAACATCCTGTGGTAATGATTTCCTTCTCCATCTTACTGCCACATAATTACGATGTATTGGGATTTGTGTACCAATATTACAAAGGCATGGGTATTCAGTTTAATGAACAAGTGAAATAGAAGGAACACTTCTATTCTGGGATAAGATTGGAATCATCACCCCAGAAGACCCTTGTGTCCCCTCTAATAACTAATTATTCCTTCCCTCCTGATGATTTCACCATTTTTTAAAGATTGGTCGTTTTAAAGGCAGAGTGAGGGGGAGAGAGAGAATAACTCTATCCATTTGTTTGCTTGTGAAATGCCACAATACCCAGCACTGGGCCAGGCTGAAGTCAAGAGTCTAGAACCTCATCCAGATCGCCTACATGGGTGGCAGGGATCTGAGTGCTTGGGCCATCTTCAACTGCCTTCCAAGACACCATAGGAAGAAGCTAGATTGGAGGTGGAGGAGTAGTGCTTGGCCTGGTGCTGCAATAGGATGTGGACACAGGAAACAGTTTAATTCTCTGTGTCCCAGTGCCTGCCCCAATACTGATTTTTAGATTCACCATGGCTTATTCTTTATTATTTTTACTGCTCATGTACATAACTCAAAGTTTTGTTGCCCATTTTTTTCAGCTTAAATAAACGAATTCATTGCATGTATGCTTTTTAAAATTTTTTAAGGTTCATTTACTTACTTGAAAGGCAGAATGGGCAAAAAGAGAGGAAAAGAGAGCAAGCAAGAGAATAGAGAGAAAGTAATCGTCCATCCACTGGTTCACTCCCCAAATGCCCGTAACAGCCAGAGCTGTGCCAGGTAGAGACAGTCAGGAGATAAAAACTCTATCTGGGTCTCCCCTGTGGATGTCAGAGTCCCACATACTTAGGCTGTCCTCCAAAGCTTTCCCACGTCCATTACCAGATAGCTGGACTGGGGACAAAGAAGCTAGCGTGGAATTGGCATTCTGATATGTGGAGTGTCAGCGTGCTGTGGGTGTCAACCACAATCAGCCCCATGTCTTCTTGGAGGTCTCATTTCTTGCCCTAGGCATTGGTGTCAGGGACTTGCGTGTAGTTACACCTGGAGCATGCAGATTTCTGTACAAGATTCCCTGGTGTGCATGCACTACAAAGCAACTTGTTTCATCTCCTGTTGATGAGTATCTAGGTTGAATCAAATTTGCGATTCAGTGTTGCCATGAACAGTTTCATCAGTATTGCTTGGGGGCACATGTGCACAGAGATTGCATGGGCACACACCCAGGTGTCACGTTTCAAGTTAATGACATTTACAGATAATAATACTAAGTAAAGCCAACTTGATTTCCTAGTGTTTTCACCAACAGACACTGTCCCCTGCTTTGGGGAAGAATTCCCAACATATCACCCACCAGCTCTTCACCTTCAGACTTCCCTACATGTTACCTGTGAAGGTCAAAAGGAAGTTTGTTTCATATGCAAATCATTACTCTTAGACTTAGGATTATTCTTGTGAAACATCTACCTATTGAGCTTTATATCTTTCAATTTTTTTAATTCATTCTTTTTAAGCTCTTATTGGGTTTTACATCTGAGTGACGTGGATGAATTCTTTCAGTATTTTGGATACTAGTCCGTGATTTATGATACATGTTATTGATATTTTTCTCTCTCTCCCCCACACTTTGTGTTTTTATCTTTATACTGATATCATATCTTTTTTTTATTAATTTTTTTCTATGTGTGTAGACATTCTTTAAATCACCAAAATGATATGAGATAGTGACATAATTCAATTATTTAATGTGGATATCTAATTCTCATAACAATTTATTCAAACGCCTTGATTTTTTTTTTCCCAGTGATCTCAATATCTGGTACAGACAGTAAATTCTTCTTTGAGAATGTCTCAGTGATTCTTTTCCCTTGACATATTCATGAAAATTTAAAAATCAACCGCTAAGCTAAAGAAAACACGAATTGAAGGGCTTTTGTTTGGGTTTACGTGGAACTTAGAACTCAAATGATATATTTACAAAACCTACTATTCTGACTCAGAAAATTGGTTCAAATGCCATGTATTTAGCTTTCTTTTTAAATTTCTCTCAATAACACTTTCCATATTCTGAATTTTTAAACAAAGATATTTTCTTAGCTTTATCCCTAAGGATATCAACTCTTTTTTTTCAATGCTACTCTACATGGTTACTCTTTTATTTCATTTTCAATTTGTCACTTGATTATATGAATTAAATATATTGTTTAAGAATTGAATGTGAATACTACAACCAAACCAAACTCTGTTATTAATTACAATGATTTCTCTATGGATTCCTTTGGATTTTCCACACATAATTATACTATCTGTGAATAGTGACAGCTTTTTCCCCTACTCTCCAATTCTTACACCTTTTTATTTCTTTTTTACAACTTCACTGAGCTGCCAAGACAACCAGACAAGGCTGATTAAGAGTAACAATAGTGAGAATTTTTGTCTTGTTCCAAATCCAGATGAGTTTTCAAAGTTTCAACATTAAAGTGTGATATATGCAATAAGATTGTAGTAGACATCTTTTGTCATAATAAGGAAATTTCATTCTAATCCTATTTTGCTGAGAGTTACATCATGAACCAATGTTAACAAACCATTCTCTGTCTGATGATCACACCATTTCTCTCAGTTTTTCCCTGTTAATTGGAGATTTACATGAATGGCTTTTCCAAAGTCACAGTAATTCAGCATTACTAAGAACAACCAGTATTAGCCATGATGTATTTTTACATGCATTGCTGATTTATCATCCATTGTAGCTTATGCCTTGCATTTACATTCAGGAATAACATTAGGATCCTAATTATCCTTTTTCATTTTATCATTGCTGCATGTCAGATTCACGATTATGAATAGCAGGGCTGTCACTGTGGCATAGTAGGTAACGTTCCACCTGTGCCAGTCTGAGACCCAGTTGCTCTACCATGGCCTGAGTTCTTGGGCCCCTATTGTCCATGGAGAATTCCACGATGAAGTGCCTGGCTTCTGCCTGGTTCCGGCTAGGTCATTCTCTCTCTCCTATATTTCTCACTCTTTCTCTTTCCTCATCTCTCTCTCCCTCCTTCTTCTCCATAACCTGATTCAAGTTTTAACAGTAAGGATGAGGGCGCTTTCAGGTCGAGAGGGAGTGCATTTGATGCTGGTTGTAGAAAACAAATGTGGAGAGGGGAAGAAAAACAGTGTTTGAATTCTTGAAAGAGGGACTGGTTTCCTTTGGCTCTGTGGTTAAAGCAATAGAGGGATTACAAATGCATTTGAATAACACATCTATGTACATGAAGCTTATTTATAAATTCCAGTGTAGACACAGACTCATGTTATATCCCTGGCTCTGGATCTTCCAGATTCTGTGCTTTAAGAGGTTCTAGTAGGGTTGACAATGATGTCTTGGTGCATTCACTCGAACCTCTGATGTACAGGCAGGAGACACTGTGTCTGTGATAGCATGCCCTTGGTGACAGTTTGGGGGCGGGGGACATTGATCACGAAGAGAGACATCATAGCACAGTTGGTCCCTCAAAAGAGGAGATGGACACCTCGGCCATCACCTCCTGCTAACGCGTTATGTAAAGCATGCTCATTTCCCATTCTGTAAGCACTGTGTTCTGCCCTGGATTGACAGCTCCCAGGAGAATGGCATCTACGGTCTGCCCAGGACTAAGAGTAGAGCTTGTCACAGTGTCATCTTCATTCAAACACCACCTAATCCTTCACCATGCCCTAGCTGTGACCTGGTGCCATTTCTGAATAATGCCACAGGGTCACATGTAAACAGATGTTTCACAAATGATTTCTGACGTTGATGACAGGGACATGAGTGGTGGCTGGAGCACCAGCGTGATGGTGGAGATGCTGATGGTGCTGGCTGAGCCACAGCATCCATGGCCCAGCTGTGGTGACAACAATGGTGGGCAATGCTGTGTTAGCCTGTGAACTTACTGAGTGCCACACTTACTGGAAGCTAGAAAAACTGGAATCAGGCTATGGAACATTTTATATCCCTCCTAATACCTAGCCCAGAATATTTTCTACAGTGGATCATAGTACATGAAAATTGGACAGAAATGATACTCAATGTGATCACTTCCTACCACGTTTAGGGATTGAATTATCACTCTGCAACTTATTAACTCATATTCTACAGAACTCACAGAGCTAGATCATGACACTCTCCAGACAAACTGAAACTTCTTTTAAGGGCGATACTCGTACTACTATCTTAACTTTGAATTAACACTAGGACTTCTATCACTAGGTTTTAACGCTGACAATCAGCCTTCATTTCTGGGAATGAATTTTTTCTGATCTAAATTTATGATTTTTTTCTAGTATATTCTTTATAGTTTCAATGCTAAAGCTCTTCAGTATCAGCTTCTAAAATAAAATTGCTTCTACAGGAAAGAGTCGACCTACAGTCTCTACAAGTTAGTGACAGAGCCTGTGAACCAGTTTTGCTACTTCAAATATCAGAACTGAAAAAGTACCAACACGTGTCTACATTCAATACCCATGAAACCCATTTGTTTCTGCCCTTACACCATGCTAGCTGTAGGTTGGCAGTAAAAATGTCAAGTTTGTAAATGACCAGCATGCCAAGAAGTGACTCAGCAATAATAAAAGGCTGAAATCGCTGTTATTGATTCATTAGATCAGTCCTCATTAGTTGTGACAAATATTTCCAAGTTGTTTGTCCTAGGGAAGGAGAGATGGAGCGTTTGGCTCAGCTTATAACTTGACCTTCATATTCACCTGCTCATTGAAGAAACAGGATTGAGAAGGTACAGAGAATTTCATTGGCAGAGTTTCTCCATTTGCGTGAATGGAATTGCTTTTCAGACTGTTTTCTACAGGTTTTGTTTTGGTTTGGTTTTGCCCTTTGATTGCCTGCCCCTCTGTGGCCTCTCCCCATTCCTTCAGTGAGCTTCTAAACCAATGTATCTCATTTCTGCCCATGTAAGGAGGGAAACCACACTCAGGTTTGAAATGACTAATAAAGAAAGGTGTTTTGCCTTTTTCAAAGAAGTGGGAGGTAGTAGCTAGCTTGGAAAGCAAATAGTGTCCTTCCTTTTTATTAGATCAGAAATGAACAATTAGGGTTAAGAAGTCATCAGGGCCAGTGTTGTGGCATAACCAGTAAAGCCACCACTTAAAATGCCAGCATTCCAAGCAGACACTGGTTGGAGTAAAAGCTGCTCCACTTCTTATCCAGCTCCCAGATCATGCCCTTGGAAAAGCAGTAAAAGATGGCACAACTTCCGGACGGATGCCTACATCCAAGTGGGAGATCTAGAAAAAGCTTCTCGCTACTGGTTTTGGTTTGCCCCGATCCTTGACTTTTGTGGCTATTTAGGGGAGTAAACCAGTGGATGGAAGATAATTTTCATTCTCTCTCTCTCTCTTTTCCTTTCTCCCTCTGTAACTCCAACTTTCAAATAAGTAAATATTTACAAATGAGATTGAAAATCCTCCCCCTTCACATCCCTTCTTCCTATTTCTTTACCAGTCTGTTTGTGTTTCTTTTTTCTGTCTCCTTCCCACCCATCTTCCCTGCCTTCCCTCTTGCCAGACAAATAAATATTTATTAAACATCTCTAGAGGGCAAGGTAGTTTGAGAGAGAAGACAGGTGCACACACAGAAACTTTGTGTCCCAGGCAGGGTGACCAGTACTCTTGTGAAGGTACAAGCAGTTTGCTGTGAGGACCCAAATGAGTCCAGCTGGGAGGATTGGAGAAGTCAGCTGCAGCCCATTTCAATCAGGGCTTTGTTTCTCCTCAGCTTTGTCAGTAGCTGATTGTCTCCATTTTGGTTAGATCAGCTCTTAGCATTGTGGAACCATCCAGGCCAGCTATGCATCTATGCTTCATAATAATAGCTCATGTTAATTTAGAGCAGCTTTCCTGCACAGCCTTCAACACACATTATTTCCTTTTTTTCCTCCCACTGTCCTTCTGAACCAGCTTTGGCAAAAAGCATGGAGGGCCAATGCTGAGCTCAGTGCTGGTGCCCCATAGGAATTCAATGTGTTTCTGTTGAATGGGGTTGGTTGGTTGGTTGGTTGGTTGGCTGGCTGGCTGGCTGGCTGGCTGGCTGGCTGGCTGGCTGAAGGAAATTACCTACTTAGGCTAAGTAGCTCCTAAAATGTCATGTCTTTAATAGTAGTTTGGGACCAGAATCCAGCCTTCCCATTTTTGGGTCCACTGTGGCTGTATCCTGTCTTCCTGACCCACAGAGTCAGGAACCAGCCTTTCATATGGTGGGATTGGCACCCTTCCCTGAAATGCCCAACCTGACTGAGGTTGGCATATGTTTTCTAGAATCCTAAGGTTATTTTAAGTCTCAGTACCAATTTGTACATGTCAGCAGAACAATGTAAAAAATATCTTTTTTAGTTTATCAGTATCATCACTACCATGATCAGAACTCATTTGGAAGGGCTGTGAGATACACAGAACATTTACCTTGATGAAAATCATCTCTGTACTTCCATTCCAAATGAACTTTTCATCATGACTGACCCTGGCACTGAAAGTCAAAGTGACATGCATTTTTTATATTAGATTCGTGTATGCTTACTTTTTTCAAAGATGAAATAGTCACAACATTAAAGGCACAGATAGAAACTCAGGTTTCCATAGCATTCATATCAGGTTTATTTTGAAATTCACCTCCTGGGGTATGTCATGGCATACAGGCATGATTACAGTTACAGTTTCAGTTGTTCTTTTTCTCCTGTTTCATCGGTCTATTACAAATATTTGCCATGTTGCTCCACAGGCTTTGTAATTATCATTTAATGTGTGCATAATATTTTATCATGCTGATACACCATCACTTGATGAATGTTGCACCTTCTTTTTGGACACTGGTGTTATAGAGAACATTGCAGCTGAGATATTTTAATTGAAAGCAACAGTATTTCTCTCTGAAGTCTAGGACTCACATTAATGCCCAGATTAGGGTCTTGGTTTATAAAATTCAGCCATGTTCTTTTGCAGTTTCTGCACGTGTCACACACAGTGTAATGTTACAAGACACAACCCTTTCCTTCAAACAGTGTGCAATTTTACTGGAGTTGATTGCACTGGAAACTATGTAGGAAAGGTGAGTACTATACCCTTTTACTGGTAAACCCCAGGATCTTGGAGCTTTTGGAAAAGTGTGTGAATCAAAGCAGTTGTTTGGAAGCTAAAGGAAGAAGCACCATGTTGCTTTGTCACTGTTCTTGCCTATCCCCAGGGCCAAGGAACCTGCCCTCAGCATCTCTACAAGAAAAGCTATCCTTACTAATTACCATGCTGACTGATGACCAAATCCAAAGAAGTTAGTGATGGGGAACCAGTGAATCCCAAACTATCCAAAGGAGCGATGAAAAGATACAATCAGGAGACATACAACTCACAAAACTGGGTCTTGGACCATTGGACTGCTTCATACTGCTCAGGGCAGGGGCAGAGACCGATCAGAGGCACAGTAGGAAACACCCTGAGGGTCAGGACACAGGCAAAAGACTCCAGGACTTGATGTCTGTGTCTGACTCACTCTTTCAGGAAGTTAGATGAAGTATCAGGCAGCCCACTCACCCCACTCAGACTGCGATGTCGTTTCATTTGAATCCATTTAACAGACACATATTTAGTATCTACCAGAGTTCCAGAGAGCATTGTTAGGCTTTGGAACTACAGGTCTGCATAAAATCAGTATTTGAAAGTAGACACTGCCTAACAATGATTTATCTTAACTGCAGGACAGGGTGAGAGTAAGTGATTTAACCGGAGTAAGGAATAGGGTATTCAAGGAAGGAAATTGAGTAGATGCGGCATTTGAGTAGTTTGGAAGCCAGAAGATTTCCATAGACCAAGGGGGATGAGTGGGCGATTGGAGGCAAGACCCAAGGACATGAAGAATCCATGTGTTTGAATAACCAAGAGCAATCAGGAAGGGAATAGGAACAGTGCTCATAGAAGCTAAACCAGAAAAACAGGTAAAGCCAGATCAGGAAACCCAAAAAGGCTCCTCCTTGAAGGAGCAGATAAAATCCCCCCACTCCTAGGATATACTGGAAATACCCCAGACTATGATTTCTCCTTCTGGGCCCTGGCACCTGAAGCCTTGGGCTTGGACCACTCTGCCAGCTCTCCTTTATCCTTGCACAAGAGACTGGAGCATGTGGCCAGGGCTTGCTGCACGCTCACTTCCTGACTTCCTATAACCTGCCTGCTGTCATAGTTGTACTGGAGCAGAGAGCCCAAGATGCTTGAGCATCCTTGGCCTCCAGAAGAGAGCAGAATAAACCCTACCTAATGCAGCCTGCAAAGGAGAGAGGCAGCACAGCCCTAGGAATGCAGGCCTGAGGCTCTCTAAGGAACCTTGGCATTGGCTTCAATCCCGGTGGCATTGGGCATCATTGGGCATCATGCCTGGGAAGGGAAGAACACAAGTGGTGAAAAGGCCAGCTCCTGTTTGATCATTAGGAGCCAAGAACAATAAAGGATCGTTTTCCGGTTTTAAACTCTGAGCCACGGGGAGGTCCTGTGTGCACAGTGCATTTCTGAGAGATTTGCTCACTTGTCTAGATATAGTTAAGCATGTAAAATGTGTACAGCATTGCAGCAAATGGTGTTTTAAATGCAGAGGTGAAACCTATACCAAGTCCTTTCTCTCAAGAACATAAACCTTCTGACAGAAAATGAGAGCTAGCCTTGGGAGAAATTCAGGTGAAATGCTATAACCTTTGCAGGGAGCAATTGATTTCTTCCAGCTTGGAAAGAGAAGGCAGCAGGGCAGAAGGAAGCTTCAGAAAGTGGGTGATATTTGAATTGAGAAAGGGAGGCATTGAAGCATGAATGAGATTTGGACAGTTGTCATAGGGGTGGGAAGAAGGGCATCTAAGCACTGGGGACAGAAAGGCTAAAAACCCAGAGGTGGGAAAGGGAGAGTTCTGGAAACAGCATTGGATCAGCCACGTTGCCTTTCATTTTAGCATCCTCAGTGCCTTGCTGAGTGATTCAATAAATATCTAGTGAATCATGAATGAATGAGTGAAGAAAGCAGAAGTAGTTTGATTTAGTTGAAGCCTAGAGAACATGAAAGAGGTAATGAGAAATAGTGTTGCAAAGGCCATACCTTGAATGAATATGGACTTTGTTCTGCAGGGAAGAGAAGAGTCATTGAAAGGTTTTTAGAAAGGTTTAAGAGACAGAGCAAGCTGTGCTTCAGGAAGATTAACCCGCTGTGTAAGAGTGATTTGGGTGAGGCGGAGAGGCCATTTGGGAGGTTATTGCTGTGGTCCAAGCAAGAGTGATAAACACATGAATTAGGACAGCAGTAATGAGAACAGAGGAGACAGATATGAGAGATAAGAAGGGGGTAAGGGAGAAGGGACAATAATGGGGAGACTTTGAGCCTGGGGTGGCAAGAAGGATGGTGAAGCCATTAACAAAAATAGGCAACAAGGCCATGGCCGTGGCGAGCTTAAGAGTGAAGATGACACTTTCTGTTTTGCACATACTGAGATGTGAAGCTCCTATCCTTTCTATCAGGAACATGAATGGACTCTTTATCAAGCAAACACATTAGAGATGTGTGAACTCCCCAGACAACCCTGCAGTGCCATCCCATTTGTTTGGACTAGGTCAAGACCCAAGTAATTTCCTGAATGCCAATCCCCCAGACAAGCACCAACTACTTTACACAGAGAATATTTTAGGGAGGAAATATATTCTGTTTTAATAAAGATTTGAGATAAAAACTTGCCAGCATTCTTCCTTTTCCTCATTATTAATGAATCAGTTAATCAATCAATCAATCAATTAATAATTAAAGCGGCACATAAAAGACTCAAAAGCATCCACCAGATCTTCTTCCCTAGCTGATCACTTTCACTTTAAAACTTCTACATTCCTAGTTTTTAAATATTACACCTGAGCAGGATTTTGACTGTAATTTTAACAACACATAGTGCTGGATAGACATTCTCTGTGAACTGGTACTGTACCAAACGCTGCAGAATAGTGATGTAAAGGGAGAAAGGAGCGTTCCTCCATCCTCAAGGAGACCACAATCTAATATAGGAGAGTCTATAAATAACAAACATGTATAACACAACAGATACCATATTAAGAATGTAAAGAGGCAAGAAATAGTTGAGAGTTATCTTCAGAGAAGGGGAAGGCTTCTTGGACAAGGTGACACTTGACAATGGCTTTGAAGGGTTATTCTGTAAGAATGATGAGAGGTCACTCTACGCAAAGATAGAAGGAAAAAGAAATTGTGAATCTGATGGTCAATGGAAAGAGTGACAGGAGCGAGAACTGGAGGCTAACTCATGTTGGGCTTCTAAGTGTCAAATGCTGAGATGTATTTTAGCTCTGATGGAATTGTTGTATTTGCAGTCTAGTAGGGTCGCTCTGACAGCATCGTGCAGAGAGCCTTTCAGAGATGTGAGATGGAGCAGGGATAGCAGTAGGAGTATTGTCACAATCCAAGTGACAGATGGTAAAGGTCAGAGGAGATGGAGAGGAAAGAATAAACATAAATGGTAGTTTTAGGAGAAGAAATCTGTTGGATTTGTTAACTTAGAGAAAGAGGAAACTAGAATAAATCTCAGATTCTTGGAGGATGATACTAACCACAGGAAAAGAAAATGTAAGAAACAGTTTGGGGATAAAATATAACAAGATTCTGCCTTCAGACTCAGGTGCACTGGAGTCCAGAGACTGGGAACTATCCTGGCATGGCTTTTTAGTAGGTAGCTGTGTGTCTGACACATGGGGGCAAGTGCACAGCTGAACTGCAACCATGGGATGAAAGCCAGAGATTCATGTGGCTCATCAATGGAAAAGTGAAAATGCAGACAAAGCTGAGAAATAATGTGATGTGGTTTCCTCTCATGGGAAGACCACATAGGCACTAACATGCACTCTTGTGTAGTTATGCTCAGCAGTCACAAGATGACCACCCAGGGGCCACACCAGTGGGCCCACCAGCTGAACATTTTTAACTCTACATCAGGCCTTATAAGCCCCTCCTTATCAAGTTAGCCTGCTTCAGGCATCTCATTATACAACAAAAAGCTGAGGGATGTAAGCACAGACAGAACCTGGGAATAAACACCCTAAAGATGTGAGAAGACATGGTAACTGAGAAGGAATGGTTAGTGCATTCAGTGGAGAACCAGCAAGGTTTGTATCTAACAACTGAAGAAAAGGGCATATCAGTTCAAAGAGTGTCGTACATATAGTCATCGGGAAGAAATGTATCACAGAGACTATCATATCAAGATGTGAAGATATAAGGCAGTATTATTTCTACTTCCAAATCAAAGATAGACTCCCAATAAAACTGTTAAATATATCTTGACAATAGGATGCTGGACTCTGCCATTGTCCATACCTACAATGTCAGGATACACTTAAATAGCAGAATGATGGACTTATGACTGTTTATGAAGGACTATACTACTGCAATAATACAGAGGAAATCAGTGGTGAACAGGGACTTGGGCAGAAGAGGGGAATCCCAGAGGCTATGAAATTGTATCAATCAATCATCAATCGATAAAAGTGTAGTAAACAGGAAGAGACCAAATAGCACCTGGGTAAAGAGAGTGGATTATGAAAAAGAAAATCACTTGTTGATCTCTATTAAGCCTTTGACTATAATGTACCTTGAAATAGGTCATCTCAAAAATTTTTAAAACGTAAAATGAAGAAACTACAGGTCTATACTAAGTTGTCTGAGCTTTAGGACGAGCAGCCCACAAGCCCTCAGACCTATAAACCCATCAATCTTTCCTGAAGTAAGAGATGGACCTCTTTCTTATGTCCCTCCATATCTGCACCTCTCTTTTGCCAAATGCAGGCACATGCATTAATTCCTTAATTCCTACTTCATAGCTGATAAATGCTCAAGTTCTAGACATGGGAGAAAATATACTAAAAGAGATGGAGTTTTATTCTTAAACAACATTTACTGGGGGAGAAAGAAATATAAGCAAATATATAATGTGACAAATACTGTAAAAGACATTCAGCTCCAGTGTCCATCAGCAGAAAATGAATAAACAACTCCAGGCATATTATATGATCAATACAACACAGCAAAAAGAAAAGAAAAAATACAAGGATTGTTGATACACACAAAAATGAGGGTGATGTGCACAGACATCATTCTAAACTATATTATGAAAGAGAATGTCATATTCTTCTATTGATATGAAATGTTGAAATAGACAAAATTGATCTGTGGTGAAAAAAAGGAGAAATAAAAAATGATTTCCTCCAGGAAGTGGTATGGGGGGAAATAATGTCAAGGAAAAGGCATAGGAAAATTTCCTGCAGTGATGAATAGACATCTTAATAGGATTATGAATTTTGGATGGGAAATACAGCATCCATGACCTGACCTGGTGCTGATACAGGATGCTGGCACTGCAGGCAGTGGCTTAACGCACTATACCTCAGTGCCGGCAGGGAGTCCTGAATCATGATGATAGCTTCAGGGTGTGCAGGGTGAGGGTATTCCGTCCCTGGAACGGCCCAAATGCCTTATTCACACACATTTTCTCCTAACAAAGTAGCCTCTGTCCAGCTCAAATAGAGGGAGTAGCCAAAACCATTCTGTGCTTTAAGAGCCCTTTCCAGGCAAACCCAAATGGTGAACAGAATTCAGGTCCTTGTCCTTGTACAATCCAACGTCTGTTTTCCTTGTTAGCTGTCAGCTTGAACTGCCCTTAGCAGCTTGAGGCCGCTCCCAGGTCCTTTCCACATGGCCCCCTCAATCAAGCCAACAAAACACAACCTCCCTCATAGCAATTCCCTTCCAGGCTTCAGTACTTCCTCAGGAGGAAGGACCCAGATTTGTTAGGCCCATCTGGGATCATTTTTCAAGTCTATCTCAAACAAAACTGATTTGGTACATTAATTATATCTGCAGAATCCCATCACAGCAGACAATACTCTATCAGTATTAAATTAAATTACTTGGATAAGGTGTGAATACAGGTGGTAATAATCTTAATGACTCCCTTAAATTTCTGCCTACTAACCTATGCACTCATTAATTTGCATAAAGAGAAAATACTGTAATTCGTTGATTCCTCCAGGTATCCCTCCCTATATCAGTATCGTGAACATGACATTTATCATTTCTAATATGGACATGAGGGTCATGAGAAATGAGTTTAATGATGAAACTCTGCATGGATTTCAAGAGGGCTTTGCACCAAAATAAACTTAGTTATAAATTTCATTTTGACATGAACTCTCATTTGTAGACTTTCTCAGCGTAGGGATTGTATTGCATGTTTTAAACCCAGCATTTCTTTCTATGTTTCCTATGCATCTGTAACTATACACCTGCCATAGGCAGGGAGGTAACCAGCAAAGAGTTGAGGATTTCCATGCCCATTCTGCAGTACCTTCTTCCATGGACTGCCTAAACCCCACCCATTTCCATGCAGCAGAAAAGGGCAGCTGCCAAAAGTCAATGCTTAGAACCAGTAACAGGTAAAAATGCCCACGACGGCTCCAGGCTGCATCTCAATATGACTTCCAGTTCATTATGTCATTATAATAAAATTAGTATGACTGCCACTCCCACTCCCATCATGCACTTGATGCCACAGCATATCTATAATGTCCCCCAAAGAGCAAGAAAATGAGCAGTATTCATGCCCCTCCCCAAACTCCACCCCTCTTGCTTATTCCATTAATCTTCACTCCAATACATCACACCATGTAGCTGCAGTCACAAAGGGTGGCCCTGAACCCTGTTAGATGTAGCTCTCACCGGCGTTTGGCCATATTCCTTCCTGTCTACTCTGACTTTGCAAGTAAATAAATCTTGTTTCTCTGCTGACCTCTACTTTGTCTCATCCTTGGCTTCCCTCTCACAGGGGAGACATGAGCCTGGCCAAGCCAAGCCTCAACACACCTAGAAAGAGTTTCAGGGCCACCGGATATGTTTTTTCAAATTTATAGAATATCACTAAATTGCTTTTCAGAACAGTTGTACCAATTAGCATAAAAATTCCAGGTGCACTCTGTTAGCAATATAAATGACTATCCATTATACATCGAACAATAACTTATATACATGTATATTTCTATTTCATTATTGAACTCTTATGAATGAAATGTAATTTTATCTCTATTTTACAGATGAGGAAACTGTGACTTATAGAAGAATAAATCTTCCAGGATCACAAAATCAGTGAAAGGCCAGGATTCAAATCCATCTAGCTAAATCCAAAGAAAAGGTTATTTATTTGAAAGGCAGAGTTAGAGAAGGAGGGACAGATATCCCATGTTCTAGATCACTTTCAAATGGCAAAACAGCCAAGGTCAGGCAAGGCTGAAGTCAGGAAGTGGTAGCTCCATCTGGTTCACCTGTATGGTGGACAGGGGCCCAAACATTTGGGTCATCTTCAGTTGGACTCTCAGGCACACTGGTAGGGAGCTGCATCTCAAAGCAGGGCCCATAAGGCATGGGAGCATCACAGGTGGCAGCTTAACCTCCTGTGTGCCACCTTGCTGCTCTGGAGGAAAGGCTCTTAATCCCTATAGAACACTGATGCCCTTGTCTGCCTTCCAAAGTGACACAAGACACAAAATCGGAAGAAAAGGGGCCCATCACGATAGAGTAGCAGGTAAGGTCCTCATCTTGAACACACCAGGATTTCATATGGGTGCCAGTTCTAATCCCGGCAGTCCTGCTTCCCATCCAGCCCCCTGCTTGTGGATTGGAAAAGCAGCCAAGGATGGCCCAAAGCCTTGGGACCCTACACCTGCATGGGAGAACCAGAGGAGGCTCCAGGCTCCTGACTTCAGATTGGCTCAGCTCTAGCCATTGTGGCCGCCTGGGGAGTGAATCATTGGACAGAAGATCTTCCGCTCTGTCTCTCCTCCTCTTTGTACATCCACCTTTCCAATAAAAATAAATAAATCTTTGAAAAAATAGGAATAAAAGACAGGAGGAATAAAAATAGGACTTACCATTGCTTTGTTTATCCAGACATTCCTGGGACTCCACCTACCAGAAGATGAGACACAAAATATTGTTTTGTCTATTATGTCGGAAGAAAAGTTCAAATACGAGATTTGCAATGAGACTATTGACCAAAACCATGCCCTACAAGAATTTGAGCTATACTTTTTAAAAGTCCAATGAATCACTAGGAAGCAGGTAATTTTTGTTTTGCAAGTTATTCACCTTTTCTGATTCTCAGATTATTTTTACCTCTAAAATGGGATGATATTTATACCCACTACAGAATCAGTCAGTCAGTTGGGATAAATTAAAAACTTGTGCACTGCTACTGGCACAGCATTTAAGACACTCAGTAAATGTGGGAAATTTTGGGAAGGGAAGACGGCAGAGACTCAGAAGTTCTATTTGGTCTTTTAAATCAGGAGACATTAGGCATCAAGAGTGGACTGCTCCCAGCCCCGTCACTAGGTCCTGGTGCTTTAACATAAGGCTCTAAGTAGCATTTACACAGGTACAGGAAAGCATGGGTAAGCAGTCTTATGTATAGGGCCACGGGATCTCTGAGCAAGGGAGTGGAATACACGTGCTGTTACTATCCTTCTGTGATGCCCGTATTCTCCATCCTCAGAGACCTGATTCTCCAGTGCATAGGAGGAAAAGCCCTGATGCAGCTGTGCCTGACTTGAGGAGGAGGGACAGAGAGGCAGCAAAAAGCTTATACGTAAAGACCTTGACATTCGCTTTAGCCAAAGTCAAAGATATGCTGACAAAATCCACAGAGCAGCTTAGGAGGCCTCTCACAGATGTGACCCAGAAATGTACACATGCAGGTTTTCATCTTGGTTCTATCAACAACCTTTTCTTATGGGGAGGATGAAGGTGGAGACTGCATGAGGCTAACTCCCAAATAGCCAGTTCTGTGCTGGATGCCACAGAGGCTCAGATAAGCAAGACCTGATCCTGGCTCCTGGGGGAAATGAACCCTTGCTCTGACTGACACCTGCTAGGACAATGCTCCATGACGCTGTGCTCCTCACCTCAGTATCCTGGGGTCTGTTTATTCCTCAGGGACTCCTTCCCTCTTGGAAGAGTTGAATCTTGACTCTCAGAAATGAATCATTCTGAGCCTGTAAGATAAACAGCCCCGTTATCTTGTCTCAGCTTAAATGTGCCTCCTTGTTATGCAAGACCATAAGCACTGAGCACTTGGGATGGCAAGGGAGGTGAAGCCAGCGTGATGATCTCTTGGCACAATTCTAAATGCACCATTGAGCCCTGGAAGCAACCACACTGCAAAAGAAGCTGGGGAATCAGGTTCATGCATCCTCTTTTTAAAAGAGGAAGAAATCACGAAGGCGCAAGGGAGGTGGGTCTGAGAAGGCCCCAAAGTGGACTGCACTCTCGGCCTCGCCCTGTGGGATGCCTTAACTGAAGTGAACCTCTAGTGTAAAAAGCTGGGGTCGGGAGGCAGACCTAGGAAGGAGGCACCAAACATCCTTTTTCCTGTTTGGGGGATGAGGAAGTAATAGCCGAGAAAACACAACAGGTGTGAAGTCCCAAAGTCCAACAGAGAGGAAGGACTGGATCTGTTAGATCCTATTCACTTGGATAATGGAAAGGGCCAGCATTTGGTCCAGCAGTTGGGTGCTCTGAAAACCACTAATGAAGGCCCATGTGGACTGAGCCACTAAGTACAGAAAAATGAGTAAGGAAGAGGAGGTGGAAGGGGAAGAAGATGAGCAAAAGGAAGGAGGAGAGAGTGAAAAAGAGAGAAGAATAGAGACAGAGTGAAAAGAAAGATGGGGAAGCAGATGAAGAAGAAGAGGAGAGACAAGGAAAGGGGAAGGGAGGGACAGAGAAAGAAGAGAGGGAGGACAGGGAGAAAAGGAAGGAGAAGAGTAGAAATAAGAGGGAGAAGAGCTCAAGCCTCAGTATTTAGATTTTGGAAGGAGGCAGCCTGCCTATGCACACGCCCTATTCCAGATGAGAAGAGAGACAGGGGCTCCAAGGAGCTATAACTTTTCCCAGCCTTGTTGTGAGAAAAGAGAGGTGTCAGAGCCGGAGGATGCTGCCCTCCACACCAGTCTTAAGTGGAAGCATGCCAGGTTGAAGCTCTCTCGGGGGGAATGTCCCTACTCAAAAGGGCAGCCGGCCCTGGTCACTCCCCTTTTCCCTGGGAAGTATTTGTGGGTTCATCACTGCTGTAGGACACACAGACATCCCCAAGCCTGTGTGGCCTCTGAGAAAGGCGGATTTGAGGGAGAATACAACTGGGCCTCCGTGGATAAGAAGGCACCCATTCTTGCCTTCAAAGGAAGATGAGACATATCTGCTTCCCTTCTGAGTGTTAGACTCTGCCCAAGTTCCCCTAAAGCTGAATTTCTCTCCAAGGCTGAGCTGCACATAGGCCTGGCCTGCAAGATGGTGGCCTCATGCACATATGGAAACAAATTCCCCCTCTGAAGGCCTTCTAATACAGGCTTGGAATAAATCCCTCAGCAAAATCAAGGATGAGCGTGCCCTCACCCTTAGGGGTCCCTGTCAAGGGGTCAAAACCATAAAGCTGTCAGTGACATTTAGTGGACTTTTGTCTGATGATAAAAGTGATATGTGCAGGTTAAAAAAAAAAACTAAATGTTGAAAACCCATAAAAGGTGATAAAACTGACCCATAAACAACTGTTCATGTTCTTGTATATTTCCTTCCAATCTCTCTATATGCAAATAAGATAACAGGATCATATTATATGGATACAATTTTACATCTTTGTCTTTATTCTCTACTGTGGGCATTTTCCAAGGTCATTAAATATTCTTCGGAAACATGATTTGTAATAGTTTCATAAAATTCCCTTCTATTCCTGTAATATAATTTATTTAACCTTCACCCATGTGAGGACATTTATGCAGGCTGTTTCCTATTTTTCCCTTATAAATCATGGTGTGCTTAATTTTTGTGTAAATTTATGATTATTTTATTAGGGTAGTTCCTAGAAGTGAAAGCTGGCATGCTGTCAACAGTAAATAGCAGAAAACTAAGATGACTACTAGTTACCTCTGGTGGAAGACTGTGTTGTTTCTGCTTCCACATGCCAAGCAAGTGTCTTCAGTGGCTCTGGAACTCAGTTTTGTGTCCAGCCATTACACAAAGTCTAGGCCAGGGTTGCTAATGTTCTAATGGTCTTAAGCTAATCAGGCATCCAGGAAGTTAGGGAGGGAGTCCGAGCTGCCTTGAGAAAGGATTAGCTATCCAAATAAAACCAGTGATGGGCACTGGGGCAGTGGTTACAATATCACTTGGGATACACACATCCCATTTTTGAGTGCCTGGCTTGAAGTCTGAGCACCACTGCAGTTCCAGCTCCCTGCTAATTACTTCCTGGGAGGCAGAAGGTAAAGGGTCAAGTAGTTGCATCCCAGCTACCCACACGGGATACTGAGATTGAGTGACCACTTCTTGGCCCAATCACAGCTGTTGTGGGCTTTGGGGAAGTAAGCAAGTGAATGTAAGATGGCTTACTTGTTTCTCTCTCTCTCTCTTTCTCTCAAACTCTCAATCTCTCAGATAAAATTGTGAATTTTTAAGATTTATTTGTCTTTGTTGGAAAGGCATATTTATAGAGAGAAGAGACAGAAAGAAAGATCTTCCATCTGCTGTCTCACTCCCCTATTAGCTGCAATGGCCAGATCTGAGCTGACTGAAATTAGGAGATAGGAGCCTCTTTTGGGTCTCCCACACAGGCGAAGGTCCCAAAACATGAACATTATTAGCAAGGAGAAAGCCAAAGATGAGGCTGGGTACACTCCAACAATTGAACATTTAAGAGGCTTGACCTGAATGTTAAAATTACTTTCCACAAGGTCTATACTAATGTAAAATCATGTAGGTGATTAGTTGATTTTAACTTTTTTTAAATTAACCATTTCCAATTTGTTGGGCCCCCATAATCTTCGCATCCAGGTTTAAAGTTTTATTTACTTGATTATTATTATGTGCTAATAGACACTGAAGATTTTTGAAACATTGAAAACTAAGTGTTTATAACACATATCTCAAGGGGTTCAAACCTTTAGCCAATTGGCTACATTCCCCTGACCATGGAAGAAGAAACATTGTGCTATTTTTTGGCTCTGTTCCTGCCAGTGAGTGGAGTCTAGGGCGTCTATAGCCTTTAATTGAATGTGCTCTTAGTGAGTGCCTGGTTATTGCTAATGTCCTCTGTGTTCTGTAAAAATCAAGTTCCCCTCCCCTCATCCTCTAGTCCCAGTCCCAATTCCTAATTTTCTCCAAGGGTACCACTGGTATTGGAGCTCTGACATTTTGCTCTGAGTAGGAGAAATGGTTGGTTGAAATTCAGCCCTAATTTCCAGTCATAATCCAGAGTTTCTCTTAAGAAAAAGAGAGTTGCACTCCCAAGATGCTAAGCTATTAAACTCTGAGAAACTAGTGTATTCTCTTCTAGAGATGGAACCTATTCATGAAGACCCATCTCAATATCTCACACCAGATCAGCTCAACATAATTTAAGTCACCAATCCGGTAACTCTCCAAAACTAGTTCTCATGACCCTTGTTTGCTTTTATCAACCCTCCCATCTTCCAGATAACTCCTGACATCTTACCTTGGACCTTTGTTGTGGCTGACGCAATTGTAGCAGTGGCCATGGCCATCCTCTCCTTCATTATATGTTATAGCTTGTTTCCTTTTGGAGCTTTCCATTAGTTAGCTTCCTCCTCCGAGTGAGCTAGCACTAGGAAATAGAAACAAGAAAGCATCCTTAAAGGAGAGAATTGGGTTCAAGATTACATTTTATCTTCCAGATAAGGCACCAGTAAGAGTCAACAGGAAAGGAAGCCTCATCACACAGGTTTTAGCATCAACAATGACAATATGAGAGATGCTGAGCTCATATCTAGGTTTCTGGGCTTTCAAACAGAAGAGAATTCCTGCCTACTTTTCTGGAGAAATCTCCCAGGATATTGGTTTGATGTACCAAAAATCTTGTATTGGTAACTAATTATACAGAAAGTTGTAGCAGTGGTGACTTTAGCAACCACCTTCATTCCGTCTACTTTTCAGCAATAAGTGCTAACCTCAGGCTGCTCACTGAGAACACAACATGGATCATAGATGGCCTCTAGCCTCCAGGGTCAAAAGGCCAATACAAAAGGCCAATATCACACGAAAAGGGTGATATTGTGCTATGACAGTACTTATTCCTCAGGAGCCCAAGCAAAGTAGAGCTCACACCAGATCCCCAGGAAGAGAAAGCCTTGGCTGAGTTTTGAAGGGTACACAGAAGTTCTCCAGGTACACAACTAGGATTGGACCTGCTAAATATGGAGAAAATCCAGAAGCAAGCGGACAGGCATGAAACAGCCTGTGTTGCTGGAGAACTACAGGCAGCTCAGTGTTGATAGGGCATGAGAAAAGAGGGTTGTGAGATGAAGCTGCAGAAGTTGATTCATCAGGCAGTAGGGCTTGATGTTTATTCTATGCTAGAAATAAAAGGACACAGACAATAACTTCTCATTCTATTAAATTCATAATCAATTTTGTGCAAGATAGAGAAGACATAGAAGAGATGGTAAAAATTAAACATACAAGAATAGCTTATTTACCAGTCAGATATGGAGACTGGGGAACAATAAAAAGAGAATAAAGGCCACTAAATCATTCATTCTCGTACTCATTCATTTATTTTTCCATTCAATAAATGTTTGAGTGCTTGCTAATTGCTGTTCAAGTTCAAAGGCTATAAGTTAATCATGAGCCCTGTTTTTGTGTCTTGAACTCACAGATAATGAACAATAAAACTATTGTTGTTATAAACAGGGAAATACAGAGAGATTGAAAGCAAGGAATCTTGTACGGGGAGCGTTCCAGAAGAGGAATACATGATACTTGAGACATTAATTGCAGTTACCCAGGTTAAGGCAAGAATGAAGGACAAAATGTTTTGCATAGATAAGAGTAAATCATCATGACTCAGAGGATAAGAGTATTAAATTTCTGGAAATTGAAAAAGAAGAAACATGGCTAGAGCATTTAAAAAAAAAAAAAAAAAACTTGGGCCAGGGTAGAATATTAAGCCAAAGCCAAAGCTGGGGATGGGTAATCAATAGTGTAGGATTTGGGCAAAGGGGGCACAAGTGGACATGCACAGAATCGGGAAGTGAATCAGCTCAAGCTTGTTTTTCAGTAAGACTGATCTTGCAACCTTTAAGTCAGAAGGAATCGGAGCATTCCAAAGAAAGCTGCAAAAAAATAAGTGTGAATTAGATCTTTGGTATACAATGCATGAAGCTACACACTGCAGTGAGAAGAACCTTCCCATTACCCTTTTTATACATCCTGGACACTCCCCTAAACCCCATGATATAAGCCCTGGCTTTTGAATTAAGACGTTTCTTGGGGGTGTAGTTTCTTCATAGAACCCTACCTTCCCACTAGCTCCTTTACAAATAAGTAGTTTTCTTTTGAACAGATTCCACTTGAGGCTGATTACTTGTCCACACACCAAAGAACTAGACCCCTTGTGACCACTCAAAGGGTCTAGAAAAATAAATGTTAGGAAAGCTGTGTTGCAATTTAGAATAATAGCAAAAATCTGAGAAGCCACAGTGCAGAATTTAGAACATTCTGTATGCATTCTGCAAGGTCTCCTTACTTTACAATGAGGCTTGTCAGGCAGGTGGCATGATAAAATACGCATTTAAAAGATGATCCTATCTGCAACACAGAGAATGGTTTGGAGAGAGATAAGACTTGAAGCTGGAGGACCCAAGTGGAGATCAACACAATCCTCTATAAAATCAGAACCAAATGAAGGGGATCATATAGTGCCCAGGAAGGAGGGAATATAAGCTTACACTCAACTTCTAAAACAGCACTGGAAATGTCACAAGTTAAAAATAGTTGTATGTTTCAGATGCTCTACGAAGCAAAAACATTTCCCATAAATGGAAATAATGCTTTGATAAGCCACCATGGATATGTAGGATACTTTCCAGGCTCAACCATACCCCAACCTTATTAAAGAGACATCTTAGACCAGATACTTCTAAATTATTCCATCTGTTAATGGACACTTAGGTTGATTCTAGAACTTGACTATATCGACCATACCGAACTGAACATAGGATCACAGACATCTCTTCAGCATGTTGACTCCAAGTCTCTTCAATAATTCCCAGAAGTAGAAATGTTGGACCATATTGTAGTTATAGCTTCAGTGTCTTGAGTTAATTCTACACTGTTCTCCACAACACCTGTTCTGATTCACCTTCTCACCAAGTGTATCTGCATCCTTACCAATGCCAGTACTTATTATCTTTTTCAAGACAATCTAAATAGCAAAACAGCAAAAAAAAAAAAAAAAAAAAACCTGAGGGACTCTAACAAGCATGATATTTCTTTGTGAAAATCAGAGCATTGCAAGGAAAATATACAGGCCACAGTAAATGACAGGCATGTTCAAGGAAGATAGGGCCTCTCACCAGGTATTTTGCAACAGCCTTTGTTCACCATAGTGATTCATAATCAGGGTGGAATTAGTCCAGAACTGATCAGTAACTGAACACAGATCCTGGATTTTTGTCCATTTAGTGCGGGGATGTGTGGCTTCTGTGTAGTGCTGTCATTCAATCATCTTTTGTGACAGTTTCTATCGGGAAATTAGGCGTAAGAACCTCTCAGCTTTATTTTTGTGAGAGCTAATATAAGTGACTCCATTTTTATTCTGACAGCTTTCACGTTGATAAGAGCTTCTCTAACAGGTATGAGGAGACGTTTCATTGCGGTTTTGTTTCTCTGCTGATTAGTGATGAGAATCTCTATGTCCATCAGCAGATGAATGCATAGAGAAAATGTTATACACAAATGCGCATCCGCGCGCGCACACACACACACACAATGTATTACTGATTACCTTGGTTTGTCATTTGTAACAACCTGAAAGGAACTGGGTGACGTTACGGCATATGAAATAAGCCAGGCAGACAAAATATTGCACAATCTCACTTAGACAGGAATCTAAGACAACTGGAACTGAAAAAAGCAGCAGTGAACTTATAAGACTATTACCAGAGGCGGGGTGGGGGCAAAGGGGGAATGGTGAAGTGACAGCCGAAAGGAACAAAGCTTGAAACCAAGGGGATTTCTTGTACAAAATGGTGAGGATAAGACAGAATAGAAGTGAAACTCACTCAGCCAAGCCCCTGTTGACCAGACTGGGTATCCACTTCCAGCTCCAAACCATCAGGTACAAGTAGTGTCCAGATCCTAATAGCAAAAGATCTACTGCCATATTTGTGAGTTTCCCAACCTGAATTGATGCATGGAATATCCCAGTACCACCTATAGTGGTGACCTTTCTGGTATAGTGGCAGTGAGCAACACTGCCATTTTCAATGTCCTGGGAAATGTTGGTGGGGGACAACTCTATGTGTACAGAACACTGAGCTGGGTACGAATCTAAGTGTTGTGTGCTAAGGAGGACGAGCCTGGCACCAACAGGGCATGGCTATGCCTCTCTAAACCAATAAAACCTCGGTTCAGCTCTTGCCAGGAAGCCAGTTAACAGAACTTCTTCCTCCCATGTTGTCTCCCTGTGTTCAAGTATAGGCCACCATTGAATCTTTTCTGGGATGCATGTTGACCTCTTGTAAGCTACGAGACACCTGGGAACGGGCAGATCGAGGTCTCACTATACATTTCTTCCCCACCACTCAAATAGATAAGCCTTTTAATAAATAAATAAATAAATGGGTTTCTATAAGAAATATGCAACTGTAGAGTCAGAACCCAACTATTCAGGACAGTACAACCTGGAAGGAGCCAATCTTTTTTTCTGTAAGATGTCAGACAATATGTTTTTACTTTGTAGGCCAGGTAGTGATTGTTACCAACTAGTCAACTATGCCATTGTTACAAGAAAGCAGCCATGAATGACACATAAACAGATGGTTGTGTTCCAATAAAACTTTATTTATAAAATTGCAGGCCAACATAATGGTCTCTTATGAAGTCCTGTAATAGAAAATTGTGTGAGGGCTTGGTGTGATAGCTCAGTGGCTAAATCATCCCTTTGCAAGCACCAGGATCCCATATGTGCCCTGGCTATTCTAGTTCCTTTTCAGCTCCCTGTGTGTGGCCCAGGAAAGAAGGGGAGGATGGCCTAAAGCCTTAGAATCCTGCACCCACATGGGGGACCTGGAAGAAACTCCTGACTCCTGGCTTTGGGTTAGCTCAGCTCTGGTTGTTTGGGCATTTGGGGAGTGAACCAGTGGATGGAGAATCTTTCTCTCTGTCTCTCCTCTATGTAAATCTGCCTTTCAAAAAACTTTTTTAACCTTAAAAAAAGAAAGTCATGTGAAAGTCCCTTCAGTAGATGTTCCTGCAATTTAACATGCATGGTGAATTTAACATGTTTTCTGCAATTTAACATGCATGGTGAATCTACACTGAAACAAGATAGTTTGGAAGTAATGCCAGAAAACCTGGCCTGCTGGTGCACCACACAACTCTCACCTCCAAAAACGGGCAGGGCTTCTCTGCACTGTTGCCATGGAGGAAGGAAGAGGACAGTAGCAGAGTATATTCAAGTAGAGGCATTATTATACGGTTGAATGTGACAATGAGTAGAATGTAGAGCTGGAAATACTTCCTGCATTTCTAGTTCTGCTGGTAGACTGAGGGACAAGAGAAGGAGGGGAGCCAGTCTGGGGAGTGGGAATGGACAGATCACTGATGAGTAAGTTCTATTAGAAATGAGTGACAAAAGAGGAAGGTAAAACCATAAAGTATGACATCCCAAAGCCAAGGAGAGAGGATTCAAGCAAAGGGGAATGGTCAAAAGGTTTCCATTCTTTAAGGGCATGGGGGTGGGAAGAAGATGGAGGAAGAGAGGGGAAAAAGGGAGAGAGGGAGAGGAAAGAGTTGAAAAGGAAGATCAAGAGGATTTTCTTAAAATGCAGAGTCAAATATACTTCAAAACATTTCTCCATTTCCCTGTGCAGTTTGTTTTATTTTATTGTTCAATTTATTTATCTGAGGGGTTAAAAACCTACTGACTCATTCCCCCCAAATAACCATAATGACCAAGGCTAAAGCTAGAAAATAGAAACGTAGTAACTCAATTCAGGTCCCTCATGTTGTAGCAGGACCCAAAATACTTGAGTCATCACTGCTGCTTTCCAGGGTCTGCCAGAGTAGGAAGCTGGGACCAGGAGCGAGAGGAAGCAGCTGAATCCAGACATTCCAATGTGGGATAGGTGTGTCCCAGCCATGTAGCTTAACAATCAGTCCACATGCCCACACACTATTTATTCTATAAGGAAAGAAACAGACCCCTGTAATCCTGGCTTCCACCTTTCCCTTCTTCTTTCTCCAGCACCACCAACTAATGATCTGCAGTAAGCATGTTAGTTAGGTTCAGCAGCCAGCCTGCAGTTGGTATGGGAAGGGTGGGGAAGTAGGAGGGGTTAGGCATGAAGAAGCATCTTGACTTCCTTCAATAGTCTCTGGTATCCTGGGAGATACAGTTAACAAGAGGACAACTTGAAAATCTGTGAGTTTCCTTTCCCATACCTAGAGCTCTCAGCATAGTACGTCCTCTGTTTTTCAAATTTGAAGACGGGACATTATAGTGGACCCGGGCTAGCATCTTTCCTGCCCCAGCCCCACCAGTTCTTACTGTCTCCTCCTTCAGTGGCTCCTCATCCAGGGTGACCACCATTTCCCAAGTCACCCATGCTTGGTATACCCAGGCAGACCAACACATTCCATTTAATATACAAAAGAATTGGGACCACAATGGACTGTGCAACCTGGCCAGATTCCTTTCTCCTTACCTCGGTCACCAAGAAAGAGAAGTTGCACATTCTGGTGCCTTGTACATGGAAACCCAGATAATAGCTCATACACACTTAGAACTGTGCAGGAAGTTAATGTGGCAGTTCACTGAAGCATGCCAAGGATGAAATACAAGGCCCTTACCCCCAGCAAAGCTGATGAAGGCTGCTGGGAGTTAGACTGTGGTAGAGATGTCCTTGGGCATGCTAATCTAGATGCACAAGCAAGATATGATCAGAGATCTTCTCTGAGTTACCTGCGAAGTAGCTCTCACAGCTCTTTCATTGAGAAGCTTCCGTCACTGCACTGAGTTCACTCAGATTTCATTAATTCATAATCCCCAAAGTTCATGGTTAAACACTGGACTGATCACAAAATTTTACCAGCTAGAACACTCAAAACTACCCCCTGGCTCATGGTCTGCAAACTGGGGAAGCTATGGGCTTGTCTCTTCCCTCCATTGCCATGGTAACCAGCATGCAGCCTGAGAGCAATCCTGGCAGAGTTTCTAAGCACCTGGTGGGCAGAAAACATTTGAATCTGCAGGGAACCAGGTCTCCAAGCAGCCTAAAACAGTCGCAGCTTTTCCACCAATGCTTCTAACTGTATCTCAAATACCTCTCCTTCCTAACACGTGGCACATTCCTCACTCAGATTGTGGGCAGAATCCCTAACTTTCTGGTCACATTTGGCTCTGAAAGTGTAGTTTGGATGCAAGTCTCAAACTGTAGTTGGCCTGAGTCAAATCCCCCCCCACTCCCGCCCAACTTTGAGCCATATCTTGGCTTCCTGGGAGTGCTGTAACAAAGTATGACAAACCAGATAATTCAGAAGAACACAAAGACATTGTCTTGGAGTTCTAAAGGCCAAATTTCAAGATTACTAGGAATAAAGAGGAGTCCTTCCTTGCCCTTGCAGGCTCTGGAGCCTCCCATTCCCTGGCTTGTGGCAGCATCACTCCAGTCTTCAAGCAACCTCCACCCTGTGTGTCTCCACACTTCTCTGGCTGGGTTAGGACCTGCTCTGATGGTATTGATTTTTTATAATTTTTATTTATTTTCATTTCTATATGAAAGGCAGAGAAACAGACACACACAGGGAGATTTTCACTATGTCTTTGCTAGTTCACTCCCCTGACCCCACCCCACCTCTTGCCACAAAGGCTCTTTGTAGCCAGGAATTGGGCCAGGTTGAAGTCAAGAGCCCAAAACTCAATCCAAGTCTCTCATTTGGGTGACAAAGACTCAAGTGATTAAGCCAATGCCTGCTGTCTCCCCAAGGGCACATCAGTAGGAAGACGGAGCAAAGACAAAGTAGCAACGATTCAAACCAGGCACTCTGATGTGGAATGTGACTCTCTGAGTAGAAACCTAATCACTGTGCCACACACCCATCCCAATAATACCATTTCAATGCCTTTGCTAGGTCCTATTTCCAAATTAAGTCACATTCGGAAGTTCTGGCTGTTAGGCCTTCATGAGGATCGGGGAACAAAATTCAACCCCCCATCTGCGACCCACAGTTGTGTCCTAATCCTGCAACTCCTACTGGGTGACATTGGGATGTGGAGAAAGGAGAAAGAGGGATCCACAGCTTGCCACTGTTGTGGTCTTCTGTCTGTGGCTAGTGGCTTGGTCACTGTTCATACAGAGTAGTTCTCAAAGTCCTCTGTGCAACCCACTTCCAAGTGTGTGACTCAAACTTAACTTCCTACACCCTTTGACCACCAGTGGTCAGACCTGAGAACTGTTCCCAGCTTCTACCCCAGCTTCCTGCTGTTGCATCTTCTCTCTCAGCCGGCTCTGTCTCCCTAACACCTGATCAAAGCCATAGGAAGCATTTCACACATCATCCTGCATACATGAATATGTGTGGCAAGGGGAGGAACTTGAAGGGCTTCAGAAAATCGGAAATAAAAAATAAATACTTTCTGTACAAAAATATTTCATACTCTATAGCTTCATAAACTATTTTGAAGACCTCTTATATATGTATACACAACACATAACACTCATCTCACAACCAAAATAACACTGAAGCAAGCAAAGCAACAGCAAATACATTCAAGTCTTGACCAATGCAGAAAACTGAAAAACAACATCAAGCCTGAACTATTAGCTATGGAACAAATGCTCCTTGCTTTTATTGCCTTTTTTCCCTCCCAGACAAATGATTGCTTTTGAAAACCATGCCATGAACTAAGTACTTCTCAAAGTGATAGTTGAAGAAATAATAACCCAAATTTGATGATCACTGGTGGACATTAACAAAAGTGACATTTGTGAAGTGACAGCTACTATTGTTGATTAGTTCCAATATGCCACATCTGCCTGTGCTGAATACTTTTATAAACAGGATATAATCTCTTCCCAAACCCTGAGAGGAAGTGTGACTGACTTCATTATACAGGAATGCGTTTAGATTAGTTAAGGGCCACACCCAAAATCTGGCCAGGAAGTTCAGCTGCCAGGTCATCCTTCACCAGTCCTGTGTGGTGTCGACCCTAGGAACTCTCCTGCACATTTTCTCAAAATTTCATCCATGCAACTAGACCTCAAGTTCCTCTCAAATCAGATCTGATGGTCATGTGTTCTCCCCAAGTTAGCGTCAGTGTCTGACTTCACTGGCCTGTGAAGAGATTCTGTGACTGTGCATCTACTTGTACTGAACAGAGTTCTGCTAATGAATGCTGGGCTTGGAGTGGGAATCATCAATACTTCAGGTTCAAAAAGGGTGCAGAGAAGAGGGAGTGAACAGCAGGGACACAGAGAGATAAAGAGGGGAGATGT
Organism: Ochotona curzoniae; assembly: GCF_017591425.1. Classification (NCBI taxonomy): domain Eukaryota; kingdom Metazoa; phylum Chordata; class Mammalia; order Lagomorpha; family Ochotonidae; genus Ochotona; species Ochotona curzoniae. The sequence goes on from NW_024466810.1 coordinate 92,256, forward strand.
CACCCTCAATATAAACCAAAGATATAGACGGAAGACAAGGGGTGAATGGTTAGGCTAGTTCTTTTTACCTCTCAGAGATCAATATGAAACACTCAGGCTCAAAGAAGATCTATGCAACACAGCAAAAATTCATGTGAAGTTTTAATTAGCTCTGGTAGTCTTTTTGTTGTATTCCAGGCATCTTTTCATATGAAATAGGGAGAAGCAATGGGATGGAAAAGAGAGGGCAGAAACTGACAGAAGGGAAGAGGAGGAGAAAGTCCAGATTGAGGTTAAGTGGGAGGTGGGCAAAAAATGGTGTGAAATCCCTCTGGCATCCTCTCAGCAAAGCCTGTCAAGTGAAGACAACCATCCTCAATAGCTCTGGGAACCCTTCTAGTAAATGCCAGACCACAACACCAGGCTATTCATAAAGGGATGAAAACAAACAGAAGAGAGAGTTGGCAAAGTGAAAGGTATTGTACTCGAGTTCAACATTTCCCTTCATCGTGTCTTTTAATAAAACACTCACAATCCACATTGCATAACTGCCATGGCTTGGGTATTGGTGTGGGTGTTCAGTGTTTTTCAGAGGCCCATGTGTAAAAGGTCTGGCTCCCAAAGTCATATGTTTACAGCCTGGTTAGGATGGAAACTCAATCCAATGACAGTTTCTGAAGGCAGGACCTATGGGAAGTGGTTGGACTAGACTGAGTTAATATCATGGAGAATTTATGATTTCATGATGGTGGCTTTACACAACTGTGCCTTCTTTTGCCATGTGATGCTTTGTATCTCTCCGGCACTCTATCAGCAAAACTGCCACCACCAGATGCCAAACCATTGGGGCCACACAATCTTTTGGACTGTTACCCTCAGGTGCCAAGAGCCAAGACACGCCTCCTCCCTCCCTCCCTAAGCAGTGTAGCTCAGGTATTTGTGATAATGTCAGACTGGATAATACATTGGAGCGGCGGGTGACTACAAGTTTCTAATTTGGAAGGAGCTGAGTCCAAGCAATAAAAATACAGACAGTGATTCAGGAATCTGCAGGAGAATCCCCAGCAGTGTGTGTGGACACTGAGCAGCAGAGAGGAAGATGTGAGAAAACTTGAGGAAAGGCACAGGGCTCAGAAAGTTGCACGGTAGTCTGTTATATGAAACCCTCGCATCATTCTATAAAGAATGTTCAATAAACTCAGCCTGGCTCTGATTCCCTGGGGGATTGAGTGGATTTACCCACAATAAGGAGAGTTCCTGAGTCCTATCAGTCAGGTTGAGAAATGTCAGGTGGCCCAGACAGACGAAGCAAGTACATCTGCCCCCCATGCAGCAGGAGAAGCCGACACTGGAAGCCTGCATGGTGATTTCTCAGAGTCACTGGGAACCAGCTGCTGAGATCTTTCAGGCTCCCAGTTTTGGGAACTTTCCAAACCTGGTGTGATATGTCACTGGATCATGGCACCTTGGCTGTGTCTCCAGAAAGACTGTCCTTAAAACCTCCTGTGTCTTCTACCACTAACCTGATTTCTGGGTTAAATACCACATTTGCACATGCATCTTTTTCCTGTTTGAACATTTTTAAAATGAGTTTTAAAAACAGGAAAGAAGTAAAACACAAAGCTTTGTAGGAAGGATATAATTGGAGCAATGTATCAAACACCAGAGAAACCACAGATGAATGAGAGAGACAGGATGCTCCTTTGTGCTAACAATCACAGGACAGTGGACAAATGCAGCTTTCAATCACCTTTCAGTTAATTAGTAAGGAAAGTAGACACACTCTCCCATGAGAGCCCTTCCAGAGGACCTGGGTAAGGGCAACACCACCAAGGAGGAAAACATGAGTTTCCAGTGGTAGCATATTTAGAGATATGAATAAATTACAATGATTTTTTTTTGTTTAATGTTAAAGGTAGCATCCTTAAAATTCTGCTTGGAGGCTAGGAAGCAGGAGAATGCATCTCAACCTGGAGACAGGGCTCAGAGCTTGGGGCAGCGGGGGTAGGAGGGATGGGGTAGGATGTCCACCCTCAAGCTTAAGCCAGGACAGGGCATATGTATCACTAAGGAGCAAACAGTTCACCTGGGGAATAGTTTCAGCAGCTGCTGGCTGAATTGATTTTTTTTTTTTAATTCAGAAATTATTTACCTCAAGATACAAGAGAGTGCTGCAGCTGATAGGAAAAGCCCATTACAACTTATCATTCGCATAATCCATCTGAAAGAAGTGCGTTTTTCTTCATATAACTCCCTGATTACCCAATCCACCTGAAAGTAGCAACGACTTGAAAGAAGCTAGAGGGCTACAGTTTGGTCTTGTCGGGAAATGTAGTTTTAAATGCTGTACATTCATATTGGCAAGGTTCTCTGATGTCACACATGCTAATAAAATTTAATAGTGAGGTGTTTGGGGATAAGATGAAGGATGGAAAGCCACTTGAGGGTATAGCCTAGGGCATCTTTCACCTTGCGTGGGAATCTCTGTTATAGCAGAGAGTTGTCATTTGGTCTTCCGATTCCTTAGCATGCTGAGCCCACCCTCATCGTATGTATGGCCTTCTTTTGTGAGATCTTTTCATAGTGTTTGGGTTCTGGGTGTACCGAGAGAGGCAGAGCCAGATGATCAACGGCTCACCCAAGGTGAATGATACGCATCCCTTTCCACGCCCATGTGGACAACAAATCAGTCAGATTATACAGAAGAGAACAGTTCCCAATGGTTCAGTTCTCTTTTCCTTCCTTTCTCTGAGTAAGGGAAGGAGGTTGCTGAAAATGAAAAGAAACAAATTCAACTGCCTTCAACGATTCTTAGAGCCAAATAAACAGTCTGGCAGCCTTGCGTGCTCCAAACTGAGTGACGGAAAGGATCTCAAGAGAATAGACAATTTCAGAAAAGCAACTAGTCTTAAGGAAGTTTCCCTGGAAACTTTGCTTGAAATTGGCTTGGACAGAAAGTGGCCACATCAATTAAACACTGGCTGAAAGACCCTAAAGTAATGACAAATTACTCAGGAACCCACTGAAGAATACGCGTCTCATTGGTGCCACAGGGTTTGGGGCGAGAACCTGTCTTCCTTCGAGGCTTTATGAATGATCTGGAAGTTATTGGAAATGGTATGTTCATGCTCAAAAGGGAGCTAGTACAAGCGGGAAAAGAGGAGAATAGTAAACACAAACAGACTAAACAAAGTGGAAAATAGCCCTGTGCCATTCAGCTTAGAAAAATCAACCTTGAAATATAGAGGTATAAGGGAAGCGTGCGGATTTAAATGAAATAAGAAACATAGAAATATTCAGGCAGAATAGCAGGTGTGAAAGCTCTTGGCTGCTGCAAAGACAGAGGTCAGAATGCTTTGAGGAGGCCAGTGACACAGTGGACACAGGTCAAATCCACCTCTTCCCCACACTGATACCCAAGCTGCTCTCGGGGGGATTCTTAGTCATGCCTTAGAGGAAGCCAAGTGAAAACAGCTCTGTCACTGTCCTGTGAGTTCCTGGTGTATGTAAGTTAAGGCAAGGGAGCTTTGGAGGAAAGCAAATGAAGAGTCTGAAGAGCAACATCTGGTTGGTAGCAATGGAGAACATTCTGGCTGAAACCAACATGCCCCACACCTTGTAGGAAAGCAGAGTTTGCACATGGCAGTAGCTGTGAGTGCATGGAGGACATGTGCACCCCCACTTGGGACAGTTTTCAGCAGAGAAAATAGAAGGGCTTGCCAACATCTGAAGGAAAGCTCAGGATGGTTGTGAATGAAATTCAGTGGAAATACCTGGGCAAAGTCAAAAATTTAAGTAAGGAAGCCAGATGGCCATGGGGGAGACGCGATGACGCTCGGGAGAGAGGACCCTGACAAGGTACCTATGGATTCTCATGACTTCCCTGTGCATGTTTCAAAGCACAGACTCAGGCCAGGAAATAATTGTCAAAATTTGTCACAAAGACAGAAACACCACACGCAGGAATGATTAAAATTCAACTGGTATGGGGGCTGATTGGCAAGAGCATTAAAATCAGAGCCAGAAAACTCGGTCTTCGATTTCTGTGCTTTTTTTCACCAGTCTAAGCATGGCTAGAGCAACTTGTGCATCCAGGGAAGGGCTGGGGAAAATCACGTGATCGGACACCGTCAAAGCCAGCTCGGGAGGTACTTGAAATTCAATAAACTATGACAGGCTAATTTTTAAGTTTACAAGTTTGCATATTTCACAAGTGATACTATACTATAAACATCAAAATGGCCTTGCAAGTGGTGTTATACTGCAAACATCCAAATGGCTCTTGGCAAAAAAAAAAAAAAAGCTCCCTGTCCCTGATAGAGCCCTAGTTGCCTGGCTAGTGGAGCTGGGAAACCACTACTGACGTACTGAAGCACCCATCATTCTCCACCAGGCACCTGCTGGTAGCCAAGACATAGATTTATAGTCCTTGCTCTGGAAGGTAAGAATGAGAATGTTCCAGTTTTGTTGAAAATAGTCAAAGCCATCAGAAAGATATGATACGGAGAACAGTTAAAGATTTAGCTACACAAGTATATATAAACAGATTCATTTGTATACAGAGCTTGAAAACCAAGGACAGAAAATGTCAGGGAGATCACAACAGTATTTTCCCAAAACCTTAGAAGGTGATTTTATATGGAAACGTTATAAGCTAAGACAATGTAAAACTGAATTAGAATGGACCATATTGAGCCCAGCACAGTAGCCTAGCAGCTAAAGTCCTCGCCTTGCATGCACAGGGATCCCTTACAGGTTCAAGTTCTAATCCCAGCAGCCTCACTTCCCATCCAGCTCCCTGATTGTGGCCTGGAAAAGCAGTCAAGGATGGCCCAAAGCCTTGGGATCCTGCACACACATGGGAGACCTGGAAGAAGCTCTTGGCTCCTGGCTTAAGAACAGCACAGCTCCGACTATTGCAGCTGCTTGGGGAGTGAATCATTGAATGGAAGATCTTCCTCTCTGTCTCTCCTCTTTGTGTATCTGACTTTGCAATAAAAATAAAATAAATCTTTAAGAAAAAGAATGGACCATATTATAACAGTTGGTGTCTATATAAAATGAGTAAATTGCAGACACAACAGACACGTGGGGAAAGCACCCTAGGGAGACAGAGGCTGATGGTAGAGCCATAGGCCTCCAGGTCACAGGGTGCCAAAGGCTTTGCTACCACCAGAAGTGGCAAGAAAGGATTCTTGTCTGACCCTGCCAGCATTTTGAGCTTAGACATCCAGCCTCTAGAATGAGGAGCATAATTTTTGTTGTTGTCTAAGCCACTTGTTTGTGGTGTTTTATAATGGCAGCTGCAGTAAACTAATACAGGAAATAACCAATCGCATCCATGTCAGAAGTCATTACAGATCAGAGTGACCCTCCCTCTGGCATGCCAGTGTGACATGGAAAAGAGCCAAGCTGGACATTCAAGTTAATACTGCTTGCCCTCTGACTGAAGTCTCGCCTGAGATGCAAGAAACACTTGGGCTAAGACACCTACGTCAGCAATGGAACAGGAGTAATAACATTATATTCAACCTTAAATCAATAAATTCCAAATCAGAAGCACATGGTCTGATATAAATTCCTAATTGGGGCTAATTTAATTGAAAATATCTTCAGAGATGTTCAAATTAAGTTAGTCCTTTTCATTAAACATTTATTTAATCTCCTTTGTCAGAATAATAATTATATTATCATTTAGTGGTCCAGGAATATTTAGGTAGAATCCAGATGTCAGAAATCTATCTGTTTGTGGTCTGAGGCATCAAGCCAGGCGAAAGACCCAACATGTGCCAAGTACAAGGTGGAAGCTGGAATACAATGGTCAGAGCCTTTAGCTAGGAAATGGCAATAACCTTCCCTAAGTCTAATGCACTGTCCTAAAATTCCACACCCACATATTCATTTTTTTTGTACTGTTTATTTGGGAAGAAGAGACAGATTAACTCTCATATACTGGTTCACTCTTCAAGTGGTTGCAGCAGCTGGGTTTGAGCTAGTGCCAAAGCCCTGAGCTGGAAACAATCTAGGTCTTCCATGTAGCTGGCAGGTACCAATTTCTTGAGCTCCAGATCTTGTCAGGGTCCGCACTGGCAGTAAACTGAAGTCAAGATCCAGAGCCAGGAATAGAACCTAGGCATTCCAGTGTGGACCACAGGCATCTTAGCTACCAGGTTAGATGCCAACTCTCCATATATTACGTCTTTGATAAAGTTTTATCTCACAGCAATCCCCTGCTAATATGTAAGCATTAAAAGGAGTTACTGTAAGTCACTGAGACTTGGCAGCAATTGATATATCCAATCATTTCTCATCTTGAAAGCATGTGGAGCACTTAGGGAGTTGGAAGTGAGATAAGGGTGAGGGAATGGAGGTTGGGAGGAAGGTAAGGGTGAGGTGGCTGGAATGCTGAGAAGGACTGCGCATGGACTCTCAGTATCAGACAACACGTAGAGAAGAAGAGAAGCCAAAGGGACAGGCCTGGGGGTGTCAACCCAAACTTAGCCAGCTTCATGACCTGCCATCTGGAGCTCTGGAATGGCTGGTGCACGCAATTCACAATCACAGCAAAGCTGGTTTCAGGGTTGCTGCCACAGTGCCTGTCTTGCTTAGCTTGGTTATTAAGTTCATCTTTTTAGCAGCAGGTAGTGAACATTGCAAATTATTAGTTACCTTTTAGTTACCTTCCCTCTGCTACTTGAAGTCTTCTGTTCTCACATTTCTTTAAATAAAAAAATAAATAAATAGAACTCTCTTCATAGCAGGTGCACCCCTGACTCTGCCTTTGAGACCCCCAAGTTTGGTGATCTACTCATGGAGGAGCATAAATCACCTAATTGTTGGTATTTCAAATAAGTCTTCAGGTTTGGACACAGCTCCAAAACCAAGTCTGGCTAGGTTTAAACAGCCAGGGTTGAGGTGTTCAGCTCGGCTGAGCAGAGAGTGGAACAGGGGCCCGACATACTTCCATCCAAGCGAGTGTCCAGAATAATGTAGAGTGATTGATGCTCCCCTCACCTCTCATGTTGGCTGATGATGAACATCAACCAAGAGGTTAAGCCAGCACAAGCATTCTGGCATTCCATCCCCACCTGCTACATTGGACTCTGACGGAAGGGCTGTGACTCTGCATCCCAGCCACTACTTCAGGGGCCCTGGGAACACATCCCTGGCACAGAGCACCAAAAATCCTCTCCGGCAGCCCTGGAAGATTCCAGATTTACAATGTTGTGGGAGCGGATACTTTGGAAGGTGATGGGACCAGGAGTGTGCAGACCATTCGGGGGGCTGTCTCAATAATACAGGGGGAGCGAAGAACAGCCTCTGAAGGAAGGCCAAACTTAAAGTGGGAGAGAAAGAGCATGGGCAGGCAAACCGCCAGAGCTGAGTGAACAGCAGCAGGTGCTCGGAGGCCAGGGACTCTTGCTGAGCGCCCCTCAAGGAAAAGTCTTGATCTGCTGGGTTCATTAAAATAAGAATCCACAGGAAGCAGATTCTTGGCCGAAAATCCAAACAGACTGAAACCTGCTCTTTAGCTTTCTGACCCAGCCTCCCTGGCTTCCTTTGGAATGATTTTTCCCATCATTGAAAGCCCTCTAGGTTTCTGAGCTTCTTTCTGATCATTCCATTCTTCAAGCACTTTCATTCTGCCTTCTAGGCCTTCTGCTTCCCTCCTCTGTGAGTGTTCCTAGTCTGCCTCTAATCCACCTTACTGCTAATGGCACCTGGGAAAGTAACAGATGACGGCTCAGATACCTGGACCCCTGCCACTCACGTGGGAGACCGAATGGAGGTCCTGGCTCCCCTGGCAGTTACGGACACTTCAAAAGTGAACCAGTGAGTAGCGGATCTTTCTCCCTCTGTGTGTGTGTATCTCTGTTAATCTGTTTTTTATGTAAGTGGATAAATACACTTTTTAAAATTGGAGATAATGTGTTACTCCATAGTCCTAATAATTCCTGCTTGGGCATTTAAACCTTCCCTCCCCCCAAAAGAAGTTCCCTCTCTATAAGGTCAGAGTTCATGGTGCACCACAGAATAAAGATGGCAGCAAACATCAGGGTTCTCTCTGGCATTCCGGGGCAGCATTGGGGTCCTGGCTTTCAGCTCCCACCCCAGGCCCTAGATTCAGGAGTCCCAGGTCTCCTGCCCTTGGAGCAGCTTCTTCCTTGGGTTCTCTCCTAGACTCTCAAACTCCCACAATCTCCCAAGTGCTTTTCCTCCCATGCCATGATTCATAATTTTTTGTTGCTTCTGTTACTGACTCTGTGATTGAATGTTTTCATTAGAGCATTATAAGATGCCTTTGTAAGATTGCTTTCCTTAAGTCCCACATTCATGACCCACCATCTGTGGTGCTCGCCCTTCCCAGACATCCTCGAACCCTCTCAAGGAGGAGCCAGGTGCCTTGGGCAACTGTGTCAGGTCAGACCTGGCACCTGCACACAGGGGAGTGCCTGGGAGACTTGAAACAAGAAGGGAATGGGGAGGAGACTTCTCCTCCATTGCATCTCCTCTCTGTCCTTGGTCAGTTGGCCCACAGCATCCTCAGAAGAATTGATTCCAGGAGCCCCTACAGATACCAAGATGCACAGATGCCTCAGTCACTGGGCAAGGTGGGGAGGGAGTACAAAAGATGTTCTATTCCTATATGCCCTCCTGCATATTTGAAATTATCTCTGGATTCCTTGTGATAACCAGCACCATGCAGAAATTTGCTACCCTGGTTGGTCTGAGGAATAATAAGGACAAGCACTGCCACATGTTCAGTACAGGTGCAGTATTTTCTTTGATAATTTCAAGCTCTTGGTCTGCCCAGATCCACAGCGTCAGAGCCCATGGACATGAAGGCCAACTCCAACACCCTTTTCTTGTTTCTCATGTGTCTGCAATTTTTCTCCTTTTCTGTTTAATCCTGATCTGATAGCAGGGGATGATTTTGATGCGCAGACAGCACAGGCTGGGATCAAACTCTCAGCACGCAGACCAGAACATGGTAGAGTGCAAAGGGGGGCAGTATGAGGAGTCACTGTGGATGGCAGGGCAGGGTTCCTTTAACAACTAAGGAGGTATTCTCTCCTTTCATTGTGGGAGATGCAAGCTAACCTTCAGGTCCTCAGGACAGTGGCAGAAGTCTGTCCTAGCAGGTGGCTGTTCATGTGCCATAGCATCCTGGTCATGCTTTGGGGCTGTGCCAGGCTGGTCTGCAATCCTCCAAGTCATGGAGAGCTGTCCCGGCCTAGTGCCAGGTCCCTCTAAGCCCATTCAGGCCGCCTCTTGCCATGGACACAATTTGGCAGGAAACCCTTTCTATAAGCCAAAACAAAAAGCTGGATTTTTTTCTCATTTACAAAACAAGAGATAAGGGCCTTTGCTATTTCTTTCACATTTATTTTTCTCCTGTGTCTCAGATAAAACAGGAGGAGTTGTTTTAATTATGTTTTCAAGGTGCCAGGCTACAGCTTGCTCTGTGCGGTGCACAGCCTTCCCTCTGGGGCTGCAGGGGCTTTTCACGGACCTGCTTTCTTGGCAATCCGCAGCTCCTCAGTCACAAGCAGTGACACGGCCAGCCTCATCATCCAGCACCTGAGCAGACCTCAGGAACAGGGTGAGAGCTGGAGATCTGTGCTGTGGCTGAGGGAAGACTCTCCATCGTATAAGGAGATGATGCTTTTCTAAAACCTAAGTAGCACTGAACAGCACAGAGCTCATCCTCACACAGCGCCATGGACTCTGGGGCTGCTGTCTGACTCAGACGCTGCAATCATACAACTTTCCCACCTGTGAACAAAGGGGAATCTTCTCGGACATTTCGGTGGCGTAAGAAGGCAAGTGTAAAGAAACAGAAGCACCAAATGATGAAGTGGCTCTCCTGCCCCAACGGTCCCCAAGGAAAAGTGAATCAGGGAGCAGACCCAAAGGCAGTCTTCCAAGTCCTATCTGGCCCCACAGCCACGGCATCCGAGAGCTAACTGCTAAGTCATTGGGTCTAGCCCCCTTGCCTTTCTTCCCCAGTAGTTGCAGCCAAGCCATGCTGATGTTTGCTTGTGTGGGCTTCCCTACATCTGAGAAGGGAGACAGAGGCCTTCCATAGACCCTCTAGCTGGGATAACGTCCCAGCCACCTAGTCTGCATCTGGGATTCCCTGGTCTCAGAATCATTTGCACAACATCTGTTAGGATTCTCTACCCTCCCTGAGGTGCCCTGATGAGCAAGCCCAACTCCATCTACAAACTGCACCCTTGTTACTACCCAACACAGCCCCTAGCTTCCAGAGACGAGGATGTCTTCAGGGGACACTCATCTGCAGACCATAATCCCATACAGAATCCAAAGCAAAGACCATTCCTAATGATAAAATATAAACAGGCATATTCCACTTACACTTTCCCTACCTGCTGATGGTGCAAAAGCAAAATACATTCAGCAGAAGTCATACTTTGCATTTTATTTTACCCTTTTCCTGGACTAGTGGGATGTGGTACATCCTCAGTCCTGGGCTTTAGCCAGAGGCTCAGTCCCCAGAGAGCCCCATCATCAGGAAGGCACAGTGTGCCCTGTGGATAAACCATGGTGCTCTGTAAGTGAGGTATATTCCAGGTATTGGCTATTTTAGGACATTCTCAGTGTATGCTGACTTCAATGGGGTGTAACCTCACCATAAACTGAAGCCCAACTCTATAAAGAAAATGGTAGGTTTTCTCATAGTTGCCGCCTCAGTAACTTTTAGAGAAACAAAACATTTTCTTCAATTGTATCCTTGGCTACACTTTGTTTTTAATGTATATTTGTTTATTTACGTGAAAGAGACAAAGAAGAGAGAGCTCCTCTATACTTGCAACACCTAGGATTGGAACAGGGTCAGAAGGCAGAAACTCAATCCAGGCCTCCACCCAAGGCATCATGAGCGGCCTTTCCAGGGTCTGCTTCAGCAGGAGACTTGAGTCAGGAATAGAGCCACATTCTGAATCCAGACATGCTGAGATAGGTAAGAGCATTTCAGGCAGAGTCACCAAATCCCATCCCTGCCTACCCTTGTGTGCAATGCTGCGCATTTTGTGACACTGTGGCAACTGGGGTGCTTGGCAGTGACAGCGGAAGGCAAGAGGACTTGGTTGTATACCTGCCCCCTGCCAACCTCTCACCCCCCTCCACCTCCTGGAGCCACCCCACCTGTTCCCCTCATCCTTAAGAAGAAGCTAAGAGAGACATCAAAATAGAACAAAGAGGAGGCAGTGACTCAATGGCCACTTAGAAAGGAATGGATGGATTTGAGTCCATAAGAAGGTGGTGCTCATGTCCATGTCCTCCTCCATGTCCCCTATCCTGGCCACCTGAGGTGACAATGAGGCCCAGAAGTGTGGGAAGCATCAAAGCCCAGGAACGAAGCTATAATAGGCTAGTGACAGCAGAGAGATTGAGAGAGAGATTGGTGGGATGAACACCCAGAGAAGATAAAGCCACAATTCTATTCATATTAAATGCTTTTCAGTTTTTATCATAATTAAATGTTTTTAAAATGTTAATGGAATAAATTGAATTTGACTTCCCCACTTTCTCCAGATTCTGCTATTATGCTCAAGGCCTGTCTTGAAAGGATGCCAGAAGGTGATGGATTAAATCTACAATAAATCAAATTTCCCTTGCTACAGAGTCAGGGCGATGCAGGGAGCATGGCAACGCAGCTCCTGCTGATGGGCAAGCTGCTGGCCGTTCCTGGCTCCATTTAGCTAGGAGTAGCCTGAGGAGTCAACTAGCTAACATAGCACCATAAACCAAGCTGCACTAGGGCAGTAAACCCCTGCTGCCACGGGACAGTGGGTGGATGGGCCCCAGGGAGGGTCTCTGCCAAGCTGCCTCCTGTTGCCAAGGCTCCCTCCCAGTACATATCTAGCCAGCAGGCTCTTAGAAATGAGCAGGGCATGGTGCCAGCCAGACTCCCAGCTTGCCAGGACAGGCGGTGCAGAGGGCCAGGCACCTGCTCCCCCTGGTCTCATGGCTGTGGGGATTTGCTAGAGGCCTTTGCCTGCTGGGGGGTCTCTGGGTGGAATCCAGGAGAGCCAGCATGCATCAGCAACCAAGCCTGAATCAGCAGCTGAGATTCCTGCTTGTATCTGGAAACACTGAAACCTGAGCTGGGAGACAGGCCAGGTGGAGCCCCAGGGCCTTTGCTGGGGTCAGTGAGGGTGGGATCTTTCCAGTACACTGAAAGCAGAAATCATAGTGGACATTAGGCTGTGGGCTAAGATGTCGGCATCCCATTTGGGACCTGGATCCGACACCCCAACCTGTGCTCCTGACTTCAGACCTGTTACTGTAGGTTCTGGAAAGAAGTGGTGATGCTTAAATAATTGGGCTCCTGCCACTCACTTGCAAGACCTGGATTGAGTTCTCAGCTCCTGGCTTTGGCCTTATCCCAACTTTAGCCACCAGGGTTTTCAGGGAGTAAACCGGCAGATAGGAACTCTCACTCTATCTGTCTCCTAAATACAGGTCTTCTACATGTAAATCTCCCCTCTAAAGTCTATCCCCTGCCCTCACAGCCCCTCACTACCCACAACTGAAACGTGTTCGCTTCGATCCATCACTCACCTTTATATATTAATTCCCTGACATCACTTCCAGTGGTGTTTGAATAGAATAGGAACCCAAGCCCTAAGCCGTCAGAACAGAGCGTCCCTGGGGAAGGCTCGCACAATAAGCAGAAAGCCAATCTGCGGGTAGAGTCTCCTATCCAGCTACATAGGAAGGTCTTTCTGACAATTCCCATGATACACCCGTGTGTACATTCAGCATCCGCTCCATTATGGAGCTTGGATTGTCTGAATCAGTGCTCCATTTCAGTAGAATTCTGTAGGTACAGAGCTCTCACCTGCCTGTCCAGAGGGGGTGTGTGTGTGTGTGTGTGTGTGTGTGTGTGTGTGTGTGTGTGTGTGTGTGTGTGTGTGTGTGTGTGTGTGCTACCTGTGAGAACATCATAGCCATCTCAGATAGACTTTAGACATTAAAATGGTCTCTCTTTAGAATTCTGTAATCTTCCCTATTTCTATTTGCCTTAATTCAGAATATTCTCGGTTTGTAAGAAACTTGGCCTCTCTCCTCTAGTCCAACCTGCTCTATCATCTTTCTGTGATGTCCAAAGTGGAAAACAACTGTCCCAGTGGTATCTGACCAGAATGGCACAGAACACATCACCTCCCCAGCTGCAGAGCCTCTACTTCTATGGTTATAGCCCAAATTGAAGCAGCATTGCAGGAGACCTCAAGACACAACTGCATATTTGGTTGGCACAAACCACTAAGCCTTGTCACATGACATACTGTTAAAGCAGGTCTCCACTTTCTTATCTTAGGTACCTTTATTAAACACCCTCTTGTTCAAGTCTAATGTTTAAGCCAGGCTTTATGAAATAAATGTGCTCCACCATCCATCCATTTAGCTGTATTTCTGTGTATTTATATCTCCACGTGTATGTGCAGGGAGAGTGAAACAGAGAACGAGAGAGAGAGCTTTGTCAGCTTCCTGCCATCTAAAAACTGCACTTCTGTCTAAGTCAAGGAAAATACACTTGAATAGAGCACAACCAGGGAGGGCTCTTTCTATTTGTGCCAGTGTGCAAAGCAAGATTTATTTAAGAGAATGAGAGCTTTCCTGCCAAGTGACAAGAGGGGCTTCAAGGGAGGAAAAATCCCAGTGCTTTGAGGGGGGAGCGGGGGTAAGGGTTTTTTAATTAATTAATTTTATGATACAATTCCATAGGCTCTGGGATTTCCCTTCCCCTCCCCCCAACAAGTCTCCTCCACTGATTAAAGGGAGGACTCTTGCGTGGGACAGCCACAGACATTTTTTCCATGCTCCTGAAGCTGTGCTTTTGGTTGACTTAATGAAATTTCACAGGAAGATTAGAGCATAGCCTCTGCCATCACCTGTTAGCTACTTATGCCATCTTTCCTTGCCTTGTGTCAGTGCTAATCTCAGCTCCCTCATCTGAGAGATGAGCCAAGGTCGTCAGCAACATTCTCGCTGAGCCAAGTCTTGTGTTGGGAATATGAATCCCTGGGGGGTTGGGAAAGTGAACCAGCAGATGGCAAAGGGGAGAGACTGAGATGGAAAAACTGTCATGAAGTAACAAAAAAGAAAAACCAAGGGAACAATCCACCCCAAGTGAAAACTTAAAGAGGCCGGCATTGTGGGGCAGCAAGTTAACCCCCTGCCTGTGACACCAGCATCCCTTGTGGGCACCTGTTCAAGCTCAGGCTCCCCTGCTTCTGATCCAGCTTCCTGTTAATGGCCTGGGGAAGTGACAAAAGATAGCCAAATTCCTGGGGTCCTGCATCTAGTAGAAGACCTGGAAGAAGTTCCCAGCTCCTGGCTTCAGCTCGGCCCAGTCCTAGTCCTTAGAGCCATTGAGGTAGTGAACCAGGGGATGGAAGATCTCACTATGTGTTTCTCCCTTTCTCTCTGTAACTCTTTCAAATATTTTTTTTATAATCTTTAAAATGCACACACATACACACTTGAATCTTACTAGAGTGAGACTTGAAGGGGGCTAATAATACCTACTCACTTGCAGGGTAATATCATCTGTGACTACAAACTAAGATTTTTTTTTTAAGAATTTTAAGCATTTATGTGAAAGACAGAGTCACATCTGTTAGTTCACTCCCCCAAGGATTACAATGACACACTAGGCTAGACCAAAACTAGGAGCCAAGAACTAACCCCATGGATGGCAGGAACCCGGGTACTGAAGCATCCTCAGGGCTCTCCCAGGCACATTGGTAGGGAGCTGGAAGAGAAGCTGAGCAGTCAGAATTTACCTGTGCCACAATGCCAGCCCTGAGGGGCAGGTTGTTTGGGGGCATGTGGGGAGAAACGGAGAAGTTCTTCTTAGATCTTTAAAGCCATAGGGTTATTCTCTCACTGCTTTAGGGGAATCCTACGGGAAGAATGGGACAGAGACATGAGAGCTTGCTGGTTGCCTTGTAAAACAACAACAAAAATCCAAAGGAGTTCCCACACAGGTAGGAAAATCTGTCCAACTCTGCCTTTCCAGGACTCCCTTGGTAGGGATTCCTAGGGTGGCATTCCCCATTTTACCTGGTCAGAAGGGCCACAGGGCCTTGTGTTAAAAGCAGTTCCTGCGGGATGAGTCTCTGCCTTCACTGTACCTTAGAACTGCCCAGGGAGCTTTGAACATTCCAGCAGTAAACCCCACCCTGACCAATTAAATCAGAACCTTTGGGTTAGGGATCCACATTCCAGTCATTTCTATAGCTCCCTGGGTGACTCCAGTGTTCAACCAAGGTCAGGAAACATTGTTCTCAAGTCTCCCCTGGAACCAAAGGAATGAGCAGGCACCCCAGGCAGAAGGTCTAGCAATTAGCATTCCCAACAAGAGCCCTGTACGTGTGTAACTGCTAATAAGCTAGAGACTGCTGCCCTTTGAGACCATGTTCTCTTTTGAAGGCTGCTCTTAACACTCTTTGTTTAAACTCTATTTCATTTGTCAGAAAAACAGGGGAGGGAAGAGTGGACTGCTTAGTCAACATATGGGATGGGGCTGTGCAGACTGTGGCTGGGCGGGTGCTCTGGAGTACTGGAGGGGTAATTACTTGAGAGCTGACAAACTGACAAATGAAGCAATTTCCATTTCAAACAGAAAAACCTCAATGAGATCAGAACTATTTCCTGGCAGTACAGTTAGAGCTGCTCCAAGGACTAAGAGGCCAGTCTGGACCCGCTGCTGGGCGAGAGTAAAGGGACACCATGGCCCCTGCCCCACAACCCCACATTCCTATTTCTACCCCAGATCCCAACTCACACCACACAGGGCCTAGGCCCAAACCTGGAAGCACTCTAGCCCACAAGCAGTTGTATCCCATGTCCAAAGAAAGACCAAGAAAGCCCAAGAATGGTCTAGAGACCCTTTGGGCTGGGAGTTCTTGGTTTCAGGCATGCAGTATGGCAAAGCATGGGGCTCTAGTGAATGGTGGTGGGTATGAGTTCTGGTGGGCACACCCCCCAGCCCAGTAGACTCCTCTGACCATGGGCAAAGACAGAGTAGAGGAGTGCTAGAGCCAGACTTTGAAGCCAAAACCCAGGGAGTGTCCCAAGACTGCTACAACTCACAGAGACAGAGTATCTCTGAGCGCAAGAACTTGGCCTAGCTCCATTGAGTCTTTCAACTACCTATGGTCAGGCTCACCCTCTGGCAGGAGGCCCAGGCAAGATCCACAGTGCCTTAACACTCGAGCCATGCAAGCGGCTGAGCCTCAACTCCCCATGACAAAGAGTTTGCCTCCTCCAGGAGATCAAATGAGAATGAGATTAGCACTGACACAAGGCAAGGAGAGATGGCATATTCTCACCCAGGCCGATTCTCTCCTGTAACTCTTGACAGTGTTTTCCAGATGCTTCTATTCCTCTCCTGTCTCCTGGATCCAGACTGTGGTTCATGTACCTGGGCACATGGCCTTCTACCCACCTTTACTCAGCCAGCTGCTTCCTGTGGTGGAACCTTCCCGGTGGGGGTGCCATTTGTTCTGCCATGGTAGCTCTATGCCTCTAGGTTCTTTGACAGACCGCCTCCCCTCGGATCTTTTTTTTTTTTTTTTTTTGCTCAGATCCAATTCTCACCTCCACTCCTTCACCCTCATAAGAAGAGGCCACTGGGTAAAGTGTCTCTGGTGGCTCTTAAAAAACCAAACTAGAACTTACACTCCCAGATAATTGCAATCCTCAAGCTAGTGACCTGGGGAGAGAGTGCAGTTATTTCAATAATGCTCTCATTGCCCCCAGTGTTACTGCAGCTTCTTCTTTGAAAACTGCCCTTGGGAATTGCTGCACATGCTTTTGCATATCCTCATCTTGGTCCAGCTCTGTTCTCTGTTCGTTGATTTAATGTTTTTCAAGTAGCCATCAATTTCCTTGCTAGTAGAATGAGTGATTAAAACAAAGTCCAGATAATCAAATTAAGAATTTAAAAAAAAAAGGTGTGTTCTAGGAATTCCTAGACACCTAAAATGATTAAATAAAGGAGCTCTCAATAGTAAGAAAAAAATTAGAATGCTTGTATCCATTCAATCTGATATTGTAAAAGACCAGGCAAATCCATACAAATATAATAAAGGTGAGGCACTGGGTAGAGTAGAGAGACAGTTACAAAAGGGAGCATCCAGGTGATGTTTACTAGCAGGTAAGACACCGATGAGACACCTGCATCCCACACTGGCTGATTCATTTTTGAGCTACAGCTCTGGATTCCATCTTCCTCCTAATGTTAACCCTGGGAGGCAGCAGGTAATATGACAAAGTGGGAGGCCCAGACTGAGTTCCTGGCTCCTGGCTTTGGCCTGTCCCGGCCCCAGCCAATGCGGGTCATTTGGAGAATGAACAAGCTGATGGACTCTCTTTCCCTGTTTTTCCCTCCCTTCTTCCCTCCCTCTCTCTTCCTCTCTTTTGGTTTCTCTATAAAATTTTTGTGTCATTTTAAAAGGAGGGAACATGAAGGATTCTGATAGAACTCCTTAGTATCTGACTACAGTAGAAAGTACACAAGCCTTAAATGTGATAAAATTATAGAGAACAAAATACACACACATGTGCAAATAAAGCTGGGAAAATAAGAACAAAATCAGTAAATGGTACCAATGTCAGTGTGCTGATTTGCATATTGTACTCTAATTTTGCAAGATGTTATCATTGGAAAAACTGAGTAAAGAATAAAAGGCTCTTTGCATGATTTCTTAAAACTGCATGTGATACTGCAATTATCTCAATTTCACTTAAAAACACATTTGGACCAACAAAGAATGATTTAAATGGCATCATATGGACATCTTTTCTTTCATTTCAGGAAAGAATTGTATAAACTCATCCGTAGAGAAATACAAATAAATGCCTTAAAATAATAAATTTTAGGGGAAATTGTAGGCTATTAGAGCAATTAGATTCCTGTTTACCTAAAGCTGACAGAATAAGTTCATTTTGGTATTTTTGGTTTTGTTTATTTTTGTATAAGAAGCAGAGAGACATACACACAGAGGCCTTCCATTTGCTGATTCACTCCCAGGGGCTGGATAGGGCTTTGGGCACCAAGTCTTCTACAAGGGTGGTAGGAACCCAAACCTTGAACCATAACCTTGAGATTGCTTAAGGTCTAAATTGGCAAGAAAAAGCCAAACCCTGATTTGATATGGAATACAGGCATCTTCATTTGTACGCCAAATGTCACCTCTGCATGTTCATTTGGGAATAGGGTCAGGACTATGATAAGACCAACGAGCCAACTTGCAAAACACCAGCAGTGAGTAGCCCCTGGCATTCTGCATACCAGGAATCTGCCTTGCCCCATCTCTGTTTGATGAACCAGGCACAGAGTCTACTTCGGGTGGAGAACAGTAAAAGGCCTGTTCTGAAGTGAGTCATGTGAACTCTGCTACAGACATCCCCGCTGCATTCATGGAGAGCTTATTCCTGCTATAAGCTTTCTGAAACACATCAGCAGATGTGGACTTCTAGAATGCTGCTGACATGTGCCTTTCTCATAATAGTATTTTGTAAATATTTATTAAATGCCTACTGAATACCAAGGATGGTTCCAGATGTGTGGAAGACAGCAGTGCACTGAGTTTCCTGCCTCTGGAAGCTGACGTTCCCTCATTTGAAAATGTGACTCATCCCTAACCTAAATGAGTTTCAAGCTGAAACGCACCTTCTAACTTCAGTAATAGTTTAATCTTTGATTTTCAGTCTCATTCTGGCCAATTTGATCTGCAAGTTGGACAACTGAGGATGTTGCAAAGTGTCAATAGATGGGACGGTAGGGAAAGGCTTCCCTCACAGATGCGGTGATCAATGTGTATGAACAACACATAGTAGAAACAGAACACTTCCGTGCAATGACAGAGTTCTAGCAGTGGCACATCTCAGCAAGCCCTGCGTCTACCTCTTAACAATTTCTTTAGGATTCCATTTTTTCTTTGAGTAAGCTAAACACAACAGTACACAGCATCCAAGGTTGTTTCACTGCTAGGCAAATCGCCAAATCATGTAGCACGGTCAGGGCCACACAGTAGGCAGTGCATGGACTGCAACCATTGTCTTTATCACAGTGAAGCCTCCTGATGTTGGAAAGTATGTTCTTTCCAACTGCTATCCTGACTTAATGGATGCATAGAGGCCTGGGCTATCTGTCCATCATTAAGTACAAAATAGTTGGTGTCTTCGTTTCTCATTAGTTTAACAAGAATGTCCACAACTGCTAATGCTACACAGAAGAATATAGTGCTTAGCTCACAATTTTGTTGGTTCAGTTTCAAGACCAGATGGTCTTCTCGGTTTGGGTGTTGGGGAGGCAGTAGAAGTCAAAGGCAGAGCACTTGCTGCAGGAAGATCACGTGACAAGCCAGGAAGCAAAAGAGTTAGTAGGTCCAAGATTTGGCTTCCAGAAAAAAAGCATTTGGTTTCATGAAAACTGATTAAGTCACAAAAGCACCATCTTCTTAAGGCACACCCTCACTGAGTCTAAGGACCTTGAAACAGGCCTACCTAATAATGCCATCATTACCTTCCAATGGCACCACTTAGGGACAAAGCCTTTAATACATGGGCCTTTAGGAGACACCCAAACTAATAGCCAAACAACAGTGATGCCATAGTCAGGAGACCTTGAAGGATAGGCCCAATTCGCAAACCTTCTAAGGTATAAATAGAAGAGGGAATTCAAATGCACTTTCACATTTTAATTCACTTCAGAAAATGCACATGGATCCCAAGCCTGCATATTAACCTACAGGGGTAGATGGTTGATAGTTCTGATAACAAAGGCAGTTCTCTTTGGCTTCAGAATAATTAGACTGAACAACTAATAGTCCCACACAGGATAATAAAATACACATCAATATAGATTCACAAAATGATCTGTGAAAGGCATTGTCAGTTCCCTAATCCATTGTTGAAGGCATACAATAGCAGCAGTTGCTTCCTAAGCATGTAAGCTGCACAAAACTTTGTGCTACACTCTGGGCTTTCTGAAATGAATTTAAAACTGATGCAGTTAATTGCCTCATAATTTAGTAGGTGACACAACCAATTGTAAACATAGTATAAGTGGGTACATGGAAAGAAATGCTTTCAGAGCACAGAAGATGAATGATTAGGAAGACCTTACATGTAAGGTTTAAAGGATAAGTTTCACAGGTGATTGACAGGGAGGACCCCAGCATCTAGACACACTTGTAACCCAAAGGGAGAGGGTGCACCCAGCAAGTGGGGACTTTGGAGAAAGGGCAGACCGATATCTTTAGCTCCAATTCCACTGGAAAAGCAGAGTGGTGGAATATGAGGTGGAGATGAAAGGAAGACCATAATACCAAGCTTAGAAACTTACACTTTAACCTGTAAGCAACGGGGTTCCTGAAGGGATTTAAGGAGTGACAATCACATCTCCCTCTTAGAAAGACAAGATGCTTTGTACATAGGGGAGGAGATGAACTAGAGATGGAGAAACCAGTTTCCTCCTGGTGCCAGGTCCACTGCCACCGTGCTGATAAACACCTAAGAGAAGAGGGATGGAAGAAAGGAGGTGGAGAGGGAAGGGGGAGGAAAGAAGGGGAGGAGGAAGGATGAAAGGGGAGAGAGAGGGAGGGAGGGAGGGAAGGAGGAAAGAGATGTTTAAGAGCCAGAATTCTAAGGGCTTATTTATTAAGGCAGGACTCAAATAACGTGACCTTGGAAATGATTATGGTTGATGAAGTTAAAGAAGATGACAATTGAAGTGACAAGATTCACAGAGAGCAATGAAGCCAGGGAGGAAAAAGCAGCTGTGAGGCAAAGAAACACAAGAGTTTCCAGGAGGGTGTGAAGACTTTGGTGAGAAGTGTGAGGTCTTTGACATGAATGTGCTTTCCCATCCAGGTGCACCTGTGCTGTGCAATCATACCAAAGTAGGTATCTGTCAGCACTTGTCACACAAGGAGCGCAAGGCTCTCCCTCCTTCTGTCAGTTCCTGAAGACTCACAAGTATCCTATGCTGGCAGAGCCACATTCAGAAGTCAAACCTGATAATTGATGCTGTAATCCCTTACATTCACTCATTAGCAGCTGCTAATGGCTGATGTGTTAACGATTCAATTAAAGCTCTAATAGACCTATTGTTAAACTACATCCCTTCAAAGGGAAGGGAGCCGGGAGAGAAAAAAAAAACTGAAGCTGGTAGTGAAGGTCCCTAATAGCCTCAGAGAACTCCCTGCTATCCATGCCTGAGGCACTCTAGTTCTGGATCAGCCAGAAAGTCTTTGTGGAAAGCCAGCCTGGTGGTCGGATACTGCACTGCAGAAAGAAGCTTGGAAGAGGCTTTCCCTCAGGAATATGGAAACTGTTACCAATAAAACACCTTCCAATATGAGAACCTGAGGACCTGGATCTGGACTTCTTGCTATGAAGCATCCTCTGTCAAAGCTGAAACTCAATCCTGCCTTAAACGCAATCACCTGGCAACCTTGAATCCAATGTACACTCTGAGGATCTGATTCAGAAGGATCGCTCTCCTCCAGCCCTGGTCCATTTCTACTCTACCTTCCTTTTCCTCCAAGATATTCTTTTTGGAGAAGAGATAGTGGGAGGCTCAAAACTTGCAGAGACGGGGTGCGGGTGTGGACAATGCCAGGGTCTCACACAGTTTGAGAGACCCAGAGGGAAGCTCTGTGAATGGTTTCCTTCTTGCAAATCTATGAGGCCATCTCCAGAAAAGCCAGAGGTCTCACCAGAAAAACTCCAGACATTGCTGGTAGCAAGCCTTCTTCACCAAGGGAAGCTGGTATGCATTTTGCATGGTAACAGGATGAGAAGTAGCTGCAAAGGTCTTGGGGGAGCTTTTGCAGTGGTAGAGAACAGCTGGTCCATGACCTGTAGAACTGTGAAAGCACTGGGTCTAACCCTGCCACAGCAACTACAGGTGAGACTTGAAATTCAACAAATCTATAGCAAAGAAAATTTTAAGTTGATGATTTTATATGGCTCATGAGTAGTGTTATAAATGTCCAAGTTGACCTGGCAGGAAAAAAAGTTCCCCTCCCCTGCCTGGCAAATGGAAATGCAATCAAGTCAAATTTTTTCAAAGCACTTGTTCAACATCTAACTTCAATATTACCATCTCTAGCTGTTTCACTTTATGTAGTTTTCTTTGTTCTTTATTCTTATAAATACAAATTTTGAAAGCAATCGACACACTTCAACATTTTTTAGAAAAACTGAATTAAAAAATATTTGGTGCAAAAAAAGAGAAATCTATACCTATGTTTTTCACAGTACTTGCTTTTCTTTCTTTATGAAATTTATTTGAATGGCAGAGGTAATGAGATCTCTCATCTGCTGGTTCCCTCCCCAGATGTTTACCACAGAAAGTACTGGGCCATGCAAAGCCAGGAGCTGGAAACTCATTCGAGGCCTCTGACGTGGGTGGCAAGGATCCAACCGTTTGAGCCATCATCTGCCCCCAACTCATGCAGATTTTTGAGCAACAAAGTTTTGTGCTGACACTTAATGAATTGAGTGGAAAGAGTAGAAACTTCACTTCATGATGGCATCTGGGAAGCAGGTCTGATGTGTGGGCCTTAATTCCCTGGGGTTGTGCCCTCAGAAGATAGCTCTCATGAGAGGGTTGATGATCTATATAAGAATTTGCTGCCTGTGTCTCTCTGCTGCTTTTACCTCTGTCTGCAATTCCCCAGAGTTCTGTCTCTGGCCATTGCCAAGGGGGAGGGCCTCAGACTGGTCTCTTTATCATTAGAAAGGGACCAAGGAAGTTGGCTGGTGACACCTTTCTGGGCCTTTTGTCCCAAGGCCAGGTACCATGGAAACCAGGAATTCTCCTTTGTTTATGGAGAAGCATCTTTGAGGTGAACCTTTAAAAGATGCTTTCCCCACCATTAATACGGGTCTCTTTTTCCACTTTTCCTCCTGCCACTATGGCAGAGGTCTAGGGTTTTTCTCTTTTTCTTCCTCATGCCACAAAGCCCCCTCCCGTCACTAGGATGGGAGCCTTCTTAGCTTTTCTAATAAATTTTGCTTTAAAACTAAATTGTGTCTGCATGAAAATTCTTCTTTCCTGAGAGACAAGAATTGAGGTTGCTGCTGTATTCAGGGTCAAAAACCCTACAACACTTTTAGCACTGGTATCATTCCCATTATTGTGTTATGATACATATCAAACAGGAATTGCAGATGCCATTAAGATGATTAACCAGATGCCCTTTGAAAGCAGTTTCCTGCAGCTGGTGGGAGAGGGGACAGTGAGAGAACTATGAAATGTGAGAGGCACTTGAGGAAAGGCAGGCTGTCCGAAGCTAAGGGCAGCGGAGCAGGGGTGAAGTCACATAGAATGACCTCAGGAGAGCGATGCACAGAAGTTGAGAGTGGCCAATAGTCAAAGTCCAGCAAGAAGACAGGACTTCAGCCCCACCACTTTAAGGAACTGTGTGAGTTTCAAAGCAGATTCTTCCCTGGACCTCCAGGCAACAGCTTCACCCAGCAGCACCTTGATTTTAGCCCTGTGAGACTCTCATCAGAGGCACTGTATAGGCTATAAAGACACAGACAATTTAAAAATTCTTAAAGCAACTATCTTGAGCCCGTCTCCTGCTCCATCTCTGCTGGCCATTCTACTTCTGGATATCTCTAAAAAGAGGAAATCTAGTTGTGATCATTAAGGTTAGGTGTTAACTGGAATGGATTAAGGGATATCCAGGTTGCTGGGGAAATCCTGCTTTGGAAGCTGTCTTACAAAGGTCTTTTGGGAAGAGATTAATCTTCAAATCAGTGGGCTAAGAAGATTCATCCTTAGCACTGTGGGCAGCCAATGTCCAATCTATTGGCCCAAACAGAACAGAAGATGGAGGGAGGGCTGCTATGCTGTTTGTGGGAACAGGAACATTCATCTCCTGACCTTGGACACTGGAACTGTTGGCTCCCAGGCCTTTGGGTTTGGACTTAACTACAGTCCTTGACTTTCCCAAGCCAATGGGAAAATGGCAGAACAAGGGACTTCTTGGCTGCCATAAACCTGTGAGTGAATCTTTCACAATAAATCTCAATCTATCGTCTATCTCAACCTATTATTTATTTGTTCTTTTTAGAGAACCCTAGCAAATTGACCAGATAGTCATAGAAGTAGTTAAAGGTCCGTACCTGGATTCCTATTTCCACTAAGTCATTTACAACCTATCTTACTACTTCAACAGGCCAGGCTCCAGAATCCCACTTCAAAGGGACAAGGTCGGCTTTGAACTGATCCATACACAGGACTTCTGTGCAAGATTTCATTGGAAAAAGCATTTCTGTTGCCAAATGAAATTTGAAAGCCATTGAGCTGGATGATTATCAGGACTTCGTCCAGCTCTTGCATCTTTCCTACATGCAGATCAAGATCATTGGTGCAGCAACTGAGGCAGAGGAAAGCGATTATATGAATTTGAGCTTGAACTGGTGAACATGTGAGCCAAATCTCACACTCCCTCTCATCCACACCATGTACTTCTGTCTCCTTTATCTTGAGATCTGGACTTCTGCAGTTAAAGTGATTACCATCATATCAACCTAGGGAAATCCTTAATACCTGTGAAGGTGAGGCTCAGATCTCCCCATAGTTCCAGCTTCATGAATTAAAAAGGTTTTTATGTAGGGAGTTGTGACCACTATTTTCTCATATCCTCATTAACAACTTTTCATCACTGCTTTCAATATGCTTCTCCCAAATTACTCTCTTCAGTTTCATCTCTGCTTTCTTACATCAATGTCATGGTGTAGAGATTAGTTTGGATAATCCCCAGAAGTCTGGTCCTCACAGTGGTGTATTGGGAAGTGGTAGAGCCTATAAGAGGTATGACCCTAGGAAGAGGTCCTTGAACCACTAGAGACATCCCCTTGAAAGCTTATCATCCTGACAGCATTGCTACAAAAGCCTGATATGGGGTCAGTCTCTCTCTACTTCTTGGCTTACCACGTAATTCTTCATCCACTCACACTGCCATCATCCTGTACTCTTCAAACCAGAGGCTTTCTGATCTTGGACTTCACCGTTCCAGACTGTGAGGAGCCAAACGCTCAGGAGTGTTTTCTCTTTACAGGTTAGCTGCCCTGTGTGTCACATGGCAGTAATGAGAAGCCAACACACAATGGGATATGTACACCAACTGATGCAACCCTCAGACCTCAGTCTCTCCTGGCTCAGACTGCTGCCCTTGTACTGGTCCATCTGGAATCTGGCCAGTTGAATCCTGTCAGTCCCATTTTCCATCACCAAAGGACTTCAGTGGAATTGTGCCAAGCAAGCTGTCAGCCATAGAATAGCTTCCTGAAAGAGATGTGCCAACTGCAGCCCCAGGAATTGCAGCTACCTTGAACAACCTGCTCAATATTTGAAAATTGGTTCTATTGAGCAACTGAGCATTGGACTACAAGAGTAAAGACAAGGGCAATAGCAACTTACAGTGATGTTCTACTCATAGAAATGGTGCAGATTTGGAAGAGCAAGCCTTTTCTGTGACCATGGGATTTTAGAGGCTTCCACTTTGGTTGCCTTAGGAATAGTAAAAGGAAACTTTGGGATTTTTCTTTCCATAAAGCAAATGCTGATAACACACACTTTAATTAAAATCATTCAAGTCTCAAAACCAGAAAATAGTTGCTGCGAGCTGAGATCTGCCCTGACCGCACATTTTTCTACTACAAACTTGGGACACTGAAAGTACTCAATCTTGGAATGACAAGAAGCTTTTGGTTCCCACACGGGTGCAATTTAGTTGAGAAGTGGGGGTGAGATATGTCACTGTGTCACTCACAGGTGATGACACCAGCTCTGTACTAAAACACAAAGGGGTTATTTCCTTCCAGTCTCCATCATTCCCAAACGCTGCTATCACGAAAGATGCAATAACTGATGCAATCGGCACGACTGATCTGGAGGTTTCTGGTATTTTAATGAAATACAAAGGAGAAGGAACAAATGATCAATAATAAAGTGTGAGTGTTGGTGGGACATTAAGGAAGAATAGTCATCTCAGCCTCACCACACACACACACACACACACACACACACACACACATCCTACACACCACTGAGATGAAGGTCCTCCCTATCTAGTCTCAGGACTATTTCCATAGGACAGATGGGGCCAGGAAAAGTCATCCTATCATATAGTAAGATGGCAGGAAGAACTAACAAGATCCAGGGAACAAAGCAAAGTAACCCACCAGTGGACACAAAGTAAGAGGAATGAAAGGTTAAGTTTGGAAGCAGCTTTCTACTGCTAGTAGAGATGTTGGAAACAAGGGGCTCAGTTAGCTCCCTCTTCTTGCAGACAAGAAAAAAGGGAGTGTGATGTTAACAGCCTCTCAGCAGTGGCTAATCTGTTGGTGGCAAAGTGAGATCAGAATCAGGCCTCAGTCCCAAGATGTTTCCTCTCCTCTGAGAGGTACCACCTCTAAATGTCTGAGTGCCACTGACCTTCTTTGTAGCAACCCAGGTAAGAAAACAATCTGCAAATCCTTTGCCTCTTTAATGCCATTTTCATATTGATTTTCCATCTTTCCCTGTGTAATCAAAGGGCAGCATTTTCTTGCACCTTACCCTCCTGCCGGATGCAAATAAAATTCACTACTGTTGCCCTTTTCTCTTTTTCCCTTCAGTATTTTTGATTTCCCTCCCTGGATACTCAAAGAACCGCCTGGATCTCAGGAAAGTTTAATCTCTTACAACCGATTTGGAAATTAGAAATCATTTCTGAGTCCTATTAGACATATTCTGCTTGATTGTACAAATTCCTTCTCTTCAGTTCATGGTCAGCAACAAAATCCACCAAGACCAGCAGAGACCTTTGAGGAGACAGAAACTGGGGGATGGAACTCAGAAGGGAGGAGAAGAAAATAAAACAAGATTTGTGGCATCCTTACCAACAGATGATGTGTGACAGGTGTTATCCATATGCATCACGCTAAATTTCTACTATTTATGCAGATAAAAATAATTACCAAAGATCTCCAGCGTTCAGTAGCAGCCAGTTTTCAAACACCCCCTGGCTTCACCTTTTTCAAAGTTCTTTCACTTATCTAGCTTTTGCTCTCAGAGTTGTCAACCAAGGTAAGAGTTATTGCCTAATTCTACAGCAGAAGAACTCATGCTCAGAAAAGCTGAGTGCCTTGCCTGTGTCCTCAGTAGTATGGTGCCTTCCTCTGCCCTAGCACCTCGCTTTTGCAAGTATTGTATTGGCTTTATGTACTCATCCAGATTTTCCCAGGATGATGACAATGAGGAAAGTGTAAACTCCTCAGACTCCTTCACAATCTGCATAAACACAACAAGCTGTCGGCCCCCGTGAGAGTGGGAAGGAGGTCTGAAAGTTTCCCATTTTCACCTGTCATGTTGGATAACACCCAAGCAATGTGGAACATCAGGGACGTCCACAGCCCCTGATCAAATTTCTGAAGAGCCATGGAATTTCAGAAGTATGGAACTCTGTCATTTTTTTTCTTTAAAGCCATCGAATAGACAGAAGCATTCTGGAAAGATAAAGGCATTGCAAATACTACGTCCTAGATGCAGAGAGAAGGTGGCTAAAGGTGGACAGCCCTGCTCCCTCCCTGCACCCAGCCTTTTTTACTGAAGAAGGGAATTTAAGTGAAAAGATCAAGTGTATAAATAGGATTCTTAAAGTATTATAATGAGGCAGCCTTGGAATGGAATTATAAAGTAGAAGTGGCTTAAATAGTGGACATTTTCCCTGAAAGGATATTGTTTTAACTTCCTTCTCACTTTAAGAAAAAAAGAACAGGAAAAGATCATATTCTTGTATTTGAGACTCAAAGAATGAGAATGGTTTGGTCTATAACCAACGGAGCAGGTGTTCAGTCTAGAAGTGAAAGAGTTGATGTCCCTGATGTCCCACATGAGCGTACCTGGTGCAATGCCCAACTTCTTGCTAATGTGAACCTCCAGTGGCAAGGGTGATGGCGTCAGTGGGTGAGTCCCACCTGTCCACCCTCATGGAAGACTTGGCTGGAGTTCCCAGATCCCAGCTTTGAAACTAGCCAAGTCCTAGCTACCACAGACATTGTGGGCATGAATGGGAACTCACTCTTACCTCTCTACTGATGTCTCAAAAGAGATACTCTTAGAAAGGTCAGAAAAACCTAGCCAGGGATGTATAAAATGGATGCTGACCCTGAACAAAAAAAAATTTTGAAATAAAAATGACTGCTATTCTGGTGAGAGCCTTTGCCCAGCTTGGTTTCAGGGAAGATAATGGGAGTAGGCAACTCCCTGGAAAAGCAGCACCCTGGTTATGGAGTTAGCACCCCTTGCACCAAAACTTCGTTCTGTTACTGCTTTCAAGTTCTACTCAACTCTGGTCATTCTCCCATAATACTAAAACCAAAGGAGGACCAAGAGCCAAGTGGATGATGATGGCTGTTTCTTCATCCCCTTTATAAAACCCTCTCCCCCATTTAGGCTACGACTTCTCTTTTGCTCTTGAGTTTAAAACATTCATTGAATGTTAGAATTTAGATAAGTAGGTCGATAATTTCTCAGGCTAACCCTGCCATTGCCTGCAATCGCGTGAAAGACGTGGCCGTGAATCTCCTTGTCCCAGTCGGGGAGGGAGGAAAAGAATAATTTAAGGCTTCCACTCAAGGTTTCTGAGAACAAATTCCTTATGCAAGGATATTTCTTAGACACTTACTGAAAAGCAGTAGAATCCAAAGGCTTAACCGGGATCACAATAAATAAAATTCCCACGCGAGATTCACAATGGTTTGATTTCAACCTACAACTCCCCTGATATGGCTGAAATTCTCAGTGTTCTGGTGGCTCCCAATGTCAAGGATATACCTTTTCTCCTCCCAGATTTTTCTCCCCTTCCTTGGAATGCCTCACTCTGTAGAAATTTCTTAGTTCTGGCTTCTGGGGCAGAATATCTACTTTCTGAAAGAACTTAGCGATCTTTAGTGCATGAACTACACTCACGTTCCCAAAGACAGAACAGACTTCTGTCTAAACAAGGCCATTCCCTAAGTACCCCCACACTAGGCCTCTCTTCTAACAACTAGGGGCTTGATTTCTCAGGTTTATTCTGCCATTGGTTCCAGGTGATGTGCTTTGCTATTGAATATGAAGTCGTAATTCTGTCCTATTTCAATGATTGTCCCATATTCTGTGTGATATAAGTACCTCTGGAATCTTGTGTTCTACTCCCAGATCTAACGTCATAGTGCCATGACCTGTAACCAGAAACATAATCTCCTGAGCTTAAGTTTTGTTGCTTATAAAATAAGAAAACAGAACTAATCTCCCTAAGTCTTTCCAAGTTGACTTTATCAGAAAAGTAGTCACTTCCTTTACTGGGATGTCAGAGTACATTGCTCATACTTCTCTGTAGACTTCTCCCATTTTATTAGAGCTTATACAAATCCATTTCCCACTTGACCCTGTGGTCAGGAAGTTCTCAATAGATGGTGCAAATCAATCAGTATCACATTCCTACTACAATCTTCATTCTACAACTAAATCTTGAATCAGTTCAGGGAGGAAACGCATCACAGAGGGAAGGTCCCTTATGTCCTCTCTTTTTCTCTCTCAAATATGAAGGATCTAAAGACCAAGGATGGTTAGTAAGGGCAGCAGAGACAGAGACAGCATGAATTGTAAAAGGCCCTTTTGCAAGATGTTATCAGCATCAACTTCCAAGCTCACATTGATAGTAAAAACCAACTCCGCAGTGGCAGACAATGCCTAAATAGATTACAGAATTCTCAGCAGGGTGGTCGGGTGTCCATGCAAAGGAAGGTGGAACTGTGTTCAAATGGTTGCAGAGACATCCACACAGTGGGAAATTCTTTGTGCCCTTGCCTGCAGGGAAACAGTTTTCCAGACACCTTCATGTCCTCCACATCCACTGCACGGACCCCAGCATAATCTCTAATCAGCATTTAAACCAAAGGAGAAGGTCATTGACCCAGATCACAAAATTCTGGATAAAATTCAAGTTCGCCACCTCTGCCCCTTCCCGGGAACTAATATGGAAAAATCTCTGTCAAAATCCTCCAGAAATCTAGTAGATCCTCAATAAACACTCGCTAAATGGTTGGAACATGAAATCTTTTGTTTGTCTTTCAATTTCTG
Organism: Ochotona curzoniae; assembly: GCF_017591425.1. NCBI lineage: Eukaryota > Metazoa > Chordata > Mammalia > Lagomorpha > Ochotonidae > Ochotona > Ochotona curzoniae. The sequence goes on from NW_024466810.1 coordinate 122,410, forward strand.
ATCCCTCACACTGAGATGGGAAGTGGACAGAACTGAAGTGTCGGGTAGAAGAGTAGTACAAATTGTAATTTTATTTCAAGGACTTCGGAATTCTTTAATTAAGAAGGCAGCAGGACAGAGCTCTTACTGGGTATTAAGAAATAATGATGAAATATTACCAAGGTAACTCAAGGGCTCAGGGATTTCACCCTAAAGAATAAGCCAAAGCCCTAATTTGCATCATCACTCAACCAACAAGTTCATGGAGGATACATTGTTTTCGTAGCCTGGAAGGTCGCATTATTTTTTCCTGCACTGGTGCCCCTCACAATTACAGGCAGGCAATCAGGCAGAGAAATCTGTATTAAACAAAAGAAGGTTTTAAAAAGAGCCTGCATGTGTGAAAAAAAAATTCTTTTTTAAAAGATATATTTATTTTTATTGGAAAGTCAGATTTACAGAGAAGAGAAGCAAGGAGAAAGATTCATCCACTGGTTCACACCCCAACTGGCCTCAGTGACCGGAGCTGAGCTGATCCAAAGCTAGGAGCCAGGAGCCTCTTCCAGCTTTCCCACATGGCTGCAGGTTCCCAAGTTCTTGGGGGCAACCTTTGCTGTTTTCCCAGGCCATAAGCAAGAGCTGGATGGGAAGGAGAGCAGCCAGGACATGAACTGGCACTCACATGGGATTTAGGTACATGCAAGTTGAGGATTTAGTCACTGGGCTATCACACCAGGTAATTTCATACAATTAGGTGATGGAAAAGCCGTCGAGTTCTAGAAGCATGCCTTCATGGCAGCAGTTACAGCACGTAAGTTCCTAGACCACGGACTCTTCCTGTCCTTGTCTGATAACATCTGAGCAGAATCACTTCTGACTAATAACCCACTGAGGCGGGGTGGGCTCCAGCTCAGAATCCAGGGACAATGCAGGGGGGCATCTCATGCCTGGGCAGCAGACAGAAGTTCTCATTATCTACTATACCCCAAGTCGACGCACAGATCACTCAGTTTCCTGCCAAGCTCCCCACCCGGCCTTTCAGGTGTATCCCTTCATTAAATTCCACTACTTTGCTCTCACCAGCCTCTGTTGCCTGGATTTTTCTTTCTTTTTTCTTTCATTCATTCATTCTTTTTTTTTTTTTTTTTAGGATTTCTTTCTGTTCCAGCCTCACAGGTAACATCATCATTTGGCTTTTTCTTGTTATGTTTAGTTGTTCCAAGTATCGGGATGATATCATGTGCCATTTTTTCTAAGTAGGGGTTTTTCTGGGCTGTTGGTTGCAGATTTGGGAAACAAGAATTATCAAGCCAGTGATGTAGCATAGTACATTCAGCTTCTGCCTGCAATATCAGCATTCCATATGTGTCTCCATTCGTGTACCAGCTGCTCCACTTTTGATCTAGCTTTCTGATAATGGCCTGGGACAGAGGGAGGTAACAGCACAGGGCTGGGGAAGCTGCTACCCATGGGCAAGACCTGGAAGAAGCGCTTGGTTTAGGCTTCTGTGTAGCCCAGCCATGCCTATGAACCAGTGGATAAAAGAGCTCTCTCTTTCTTTCTCTCCTTCCCTTCCTTCCTCCTTCTCTAAATAAATGCCTTTCAAATAAATAAAATTATCTTTAGGAAGAAAATAAGGATGTGATGAGCCACAGACAATGTGTCTTGTGCTCCCGGTTTTAGTTACCGAGTGCTGATCAGCTGGAGAGGGCTGAGTCCTAAAGGAGTTAAGATTATCTACTGATTTTAAAGCATTTGAGGGATCACTTTATAAATATGATTCTATCTGCTCCACAGTTCTGGTTTAAGCACCCTGATTAAATGGTTTATTACTTTTACAATTATCTGTATCTTATTTTAGCCAATTGGTTTAAAGCTCTGACAGCTTAGATGTTAATAAATCCGAAACTGGAAATTAAGACTTCTGACTGAGATTTTCAGCTGAACTTCTGGAAATCTCAAAGGATGTACATCTCTTCCTGGAGAGACAACAACTTCAGGAGCTAATCTGGATTGTACGGAACATACTGACTGGTTATCTAGGAGTCTTTTCAAAATCTGTGAGATTGGCTCCAGCAACAATGCTGCCTATGCACTTGGGTCAAGCCCTCTCCTGTGACCCAGCTTCAAAGCATCCCTTGCCCCACAGCCTTACACCAGAAAGGCCTTACATGTTTCTATCATGAGGTGACTCCTGAGAGCTTGTGTTGTGTTGTGTGTGCGTGTGGTTGTTGGTGTGCATACAGCAGTAGGAGGCATGTGCACTGTTCTTTCATCTGAGACAATCATCTGCCTCCCTCCACCCCCCAGTTTGAGACCATAGTCAAGGTCAGCATCAATTTAGGGACATGGCAGCCTCCCTTGTCCTGCCCCCTATTCTCATCCACAACCCTCATCTCTGCCTTTTCTAGGTACCTCGCACACCCTGGCTTGGAGGTTCAAAGACACTAAAGGTAGCGGTAGCAAAACATCCACTTTGGGTTTAGGGCAATGAGGCACCCTTGTCAGCAGAGGTGTTATCTGGCAGCTTAGCAAACCGTGCACTGTATCAACACTCACTCAACCAACACTCTGTGTCATTACGTGTTCACCACGCACGTGCTAATGCAACAAATCACTAGCAGTGGCTCAGGCAAACCAGATCCAATACCTGGGCATTAGCGGCCCAAGGTGGGGATCAGAAAAGGAGTTTCCCCCAGACAGAAAGGAAGGGAGCCTCTATGAAGCAGACAGATGCAGTAGTTACATACTAAGAACTAGTAGATGGTATAAACCCAGGAGAATCGAGGCATTGCCAGTGCAGCTTTTTCCCCAGGCAGAGGGCCAAGCAGGGACAACCTCTTCTCCCCTTCTTCAAAAATGAGCAGACACTCCTGCCTCATTGCCCCCATTTCTCTATTCTTTTCCAGACGGTGAACAGACTCACTCTACCATGTGACTTTCCACTAGGCTGTATTCTCAAAAACTGGTCACGGTTTCATCCCCCAGAACTTTAAGAAGGGATGACTAATCTTTTCCTGTAACACCGTCTGGCTACAATATAAATGAGTGGGCCAAGATTCAGGCCAGAAAATGAGAGCTTAAATTGTAGTAATATTTTACAGCTTGATCTTTTTCTGCTATGAGCACTGGAAGTGGACAGAAGTCCCTTCTCTATGTAGGCTTCCATGGCACTTGAACTCCCTAAGACTTGCAAGCTGGACCCTGCCATGCTGGTTTTACATAATCAACCACTGTGAGGCAAAGCCCAGGGAATTGTAATTACAGAAAAATGCCCTCATAAAAACTAAAGACTGCCAAGGACATGAAGGGCCCCGGGGGTCTGATAAAAATAAGCCTTCCATTCTGATACCAAGCTAACTGCCCCTTTCTCAAGAACTTAGACCAAGGTCCCAAGCTTAGTAGTCATCGGAACACAGCACCTAAAGGAGGCAGCAGGACCAACCAGGAGGAGCATCAGTATAGAAGTCCCATTTTTCAATTCAGAATTTAAATCAAATTTAGAAGAAAGTGAGAAGTATCACTGATTGCTCTGAAAAATTTATAAACAGGTAACGTAAGGAGGCCTCCATATCTAGCCTTACCTGGAAGGACACAGTTCTCGTGAGCACCCTCTTAAGTCACAGGGAAAGACAAACAGTGGTAGAACTTGTCCATGACAATGTAAACCCTTAGCATGAACAAAATCAATACTACTCAATTGTAAATAACCCCCTGGCAAGGGATGAGCCCAAATGAGATTGCAGTACTCACTCCAGATAAGGTCACAGAGATCATATATTGGCTTGTACACTGGCAGGACTGTGTGCCAGCAGGAGGTGGCCAACACAGTTTAACAAACTAGTGATCACAGATCAAGAATTCGAGGAAAAGCCAACAGTCTTTGTTGAGAGAATTGAAGAAGGCTGAAGTAGATCCTTACCACCAAACGGAATACATGGTACTATAGGACGTATTTCTAGTTCAGGCCACCCCAACATAGAAATAGAAGCTTCAAAAATCAAGGATAGACCCAGTTACCCTGCTGGCTGACATCCTAACGACTGCCTCCATGGTCTACATTAATAGAGAAAAAGAAGAAGAAAGGGCTAGGCACAAGATGCAGTGAAAGGACAGGTGGCAGGCCCAGAAGATGCTGGTCTTTTTTTAGGCAGTCTTCTTTCAGAGAAACCCAACAAACACGGGCCATGCTCAAACAGCACCTACTGTCAATGCAAGTAGTCAGGACAGTGGGGCAAGTAACTGTCTTGAAAAACATGTCTGCCTCCACAACAGCCTGGCCCATCTTGTCAAAAGCTAGTCCAGTAGAAATGGGGCTGTCCTTGGAGTCTGGGAATTCCTGGATTGGAACTGCAGGCTTGGTTGGCCCAAAACATTATTCCAACTGACTACTGAGGGATTGGAGCCTAGGGTAGCTCTTGACATTGTAGGAAGGGCCACAAATATGCTTATTCTGTTCTAATTCCTGCTTGTACCCGCTGCTGTTCAGCAACACAGCCAGGTAATGAGAGCCAGTGGGTAACTTCCCTCAAGAGATTCACACCACACATATTTACTCAGATGCCAGGCCATGTTCCCTGCCCCCCATCCAATCCTTGAAAATATCTGCTGGGGCAGATCATTCTAAGCAAATTATGAACCCAGGTTGCTTCATCCACATGTGACAACATCCCGGTTCCCACCACTGCCACATATCATCCCAGACCTTGTAGTACCGCACATGAAGTGATGAATCAATAGATCAATCCAGAAGTCTGGGTCTCAGGTCTGTCAAGATGGGCCTTAAAAGCCTACCCAGTATTGTCACAATAAAAGGTCCTAACAGTTTCTAAATCAGAAATGGTACCCTCAAGCATGAGAAGTCCGAGAGGGTCTTAACTTCTTGGCAGAAATTGGCAGTGAGTGCTCAAGGGAAACACAGAGCTTCCCATCCAGGACTAACAGGGCTCCGGAAGTGACAAGATACTCTCCAAGGAAGGGCCCTTGGTTTGACCTCCTTTGAAGGGATAACAAGTGCCCCTTTGTTTCCCTGCTTCCTCCAGGGATTTGCAAGGCCTGGAATAACCTGGTATCTTTACTCTGGCTGGAGGCCTCAATCTTCCAGTAAAATAGAAAAGGAAAAACTAGAATCTAATGAAAAACAGTTAAACTTCATCAGGAAATAACCCACAAGTGACTCCTGGATCTCCCAAATCCTCCCCACCCCCTGAATTAGGACAGGGCCACCTTTCTACTCACCCAAAGTTATGGAAAATTCTTCCTCCAAATAGACATCTGGATATAGATAGAAATAAAACAAAAATGCTGCTGAATGCTTCATTTCTCTAGCTCAGTTTCCAAAGGTGACCTGTATCCATAATCTTCAAGTGGACCAGGCTGCCAGCCCGACTCACGCATACAAACTAAGAACACAGGTTCTCCTGAGAACCTGGAAGGGGAGCTCACCCAAGTTTCAACTTATTTCTAGAAGGAAAAGACCAAACTCTGCATGACTTTGCTCACCTGTGAGTGATCAAAGTGCCTGGCAGCCCAAAGATATCCATCGTGCCAGGGCAGGGATGTGCTGCTCTGAAGAGCAAAGAGATTGTGGTTTTGATCAACAAAACTCCTGAGAGTTTCATAGCTGCTCTTTAACAGGAGCCCAGATGAGCTAGAATGCGCATCCCCAGGCTGCCTTTCCTGCTGCTCTCAACTGGTATTCCTGCCTAACAGCTCTCCCTTTACCAGCACACAGTAAATGAATCAGCCAGCAATTCCTGTGGCTATTGCTGGGTTGCTTTAGAAGGACAGGGCTCCTTGTGAATGCCAAAGCTGAGCTCTCAGAGGGAGTGGGTTCAGACAGCAGGGTTCATGGAAGACAGCATACTCCAGGCATCAAGGCGCTTCTGTGTCACCAAAAACAGCAGTCTACCGCACCCTTCCGTGAGATGGATAAGATCACAGCCTCGTCCACCTGCATTCACCTCAGCTTTCCCAGAAACATCTTGCAATGTCTTTCATTAAACTCTACTAACATTGACTGCCAACCTCTTTTCCTGTCACCCACATGGAAAAATCCAACTAGCATCCCCAGCTCCTGGTTTAAGGCATTGTAGATATTTGGGAGAATGAAGCAGCAGACAGAAACTCTATCTCTCCTTCCACATCAACATCAAAATCAATTTTAAAAAAAAGATGGAACCCTTGAAAGGTAATTATGCCATGAGGTATTTTTATTACAGCAGCACGAAACAGACCAAAATACCATAATATTGAGTGTATTCCTCCACTCAACAGCTGCCTATTAAGTGCCACACATTAGAAGTAGGATACAGGGCATGGTATGATGGCTCAGTGGCAAAACTCTCACCTTGTAAGCACTGGAATCCCATATGAGCACTCATTCATATTCCAGATCCTCCATTTCCCATCCAGCTCCCTGTTTATGGCCTGAAAAAACAGTAAAGGATGGCCCAGAGCCTTGGGACCCTGTACCCCTGTGGAGAACACGAAAGAAGCTCCTGGCTCCTGGCCTTGGATTGGCTCAGCTCTGACAACGCAACCACTAAGCAATGAACCAGTGGATAGATCTCTCTGTCTCTCCTATCTGTAAATCTACATTTCCAATGAAAATAAATAAATCCTTAAGAAAAAAAAAAAGTAGGATACATTGATAAAGAACATAGACCCTTGTGTCCAACCAATGGCACAGCAAAGTAATCCTCCACCCAGTGGCACCAGCATCCCATGTGCATGCCAGTTTGTGCCCAGGCCGCACCATTTCAGAGCCAGCATCCTGTTTATAGTCTGCAAAATCAGCAGAAAAAATGGACCAAGTCCTCGGAACCTTGCACTCACATGAAAGATCTGGAAGAAGCTCCAGAATCCGGGCTTTGGATGAGCTTAACTCAGACTATTGTGACCATCTGGGAAGTGAACAAGTAGATGGAAGACCTTCTCTCTATGTAAAATCTACCTTTCAAAAATAAAAATGTGTATCCAAAGCATGAGAAATATACTATAGTTGGTAAACCAAGGATTTTAATGTGGTATAGGGGAAAACACTTTCTAAAAAAAAAATTTAAGCTGTATTGATTTATTTGAAAGGCAGAGACAGAGGGAAAGAGGGAGAAAAGATAGGGAGGGCAGGGCAGGGGCGGGTGGGGGTGTGAGAGGGGAAGGCTGGGAGTAGAATAAAACTTCCATCTGCTGGTTCACTGTCCAGATGATCCCAGCAGCCAAGGCTGGGCGAGGCTGAAGCCAAGAGCCACAAACTCCATTCTGGTCTCCCATATGGTGGCAGGTATACAAATACTTGAGCCATCACCTGCTGGCTCTCAGAGCGAACATTAGTAGAAAGCTGTAATCAGGAGCTGATTTGGGACTCAAAGCCAGGCACTCCAGTATAGGTTGTGGGTATCTCAAACTTCTTCTTAAGTGGTAGGCCAAACACCTGACTATAAATCTTTTACTGGATGGCTATTACTGATTAGGACCAAGAAATAAAACTCAGTTTGATTTAAACATAAGCCTTGAGTTGATTTAAATATAAGATAGTGGTGGTTGCCTAAACCCAAATTTCTCATATTCCTACCAAAATGTTGTTCCAATGGACAACAAATGAAACATGACCAAATTGTACCCACAGAAGCATAAGCAGGAGCAATATTGGTTAGATAATGTTAAGTACTTTTCAGCAAATATCCATTCCCTCCCTTCCACTAAAGCATTACCAAACCACTGACACTGTGTTTGGTGATATGAAGTACCTTGGCGAGTGACATGCCGGAGACTGAAATTTGACTTCCAAGGTCAGATTTGGTATTTTATATCTCTGACTCTTCCCATGAGAATCTTATATTAAATAAGCCTACTTTACTTCGTAGTTGGTCCAACAGGGTGAGCAATACACTTAAACTGGAGCTGGATACAACTTATCCTTTTGTATGTGAACCTATAGGAATCCACTCAAGATCAGTTGGCTCGCCATTAACAATCTTCTTTAAAAAGTCAATCAAAAATATGGATGTTGTTTGGTGCTCCTGAGTTTTCGTATTGCTTGTTTTGTGGCAGTAGCTGGCCAATAAAGAAATCAGTATACCAGAAATGAGGTGCTGCTGTAGCAACACATAGAATGGTTAGTGTTAACTTCAAGACTGGGAAGTAGGCAATGCAGAGATTATTGTATAATGATGAAAAAACAGTGATCTATATTGTGCAGTGGAAAATGATTTGATAGAGTGTCACCTACAATAAATTAACCTAAAGCAACGTTTTGTGCTGGATAAGGAAGGTTTGAGGTAGAAAATTGAAAGTGTGAGCTGGTTCCTATTAGCATTTGATAAGGTTCTATACGGAAGAGATTATGTCAGAAAAATACTACCAGTTTGCAAGAAATACTTAGAGGAAAATTATGGGGTTGGAAAATGAAAGTGCTTATTATTAAATCAAAGGTAGTGCCATGATGACACAGCCTCGGAAACAGCCCAAACCAGAGTGCCTGCAGTAAAACCTGGCCTCAGGGTAAAGCCCCAATCAAGGGAATGGCTGTACCACTTGCTTTCATCTATGAAAATACGCAGGTGAGACCAAGTAGGTCTTTCATCTAAACAAAACGACAACTCAAAAGCTTGAGAACATCATCTCATTTGTGTCTAAATTTGCTGCAATTAAGTCTACAGAAAGAAAGAGGTATGTGTGAAAATGTGCGTGCGTGTGTGTGTGTGCGCGCGCACGCGTATGCATTTTGGAACAAGTGTCAACAGAAACCAAATAACAAAAGTGAGGACCTGTACATTTCATACAGCTCCTACAAGTCCTTTACAGTCTGGTGGAATAGAATTTAACACTGCTCCACAGAATTTCTCTTCATCTATGTCTCTGTGCTATGCGATGGCCATTCTGGCTCTTTTAATTTTGCAATTAGTCTGTTTCTGGTCCACTGTCACTTATATAGTTAAGTATGCAGTAGGTTGATAACTGCTTGTCTTTTTAATTCAAAGATCTCTGAATCAAAATAAATCCCACCCATGTTGAATGGGTCTAGACTTGATAGGACTTTAGGGACTCTCGAAATGGAAGTGAGAGTATTTTGGGTATGGGAAGGACACAGATCTTTATAAATGAATATGAAGGAAGCCAATAACAAATTACATTTTTGTCTGGGGGGAGAATCTTCCATCCCATTGATGTGTGACTTAGTCCTATATCTTTCTTTAGTCAAACAAAGTATTGCAACTAGAGATTTGAAATGTTTTCTCATAAAGGATTTGGTTTCTTGTACACTGGCCTTTTGCATGAAAATACCTTTCCTTGGATAGGCACTAATGAATTACCACCAAAGTCTCATGGAGTAGACACAGACCTCACCCAGAGTGTAAATGAAGCCCAATCATCCTCGGCCTAGATCTATCAAATAGACCCAGGGGTGCAAGGGTGGGTGCTCTGGGACAGTAGGTGAAGCTACCATGTGGGTTGCCACATCACATATCAAACATTCAGTGTGAGTCCTGCTACCTTGGTCATGTTTTAAAGAATCATTTATTTATTTAAACAGTTACAGGGAGAAGGAGAGAGACAAAGAGATCTTCCATTTGATAACTCATTCCCCAGATGGCTACTCTGCTCTTCATCTAGCATCTTCTTGACGTATCCCGGGATGTAGCAGATGATGATTGCACAGTGCTTCAGTTCTTGCCACACAAGTGGGAAACTAAGATGAAATTGTGGGCCCCTGGCTGCTGCTTGCCTCTGCCCTGGCTATCCTAGCCATGTGGGAGAGATAGAAGATCTTTTATTTCTCCTTTCTTCTTCTCTCTCTTGCTCTCTCTCTCTCTCTCTCTCTCTCTCTCTCTCTTTGAGCATAAAAGATAATCACTCTCTTTAAACTTAAAAAAGAGGAATGGAGCAGGCAGGATAGTGCCGTAGGCTAGTGGCTAAAGTCCTCAACTTGCACATGCAGGGATCCTATATAGGCACTGGTTCTTCTCCCGGCAGCTCCACTTCCCATCTGACTCACTGCTTGTGGCCTGGGAAAGCAATTGAGGACAGCCCAAAGCCTTGGCACCTGCACCCATGTGGGAGACCCAGAGGGGGTTCCTGGCTCTTGGCTTCAAATTGACTGAGCTCTGGCCAGTGAATCAGTGGATGGAAGGTCATCTTCTCTGTCTCTCCTTCTCTCTGACTTTCCAACAAAAATAAATAAACCCTTAAAAAAGATAATCAAGAAATAAATGTTCATTGTTACATGCCACATAAGCAGACTTTTATACACTAATAACTCACTGATGCACAAACCTCATTCTTTAATAAGTCTAAAAATAAACATCTAAATAGCAGAGCCACAGCTGCACCTCCTGCGAGAGCAGAAAGCTAGGGAGAGGCTGTAAGAAAGAAAGAGAATAGACTAGAACAATGGCAGAACTCACAGAAACTTGAATCCCACAAGATCCCATGCTGAGCCAAAAAGCCTGAAGAGATATCTGAATCAGTAGATAGCATTGCTGGCAATCAAGAATTCAAAATCGGGTGCTTGACAGGTTCAACGGTGGCAATGTTGGGAAGCTATTTTCTCAGGGAGTAAAAAACAGAAAATAAGGGCTCTGCACCAGTTACGTTTTTGTCTCCAGCTCCAAATCTACCTTTGCATACCCTTGCTTTGTGATATGGAAGCTAGAGGTTGCAGACATGTCCACTGTGCCAGTTGGCACAACCTAAGAGTCAAGCAAAAGAGAGTGCTCCAGTGACACTTCCAGGTAATGGCCATAGAAAAGTACTGTTCTTTCAGATTCTAGCCTGCACTTTAAGACTTATTTACCCAAGAGGGAATGCATCAGAGAGCTGAAAAGATCTTCCACTTATTTGTTCACTCTCCAAATGGTTGCAACAGCCAGGGCCGTGCTGCAGCCAGGAGCCAGGATCTCCATCCTGGTCTTCCACATGGATGGCCCAAGCCCAAGCACATTGTCTATTGCCATCGAGAAGCACTAGCAAGAAGCTGAGTCATAAGTGGGGGAGAGCAAATTCCACTTGTCACTCTAAACTGTGATGGCATGGTCATGAGCAGCGGCTTCAAGAGGCTGGAAAGTGATACTCCTAGAACTGCCCTGTTGCACTGAGGACTTCCGCCAAGCAGCACTGCTGGATCTGCTCTGCTGTGCCCTCCAACTTCTGAAGTCACTTGTGACTCAGTCTGTCCAGCTGCAGCCTCAAACCAGACTCAGTCCACTTTGCTGCTAATTCTAAGCAGCACCTGTGGGCCACTTCCACAGCTGCTCCAGCGACACTCTCAGTCACCTGTATTCCCAACTGACCCATGTCTTTTGGACAGTTTGATCATTTTGGGCAGGCTGTACATTCATCTCCAAAAAGACCTGAATCGTGGGCCTGTATGAAGGTGTTCATCTAAGTCTTTAGTTCATTTAGTGTCATATCGTCTCAGAATAGAAATATAGCTGATTTTTTTAAGCATGCAATGTTTAAGCTCCTTAGCTTAAGCTCTCTTTTCATAGTAAACTACCTACTTCCAGCTAATAATTACATGCACTTTTCAATTTCCAATCACTCTGGCTTTTTATCTTTTTTTTTAAAAGATTTATTTATTTATTTATTCATTCATTCATTCATTCATTCATTCATTCAAAGGGCAAAGTTACAGAGAAAGGGAGAGAGACAGAGAAAGATCCTCCATCTACAAGTTCACTTTCCAAATGGCCACAATGGCCAAACTGACGCCAAGAGTTAAGATCCTCATCCATGTCTCCCACATGGGAACAGAGCACCAAGCATGTAGACCAACTTCTCCTGCTTTCCCAGCTACGTGAGAGGAGAGCTAGACTAACGTGGGGTAGCCAAGACATAACCTAGTCCCATAGGATGCCAGCGTCACAGGCGCCAGTTTCACACAACACCATCCCTTTTTATTTCTCTTTTAACTGCACCCTAGGGAGACCCTGATGGGGTTGTGCTCTTCCGGCATTAGCCTGACCCAGTCCTAGCTGCCATGGGTGTTCAGTGAGTGAGCCGACAGATGGAAGATCTACATCTCTCTGCTCCTTTCTCTGTCTCTTTTGAGTCAAGTGAAAATAATTGTTTCAAACAAACCCTTTTCTATAAAGTTCATGAGCTTTTTGAAAATAATTAGCAAACACAATCAGAAAACCGAATAGGTGTGTTTTATTTTTAAAAGTTCATTTAACTGTATTAAAAAGCCTTACTACACCATCCAACTCTTTTTACCCCTCCATATATTTCTATATGTTTGTCCAGAAAAACTCAAGACAAGTCAAAATAAATGGAAAATATCAGAAAAAGTCTAAGTAAAGCTGCTGTAAGAAGGAAACAAGAAATGATCATTGAAACTTCTCCAATGATTTCAAAAACTGAATCATACAGTAACACAAGGCTCCATCATGAATTAAACACCTTTAATTAAAGTGTCATTTTCAGAAGAAAGCTATCATTCAAACAGAAATTCAGAAACTCCACAGAAACTAATGAGGACATAGATGAGAGTTGGCTGAATTTAAAAAGGGAAAAAAGAAAAAGACCAAGTTTTCAGAGAAATGAAGACTAGATTATAAAGTACTTAGATAAAAATAGATTTTACTGAAAACACATTAAGTGAAATGGAGAAACTGGGGCAATTAAAGGAATTGTAATAAAATAGACATTCAGATAAGAAGTACTATAAAGAACAAATATATGGAAGGAACAAAATAGGTATCACAGAGGACCCAAAGAATAAATACAAAAGTAGACCAGAATAAAACTTAAGAACCTATACAAGAAAACTTCTTAGAAATAAAGAACCGAATTTACCAGCTGAAAGAACTCGTAGAATACGTTGATAAACCTGACCCCAAATAAACAGCATGAGGCCATATTTTAGCTAAATGATTAAGACACTGAATTTAACCAGCAAGTTTCCCATCTGGTGAGTGGGAAGTAATGGCAGGCTCGGCAGACACTGCTGCAGCTCTGCCCTGCGGGAACCAACGGGAGTCCCAGGAGACACAGGCACGTGCCAAGCTCTCACTGCTGCTGCTCCTTCAAGTGCAGCCCTTTCTCTGCAAAGCACAACTTGCCTCTTCGTTCCCAACCTCTCAGGGCTGTGACTTCCTTTGCTCCTGCCCTTCATAAGTGTGCTCTTCCTCATAGCCTAACCTTCCTGCTCTCTGTCACGTGACTTTACTTCCAACAGGCACAGGCTTTCCTCTGTAACATGAACTTGGTCAACAAATCACGGCTAAAATCAGTCTTGGTTAGCCTGCCTACCTTGGCCTGCTCTATCAGGCAACAGCCACGAGAACTCAGTAAGCAAGCTGCTACTTGTTTTTCCAATACTATGCCAAGCAACAAAACAGGGAGCTCTGTGAAGTTACAAAAACAACACAAACCTGAACACAGCTTTTTTCTAAAACTTCAGTGAAGCTAACTTCTTATTTGAGAGAGAATAAAAGAGGACATAAGGGGCCAGTGTGGTGGTACAGTGGGTTAATCTGTCTCTTGTGATTCTGGCATCCCATATGAGAGCACCATTCCTGCCCCCACTATTGCCCTCCTGATCCAACTCCCCAATCCTACATGTAGGAAAGCCATGGAGGACAACATGAGGGCTTGGGCCCTGCCACCCACATGGGAGATTTGGAAGTGAATCAGCAGATAAACTCTCTCTCTTTTTCCCTCTGTTTCTCAGTCTTTCAGATAACAAATCTTAAAAAATATATATATATGAGAAAATATTGTGCTTAAATCCCAAAATCATTTTTAGAAAAACAAAGCCTAGTGAACAAAGGAGGAAAATGTCCACAAAGATCAAAACTGCAACACCCCGTGTAAATTAAAATACTTATTAAAAATAAGCAAAAAGATTCCAGAAACATATTAATGAAACCACAACAACTCAGAAATGAAGTCATACATGAACGCCAAAAAAAGTACAAATGAAAGGAAAAATGGGCTCAGAAATGAGAACTAAACAAGAATTAACATGTAGGTGACTCAAGATCAGGGAATTCCTTCTGAAAGCAGAAAATGAAAAGGAGGAAGAATTTGCAAATCAAAGAGGAATGAAGACAGACATGACATTTTGAAATAGAGAGAAAACAGGTCATGTATGCACAAAATACATGGATGTCATCGTGGCGTGGGTTAAGTTACTGCCCACGACTCCAATGTACAGGTTTCCACTTGAGTCCCTGCTACTCCTTTTCCAGTTCAGTGCCCTGCTAATGCACCTGGGAAAGCCACACAACATGGTCAAAATATATGGGCCCCTACTACTGAGGTGGGAAGTCCAGATGGAGTTAGAGGTTCCTGTCCTCCGCCTGGTCCAGCCCTGACCAGTGCAGCCATTTGGGGAGTGAATTAGCTGATGGAAGAACTCTGTCTCTCTCTCTTTCTTTTTGTCTCCGTTAACTCTAACTTTGAAGTAAATAAATGAATCTTTAAAACACACACACACACAAATAATAGAAATTTTTGAAAAAACAAAACAAATAAAAAAATACATCCAAGGAACCTTCTGTAATTAATCAACCATATATTCAAAAAGCACAGCCTCTGTGGAAGAATATTAACTCAGAACAACCACAAACAGTACAGATCCATTCAATGAATTGACTTTCAAAAATGAAAAACACTGAAGCAATAACTGGGCCCCAAAAAAAGTGACTTGTAAAGACATCAAAACTGGATTGGCATAAAACTTTGTTCTAGTAATGTTTCATACCAGATGAAACAACCAAAACATGGACAATGAACAAATACCAAGCCAGTCTCTATTTTTTCACAAAACATACACAAAGTGGCACACCAAAGAAGCAACTGTCCAAAATCTCTCAGCAAACTCAAATTAGGTAAGTTCTTAGCGCTTTCTAAAAACTAAGCTATAGCATGAAAAAGAGAGAGAGAGAGAGAGGCCAGCGTGGGGCCCACATGTTGGCAGGAGTCAGACATTAACAGTGAAGTCACATTGAGATTGTGAAGGTAAGAAAAGAGCAAAAATAGTATGTGGTCTCTGATACTGACATGTTCCTTGTCCCCAAGAACAGAATTTTCAGTAAGGAAGGAAGGAATATGTATCTTAAAAGATCAAACAAAAATTCTTGAGTCTTGCTGTTTACATGGAAGCATTAGTGTGAATTCATGTGAATCTTCACACTCTGAGCATAAATATACAATAGAATTCTGTTATTTCCTACCTGTCCACTGGTAACACCTAGGAACTGGTCAATCCTATAACAATCAACTTCACTACTTCAGATGATGGCCTTCAAAAATTCGTCATTTTCATTGGAAAGGTAGATCTACAGGGAGAGGGAGAGAAAGAAAGATTTAGCATCTACTGGTTCACTTTCCAAGTGGCCACAACAGCCAGAGTTGACCTCATCCAAAGTCAGGAGCCGGAAGCCTCTTCTGCGTCTCCCATGTAGGTATAAAGTCCCAAAGTTTTGGGCCATCCTCTATTGCTTTCCCAGGCCACAAGCAGGAATGTGGATGGGAAGTGAGGCAGCCAGGACACAGACTGGCACCCACGTGGGATCCCGGCATGTGCAAGGCAAGGATTTAGGCGGTGAGCCATCACATCAGGCCCCCACATGATAGTCTTCAAATACCATTTAATACTAGCAGAAGCAATTTCTTAGAGAAATAATACACTCTACGCCTGGAGCAAAGCATCTTAAGATAACACTGGAATATTTCTCATAAAAGATAATGAGAATGCTTTCAAACATTACTGGGGTCATCAAGAAAGAACTCCAGAGCCAAATTGAACAGGTTCCAGCAGGCCAAAGACAGAACATTCTGAGCTTCATTAAGTATTGCAATAGATGTAAACCCTTCAAACACATTTAACTCTATGAGTTTATAATGATAGTAAGAAGAAATTAATTGATCACTTACAAAGAATGATACAATGATACATCAGTTTGTAGCACCTAATGAATTAACAGATATAAGCTTGGAGGTCAAGAGACCCTATGTGTCTCCTCTTAATTAAAAATAAATAAATAAAATAACATAGTTGTACCTATAGTTTTGCCGAATGGCTTAAGACTAAGTTTCATCAATGTCTGTGCATTCAGCTGCTAACATACAGTAAATATTGAAGATGAAGGAACCTGTTGAATTGTACTTTTAACCAGAAAGTTCAAAGTGAGTAAAACTTTGCAAGGCAAACAGCCCAGATGTATGGTAAGTAATTTAGAAGAGAGAAAAACAGAGGTAGATCTTGAAGATTAAAAAAAAATACTTAAAAGGTAGTTAATGGAAATACCACCATGTTCCTAAATCTGCATTGTGAAATACATGAGCTTTACTTAGTATAAGTAAAGTATAAGTAAATATATATATTTACTTAGTATAAGTAAAGCTCATATAAGTAAATATATATATTTTAAGGTAGCCCATATCCCTAAGTCAGCGTGTCTGGGTTTGGTTCCCAGTTCTGGCTCCTGGTTCCAGCTTCCAGCTACCACAGACTCTGAGAGGCAAAAATAATGTCTCAAGTCATTGTGTTCCTGCCATCCACATGGGAGACCTGGATTGAGCTTCTGGCTCTGGTTCTGCTTCTGGCTACATCTAGGGATGTACAATGAGGTGACAACATCATAATGATGTACAATGCATAGACTACAAGCAAATGTCAGTATAGTAATTAGTTGTGGAAGAAGATGAGGATTCTGTCTGAGACAGTGATCATGAAGAGATGCAAAGACAAATAGTAAGGTTCTGTACCTTGGCCTGGAGGGTGAAATGTAGATGCTTTTTTCTTTAATCTATATGCTTGTGTGGTCTCCTGTATTTGGGTTTTAGAAGATGTTTGCTTAAAATTTGGGGGAAGGGGACTAATACAGTGATGGAGCAGGCTAAGCTCCAACCTGTGGTATGGCATATGGGTATCAGCTTGTGTCATGGCTGCTCCCTGCCTGAAGCCTGAGAAACCAGTGGAACATGACCCAAAGCCTTGGGATCCTGCATTCACATGGAAAAACCAGAAGAAGCTCCTGGCTCCTGGCTTCAGATCAGCTCAGCTCTGACCATGTGGCCATTAAGCGAGTGAGCCAGTGGATGGAGAAGACCCCTCTTTCTAAATCTCCTTCTTTCAATAGAAATATCTTTCAAATAAAAATACTTTTGAAAAAAAAAAGTTGGGGGAAGGAATTGAGTTAATATTTAACAAATAATTATTGAGGCGGTAGCTGGCTTTGGCAAGCGTGAAGTCACTTAGCTAGCAGGTATTCAAACCACACTGGAGCAATGTTTAGGAGCTCCAGTGCAGTTCCAACATTCATTTTATTGATCATTGACTGTGTGATCTCTAAGCCTTACTGTCTCTAGTGTACTTAGTAATCACCCCCACATGGTTGTTGTGAGGCATGAAAGAGGTCATCACTGCAAGGCTCCCGGTGCAGATCTGGTCACCCAGCAATCATTCACGAACACTGTTGCCTCTGCTTCTGCTCTTAGCAATGGCAGAGGATCTGAACTGCCTTCGCATCTTGTTCTTAGACCTCTCGGTATTTCTGTGAGATCTCTTTGTTTTCCATTGCAGCTTTCAGGGTTTCTTCTTTGTTGCAGAACCATCTTTAGACAATTCTGACTTTATTTCTCTAAACATCAAGCAATTTGGAAAGTATTATAGATGGCCAAATAGTATTCAACCAGCTTAACTTGCTGCCCAACCACCACAGGGGCCAGGGCTAGGTTTATGGGGTCCAGGGAACCGGTTAGGATATAATTAGTATGACCTCCAGTCCCCCAGGCTTCAGGGGATCCTGGTTATGCTAATCCTCTCAAGTTGGGTCAGTGTTTGGAGAGGTAGCCTCTCAAGCAATTATCATTCTTAACATGCATTCCACCATTTTTTTCTTCTCTTAAAGATTTATTTATTTTTATTGGAAAGGTAGATATATACAAAGAGGAGGAGAGACAGATGGGAAGATCTTTCATCCACTGGCTCACTCCCCTAGTGGACACATGGTCAGAGCTGAGCTGATCTGAAACCAGGAGCCAGGAGCTTCTTCCAGGTCTCCCATGTGGGTGCAGGATCCCAAGGCTTTTGGCCATCCTCTGCTGCTTCCCCAGGCCACAAGCAGGGAGCTAGATGGGAAGTAGAGCAGCCAGGATACAACCCAGTATCCATATGAGATCCCAGCAAACGCAAAGCAAGGATTTTAACCACTAGGCTATCGCTCTGGGCCAGCTACTCAATTTCTGATCCAGCTTTCTGCTAATGGCTTGGAAAAGCAGCAGAAGATAGGCCAAGTACCTAGGTCTCTGCCATTTACATAGGGGACTCCATTGAAGCTCTGGATTCCTGGCTTTAGCCTCGCCCAGCCTTTGCCATTTAGGCCACTGGGGGAGTGAACCAGTGGATCAGAAAGCTCTGTCTGTGTCTGCATCTCCCACTCTAACTCTGCCTTTCAAACAAATAAATCTTTTTTTAAAAAAATGAGCATTTGGGTACTGACTACCTAAAGTTAATTAACATTTTTTCTGCCTTTGTTTCAGGTCTTTCCTTTGTAAAATAAAAACATATCAGAAAATATTGGAGTCTCTTAAATTTGATGTTTGCAGTCTTATTTCTCTCCCTCCAATCCAAGCAAAACACTATCCCAGAAGTGGCATGTATTTTTTCCATAGATGTTCGACAATATTTGTTGTGCGTTTGTTTATCGTGAACAGCAATCTCTGAAAAGTGCAGAAAACGTTTGATGTCTATATAACCTACACATCTATCACTATCCATTTATAGTGTGTGTCTTCTGTTCGTGCGCTTTGCTTTCTTTCTGCTTGACTGTCACTGAATTAATGAAGTTTCTATAGCCCCACTTTTCTTCATGAGCTGCTTTGAAACTGTAAACTGTTTTCCTTCACTTTTGATTGTTATCCCCAAATTTTAACAACCAAATCTAACTGCACACTTTAAAATTGAGCTGAACATTGTTAAATATTCCTATCCCGCATTTAACAAGACAAAGACTCTCCCATGCTTTAACTAACCATTGCAAATCTATCCTTATCAGCCAAAGAATATACGCCAGCATTCAGGATATAACACTGTCAGTCAAGTTATTGTCGGAAGTCGGCTCTTTGAACACTCCCTTGTTTAACACGCAGGAAACTGTGAAGTGAAAAACTTCCAAAGGCAAAAAACGGTTCTGAACATTCCCTGTACGGCATGCTGCCTCTAGCTCGCAAATCTGAATTGTATACTTAGAAATGTGGTATGAGAGAACACGGCTGTGTTCTCATCACAACAACAACAAAAAGCTAACAGGAGAGAATTTTTACAGATGGTGGACTTGTGTGTGATCAACACCGTGTCTGATTTCACAGGCATATAGTTATCTCCAAAGTGATCAATTTTACAGAAAATACATCTAGCTTTTTGCACGTCAACCATATCTTGATAAAGTCATTTTCTAAAAACATCTATTGTGAGAGTTTATTTCTGACATTTTTATTATAAATGTTGGTGCTCCCTTAAATCAGTCATAGTTTAAATAATTAATCATTATAAATAATATCAATCATAATTTATGGCTTATATGATTACATAATAGTTTGCCAACATCTGTCTTTGTTTCTTCCACGGCAAAGACCCTATTTGCACTCTGGACCACATGTTCTATGGTGGGGTCTTCTGTGCACTGCGGGATTCGAGTGATATATCTGGCCTCACCCACTAGATGCAGACAGTACCTCCCAAGTCATGAGCATTAAAAATATTTCCAGATACTTCTCAATGCTCTCTGAGGCATAAAATCGTCCCAGTGACAAACCACTATGGTAGCTAAAGCAGCCCTCCGATGGGGATTATTTTGACAAATGTCAGTAGTTGGGGGATGGTTATGAGGAACATAAACCCAGGTCATTCTTCATTTCTTCTACTCTTTGGGGATGTCTGAGACCCGCTGGCGAAGCTAACCTTCCCCATTGTTGGTTCCAGATCATCGATTAACCATCCTCCCTCATTTCTTAACAGCACTACCATGAAATGTTCTACTTGTGAAGGTATTGCTGTGTTGCCAGCGCTTGTTTATTCAGATTCCCTGTTCCACCACAGATATAGTGACAACCAAAAGCACCTCCATAACATTTTCTCCTCTACTCCAGGCTGCACCTTCTTGATGACCTTAAAACCCACACTGAAGCTTCTCCAAAGCTTGACTTTAAGGTTCTTATTCTTGATTATGTCACAGATTTTGATAAGCCACCGTGGGCCAACCACAAGTCTGAGCTGCAACCCTGACCCCCCTCTTACTCATCCCCACCTCAGCTACACTTCAAAGCAGCTTGATCCCAGTTTTCCTGAGCAATTCCTTGCCAAGGAAGCAGAGATTATTTCACTGAAAGTAAATTCCAGAATTTGCCTTTTTTTCTTTGCCTATCCCCATGACATCCTCAAAATACATTTCTTTCATTATGTGCATTTTCATTGGTTCAATGGCTCATTAATTTAAAACACAGAGATCTGGCTGTGCCCTAGGTTTACAATAGACCCCAGAATGAGAAATAACAGCCATGACTCAGATGCCAAACATATTGTGAAGAAGCTTGCAGTCTAAAATAGGATCTACACTCTGGGAATTCAGAGAGAAAGGAGCTTTCTGGAAGGGGCATCATTTGAAGAGGATTTGAAGGATGGGAAGAATCTACATATGAGGAGATTAGGTAAAAGGAGTCCCAATATGCAGGAAAATACTTCCATGGGCCACCTCACTATTAACGTCCATTCCTTAGGGAATAGGAGGCCTCTGATTTATTTTTGCATCCTTCCTGGTGATTTGCACAGGCCTATGTATAAAAGAGCTCATTAAATACTTGATGAATAGCTTTCTTTAAAATGGTGTAAGGCCTTTTTCTGCAGCTCAATCTCTCCAGATGCTTAGTAAATGAGTGATCTCTTTACTAGACCTATTTACTATTAGTGACAGATCTGAATGCCTGCTGTAAGTTAACTGGATCTAGGGTCATGATGTAGCAATGAGCATGTCACGTATTCCCTACAAAGGCTCACATGCTGTTCAGGCCTTTCCAGGTGTAGCAAGGAAGGGCTTTGCGCAAGCAGTTCTGGACACTGGAAATCATACCCATAGCCCTTCAATTGCACTTACTCTGAACAGTCTTTTCTAAAAATATAAGGGATTTTTCCAAGGAATCTGCCTGGAAACACATTTTCCCTTAGCCTTCTCCTATGAGGCCTCACCCATGGAACTGATGAGTTGAGTTCCTCTGAGAGGAGAGTACCTAAAAGGCAGCCCCTCAAGGCAGGTTGATTTCTTCCAAGTAACCCAGCCTGGCCCTCTTACTTTTTACCATGTTTGAAGTCTCTGTTCTTAGATACCATCTTTCTCCTGATCAGTCATGAAAATAATACAGGAATATAAACATGTTATTCAGCCACGAAAAATGTGTACTGTTTTGCCTAAGTTATAAAAAAAATCACATGTGTTATCTATAAACGTGCTTCTATTTTCTACCAGAATTAACTCACATAGACTTACAAGTTCTTAGTTGAAAAGAACTTCTCTATTGACTACCCATATTTGAAATGAAAGCAGCCCCCCTTTAAAAAGTGAAATTGTACTAAATCTTCAGGAATCTTACCCTACCCTCACCACCCCTCCCCGGCAATGAACTTAGGGTCCAAAAAATGAGCTTTGGAGGCAATAGTTTGAGCTGTTGGGATGCCTACATCCCATATTGGAGCACCAGGTTTGACAGCTGCCCCAATGTCCACACTCCAGCTTTCTGTTAGTGCAGACTCTGAGGAAGCAGCAATGACACAGCTCAAGGAACTGTGCCTCTTCCACCTACACAGGAGACCTGGGTTGAGTTTCCTGACCCTGGCTTCAGCTCCCAGTCCAGCTGCTTCCATTTGGAAAATCAATTTGTTGATGAGAGCTCTCTTGCTATCTATTTGACTCTTCTCTGTCAAGCCTCTTCTCAAATATATCAGTAAAATTTCTAAATGAGAAGAGTGTGGTTTTACACGATAGGTAAGTGAAAGTCACAATCAGGCATTGAAAAGCCAGGTTGGAATTTTGACCGCAAAGCTTTTAGTAGCTGAATAACCTGGATATGACCTGTGCTCTCTGAGCTTGCTTCTGCATGCATGACATGGAGATAATCCAGCTAACATGTTCAGTGGGCCATTGTGGGGGTTAAACTCATGCCCAAGTAGTCCTCACAAACTGGTGATAAGTACACATCCAACATCTGGGCTCAGTGACTGCCTGGGTTGTTTTCACATTGATTCTCCCTCTCTGTTGGGATCAGGGGAGGGAAGCCTCAGGAAGGGGAGCATGTTGCTCAGGACACCTGAGTGCACCGTGGTAATGGACCCATGCAAGGCTGCTGTCCCAGATGTTGGTTACACTTGCCCACAAGTCACAAGGAATGCAGCAATCCGTGCTGTGGTGCCTGCCTGACCACCTCACTGGTCAAGAGCACATTTTCATGTGTTGAAAAGGCAGAGAGTTAAGAGACAGACAGACGAAGAGATCTTCCACCTGCTGGTTCACTTCTCACATGGACACAACAGCTGGGGCTAGCCAAAGCTGAAGCCAGGATCCCAGAACTCCCATGTGGGAGGCAGGGAGGAACCAAGTACTTGAGCCATAATCTAAGTGCATGTGAACAGGAAGCTGGAATAGGAAATGGTGCCAGGATTGGCGGCAGGCAGCCTGCCCTGGGATGCTAATGTCCTAGATGCCTATCCCTGCAGAGCAGTTTCAATCAGCAAATTACAGCGTATCCACATTGCTATCATCAGGAATCAGGTTTCCACATTCTAGAAAAGCAACCTCACCAATCGACACACTAGGGGTGCAACTGTGACTCTCCCAGAAGCTGCCAATCCCCATTTCCCAGCAAGTGGAAGCAGAGTAACAGGTCTACTACCACTGCTGCCTACAGGAGGGGGGCGGTGCGGAGATGTGCTTACCACACTGGGAGAGATACCAATGAGGAAGTGGATCCTTTGCTAAGCAGCACCTCCCTGACCACAGCTAACTGCAGATGGGAGCACCATCTGTCTGCCTCAGCCAGGATGCCCTGTTCTCAACAAAGCCATCATTCATTGGCAACAGACCCAAAGTTCAAGCTTCCTCTTTCAACAATGTTTGCGCACTCATTCACCCCCTCACTCACCTTTTCCCCCTCACCTCAGGTATCTTCACAACCTGCCTGATTAAAGGGAGGAAAACCCACAAGATGGACTTGCGAACATCTGCAAAGCATCTGTCTGCCACTGTGTAGCTGATTGCAGGTGGTGCTGCTGGGGAGGGGGGGAGAGTTAATAATACTAATGAATAATCCTAATTGATTATTAAGTACTATTAGCCTGGCAACAATACCACCTTGGAATGCTTCCAATCCCTGGGACTTAGTTACAGGGAGTCCTCATTTTGCTGGAGGACAGGGCTCACAGCACAGAGCAGATATTATAGCTGAATGAGAAAGCTCCAGGGTACTTTCCACCTCAACAGTGATAAATGTAAGCAGTGTCAGTGTTTACAACACAGGCCTCAAGTGCACCCTTGTAGCCCCCCTGCACCTAAGCCAACCGACCTTCATCCTGAAGTTCTCTACCACCTCTTAACTTCATGTTGAGAAGTCACCATCATCTACTGCTCCTACAATGTGGGGAGTTGGGTGACCGGTTTGGATGGTGGGGTTAGAGCTGAAACAAACCTCGATCATTCTGCCCTCTCCTTCCATCACAAAAAGTAGGAATTTGGACAATAAATCTCAAAGACAACACCCGGACTAAGGGGTATATGCAATGGGGATTGTGCTTTGGTAATGCTTCGATATAGCCAAACATTACCATATATTCTCCTAGAAAACCATTTTTTAAGGTCCACTGCAATCTGGATGTTAGAGAGGGGCAATTGTTCCCCCAGAAGTTCACAGTCTATGGGGAGGAGACAGGTATGTGTAAAAACAAATTTCCCCACATATAATGGATTAGATACCCAGAAGGTACCTTTCTGCTACCAAACAACTGTTAGCAAACAACCCCGGGCACAGCACACTCCTTAATACACTGCTGGACTCATGAGAGATCCCCAAAATGTATTCACACCATTCTCCCCACTGGCCCTGAAAAGTGAGCTGACTGCTGAAGATGGAGAATTGAAAGCTAATAGGAAGCAGGTATTTTCAGTACCAATCCAAACAGCTGTGCTGCCAGGATACGAACACAGGACCAGCACTGAAGTGCATACATTAAACCCAAAACACAGATCCCCGAGTGAACCAGCATGCTCACAGCTGGCTAGAGATCCTGGCTCCCTAGACATAAATGCAGATCCTCTCTAGAGAGAGAGTTCTGATCGAAGCCTCAGAGTACCCAAAGATCAAGAGCAAGAAAAAAAAATGAGCTCATACCCCAAAGCCACCATGACTAAGAGTCGGGATCCTATAGGCCAAGGGTTAGACAGACTGGAACAGCTAACATCACAGTACCACACGCTGAGTCCTCGGGGCTCTCGACATCCCAGAGAGGAAGTATGCCTGGCACAAGGCAGAGCTGGAGCCCCTTTGGGTCTGGGCAATGCAGGGTGATTAAGAAAGAAGACTTATTCTTTTTTAAGATTTATTTTATTCTTATTGGGAAGTCGGATATATAGAGGAGGGGAGACAGAGAGGAAGATCTTCTGTCCATTGATTTACTCCCCAAGTGGCCACAATGGCTTGGAGCTATGCCAATCCAAAGCCAGGAGCCCAAAGCCTCTTTAGGTCTCCCAAATGGGTGCAGAGTCCCAAGGCTTTGGACCATCCTCAACTACTTTCTCAGGCCACAAGCAGGGAGTTGGATGGGAAGCAGAGACACGGGGAAAAGAACCAGTGCACATATGGGATCCCTGCGTGTGCAAGGCAGGGACTTTAACTGCTAGGCTACCACACCAGACCCAAGAAGCCTTATTCTATGGTGATATAAGAATTTTGGATCCAAGCACCAAGCAGAAAGAAAAGGGGCCATATTGCAAGGGCATATGAGCCGCCTAGCATCTGTAGCCACTGGAATGTCTCTGGACTGGCAGGGAACAAAGTAAAACTTGGTTCCACGAGAAGTTAAAATCCTTAAAACCACGAGAAAAGGATTCATTTGTCCCTGATATCCCATTGCTCAGAGATTTTTATTCATGTGTAGAACAGTAATCTTTGTCACACTACCTTTAGCTGTAGCAATAAATAATGGATTTACACTCCAAGGACATCCAATGATCAGACACTGAGTGTGTAATAACCATAGATAAACTGCTTATAGACATAGAGGACAGGATCACAAAGTTTAGTATGCTGCCATCAACATCAAATAAAACTTTTAGATATGAAAAATGCCACTGTTGGGAAAAAAAATTTTAAAGGCTCAAAGGATGTGTTACACAGAAGATCTGCACATCTAAAGACAGAATTAATAAACTATAAACTGTAGCTGAAAAAAATCAGTCATGGGACACCACAGGTAGTTAAGGAAATGGAAGACTCAGGATGCTGAGTGATGTGAGACAAAAGGAAATGTTTCATACCTGTTTAATCAGGGCCTCAAAAGGAAAACAGAGAAAACGGAAATCAAAGAGAGATATCATAGGTATTTTGATGGCGTTTCTACAGCCCTGAGTGCCTGTTCTACTGTTTTTCAGACCTTAGGTGAAAGTTTCTATCCCACTATCTCACCATCCTTCCAAGTCCTCACCACTGACTCTCCCGTTTATCTATGTCTTTACCCTTTACATCACCATGTCACATTCCCATCCTTCTCTACATCTGTTTGGGGAAAAGCCAGCATATAAGGCAGAGAACTCCCAAGCTCTCCAAGGTATAATTTTTAGGTACCTAACAAACAGAAAGATAGATTACATCCACAAGACACTAGATCTCCATGCCATGTGGCAGGAGCAAAAGAGTTTTATTTAAAAAAAAAAAGATGTCCAATGACTAACCATAACTGTCTCAAGAAATGCTAACATCCCAGGCACCAGGTAAGACTGACAGGTTATCTGATTGGCTTGCTCCATAAGGTTTGGGCTGACTGCTAGAATCACCTAGAAGAGAAAATGATACTTATGACTAAGACAGCTATTGTCATGTCAAGCTAGATCCCTACATGCCTTACAGATAACCATTTTAAAACATTCATTTTTTGTGTATGTTCTTAAAAATGCATATCATTTGTGTACATTTTTACAGGTTCAAAGAGATAGTATTGAGTCACAGCTCATGATCCACTTTTATTTTATTAAGCATTATGTTGCTAAGCTCTGTCTATGTGATATAGCAGTGGTTGTCAAACTGTGGGTCATGATCCATTCGTGAGTCATGAAATCAATTTGGTGGGACTTAGGAGCAATTTTAAATGGGCTAGAACAGACTAGAAAACAACAAAAATTTATCACAAGTCATAAAGGTGAGTATTTCCACAGCATGGGTGACTATGTGAATGGGCCCATTGCCACACTGTGTGAGTAACGGTGTGCATGGTTAGCCCTCAGTATACAGTAGATGGCCACACTCCGTTAAATGATGAACCCTGTGTTTTATCTCTGCATGGATGTTAAAGAATTCGTTTCAGTGCAGATCAAGGGTTGATGACCCAAAATAGGAAGAGAAATCAATGAATGGACTCTAAACAGAAAGATAAGAGGTTACAGAGACATCTGTGAGGATTCAGAAAGGGGGACTCAAACAGCCTGTGGCTCTGGTGTCTCCAAGCCCGGGGTGCCTTGGGACCCCTCTGAGGAATTTCTTCTGGCACCCAGGAAATGTTCCATGATGGATGACAAGTGAGTTCCAGGGTATGACATGTTTGTCCTCTCTGAGCCTTTTGAGGAGATAAGAAATAAATGAGATTCAGTTATAGGAAAGGTGCTGGACTCTGCCCTACCCTGGGTGTGGGGATACCATTGTGTGGGATGATGAGAAATAGTGAGTCCTTAGCCAACAGGAAGGGAGTAGGCCACAGGAAAGTCCTGGCTCTTTTCTGAAAGAAAAAAAGAGACATACACATAAAGTGCCCTTGTCTGAAAGGGGGAGAGCTCTCCTGGACAGCAAATGTCATGAGGGGAACAGACAGGGAAGAGAGAATTAAACACATGGAATGAGAAAACCAGAACGTGGCATTGACCATGCTTGGGAACATGAGGACTCTTGCTGGGGCACAGGAAGGCATGGTCTGAGGAAGGGAACAAATTTGAGATGAACCAAACAACATGCCGAAGAGCTTCTCTACACACTCGGGCAGCCATTATCATAATATTCTTCATTCATTCAGAAATTTTTTAAGAACATGTATTTACCAAGCATATGCTAAACAGTGGAAATATAAATAAGATTAAGACCCTGTCTTGAACCATTTGAACTGAAACAAAATAGAATGTGTGACTAACAGAGACTGGGGAGTCCAAGGTTATGGCACCAACACCCACCATGTGAAAAGTTAGGCCTTGTGTTTTGAAAGCGCTTAGCAAATTGGTGGGTAATCAACAAACATCAATTGAGTAAACAAGTGGGGAAATGAATGCTGAATGAGACACACAAATAAGCAATGACACTGCATGCAATATGGTAAGTGTTGGGGAAGCCGAAGTTGCCCTGGCACGTAGGAGGAGGGTCTTCAGCAAAACCATCACACATAAAGGAAGACTTAAAGAATGAATTGGAATGAGGTCACAGCCAAGCAGGGTAAGCCAAGCTCAGAACTCTGAAGCTTCATCTAACAGAACAGAGAAGCTTCATCTAACTGGGGAGCTGCGAACAGTCCACATGTCTAGAGTGAGAGTCCCAGGAGAGGTGTCAACCAACAATGAAAAGTGAAGATTTTACCCTGTGGAAAACAGACATTTGGATGTGCTGAAAAAGAGGAAAGAGATGACTTTTTTTAGAAAGAGATCTCTAGTAACAATACTGATGGATCTTGGCAGGGGAAATTCAGGGGCAGAAGGACCAGTGGGAGACATGGGGGACAGTGTCAGTGAGAATTTCCAGGATACAGATACAAGAGAAAAATAGAAACTAAAAGCAGGGATCCGAGGATCCACTGGCATCACCTAAAGCAGTTATAATAGCACTCAACAATCTGGTTTGAGTGGGTGGAACTACATAAGTGACTTGCTGGGAAAGAGGGTGGTTAAAGAGACAGGAGAAAGCTGTCATCTTAAGAGCATTCTGAGAACTAAAGAGATGGGAGAAAAATGAAATATCTGCTTACTGGCTAACAGACACTGGTTGAAATCGTATGTACCTATGATACCTGCATTTAGTACTGACTTGTGCTAACTTTGTGCAAGAGGTGGAAAAACAACTTGTCTCTCTGAGACCGTAAGCTGTAGGGTGCTGGGGGTGGCTCTAGGAGACACATTTAGCATGAATGGGGACACCAAGGCCTTCATAATGGCAGCTCAGCCCCGAGGAAGAATATTGTCTCTGCCAATACAGAGACCATGCCTGGCTTGTTCCCTGCAGTGTCCCCAAAGACAGCCGTGTCTGGCACATCTTGGCAGTAAATATTTGTTTTGTATGTGGAAGGAGATCAAAGTATGATTCAGATGGGGATTGATGTAGAAAGAGAGCACTTTATTTTCTGCTTTTGAGATGCTCGTGATGATGAAGGTAGGGAGAAGGGGTGGAGGGATTTAAAGTTACAAACTGACAATGATCCAACATCTTTGGTTTCAAACACCCTTTCAGCTGGATTCCATCACCTTAGGACAAAGAGCACCTTACATTTAGGATTTCCCTGGACCTTTTTCCTTCCTTTTTCCAAAGGGAGATCTAAGGTCTCAAATATTTAGGAACTTTATGGTGTGTCATGAGGAAAGGGACATGTCAAGTCCCTATACTCTCTCTGGCTCCTGCTCAAAGCTTTACCAGATTCCACACATGATGTACTCTGCATTCTCTACTCTTGGCTAAGGGTAAGCTGTTGTAATCCCTTTTCTGGCTGATCATTTTCTTCGAGTCCTATTGAATATGTACATTCTCTGATATTCAATTTCGTCATGAGTTTGGATGATCTGGCCCTTTCATTAAAAGTTAGTACATTCGTCTGCACACCTCCAATAACTAAACAACTCCCAATAGGCCATCTCTAAGATACCGTAACTATAGCAAGTCACTGCCTTTAACCAATGAGCCAGTAGTGTTAATCCATTAACAATTAATATAAGACTTGGTGACTTAATTGTCTACAAGAGTTAGAGGAGCCCTATCCTCTTCAAGAATAGCAGTCTATGTGCATTTGCTACAATTCATCTCAGTGAAACATTGAACTGAACATGTGTTGATGCTCCAACCTCCATAGCAATGACTGAGACTTGATTTGGAAAGTTCTTTGCAGATTTAAATAAGTTATTATGCAGTCATTAGTGTGAGCATTAACTTAATCTATCTGGTTGTCTTTGTAAATAATAATAATAATAATAATAATAATAATAATAATAATAATAATAATAGAAATGACATGTAAAGACACAGAAAGGCAGAAAGCCAAATTATGACCAAGAAAGATAGAAGTGATGTGGTTGCAAGCCAAGAAATGCAAAAGGATCAACCACCTAGGAGGGGCCAGGAAGGATTCTCCATGGGCTCCCACAAAGAGCAGGTCCCTGCTGGCACACTGGGTTTGCACTGGTAGCCTCCAGAATCATGATAGAATGTTTTTCTGTTGGGTGAAGTGATTCAGCTTGTGGTTCCTTGTTACAGCAACCCTGGAAAATGCATAAACCCTTCCTCTGAATTCATCACCTGGCTCCAAGAGCAGTACCCTCTGCCCTCAGATGAGAAATGATGGGAACTACTAAATCCCCTGGAAGAATGAGCCCTAAGCTTTCCAGGATGCTTATCTTTTTGCTGTGCATCCCTGAATCTGTAAGACTTGGCCCAGAGGAGAGCATCATGCCCTGCCTGTCAAAGTTAGGGAGAAGTGCTTTGATGTTGCTGGCTTTCCTCAAATTGCTTTGACCTACATAAGTGTGTAACTGACCCTGTCGATAGACAAACCCTTACTGCTGTGGTCCTGCATGGCTGAGTTTTTGCTAAGTCTCATAGTACCTGTATGATAGAAGCAGGTTTTATTTTTACTTTACACTCTAAAGCTTGGACTAGCAAAATAAAGCTTATGAAATAATCAACACAAGGTCCACACCTAGGCAGTCCTTGATATTAAGGACACATTTAAACAGAGGGACAGTCAATAGTCAGGGTGAAGCAGAGAGGCTGCAATCCCGGGAAATCAGAGAGGGCACAATGAATATTATTGATACCTCCCTTACAAAGGAGCAAAAGTCTTTGTCAACCTCAGAGCTAACTGAGGAAGACAATGAGGAAATGGAGACAAAGATCTTTTAAAACTTGCTATAAAGCTTCTTAATAACAACAAGAAGCACACACAGGGGTTCAAGGAATTTAAGGAATAATGTCACACAGGAAATAGCAACACTAAACAAATCTATCAGAATTATGAGAAATAAAGGACACAATGGAGCAAACTAAAAATTCAGTAGAAAGCCTCAATAATAGAATAAGCAAGGCAGAAGAAAGAATCTCAGAATTGGAAAACATTTCCTTCAACAATGGGGGAAAAAATTAAAAAGCTGGAAGAGGAACTGAGTCAAGCTAAGAAAAGTACTCAAGAATTAAGGGACAGCATTGAAAGGCCGGAAATAAGAATTATGAGTTTTCCAGAAGGCACACAAAGAAAAGCTGTGTTTTAAAACGTATTCAATTAAATAATAAAGGAAAAATTCTCTAATACAGAGAAAGAATTGGGAAACAACATATAGGAAGGGCACAGAACTGCCAACAGGGTTGATCAAAAAGTGATCTTCACCATGACACATGGTAGTCAACCTCTCTTCAGTTGAACACAGGGAAAAGATCTTTAAATATGAACATGAAAAAAAAAATCAATTAACACATCAAGGAACCCTAATCAGACTCACTGCTGTCCTCTCGGAGGAAACTCTACAGGCCAGGAAAAAATGGAATAACATATTCCAGATTCTAAGAGTAAAAAAAAAAAAATTGTCAGTCCAGATTATATTACCCAGCAAAGCTTTCCTTTGTCTTTGAAAATAAAATTCTTCCACAATAAAAAAAAAATCTCAAAGAATTCACATCTTCCAGACCTGCTATATAAATGATACAGACATTCTATTGAAAAAAGGAATACCACTTACTAAAACCAAAAGTAAATGTGGAGAACATCCCAGTAAAACAATTGAAAACTAAATCAAACAGTGAACAACCCATTGCTAAAATGACAGAACCAAATTACTACTTATCTATATTAATCATGAATATAAATGGCTCAAATGCATCAATCAATCATCATAGATTAACAGACTGGATCACACCATATGTGTCACTATAGGAGACACATCTCATGAACAAAGATACGCAGAAATTGAAAGGATGAAAAAAGATATTCCAGACTAATGGAAAAGAAAAATGAGCTGGTATAGCCATTCTTATATTAGATAATATAGACTTTGATGTGAAAAATACTAAAACAAATGAGGGGCACCACATAATGATAAAAGGACCCATTCTAGAAAAAGAAATCACCTTACTCTTTTTTTTTTTAGGATATTTTCTTTTTCATCTTTAATTTTACTTTGGTTTTTTTTCTCTCTCTTTTTCTTTGCTAGTCTGGCTAAAAGTTTGTTTTGCTCACCCTCTTTAAAAAAATGGCTCCTTGTGTGGCCTAGTAGGGAGACAGTGGGCACCTCCCTCGTGGGTAACCGCTCCCACTGGAAAGCCCAGAAACCAGGACAGTGGCTAGACAGAAAGGTACCTGCCAGTATGAGTGTGGGCTGGATAGTAAGTTGGTTGGGTTGAACTAGGCTTCAATGCCATTGACAAGTACCAGAGCTAAATGGGATGTAGGACAGACTCAACAAGCCTGCAGTAAATACTGGTATGCATGGGAACCAGAGTAGGGAGCAGGCCTGGTGGGGGTTATGGGGAGTCACCCCAACTAGGCTGCAGCTCCCACTGGTTTGCATGAGGACCAAGTATGAAGTGGGTAGGATCGAGCTGGACTACAACACCCATTGGTTCAAGTGGATGACAGGGCTGGAAACAGAACTGACCCAGCAATTGCAATGACCAGCATGTGCATAAGCTGATTGGGGCGACGGACTGTGCCAGACCCTGTACTGGCAAATTCACACAGGAATCAGGTTTGGGATCATCTCAGATGAAGTTTCTTTAGAGATCCCTCCAACTGAACTGCTGATCTCAGAACCCCAACCATGAAGAGACTGTGTCAGCCAGTGGATTCTGAAGAGAGTTCATCACGCTTGGGATGAGACTGACAGCAATTTAGACCTGTTGAACTATCAAAACTGCATGAGCTGGACCCTCAGAGCCAGCCTCACATCAGGGACCTGGGGTGGGGCTTTTCCCTTTGTTCTCCTCTGACTCCAGATACAGGGGAAAAAATTATATTGGCATGGAAACAATGGTATTACCCACTTTCCTGTAGCCCTTGACCCTTTGTACCCTAATCAACTAAGTAAGATCATTTAAAAAAATAAACTTTAAAAAATGGTTCTTTGTTATTGCAATTTATAGTTTTTAGTTTTGATTGCATTTATTTTTGCTGTGATTTTTGTCATTTCTTGCTTCCTGTTCATTTTTTTGTTTTTAATAAGTTGTTGATATACATAATTAGATCAATTTATTTGAGATAGTTTGTTTTTTTGTAAGCATCTGATGTTATAAATATCTTTTTACTACATCTCAGGGAGTTTGATATTTTTGTTTTTATTTTCATTTCTTCAAAGAAGTTTTTTTATTAATTTCCTCAGTGACACATAGGTTATACAGTAGCATCATTTTCTTCAAGAAAGCTTTTTACTTTGATTTCTTCAGCAACACATTGCTCATTCAGTGGCATGTTATTTAACTTCATAGTATTGTAAGTTTTCTGGTTTTCTCCCTGTTGTTGATTTTGTTTTATAGCTTTTCATTTAAGGGAATGCATAATAACTGTGTAATGGAGACTATCATATCCAGATGTGAAAATACAATGCAGTATGCATCTCTACTTCCAAATCAAAGATGGACTCCCAATGAAACTGTTAAATATATCTTGACAATAGGATGCTGGACTCTCTGCCATTGTCCATGCCTACAATATCAGGATACACTTAAGTAGCAGAATGATGGACTTATGACTGATTATGAAGGACTACACTATTGTAATAACATAGGAGAAATCACTGCATGGTGTTGGGAAGAATAGAAATCTCATAGCCTATGGAACTGTATCATAAAATGATAGATAGATAGATAGATAGATAGATAGATAGATAGATAGATAGATAGATAGGATGTGCACAGAGATCATGTGTGATTGACAAAGTTCAAAATATTTATTGTCTGGCTTTCTTTCCCAGAATGAATTCCTGTATCAAATCTGCAAGATGGTTTAGGTGAGCCCAAGGGCTCATTTGGCTCAGATCAATCTAAACAGATTAGCCTTTGTCTCCAGAATAAATGGAAGCTCGTATCACTTTCTAATGAAGAAGCTAATATGGCTTGTGGAGAGTCAGGTGGGATTTTGCTAATCATCTTTTAGTTTACAGGGGCTACAAGTTCATTGATCCAGCATCAAGTTCACACCCTCACTCCCTGAACTGCAGGACCAGAGAAGGCCAAACATGCAGAAGTCCCTAGCAGACCAGCTGCTGTTTGCAAGAAGAGTAAGGACACCCTCTGGGAGATGTGATGTGAGCCTCATACCATGGAGTCCCAGCATCCTTGGACCCAATCTATGGTTACTCATTGGAAGAAAGACCAAAAGCTCCATCTCTACATGCACCTGTTTAGAAAGTTCCCAAATGCTTTCACCACCCCACATAATTCCTGCATGCTTCAAACACACCCACCCAAGCTAGCCAACCTCCGAGAGGTACACAGCAGGCCTGTGTGCCAACGCAGAAACTGTTGGTACTAGTGCAGGCTGCAGACTGTGCTAGCAGTAAAGGGTGACCATTAACTGCCCTATTTGCAGGCACTAAGATGGTCCCACATTTCTCAAGAGAAAAGGCTGCGCCTTGCTTGTCCCATGGATATTTCTTTCATCCTCCTGACCAGCCCGGGGAAGATAGTTTATCTTTATTTCTATACCTCATCCTCATTGTCACAGCCTGTGCACAACACTAAGCTAACTCCATTCTTTGTTCCAAGCCACAGGATTTTGTTCGCCTTGTTACAAACACATACTCACAGCCACGCACTCATCTTTTTGTCTGCAGCAACACAACAAAGATAGAGATCGCTGCCAGATGTTGTACATGAAGGGCAATGATAAATGAGTAGCATATCAGATTATAGCTTGTTTGTTACTCATCCTGTTTTGGCAACTTCCGTGGATGCTATAGATACACTCTAGCAGTCATCCAGGACTTAGCTGTCATCTACACTTATAGCTGCATTATTTGATCCTGTGGCCTTTACTCCAGGCACAGAAACTTGGCATTGGCTCCGTTACCTTAGAAAACAGGATCCATTCAGGGAGCCTTCGCAAGGATATCTATCTACTCAGAGTCAGAGCTTTGGTCTCAGTAGATTGCTCAATGCCTTTCATCAGTGTTTGGGGAAGCAGAATCTGGGTTTCTTGCTGCCCTTCCAGGACCTTGCTCTGGGAATTAATTCTCACATTCAGAAGTTACTTGGTCACCTGCCTAGCTTTCCCTTGGTCTATCTCTTGAACATGTACACACACATGCTCACATTGGGTACAGTTCTCGAAATTCCTCGGTGAGACTCAAAACACAGTTACTGGAGCTTGTAAATCATGGCAGGGCTAGCAAGCCTAGGAGGTATCTTTCTAACCAAGCAAAAGCAGGGGTGAGATTCAGACAATTTAAAAATATGAAGGGCCATATAGGCTTGCATCATTGAAAGAATTTTTAAGAACAGATATTGTCCTTTCTCAATTCATTCATTCAACAAGGATTGATTGAGAATATTCCATTCTAGGCTTTATGCTGGAAACTTAAAATCCAAGAATTGCACAAAGCACTGTCCTGGCCTCCAGAAATTCATAGGCTTGAGTGAAATCTCATAGGATGAGGACTCTACTGAAGACCCTGAAAATACCACTAGTTCTAGGAACATTCACAGATATCCCAGTTTTCCTCTATAGCACAAGAAAGGATTGAATTTCCCTGCTGCCTTAGACATCAGACATAATCATGTGACTAACTTTGGTCAAGTTTGAGGACTTAAGAGGTGGAAGTCTTGGGGACATAATGTATGTTACTATCTTCCCTTTTTTCCTGCTTTGGGAATTGTGGGAGAATGTGTCCTGTATGGAGTATGCATTAATCTTAGTCCTGAATACCATGACATACAGGTGACAAACTTCTGTTGTTAAGCCACTGATACTTGGGGGTTAGTTGTTATCAGTACATAATCTAGCTATCTTGACTAACATACCTCTGAACAATGAGGCTTCTCCCAGGTCTCAGTAACCCAAAAACAATCCTTTGCCTGTCAGGAGAACATGAGAGATAACTAGATACATGGAGCATGCTGGGGAGCCTCTTGGAACTAGACCAGAAGACATCCCTGCAGCAGCCATTAATCAAAAAGGGTATCTAGACTTTTCCTCCATTGTGCTCACCACTTGTAAGCTCCCCATTGAAGTTGATTGAATCAATTAACATCTTCCAGCTTGTAGCATCCCCTAAGAGAGATGCCCAGAAACCCAGCCCATCTAGCAACCTGTGTCTATCATGGCCCATATTATACTGCATGTTTCCTGCATGGTAGCCAGGGCCACCATGATGTCCAAATCATGAGATACCCGACATCTACGTGAATGAGGTAATTAGTCCTTCTACTGCTGCTTCTGCACACCATGTGATGGACGTGGGTAATAGCACATTCTTCCAGTAAGACCTGAGAAGGGTTAGCATACAGCACATGTGTGCCTTCTGATTTCTAGTCCTTCTCTATAAACTAACATTGCCATGAGAAAGAAATGCAAGAGGAGTCCATGACTCTTGCTATAATGTCTGTACTTTTTTTTTAATCTCTTACCTGTGTGGTTCTAAACAGATAGCATAACATCAAGTCCAAGTTACTGTAGAATTTTATTCATTTTAGTTTTGTTCAAGAGGTAGACAAACAGAACATCCACCTTCTGTTTCACTACTCAAATATCTACAACATCTTGGGCCGAGTTGAGGCCAAATCAAGGAGCCAGGAACTCCATGCAGATCTCCTGTGTGAGAAGAAGATGCTCAAGTTTCTGAGCCATCACCAGCTGCATCCCAGGATCTGCACTTGGTGAGATGAGTCAAGAACTGGAGTTGGGGATAGTACACAGACACTCGGATGTGTAACACAGGCACCTTGACTGCTGCTCCAAGTTAGGCCCTTGTTGTAGTGTTTCAAATGAGGTATCAGGCATAGTTCACAGAATATCAGAGATAGACAGAAATGACTTGTGGCATACAACTCTCACTTTTCCCCATGTTAGGCAGATTGACCCTGTTTGTTAGTATGGATTTCCACTCTGTAGCATGTTATCACTTTGGCAAAAACAATTCTATGCTGAAAGAGGAGACTTGATTGGAATTTAAGTAGCATGAAATGGAACACTATCGTTGAGCACTAATTAATAAGCAACTAACGCTCTTCTGCATCAGTGAGTAAAACTATATATAAGCATCTACTGGTCGAGTGGCCTGGATTGTGAAGGGACTCACCACAGTGAGCTGGACAGCCCAGGCAGCAAGAACGTGCACATGCAGCCTATCAATTTATAAACAATATTTATAATGCACCTTGCAACATTTTGCAAGGCAACATGAGATGTGATTGTGGAATTATTAGGGATCTTTGAACAGGTAACCTAAACATGTACCTGTTCCCCAGACTTCATGCACCCCCTTCCAATTCTCCAATAAATATAGCCTGGCTACCATTCCAAATGCCACAATCCTGAATGCCACACAGACTGTTTTCAACTGGTTTTCCTGCACACCTCATTTCTCAGAATCCCTAGAAAACAGCTGCATTTACCTTTTTGTTCTCCAGCCTCCTTGCCTGATCTTCCTGCTCAAGAACTTGGCCATTTAGTACTTGACTTCTTCACCACACTTCCCAGGATTCTATTATATTTGTGAGCTTCTTACTACAGCCATGGAAGGCCTGTAAATACCGTGAGGAATTTTCTATGCACAGATTTGAAGAGCTAACTACCACCCTAAAGTAACCACTCCCCTGTCCATCTCTTCTCATCCATTTCTCCTTACAGTTTAGAATTTACTTATTTTAAAAGGGCAATATGGATAACATGTTTGTATGTATACATTAGTTTGTGGATATAATCCACATTTGCATATATGCTAATGTACTAGATTAGGTAAAAAAAAATACACTTCTGTGTTTAACTCTCAGAGGTAAATCCCAGCTCGCATATTATATTCTTTTCCCATCTTGCTGTCCTTCCAACATTATTACATTTGATTTTATATTTAATAATACTTGATGTTACACGATTTTGTATCCATGCATTTCATTCCCAGCATAGCTGCATAAATATTTTTACCGTCACTACACTCAAAGACTTGTGTCCTTCAGAATTCCTGTGAAACCAAAAACTGCAAGGCCATGGTATTAGGAGGTGGTGCCTTTGGGGAGCTGATTATTTAGGGGGAATGCTGCCCTCACGAAGGGATGAGTGCTCCTGTGAAAGAGGCCCAAGGGAGCTCATTAATCCCTTCTACCAAGTGAGGATGGCGAAAGAACGAGCAGTCTGAAAAGGGAAATGGCCCTCCCAGAACACCTAGTCCACTGGTGCCTTGATCTGGAACTTTTCAGCCCTCTCAACTGCAGAAATAGGTTTCTACTGTTTACAAGCCACCAGGTTTCTAGAACTCTCCTACTGCAGCCTGAACAGACAGAGCCAATCACCCTATGAATTCTCTGCTTTTCTTCCAACTGATTCATTGGACCTAGTTTCCAAGGTCTTCCTTTCCTGGATTTGGTCATTTGTTTGACTACAGTTTCCTAAGAAAAAGTACACAAAAGATTTTCCGTTTAAGACTGAAGTTTCAAGTATCTTCATTCTAACCTCACCCAACAAGTTTTTTTTTCATAAAGATTTACTTATTTTTCTTGGAAATAAATATACAGAGAGGAGGAGAGACACAGAGGAAGATTTCCCCACCCGATGATTCACTCCCAAGCGGCCACAATGACCGGAGTTGAGTCAATTCGAAGCCAGGAGCCAGGAGCATCCTCCAGGTCTTCCACATGGGTTCAGGGTTCCAAGCCTTTGGGCCGTCCTCAACTGCCTTCCCAGGCCACAAACAGGGATCTGGATGGGAAGTGGAGCCACTGGGATTAGAACCAGTACCCGTATGGGATCTCGGCATGCGCAAGGGGAGGACTCTGGCCACTAAGCTGTCACTCTGGGCCTTCAAACAACGTTTGTCTGGCTCAATACAGGAGTCTATGTTGGGAACCATTTTTCTACAGGATCTTTAAGACATTTCTTCATTGTCTTCTGGTTTCCAGTGTTTGCATGGAAATGTCCAAAGTCATCCTAATTTTGTATCCTTTGTGTCACAACTCTTCTCTCCCCTTGGCATCAGGCAAGCTATTCACTTGACTGCTGATGTCCAGAGAGCCAATATCTTGGCGTGGGACACTGGAGACTGAAAGCCTGCATCTTTTGGCTCTGAGGCTTGCTCTAATTATTTCCACATGGATCATTTCCTAAGCTTTCCTCTCTCCTCTTTCTAAAGCTCCTGTATTTTGAATGTCAGGCATTCTGGACTAATGATATAATTTTCTTCTTTTTTCTTTCTGTTTTATATCTTTCTGCCTTCTTCTTAACCCTTTCTGAAAATGTCCTCAAACACCTTTGAATTCTTCTAGAGTGTTATTTCTGCTAACACTTTTAGTTTTTCATTATTATTATTATTGTTATTCATGAGGTACAGACAGACCAGTATACAGAGTAGATCACTCCATACCTGAATTCAGGTTCCTCATGGATTCACAATTCTCCATAAGTCAACAAATGGGTAATATATACCAAGTACCATATGGAGAGCCCAGTTTGAGGATGGTGCTAGTAATAGAGCTTGCCATCCATACGTGAATTGGGTCTGAGCCACAGCACAGCTCCACCCCTCCAGAGCAAGATTCAACCCATTCAGCTTTGGATGAAACAGGAAATGTATGACTCTGATTCTCTATGTAGCACTAGAGCACTCCCTTACTGAATGGTGCTAATCAAAGCCTACTCAATAGTTCTTTGTAACGATGTGTTATATCAGGTTAAACTGTATGAAATAGCTGGCATTCGATTTTTGGACCTACTAAAATAGCAATTTCCTATGATTCCACATAATGGGGAGAAAAGCACTTAGACAAGTAGGAGATTTGATTTTGAATCCTGGCATTCCTGATCTCTGAGTATTCAGCTACAGCAAGTTACAGATTGTTATCTGGGCTCAAGTATCTGAATGGATGAGCCCACATCCCCTGCATGGGACTATTGTGCATCTCAGAAAAGCAAAGGAATCTGGCACCCTCATTGCAAGGCTGCTGAATAATCAAACACTTGTTCATGTAAGACTTTCATATTCACAACAATCCTATGTAGCAGACACGGAAATCTCAGACTGCTATTGCACATTAGAAAGGAAAAAACTGGTGTTTATTGACTTAATGAGATTATATGGCATACAAGTGGCAGGGCTGGAATTCGCTTGTAGGTCCCTAGATGCTTGCTCTTGTATGTTTTTTTTTCTCACATTGTCATTCTTCCAGTCAGCAGAGAATTGCAAAAACAAAAACTTACAAGAGTTTAACTAAACATCATCAAAACTGAGTGTTCTCAATTCTGGCTTTTAGAGTACAAGGAGACCTCCTATGCACCTGGCTCTCCGTCTACATTTGCATTCACTTCATCCCAACAGTAATTTTTTGAGGGAGATGACAAAGTCCCATTTTCCTTTTTGAAGCTATTTATTTATTTGAAAGGCAGAGAGAGAAAGTGAAGTAAAAATAAGAATAAAAAAGAGCTGCCATCCACTGGCTCACACATCAGAGGCCCACAATAAGCAGGACTGGGCCAAACTGAGCAGGGATCCAGGAACTCAACCCAGGTCTCCCACATGGGTGACAGAGACTCACTTATTTCAGCTATCCCCATCACCTCCCAAAAGGGTTGTTACCATGACTCTTGGACAGCTGAGCTACCACCTGTATCACCAGCATCCAGTTGAGAACTGGTTCAAGTCCTGGCTGTTCTGTTTCCAATCCAGCAGAAAGCTGGGATCAAGAGCTAGAGATAAAAATCAAAGCCAGGTACTTTGACATGGGACACACATGTCCTAACTTACATCTTAATCCTAACTGAGACAAACACCCAACTTGCTATTTTACAAGGGAGAAAGCCGAGATTCAAAGTAATTTGAAAAGTTGCTAAATGTACATCTTCACCTGTTTACTTGTATCCTCATAGTAATCGCATTAAGAATCCATTTCTATAAGTTGATCTTCGGTGGGACCCAGCAATCCCACTCCTGGGAATATAGCCAAGTAAAGGGATCTCTACATATGAGAAACCAACCTGCTTCCCTATATTCAGAACAGCACAATTCACAATAGTAAAGATGTGGAAGTAATCCAGATGCCCATAGAAAGAGGAATGGATGAAGAAACTGAAATACATCTGTATCATGGAAAGCCACTCAGACACTAAAAAAATCATGAAATTCTATTTACACCAAAGTATTCCCAAATGGAAACCATTATGCTCAGTGAAATAAGTCAGTCCCAAAAGGACAAATACCATATGTTTTCTCTGATATAAAGCAACCTTCATGCAAAATACAAAACATATAGTCACATAAGTAAACAAATGTATACATATATTCTCATAAAAGAACTGTATGATGGAGACTAGCATATTGGGAAATAAAACCATGTTGTGGTATGCATTCCTACTCCAAATAAATGGATTCTCAACAAAACTGTTAAATATAGCTTGACAACTTAATACTAGATTTTCTACATTGCCTGTACCTACAGAGCCATGATACACTTAAATAGCAGAATGTCAGAACTGTGACTGTAGCTAAAAGAATATATTATCATAATAATATGGGAAAAGAGTGGGGAAGGGGAAATTAGGGTGAAAGGGTGGGGAAAGTGGAGATTCCCTATACCTACAAAACTGTATCATGAAAATAATAATAAATGAGTTCATTTCCATTGTATGGAGTATGGACTGGACATTTCCGACTTAAGGCAAAGGGAACTATAAAAGCTTGGAGTTGACATGATCTCTGAGGGCCATACAAACATGATTTCATACATACTGTTCTGGAGATCTGGACCCAGTGCAGTAGCCTAGCAGCTAAAGTCCTCACCTTGCACACTCCAGGATCCCATATGGGCGCTGGTTCTAATCCCAGTGGCCCTGCTTCCCATCCAGCTCACTGCTTGTGGCCTGGGAAAGCAGTCAAGGACGGGAGCTTGCACCTGAGTGGGAGACCTGGCAGAGACTCTAGCTCCTGGCTTCAGATTGGCAAAACTCCCGCCGTTGTGGCCACTTGGGGAGTGAACGATTGGATGGAAGATCTTCCTCTCTGTCTCTTCTCCTTTCTGTTCATCTGACTTTCCAATAAGATGATGATGATTCTGGAGATCTGAGCTCTCCTGTTTCTGACCATGATGTTGGACCAATCACTTGGAAATTGATCAAGAAATAGATACCGGCGGGGGGGGAGGAGGGGAATGCAGATCAACCCAGGCAGAGTCAACAGTTGAGGTAACAGAGCAAGATGACTTGTCAACATGTCAAGAATTCTCAGTTTATTTCTCTGTAGAAGATGCAAAGTTGTCTCCTTCCAGCCTTATTACTGTGGAGTCTGTAATTTAGAAGGTCCCATTACACAACCAATTGCACTTAGCTTCCCTCTTGGGAGTTTTACTGAGACATACTCGGGCTCCCCTGGGAGAGAATGTGAACCTGGCTCCCACTGTCAGCAGCTGTTAGCAGAACACCACAGAAGCTCTGGGAAGAACCCTAGTCAATGTCAGTCAACATCAAGGGTGAAGACAGAGGGAGCTTAGAGACAATTCTCTCGGTCCTCACTGACTCTGAGAAGTGATGGGATAAAAATCAAGGAAGAGGGGTGTCCAAGACTTTTCCTTGGTAACTTACTGCTCCATTTCCAAATAACTCTGTAATCCTGGGTTAAGAAAACAACTCTGTCTAGAGAATAACTTCCACGTGTTCACTCCAACAGTCTCTGTCCCCGGGAGACCTCACACTGGACTGCTCTGGCATCAGAGGGCATATTGCTGCCGCTGGGGCTAGGACAGCCAATTCTCTCAATGTCTTGGTCCTTTCCCATTGAAGGGAAACTCCACAAATCTCCAGAATCCTCCTGGCTTCTTTCTTCCTTCAACTTCTGCAGGTTTCAAAGATGTTGACATCTGCCTGCGCTGGCCTCCTGTCTTTTTTCTAGGATCCACTTTT
This sequence comes from Ochotona curzoniae, assembly GCF_017591425.1. Taxonomy (NCBI): domain Eukaryota; kingdom Metazoa; phylum Chordata; class Mammalia; order Lagomorpha; family Ochotonidae; genus Ochotona; species Ochotona curzoniae. The sequence goes on from NW_024466810.1 coordinate 164,915, forward strand.
TGATTTCTGTTTACTTATATGGAAGCTATCTCCTTGTCTCCATGATCCATCCCTCCACAAGACCTAACTTCCCCTTTCTTCTTTATTCCTTAGATTCCTTGATTGAATCCTGCTTACAGAATGCCCTGGTTTCCTGAACATAGCTCTCTTGCCCATGTTTGATGACTGCATCCATTCTTGTTTTTATCTGCAAGTGTATGACTCTTCTTGGAGGCTTGCCAGCCTACAGACAGGCCACTATGATCAGGCACTGTGCCAGCTCAGAAATAATGCCATGCCCTGTGGTCTCTGGGGCTGGGAACCACAGTGAAATTTCAATCCCCAGTTGTAGCTCTGATGATTAAAAGGAAAATTGCCTCCCTTCTGGCTGGTTCCTGGGCAGTGCTAAAACAACACTGTCCCTAGATATAACTGTGTTCCCTAAAGTCATAACCCTCAGGAAGAGGTTGCAAGTGGGTCACTTTAACAGAGGTTTTGATCACACTCTAACACAACTCATCAAACTCTCCTCAACAGAAGGACTCCAAGTCTACATGGATTTAATGCTCCCCTAATATCCGATGCTATTTACTGTGCTTTAGTCGAGGTCAGTGAACATGTGTATTTTTCCTTAAGGTTCTGTAGTCCCCTGGTTGTTAAATGCACCAGCTCTGTTTTGTGCAGAAATCCAAACCTGAAAATTCCAACACCCAGACTTATTAATGATGGTTGACATTACTCATGACAAACCAAAAGCACTCTGAGATCCTGAAGTGTTCCTATGAGTCATCCAAGAAAGAGAAGAGCACATTTTGACCCATTTCAGTGACACAATCATGGTCCAGTGGTTCATTCATCTAGCGCACACCTACTGTGTACAAAGCATGTGGTACTAACTGGGTGGCTGACAGAGAAATATCTGTCACAAATAATACAGCCAGTGAAAGTGTCACTGGTGAGCAAAATAAAATCAATGTCTATGATAGTAGCTTAAAGAAGAAAGGCATTTCCCAAGAGATGCCGAGATGCAAAATATGAGCTGTTGGGGGAAGAAAATAGAGGAAATTGTAGAGTGAAAAAAAAATTTGCAGAGGAAATCCTGGAGGCGGGGGAGGGAGAGAAGGAAGAAGATATCCCCCAAGGTGACAGAGTTGACTTTAGTGTTTAAAGATGGGTGATTTGGGAATATGTAGAAAGAGTCCAAGAACATTCTATAAGGCAAGATCCAGTGAGCACATTTAGAAGACGATGAGAAGTGCAGGGGGTTAAAAAAAGGAGAGCAGGGATTGATTTGCTGGGAACGATCTTGAGAGGCAGCATTATCCCATTGATTGTGGGAGTTATCAAAGGTTTTAAGTAGGGCTGAAATGAGTTCTTCTTCAAGAAGCTTAACCTAATGATGAACTAGAAGGAACAGAAAGGTAAAAAAAAAAAAATCTGTGGTCATTTTCCCAAAAAGATGGATTTACATTGTCTGGACATTGGAGTGTGTGTCAATTCTCAGTTCATCAGCATAATGAGAATTAAAACCACCAACTGCAGCTACTCTGGGGAAAGGGAAATTTGCTATGAACGGCAGAGTCTGGGGTAGTGAAAGGTTATATGTCCTGCAAGATGACACCCTTTAGTGAGCTAGAGACATGAGTCTCACCAATGTAAGCATCACAGTGAATTATGCATCAAGTATAAACACCTTTACCCTTCATATCCTGATTTACTTTAAACAATTATTTGGTCACCATCTATGAAAAGATGACATTTCATTAAGCAGGCGAGACTTCAAATGCTAAGTAAGGTGGATGAACCCAGGAAAGAGCCCTGTGACAGTTACAACTGGGAGACATGTTTAGCTACTGCTGCTGCCATCCAGAACTGCATCCCACACCGCACAGACAGGGGAGAAACTCAGCTACAGCCACAAGTCATTTAACCCTTGGTTCCCATATCCGGTCTGAAAGAGCAGTGCGTGCCAAAAAATTTTTTTAATGAGGGCACAAACAACTGAGTAAGGACATCACATGTTATTATTGAAAATAGTTGCACACTTCATCATATTTTGACTAGCACTTCTCAATACTTTTTTTCTTTCTTTTCCTGTTTTCGCATTCCTCTTCTGCTCAGCATGTTGCTGTCTGTGCCAGAACAATTTTCAAGATTGGGCCCTGAGGTGCCAATTCCCTTCTTTTAGTAGATTCCCCTACTAACTAGTTAATCTCCTGCTCTCTCATTGCTTTCTCCCTTAATGACGATAGGTAGCAGGCTTCTCCAGAGATGATCCCAACAGCATTTATATTTCTTCCAAATTAGAAGAGCAGGCATCTCTCCAGATCATAAAGAATACATTTATTTTAAGGTGCAGTGGAGAGAGCACACAGAAATTAAAGTTTGCTTAATGAGTGTTTTAGTAGTTGGCAGACATCCTCGCTTGTGCAGAAGGCCTAAGCTTCATGCTAATGCCAACTCCGGGTCTTGCTAACCTGCTCCTCCATTCTAATGTTCTCTCTGGCCCTTCCGCATTAGACTACAAAACAACTTGCAAGTTCATGATCAGGAAAATGCAGAAGACATAGTTCCCTTCTGACAGTGAGTTTCTGCATCTCTGACAAGCGTTTTGTCTCGAATTCTTTCCCTGTTCCCCCAATCTTTCTCTCCATACCTGTCTCAATCTATAGCCCTCCTTCTATTTTATTAAGTTCCTCATCACTGCATCTATGTCCTATCATCCAGAACATTTTGCATATCTTTCTGACATATTTAGCTGTTCTTAGCAGCTCTGAGCATGTATCCACGTCTCTGAGAATGGTCAAATCACTAGTCCAGATCAATGGCAATCACTGCTCATGGGATCCTTGGAGTACCCATTGTGTTCCCAGGGCTACGTGCCTCCTGACATATGTGAGCCCAGTCACTTTCCAATCAACCCTGTGAGGCAGATGTTAAACCCAACGCACAGAGAAGAAAGTTCACACTCAAAGAGATCAAGTGATTTTCCAGTTAGTACCAGAATTAGAATTCACTGTTTCTCCTAGTCTCACCCATGCGTATCTAACAAGAGCTACATCTGACTTAGATTAGGTTGCTATACCCACATACCCAAAACTGACTTAGTAGGTGTTTCTCACAGTTGTGGTAGATGAGGTCTGACATCAAGGTGCTAACAGACAAGGTTCTTGGGAAGGAATTTCCTTGGAACTTACAGTCATCTTGCTGTATCCTCCCATGGCAGAAAGATAGCTAGACACTCTCTGGCCTCTTCTTCTAAGGCCCTGATCCCATTCAGCATGGCTCCACCCTTGTGACCTAATTTCCTCCTAAATGTTTCACTTTCCAATTCAACCATGCTGGAGGATTAGGATTGCAGTATATGACATTTGGGGGACTAAAATGTTCTTCCTGTTGTATTTTATAGCTTTGCTTTTGTTGCTATTGTTCTTATTTGATCCTAAAACCACAGAATCTCAGTGAGAGCTCTAAGAAAGGCCAGAGCTTAAGAGATGTGTTATTTGCCTATGGCCACATCAGTGTATTTCAGAAAAGCCAGAGATTCCACACAAGTCTGGCTAGGGAGTCAGTGACGTAATATAAAGTACATAATGTCTTGGTGGTGTGAGGATCTTCTAACAGGCAGCGATGAAGCAGATGCAGTTTAACTTAAAAGACAGAAAAATCAAGCATTAGCCTAGCAGTAAAGATCTCTACAGCCCACATCAGAGTGTCTATGTGCAATTCCAGCTCTGGTTCCTGGCTCCAGCTTCCTGCTAATGCAGAGTCTGGGTGGCCGTGCTGCAGATTCAAGTACTTGAGTTTCTGCCATCCAATGGGAGAGCTGGATTGACTATCTACCTTCGGCCTGGCCAGCCCCAAATTGTGTAAGCATTTGGGGAATGAACCAGCAAACAGGACTCTCTCTCTCTCCCCCCTCCAACTTCACCTTTCTCTCTCAATTTAATTTCTTAGAAACGTAAAAGATGAGTGAGACAGCATATCTGAAGAATAGACAACCTCAAGAATGCATGAGAGTGCCACGTAAATTCAAGAAGGGCAAGAGCTAGTACAGCTCTGGGAAAATAAGGTAACAGGCATCAGCTCCTGGCCTTGCTAAAGTAAAACCAGGGGATAAATTACCTCCAACTTTATGTTTCTATCTGCTAATGATTCCAAGTTCCTGAAGAGTCCAGTTGTGCATCATGACTGATAGCCCCACCAGCAAATGTAATTGCAAAGTGATTGTAGAATATTAAGTCGGTTAGCTCTTTTCTCCTTCCAGCTGATTAAAATGCGGTTATTTTCCACTCACAACTCATTTCTATTGGAGTGTTGTCAGCCCTCTTCTACTTACCACATTACTAACTTTGTTAACCCATGAAGTCTTCCCTTCCACTCAATGTTCCTCTAACTCCCAACCTCTCTCACGGCCAATTTTGACCAAGTATTGACCACAACCATTTAGAAACATATGGCTTAAAGTTTGTACTGTTTCTAACTTTTTCTGCACCAGAAAATCCAAGAACAGGAGTAATTAAAGATGAATAAGTGCTGAGTGGGCTGTGTAAAAACCCACTATTATCTATTAAGATAATTCCCTCTTTTCCTTCTCCCTATCCTTCACATTCCACATTCCATCCTTTGTGAGATCTTGCTGTTTAAGTGTCTGCATCTTCTAGATGGGCATACCTTGCCTTTTGAGTTTTTATAATTATTTCCTTGAAAGGTTGATAGGAATTTAGATAGGAAGTTTCCATCTGCTGATTTACTCCCCAAATGCTCACAACAGCTGGAACCAAAGCAGGAGCCAGGAACTCAATCCAGGTCTCCCACATGGGTGGCAGGGACTGCCTCTCAGGGTCTGCATTAACAGGAAGCTGGAGTTGGAAGTCAGAGTTGGTTATTACATCCAGACACTTTGATGTGAGATCACCTGCTAACAAGCCGCTTAGCTGCCTGGCCAAATTCCCACCCTTGGTCGAGGCTTCTGGGCACTCTGATTTCTCTTCAAAGAAACATAGCCTGCTGCAATTATCTCACACTGAGGAAAATAAATAAATAACCTGTGTGCTGCCAACCAAAACAATGCCGTGACTTCACTAGCTGCATTTGGGGTGATGCACTGCCCCCCATCTTTGATTCTCATCCTCCCATGGCCTCATGGCTCCTGGTGGGGCAGGTATTTCTTGCTCCTGCTCCCTCCTTTTGTTCACTGTGTTGCCACCTCCCTTCTTCTCCCTTTCCATCTCAAGCTTCTTGGCTCCACTGCCCTTCCTTCCTCACCTCCTGTGGAAATAAAAACTCAGCCACAGCAACCAGCTGCCTGGAGCTCGTCAGAAGCCTCCATAAACCAGCCCTGCCTCCAAAGATCAAGATGTGGCCCTTCTTCCCTTAACTCCTCACCCGCTCTGGGATGCTGATGGGTCTGCAGTCTACAGATTCCCGTGCTTATGCATGGGCTAGCTTCCTCACAGAACCAATTTCTTCACATATCACCAGGGAAATAAAACCTACCATGAAAATGATAGCATTGGTTTTCCATTCTTTCTTGACTGGTAATAAAATCATAGAATCTCTCCCAGAAAAAGCCCTCACATGGCATGAACCACAAACAATATAGAAAGGAAAGTCACACCAGCTCCCGCTTATAACACAAGCCCTAGGCCAATTCAAATGTGAGTTCAATTTGTATTTTCCTAAAATAGGGATCATTTGTGTCCAGTGAAGATGACCTCAGTGGGGAGTAAGAGTAGGGAAGAGGATAAAATTGTGCTCAAAGTGATTTGAAGGGGAAAACCCAGGAGGTTCAACACAGAGATATGCTCAAGTAGGAGGGGAATTCATTGCTGTTGGAAGAATGTATTAAGATGGTAGATGAATAGGGAACTTTAGTGAATTTGACTTGGGCAGATGAAAGCAGCAATATATATTTTTTTAGAACTCTATTTTTTTAGCTTTAGGATTTTTACCTTGGGGGTGATGGGGTAGTGCCGGTTGATGTTATAGTACAGTGGGTAAAACCACTGCCAGCAATACCAGCAACTCATGTGGGTGGCAGTTTGAGTCCCAGTTACTACACTTGCAGTCCAGCTCCTTGCCGATGTACCTGGGAAGACCAGAAGATGGTTTTGATGCTTGGGCCCCTATTATCAATTTAGGAGACCTAAAAAGAAAAGCTCTTAGCTCTTTGTTTCAGACTGATGGTATTTCTCTGTGTCTTTCCCTCTCTCTATAACCATGCCTTTCAAATAAAAAATATTAATGATATTTAACATTTTGTCACAGAAGACATGATATACCAACACATATATACTAGTCTTCCTTGAAAACATACGGGGAATGATGCTTCAAACTGGTGATTTGTAAAAATGGGAATAAATAGGCACCAAAGCTGGCATTTTCTCAGATAAAGGGACATTGATTTCAAGCTTTTATTTTGTTTGTCTTTTGGGTTAGGTCTGCTTATTTTCATCTGGTTTCTCTACTTTCTTAGTTCCATATCTTGACTAAAATGAACTGCACACAGCTTCCATGATCTGATTCATAATGATGCTATTTGTCTTTCACTGTTTTTTCCTATCTCTTTCCTCCTTCTTTCTTAAGAATTCTACATTTAAGAAAAGAAACAAATTTTAAAATCAACCCACACCACTGGTGGCTCATGTGCCCTTGATTGTCACTTCACCTCCTTGGGACTCATTTTTGCTCTTTATAAAATGAAGGAAAAGAAAATGTGGAGACCGATGAAGTCTAGTAACACTTTCATTGTAAGATTCTGTAATTATAATCAAGCCCAGAAGAACATGGCTAAAGGTATGGCGATTTGAAGAGCTGTCTTGGTGACCCAGCGGAGAAATTACAGGTTTGCTGCCTGTAACCAAAGTGAGTCCTCAGCAGTCAGGTTGTTCCTTCGCAGAATTCTCTGACTTCTCAAGGAGTCAGATAGAGTTCATGCATTTAGCCTTTTTGGGTAATCTATCCTAAATCCTCATCCAACCAAACCTCATGTTAACAACTGGCCAGATAACGACAGATTAACTTTCCTTGATCTATCATTAGATTAGTAGACCAGTATGCTGCTCCCTGATGTGCTGCCAGAAGGACTCTGCACAGCACTCAATAGACCCACTACAAAGGAAGAAAAGAAAAAACAAAGAGAAAGGAAAAGAGAAAAAAATGTGTCAAGACAAAACAACTTGACCTTAAGAGCAAAAGGATCGACGGCACCAATCTTGCCCACTCTGTAGGAACACCTTCCAAAAGTAAACTGAAATTCCATGGCAGCACCTGCTGTGTGTGTGTGTGTGTGTGTGTGTGTGTGTACACCTGCTCTCACATTCAATCTTTGCATTTCTGTGGAAATCTGTATTTCCTGGATGTCTTTACCAAATGTCTCCTCACTGGGGTCAGCTCATGAGAGGCACGGGCAGGAGACTGGAAGAGGAGGGGACAAGGGTAGGTGTCTGTCACAGCAATGAAGACAGCTGCATCCCATACTGGAGTTCCTGGATTCACATCCTGATTTCTCCCCCTTCTTATTTAGTACCCTGCTAACGTAAGCCCTGGGACCATGTGGCAGACCCAAAATGAATTCCAGGATTCTGGTTTTGGCCTGGCCCTGCCCCAGCTGCTGTAGACATTTAGGGAGTGAACCAGTCAATCAAAGCTGTCTTGCTTTCTGTCTCCTCTTCCCCCTGTCTGAATAGCTTTCAAATGCACTAATTTAGTTGAGAGAGAGAGAGAAAGAGAGGCAGAGAGAGAGAACTAGTAAAAGCAGAGTGTAGTCTCACTCATTCTCTCTCTGCCTTGGAGTCAGAGGCCCATCCATGAGCTGATCTCTGTGCTCTAACTTCTCATCCAGCAGGTCTGACTCTTGGACTAGAAAGAAACCACACCCTCCCCTACACTCCTAATTCTAGAGATGGCAGCATTTGATGGAGTGTGCTAATCTCTGAGTTGTCTTTCTATGCACTGTTGAGATGAGCGTCCCATACCATATTTCTGTTGGATTACCTCACCTGGGTTATTTTCTTTCCCAGACCACACCCTGGCTGATATGACACTGTACTGACCTTGTACTGACACTGACTACATTGTGTGTGAATCAATAATATGTGTGCCACTGTTATAACTTCCCAAGGATGTTGCCTCAGCTTGGAGAAAGCAACAATGGTCATCAGGTCAGTAGCTCCAAAGTAATAAAGTCAACACTGGGGTCTTTGTCTGGTAGAGCAGAGAAATGGAACTGACAAAAAGGGGACTTCACAATTGCTTCTGATTGTTGCTGACCCAGGCACCTCTGCCCTAAAAGGGGGAGGGACTGCAGTTCTCCTGAAATTTGAGAGGCAAATATAATTATAATTAAACTCATCTCCATAAACTTTGATTGCTCTCACAGTGCTGAGTCCTGAGGGAAGCATGGATGTGCCCAAGAATTTACAAAGCACTTAGAAATATTTATATCACGGGATCCTCTTCTACATTGCAGATGAACATGTTGGTATTCATGAGAGCTACAGGCTAATAAGCAGCATAGATCAAACCTAAATCCTGAACATTTGTGTGCTTTTTAATAAGGATCAAATGGCAGGTGGCAGGCAGGGAGGCAGCAGGGTGGATTCAATAACTTGACAAGAACATGCCCAAAGTGGCTGCTGCAGACAAGGCTGTATGGTTGCATCCTTATAGATACGTATCACGGCAATTCGCTATAAGCTGTCGGCCTCTCTGCACACATTCAGGCATTGAAGGCAGCACCTGAGCCACTGTAGCAAACACCCACCCCTAACTTAAAATTTAACTTAAGGGAAGATCCCAAAAAGGAAGTGGGGAGATGCCATGAACAAGCCATAGATTCGTAGGCTTATGTCTTTCTCAGTCTCCCCAGATGTGTCATTCCTAAGTCCCACAGGTGTTCCACCCCTCTCCTGCTCCAGCCCCTGCTACCTCGCACGCTGGAGCCACCATCCCTAACCTCACTGATCGCTGGATTTCTTCCGAAATCAGCCCATTGATCCCTAGAGAGCAGGGTTCCTGTCGAGCTCCTCTTTAAATCCTCATAGTGGCAGGCTTATAAAAGTCCTCTTAAAATAAATAAGTCTTTGTTAAATGGAATTGAATTTTTCCTACTGCCAAGTCCAATTCTGCCTTCAAAATCCTGAACACAAGCCAAAGATTTCTCCTTCCATCTCCTCAAAAAGCATTTGAAAATCTGTTTAGTAAGGGTACTCTTGACTTTCGGAATAGATTTCATTCTCTACACACAGCAGGGTGCAGTTCTTCCATTAACTGCAAGGCAGTGGGGACAGGATGAGAGTGGCAGCTGGACTGGAGGTGAAATGGAGACCCTTCCAATAGACATACCTGTTGACAAGTCTTGAAGTGGGGATTCTGAATTAGCTGCAAATGGTCCCCATGAGTGAAGACATGAGGAGAGCTTCACTCCTAATCTGAAAGGAAGGGTAACTCAGGGTTTGTGTATAAAGGGTCTCTCCAGTGTGTAGGCTCAGAAATCCAGCAATGTCTTTGTGCCCTCTGCCATTCATTGACTAAGTATGATGTTCCTAGGAGAATACAGGGCACTGGGATTTCAACAATGAATCCTGCAGGTTATGCTGAAGATCAAATAGACAGTTGTAACAGCATCATCAATAATCATCACTCATATTCTCAGCCAACACCTGAGTCTACAGAAGGGAAAACCCAACCACCCTCTCAGCATACAGGCTCATGGGGCCAGCTAGAAGAGCAGGGTCCACAGTAAAGAGACTAGGGTTCAAAACAGGGCTCCAAAAGAAACCCAAATGAACTAACCATGACAGTGACAAAACAAAAGCAAAGATTTGATGGACATGTGATTTCTCATAGCTCACAATCAAGAATGACCATATGAGAGCAAATCTGAGATTCCATCATCGGGAAGACATGAAGGGAAGCTGCCTGCGTACTCTGATTGGGAGTAGAAAGTGGTAGCATACTAACACATCTATTTTTAAAAAGATTTATTCATTTTTCTAGAAAAGGCACAATTACAAAGAGAAGGGAATACAGAAAGAGCTTCCTTCTGCCAGTTCACTCCCCAACTGGCCTCAACAGCCAGAACTGAGCCAATCTACAACCAGGAGCCAGGACCTTTTCTGAGTCTCCCACATGGGTGCAGGGTCCCAAGGACTTGGGCCATCCTCTGCTGCTTTCCTAGGCCAAAAGCAAGGAGCTGGATAGGGAATGGAGCAGCCAGGATACAAACCAGCAACCTTATGTAGTCCTGGCACCTACAAGGCAAGGATTTAGTCACTGAGCCATCATGCCAGGCCCATGAACACATCTATTCACACTCTCTGTTTACCATTGGTGAAGTTCCCTCCCCTTCCACACATTTCCCTGCATGTCTCATGCTGCCTCTCTATGCCCAGCCTGTCCCACTGGTTTCATTTTCACACAGTGGCAGAGCAGGGATATTTCCCCCTTCTTACTGCTCAAACTACTATATTCTGTTAGCTTCAAGATTATGTTGCAAGCTTCCTGACATGATTTCAAATCTGGAAAACAAGGAGTCTATAACTACTCTCACAAGAGGTCCCACAAATGTTTCAACTTTCAAAATCTAGATAGTACCGAATTCATTAGTTGGCCAAGTGGCCTACAGGATGTCACGTAACTTCTGATTCTTCTGGAGTCAAATGGGAGTGGCCATGCCTATTTTGCCTTACAAGGAATAATCCATGCATGTTGCAAAAGTGCCCTGAATGAGGACAAACATCACGAACTCTGTGAGCATTTTTAATTATTGTAGCTCTAAATTATATAAAAGTAAGGCTGTTTGGAATGAATCTGGTAAGATTTTCATTGTAGAAACAAAGCAGGTACTTGGAGAGATGGGTGACAGAACATTGGGTGTTTTGAAAAGCTGCCTGGCTCATTATAATTTGTGACAATAATAGACGACTTTTGAACTAGAATCTCTTCCCATGGTAAAGATTTTCATTTTGATACCAGATGCAAGAATAAGACAAAAAAAAGCATTCAGTGTGCAAAGCTGGGCCACGCTGACTGCTTAGCTATTTCTGAATATTTTTAGCTCAACTCACCACTTTCAAAGTTATGAGCAGACAGGAGATACAGATACATGCACACCCAGCAAATGGCTTCAGAAACAATCAAAATATTACATGCTGCATTAAGAAAAATCCAGAGATCTCTTACAGCTAATGTCAATGAGCAAATTAGGAAAATTCAAATGCAGAATAATTGATGTTGTATCAAAAAGAGGTCTTCCAGGCCAGTAGCTAAAGTCTTCATCTTGCATGTGCCTGGATCCCATATGGCCACCAGTTCATGTCCCGGCTGCCCTGCTTCCCATTCAGCTCCCTGCTTGTGGCCTGGGAAAGCAGTCAAGGACAACCTAAAGCCTTGAGACCCTACCACCATGTGGGAAACCTAGAAGAAGCTCCTGGCTTCGGATCGACTCAGCTCAGGCTGTTACAGACACTTGGGGAGTGAACCAGCAGATGTAAGATCTTTCTCTTTTTTTTCTTTTAAAGATTTATTTATTTTTATTGGAAAGGCAGATATACAGAGAGGAGGAGAGACAGAAAGGAAGATCTTCCATCCAATGTTTCACTCCTCAAGTGGCCACAACAGCTGGAGCTGAGTCAATCAGAAGCCAGGAGCCTCTTCTGGATCTCTCACGTGGGTGCAGGATCCCAAAGCTTTGGGCCATCCTCAACTACTTTCCCAGGCCACAGCAGGGAGCTCAACAGGAAGTGGGACCACCAGGATTAAAACTGGTGCCCATATGGGATCCCAGCTCGTTCAAAGTAAGGACTTCAGCCACTAGGCTATTGCACCGGGCCTAGAAGATCTTTCATCTCTTCTTTTCTTTGTAAAGCTGCCTTTCCTACAAATAAATCATGAAACAAAAAAGCAGGAGTCTTCCATATCTGGACTGCCTTCTACATGCTCCTTTGTCATAGTTGTCAGTTTCTTTGGTCAGTGTCTTAATTTACTCAGTAATTTTTATTGAAACCTGGTAAGCCCCATGCACTGTTCTAAATACTGAGAATTCAGCAATGAACAAGACAAATATCTATCTTCACTGAGCTTAAATTCATGCAAAATAGAATGGAAACCAAATATTTACCATAATACTTCATAAAAATAAATGTTTGGGGGCCCGCATTGTTAAGCCACCACCTGCAACACTGGCATCTTACATCAGTAAGATTCAAGCCCTGGTTGCTCCACTTCCAATTCAACTGTCTACTACTGTACCTAGGAAAGCATGGTGGCCCGAGAGCTTGGCTTCCTGCATCCATGTTGGAGACCTGGAAGAAGTCCCTGGATCCTGCCTTGCAGCCATTTAGTGAGTGAACCACAAAATAGATGATTCGTAGTTGGGTAGGTAGATCTCTGTCTCTAGGTCTCTCCTCTCTCCCTTTCTTTTTCTTTCCAATAATTTTTCAAAAAGACAAGTGCTATATATAATTCTACAGAAATAGATCAATGATCTAAATCTATGATCAAATACCATCAAACTACTATAGGAAAACATCAGGGAAACTGCAAGATATAAGTATAGGCAGAGATTTCTTGGAAAAGTCCCCAGAAGCACAGGCAATTACAGCAAAAAAAAATAAATGAATGGGATTAAACCACAGAAGCTTCTATTCTGAAAGGAGAATCGCCAACAAAGCAAAAAGGCAACTAACAAATGGAAGAAAATATTTTCAAATTATACAACTGACACAGGATTAATCTTCAGGATATATGAAGAGTTTAAGAAACTCAACGACAACACAATCCAGCTAAGAAATAATCAAAACATATGAACAAGAATTTTGCAAAGGATGAAATATATTCAACAGACAAATTAAACAAGTGTCCAGGTTCACTAGCCATTGGGGAAATGCAGATAAAAAGCATGGTGAGATTTCATCTCACCCCAGTTAGAATGACTATCTGAAAATCAAACAAACCACCAATGTTGGTGAGGATGCAGAAAAAACGCACTCGAATCCATTGTTAGTGGGAATGTAAGCTAGTGCAATTGACATAAAAGACAGTATAGAGATTTCACAGAGATCTGAAGATAGATCTACCATATGACATAGCCATCCAACCCTTGGTAATTTGCCCAAATGAAATGAAATCAGCATATAAGACAATTAATTGTACTGCCGTGTATATTACAGTCCAGCTCACAATAGCTGAGATATGGAATCAGACCTGATGCCCATCAACAAGACTGGTTAAAGAAGATGTGAGCTGTGTCTGTTTGTGTATAATATATATATACACAATCTCACATTTTCTTCAACATTTATATAGTAACAAGTAAATACATATAACTTCACATTTTCCTTAATTATTCAAGAAATTTAGCAGTCACATTTTAACCAGTCACATTTTCTTGTCAAAACTAAGTTTTGTTTTCTTATGGTTAAGTAGTATTCTATAATATACATTTTTATACACACACACGTGTATATATCAAAAAATGGATGTAATTGGAAGCCATTATTGTTAGTAAAATAAACCAGTCTTTAAAAAGACAAATATCAGGCCTGCACAGTACCTTAGGGGCCAAAGTCCTCACGTTGCATACACCAGGATCCCATATGGGCACGAGTTCCTAACCCAGCTGCTCCACTTTCCTTCTAACTCCTTGTGTGTGGCCTGGGAAAGCAATTGAGGATGGCCAAAAACTTTGGGACCCTGCACCCACGTGGGAGACCCAGAAGAACTTTCTAGCTCCTGGGTTTTGGATTGGCTGAGCTCCAGCCATTGCAACCACTTGGGGAGTGAACCAGTCGATTGAAGATCTTTCCCTCTGTGTCTCATTCTTTGTGTAAATCCAACTTTCCAATAAAAATAAAATAACACTTTTTTAAGAAGCCAAATATCATGTTTTCTCTGCTATGTGCTAACTAATACAAAGTATGCAAAAAAGCATAGGAATTAAGCGGTCACTTTGGCACAGGATTGTCACTTTTAGTGACATGTTTGTGTTCCAGCGAAAATACGGTCTTGCTGTCTTTTTGCTTGTTGAATATTATGACTGGTGGCAAATTAAGCCTGTGAATATAGAATAAATTAAAAGTATGATTCTTGGGCCCAGTGCCGTGGTCTAGTGGCCAAAGTTCTCACCTTGAACGTGCCAGGATCCCATATGGGCGCCAGTTCTAATTCCGGCAGCTCTGCTTCCCATCCAGCTTCCTGCTTGTGGCCTGGGAAAGCAGTCGAGGAAGGCCCAAAGCTTTGGAACCCTACACCCCCCGTGGGTGACTTGAAGGAAGTTCCTGGCTCCTGGCTTCGGATCAGCACAGCACCAGCTTTTGTGGCCACTTGGGGAGTAAACCATTGGACCGAAGATCTTCCTCTGTGTCTCTCCTCCTCTCTCTGTATATCTAACTTTGCAGTAAAAATAAATAAATCTTTTTAAAAAGTATGATTCTTCCTCAGCTGCTCCATAATTGATCCAGTTTTTGCTAATGGCCTGGGGAAGCAGTGAAAGATGGGCTGAGGGCTTAGGCACGTGCGGGTGACCTGGAAGCAGCTCCTGGCTCCCAGCTCCAGATCAGTCCAGCTCTGGCCACTGCAATCATTTAGGGAGTGAATCAATGGACTCTGTGTGTGTGGGGTGTGTGTGTGTGTGTGTGTGTGTGTGTTTATCCCTGTCTCTCCCTCTTTATAACTCTGAATTTCAGGTAAAATAAATAAATCTTTTAAAATATTATGACTCCACATACACTGTTGAAAAGAGGAACATGAGGAGGGATATTGGGAGAAGCAGCAGGAGGCGAAAGAAATATTATTGTCTTTTCAGAAATGTAACCATGAAGCACACAACATCTGTTCTCCTTTAGTGGCTGGAGTCCTTGCCTTGTATACTCTGGAATCGCATACGCATGCTGGTTCATATCCCAGCTGCTCCATTTCTCTTCCAGCTCCTTGCCTGTAACCTGGGAAAGCAGTAGAGGGTGACCCAAAGCCTTGGGAGCTTGCATGGGAGACCCGGAAGAAGTTCCTGGATCCTGGCTTTGGATCAGGCCTGGGCTTGCCTTTCTGTGTGCCACATCTCAGTGAGTTTCCACATTGTCAATGGAAGCTAAGCCCGAGTTTTGTGAGTGGATGAGAGTCACTTAGGGCTGGTATATAAAGACTGTAATGTTCTATTAAGAGGAAGGAAAAGACACTGACCCAGCCATAATTGTGGCTAGGAAATACAAATGGAACATTTTTGGCTCATCTACCTTGCACAGATGGAATCTCCAGAAACTATGGCTGTAGCCTGCTCTGGCTTTATCTGGCAAAACCTATAGTGGAGAGGATGGCAGGAAAGCGATCCGCAAAGCAACAGTGCCCTGTTTCAAAGACTGCCCTATTTAAGAGCGGTGCTCTTCTGCTGAACCGAGACAGAGTGCTTAGAAGAGAAATCGATGGAGGAAATGCAAGTGACCAACCTATGGCATCAAATGACAACTTCAAAATAAATGCTCACAAGGTTCTCAAATCACTACAAATATAATTGTTCAATGCCTCAAAGCAAGTTTTAAGCGTCAATTCCCTTTTGCTGTGCTTCTCCCGGATCAAATGCCAAAACCTTCAGTCCCATAAAAGCCAAAGGCCTTTCACTGAGTTTTAAAAACTTTAGTGACCTAGTAAACTAACAGGTGCAGCTGGGAGCAAAAACACGGCACTTAGATGACCAAAAACAGTTTAAGAACTTGGGCTTACAGTCTGGGTTAACCAACTACTGGTGCATGCATGAGCCAGAATAAGTGCAGGCTGGTTGGGCTTTGCCAAAGCATCAGTTGGCAAGTGCTGGGACTGGTGGGGGCGAGGGGAGTGCAAATTCTATCATGCTAGACTACAGAACCACCTGAAGAGTGCAAGATTGGGGAGTGGGAGTGAGCCCAGCAGAGAAACTACGGGCACCCTTATGATGGGCTGCAACTCCCACTGGTGAGTATGAGAACCAGGGATGAGGCAGGCCTTGCTAGACAGGCAGTAGCACCTGATGGCATGAGTGTAGGATGGACAGTGGGGTCAGTTGGGTTGAGGTAGACTCCAATGCCCATTGATGTGTACAAGAGATGAATGGGATGCAGGACAGATTGGGCCAGTCTGTTGCACATACTGGGAAGCACAGGAACCAGAGCTGAGGCAGGCCCGGAGGGGGTTAATGGGGGTTTCTCCAACTAGGCTGCAGTTCCCACTGGTGTAGGTGAGGGCTAAGTGTGTGGTGGACAGGTTTAGGCTGGGCCACAACATCCATTGGTTTAAGTAAGAGAGAAGACAGAACTGACCCAGCAATTGCAACTACCAGCGTGTGCACAGGCTGATGTGGGTGACAGATAGAGCTGGACCCTGTACCAGCAAGCACACACAAGGACCAGGTCTGAGATCACTTCAGATGAGGGATTTGGGGGGATCTTCCCAGTTAAACTGCTGGACTCAGAACTCCAACCATGGAGAGAATCATGAGATCTGTAGACCGACTATGGAGTGCATGTGTCAGAACTGGGCCTCCTCAGGGACAAATATGGTGCAGTGGACAGCATTCCTAGATGTACATGGAGGATATGGCAGTCTATTGGAGCCTGAAGAGGACACCTGGTGTCATAACAGAGGAAAGAGGGAAGAACAAAGTGGTCAACTACCCTGGCCAAGCATCAACTGAATGTATCTAGGTGAATGGAGACTCTAAGTTGGACTATGTCGATCAATGGACCATGGAAGGATTTCATCCTCCTTGCATTGGTGAGACCTATTGGAACCACTTGAGCAGAACCCTCAGAGCATGCACTTGGCAGAGTTTGGTTCAGGAGAGGAAGGTCTGTTTCACATAGAGGAATTGAGAGAAAGATGCTCAGCCCAGATTTGGAGGTGCAAGTGAGAGCCCTCGTGACAAGCTTTAGCACTGATATAAACTGGACAGCTTGTCCATGTCCCTGTCACTCTGGAACAGACAGAGGCCATCTCAAAGTGTGCTCATTGACTATTCCTGCACTATCATGGAATCTGTACAGGCCTGATACACCAAGCAACCAAACCCAGGATCATCCGTGACTTAGGATTTCCACTGTACATGGGAGTAAAGACAGGTAGCAGTTTGGGTACAAGATTACAGGTGTGATGCACAAGGCGCCCAGTGCAGAAGTGCCCACATCAGATGTACTTTCCTCAAGCTCTCACCTTGACAAAATTCAACCCCAATAAGGAAAATTCAAAAAGTCAACCCAGAATTTTTACACTCTAGGGCATCTTACCAAGATTATTTCAGTCATTTCCCTGGTCAGCAGAAGAGAGGAAATATGGGATGGAAAAGGCAAATAAAGGTTATGGCTGAGATGGCTTTTAAGAGAGTACTGAGAGAAAGAAAAGGCATACCAGAGGCCAGCAGGGGAAGCCTGGGGACACAGAATCCAGCAAAGGAAGAAAGAGTTTCCTGACAGAACTGCTCAAAAGACGAACAGGCTTTTTCTAAAAGCAGAGAGCAAAGTTGCTGAGTGTATTTCTTTCTTCCTCGCCTTTGTGTGTAAGCAAAACTATCCAGAGAAAACTGTAGCGTGCCAGTCTCTGTGCTTCCACCTGTAGCCTTCTGCATCTCTGTTTCCTAGACTGATGTTTGAACCATTTACATTTCTATCTATTCTCTCTGATGCACACACACATTAAACATGTTGATGGGAGGGGAGGAAGAAGAAAAGGAGGGTAAAAAAAAGCATATTCAGGCTTCCTGACCGGTGAGATGATTGGCTAGTTCAAACTCTACTGATTTAAATCATGTTAGTCACTGAGCTATAGAACCCACTGTTTTTCAATTTTTATTTATTTATTTTTATTTGAAATGCAGATGGATTGGCATGTTGGCACCACACATTCCATATGAGGGCCAGTTCATGTCCCGGCTGCTTCACTTTTTACCCTTTATGGCCTCGGAAGGCAACAGAGAATGGCCCAAGAAGAAACTCCTGGCTCCCAATTTTGAATCAATTCAGTTATAGCTGTTGCAGCCATTTAAGAAGTGAACCAGCAGATAAAAGGCCTTCTCGTTCTCTATTTCTTCTCTCTCTGTAAAATCTGCCTTTTAAATAAAAATAAGTAAATCTTACACAAAAAAGGGAGGTAGACAGGCAGACAGGGGTTGGTATTGTGGCATAGTGGGTTAAGCCACCCCCTCTGGTGTTAGCATCCTATATTAGCACCAATTGCAGTTGCTCCCTTTCCCATCCAGCATGCTGCTAGCATGTCTGGGAAAGCAGTGGAAGATGATGCAAGTACCTGGTCCCTGTCATTCATGTGGGAGAAAGATGGAGTTCCTGACTCCTGGCTTTGATGTGGCCCAGCCCTGATTATAAGCAGCCACTTGTGGTGGAAATCAGTGGGTGGAAAATCTCTCTCTCCTTTTCTCTGTAATTCTGCCTTTCAAATAAGCAAATAAACCTTTAGAAAGAAAAATTAAAGAAACATCTTTCACCTACCGATTCACTTCCCAAATACCTACAAAAGCCAGGAGTGGACCAGCCCATGGCAGGATCTAAGAACTTAATCTGGATTTCCCACATGGGTATCAAGGACCAAAGTACTTGAGCAATCATCTATTACCTTCCAACATGTTTATAAACAAGAAGCTAGAATGGAGAGTGAAACCAGACCCAAACCCATGTGCTCTGATATGGGGTGTGTCCCTGATCCCCTCTTCTCAAAACAAAAACATGCAGGTAGGGCACTCGCATCCCCTGCCACCAACTTTAATGATACGCAGTTTGTCCTCTTTCCACTCAAATAAGGAAAATGTTAGTTATTTGCCACTCTGAGAAAGACCATGTATTCTCAGTTCATCAGAATGGCTCCAGGTACACCCCCTCAAAAGAAAAGTCACCTGGGCTTCTTCTGCCTACTTTCCTCCTTAAATCCCAGTCTGCATGTCTATGGACAGAAAGGGGCTTCTTCATTTGGTGAGAAGATGTCCTTGCCACCTTCTCACCCCAGTGAGACCAGAAATCCACACATTCACACATGTGGGCCTTTAAGACCTTCTGCTACAAGCTGTGCATTTGACAGTCCCTGTGACAGAGGCCCAGGGTGAGACACCATCCCCTGTACCATGGCAAGACCGTTAGAAAAACAACTGAGGCAAAAATAAGTGCATCCTATCCTCTCCTGTAGCCCTGTTTCTTGCCAGCATTTCTACCATTTTAACCCCTTTCCACACACATACTGAAATTGCCCCTCTGTCAAGAAGTGTCAACTGCAGAACTGGCTGGTAGGGAGTAGAGGTGGGCGGGCCATGATGAGGTGGATGTGGAAGCAAGGAATAGCCTCTTGACCTCCACACCATTAACAGCACTGGTAAGTAAGAGAAGTGGGGAGAAGTTAAGGCTAATTGGCCAGATCTGCTGTGTCACCAGCAAGCACTGGTAGGGATGAGTGTGATCCCTGTCAATCAGGCTTGTGCCTTCTTATCCTCTGTGTGGCATCCCCCACCTCCAAATAAAAGGCCTCTGAGCCCATCACAGCTACTTCCGAACACACCTAACTAACTAGGCCATTACTGGACTCACGGCCTCACCCTCAGAGATCATTTTTACTTAAAATCATCTCTTAACCATCACTGCTGTGAACAGGCTGGCTGCTAAATTAGCTGGTACTCACTGTCCTTGTGCTGCTTTTGTTTCCCTTCCCATCTCTGAGGATCCCAGAAGACGAACGAGCATGTGCAGACACACAGGGCACCCAGGAAATTGTAACTGCAGACTCAGGGCACCCAGGAAATCGTAACTGCAGACCCACCCCCTGACTTCATTTCCAGAGCCTCATGATCTTAGCTTGGAGCATGAAGATATTTTCCTGTCACGTTAGCACTGGAACAATATTCAACAATGAATCTTTTCAGGATCATCCCAATGATGTTCTCAAAACTGAAATACTCCCTGAGAGCTTTATATTATGTGTCGATTTCAGTTGAAAGAAAATTTGCCTGGATAGTAGCTCTCTTCAGAGGTCTTAATGTTCATTTAAAAAGTTGGATTCCAACCTTAACTTCCAGCTAAGATTGGGACTGACCTAAAAAAACAGAGTAACTCTGGATTCTATCTTGGGTGCTATTTATCATAAAGGAGGAAACGGAGTAAATACCCACTATAAAATCAGCTGCCTGGGACCAGTGTGATGGCACAGCATGCTAAGCTGCTGCCTGCAATGCTGGCATCTATATTGGCACAGGTTCAAGTCCCAGCAGTTCCATTTCCTATCCAGCTCCCTGCTAATGCACCTGGGAAATCACCGGAGATGCTCAAAGTGCTTGGGTCCCTGCCATTAGAACAGAAGACCTGGCTTCCACCTGGTAGGCCCGATCACTGTATTTAGGAGTGAACCAGTGGGTGCTTCTCTCTAACTCTGCCTTTCAAGTTAAGAAATTAATTAATGTAAGAAGAGAGAGGGAATGAGAGAGGAGGGGAGGAAAGGGGAAAGGAGAAAAGAAGAGAGGAGGGAAGAAGAAAAGGAGGGAGGGCAGGAGGGAGGGAAGGTGGAAGGGCAGTAGAGAGGGAGGAATGGAGGCTTGGAAGAAGGGAGGGAGGGAAGAAGAGAGGAAGGAAGGAAGGGAGGAAGGAAGGAAGGAAGGAAGGAAGGAAGGCAGGCAGGCAAGCAGGCAAGTTGGCCCTGTGTGATAGCCTGGTAGCCAAGTGGCTAACATCCTCTCCTTGCATGCTCCAGCAACCCTCATGGGTATTGGTTCCTCCCCCAAAAGCTCCACTTCCTTACGTGCTCCCTGCTTGTGGCCTAGGAAAGCAGTAGAGGATGGCCCAAAGCCTTGGAACTTCACAGCCATGTGGGAAACCTGAAAGAAGCTCCTGGCTCCTGGCTTTGGATTGGCTCAGCTCCGGCCACTGTGGCCACTTGGGGAGTAAGACAGTAGATGGAAAATCTTCTCTCTCTGTCTCCTTCCCTCTATAGATCTACATTTCCAACAAAATAAATAAATAGAGAAAGAGAGAGAAGAGGGAAGGTGGGAGGAAGGAAAGAAAGAAAGGTAAATAAGGGAAAGGGAGAGGAGGGGGGAAGGAAAGGGAGAGGAAAAGAAAAGTCAAGCTAGCCAGATTTTGAGAAAATGAAATAAAATGATTTTCTTTCCCTTCTCCAAGAAGGCAGGCATTCTACAGACTCACTGAATACAAAAAATTGTGTCCATTCTCTGTGATCTTCCCAAAATGAATGATCTGATTCTCCATTCAAAAAACTCAGTGACTCAACCCTCTATCCATCTTAGGCTCCAAGCACAACCCAGCTCTACCTACTTTCCCATCTTGTATTTTAGCCTTTGTTTACAGAATAAACAAGTCAAACTGGACTTTTCTTACTGTCCTTTACTGAAGTCATACACCCTCCCACCTCTAGGCTTTATTCAAGCTGCCTGCCATGTTGTTGTTCTCTTGGTCTCTCAATGCAAATCCACATGCCTTTGTCCCTTCAGTACAGAAAGAGACAGAAGTTGACTCAAAGGGAATCCACAGGAAAGACACAGGTTATTTCATGAAAATCCAAGGCAACAAATAGCAGCATGCTTTACAAGGGACTGGACAGCCTGGTGGATCAATGACTCATCTCTTCACTCTCCTCTTCTCCTTCCCTGCCTCACTGCCTCATCGGCTCTCATCTCAGGACCCTCCTTGGAGCCTTCATTTCTGCTCTCACTCTCTGCTTTCTGAGTCTTTCTGTACTGGCTAAACCACCTCTTCTGTATTTTTTCCAGTCCTCAAACCTACTGACCAACTGATTAGCTTCATAGAGTGTATACCATTTTCCAGTGTTTGGACAAGGCAGTCTCTGTTGGATGAAATTGCCCGCTAGGCTAATTCACAGCTGATCAACTCCACTCCAATCAGCTATGGCCAAATAGATGAGGTCATCCAATATATCTTGGCTGTGGTTCTAGCTATTGCTTGGGTGGGTTGGAAGACTTCTAGGAAGACTCTCCAGACATTTTCCACATCAAAAATCCAGCCCAAAATCTGGCTTCCTCTTGAAACTTTCTCTGATTCTACCATCTAGACATAACCTCTCTTCTTTCTGGTTATCATTTAAAGATTTATATTTTTAATTGAAAAGGCATATGAGATTTATGGAAAGAAGGAGAAACAGAGAAAGATCTTTCATCCACTACTTCACTCCTCAAATGGCCACAATGGCTGGAGCTGCGCCAGTCCAAAGCCAGGAGCCAGGAGCTTCTTCCGGGTCTTCCACATGGGTGAAGGGTCCCAAGGCTTTGGTTGATCCTCTACTGCTTTCCCAGGCCACAAGCAGGGAGCTAAAAGGGAAGTGGAGCAGCCAGGATATGAACCAGCACCCATATGACATCCTAGACCTTATAATGTGAGAATTTAGCCATGGAGTCATCATACTAGGTCCTTTTTGAGTATCTTGATCACCTATAGAGTAACATCTCACTTGAGGATTCTTCAGCTTAGCATCTTTCTCACTTTTTTAATAATTATTTATTATTTTTATTGAAAAGGCAGATTTACAGAGAGAAGGAGACACAGAGAGAAAGATCTTCCATCCACTGGCTCACTCCCCAAGTGGCTGCAATTGCTAGAGCTAAGCCAATTTGAAACCAGGAGCCAGGAGCTTCTTCTAGGTCTCCGACGTGGGTTCCAAGGCTTTGGGTCATCCTTCACGGCCTTCTCAGGCTACAAGCAAGGATCTGGATGAGGAATGGAGAAGCTGGGACATGAACCAGTGCCCACATGGGATCCCAGCACAAGCAAAATAAGAACCTTAGCCATCAGGCTATCACACAGGGCCTCTTCCGTCTTTTATTCTGGCAGATCTTCCTCTATATGTTGTCCTAAACCATGAAGAAGGCATTGTCCATGCCTTATCTTAATGTTGATACTTAGAAGACCATTACAACACTTCTAAAATGTGAGCTGGTGGGCCCAGCACGGTGGCACAAGTGGTTAAAGGTCCTCGCCTTGCACGCCCGGGATCCCATATGGGCGCCGGTTCTAATCCCAGCAGCCCCGCTTCCCTTCCAGCTCCCTGCCTGTGGCCTGGGAAAGCAGTCGAGGATGGCCTAAGGCTTTGGGACCCTGCACCCGCGTGGGAGACCCGGAGGAGGCTCCTGGCTTCGGATCTGCATAGTATCGGCCCGTTGCGCTCACTTGGGGAGTGAATCATCGGACGGAAGATCTCCCTCTCTGTCTCTCTTCTCTGCATATCCGCCTTTCCAATGAAAAAATAATAAAAAAATAAATCTTTAAAATGTGAGCTGGTAAGCCATCTCCTTCTAAGCTTGGGCCCTGGAGTTTTCTTTACTATTTCTGACAGCACCCAGTAAGATACCGTAAAGTGTCAGAGGTTGGTGTAAGATGGCCTGAGTAGGTCAAAGAAAAAAGCAGTGTTAGAAAATGTCAGTGCTTAGTGACATTCTAAAAAGTATACATAACTAATAATCCTGACCCTAGTCTAGTTAATTATTTAAATCCTAATAAGACTATGGCCACCCTAAACAAATAACACATGAGCTCTTAGATTAAATTACCCCCCATTTGTTTACATATATTCTTGCCAACCCAAGATTCCTAAAGATGGGGATCCTGTCATTGCTTTTCGAATGCTCCAAAAGCCCCTGGCATGGATCATAAATTCTTATCATCTTAATGCAATGAATGGGTGAATAAATAAATAATTTAAAATATTCCTTGTTCCATTTCCACAATCATGTACTTCATGACTCTGTAATATGTTTATGAACCAAAGGGAGTAAATGCTGCCTAAGTTAGTATTTTAGAGGCTGTGTGGCATAGTTCCTGAGTTCCCTCCTGTCTCTTTCATGTCTATGTCTGGTAGAGAGATGGAAGGATAAGGATGCAGGTGGCCACTGTTCAGTGAATCCAGCAATTCTTTGCTGACTGGATTATTCTTAGTAGTTTTATGGTTGCACCAGAAGATAAAGAGAAAGATCCATCCTGTATCTGCTATACAAGGCCAGAGTTTTTCTTCTTTTGAGATCTGATCTATTGTATTCTAAATAAAAGTTTTTGCTTTCTATGTGACTCAGGAAACATCTAAAACAGAACCAACCCAGAACCAAAAGATCTAGATTCAGTGGTTTTGCATAAGGACCTGTGTTGTAACCATTTGCTTCTAGAAAATTATATGGTCCAGGAAGTACTGCCCTGGGCATTCTACAATGGAATTGGAATGGGAGCTTGAAAATATCTTCTAATTCACAGCTTCCCTCCCATCAACTTCTGTTCCTTCTATCAAGTCAGCTAAAACCACTTTGAAAGATTCAAGTGTGCTCACTGGCTAAGAAGCCCCTAGTCTCAGACCCAGGAGGAAAGGCAGCCCCTCGGATCCTAATATGCTCCATCAGTCTACCTCATCATCCCCAGACCCCGTGGCTCAACTCCCCTAATGACAGCCTGTGCCTTTAACTTGCTCTGCCATCAGCACCAGACCATCTTGGGGCACCAATGGTAGCTGGCCATAGCTTTCACTTGTTAGTCACTCTGTCCAGATTTCCCCCCAAAGGCTGTTATCTTTCTCAAGTGCTCAGCATTTGCTAAAGCTGGCTCCCTTGGGACCATTCAGCTGTGACATTTTCCCAGCATGTCTTATCCTTGTCAACAGGACACAGGGCAGACAGCCTTTCAAAGTGAGAGAAAAACATCACAGCATGCAACCCCACACACACACACTCACCCAAAGAAGGGCAAGGAGAAAGACAGCGGTAAAAAGGCAGCACTGAATTTAGCTCAGCAAGAGAGGCATCTCTGAGTAACAGTAGTTCAGAAGTTGTTGTTATGATACAGACTCTGAGCTGTTAATGGCAAGCAGAGCGCTATGATGTCTTAAGACCTAGATCTACCTGTATCTGAAGCCAGCCCCATCCTATCCTTCATCATTACTGGGATGTCAAGAACCAACTCAAAACCCTCTCTTTCACATGAAGGGATGTGAATCCAATTACTTAAGCTCTCATTGCTGCCTCCCATCTTCTGCCTTGTCAGGAAGCTGGAGTCAAGAATTGAACTAAGAATTTCAATTTGAGATGTGGACTTCTTAGGTGGTACCTTAACCACAGAACTAGACACTCACCACTTTTTAAGATCTATTTTTTTTTAATTCAAAAGGCAATGATGAAAAAAAAGTCTTCCATATGATGGTTCACTCCCGATATGATTACCCATGGCTGGAGCTAGACAGGTCTAGTCAGGAACCAGGAGCTTCTGCTGGATTTGCCAACTGAGTTGCAGTATCCCAAGAATTTGGGCCATCCTCCACTGCTTTTCCAGCTCATTAGCAGGGACCCGGATCAGAAGTGGAGAAGTGGAGCCAATGTGGTGGCAGACCAGGCTAATCCTCCACCAGCATCCCATGTGGGCATTGATTCATGTCCTGGCTGCTCCACTTTCTGATCCAGCTCCCTGATGATTGCCTGGAAAAGCAGTGGAGGACTGCCTAAATCCTTGCACCCCTAAGCTTGCTTGGAAGATCCGGAAGGAGCTCCTGGTTCCCACCTGCAGATTGACTTGGCTCTGGCCATTACAACCATCTGGGGAGTGAACCAGTAAATGAAAGACCCTTTCTCTCCATCTTTCCTTATCTTTGTAACTTTGACTTTCCAAGCAAAATAATAAATAAAAAATAAATGGAGCAGCCAGGACTCAAACCAGAATCTATATGGGATATCGGACACAACATGAGAACTACACCTTTTTCTTTCTTCATTTATGTGGGAGGTAGACAGGCAGAGACAGAGAGAGATCCAAGGTCTTGTTTTAATGGTGTTTGGCAGCTGGACTCTGAGACCTGCAACAACAGCTATAATAGTGAGACTTGGGTCCACTGGTTTAATGACTCCACTCAGCAGGGAGCTTCCTCTTGCCAAGAATGGTGGCCAGTAGGAAATGCCCAGAAATGGCTAAGAATGGAGCATCTACCAGATAGTAAAGTGGTTTATGATGTTATGATGAAAATTCCCCTTCTGACTCCATACCTTCACCTACAGACAGCTGTACATTACACGTAGCTTTTTGGTGGTTGTCCTTGGAAGACAAGGACTCGCCGAGCAAAAGTCACATTGTACACAGTTGCCCATGAGTAGGTTGACCCACAATTGAACTAATTCAGCAGAAGTAGGACTTGAAGTCCTGAAATGGTCAGCCATAGAGGAAGTCCATGTATGGATGTCTGGAGAGATTGAGGGGTAGGTACATTTCCCACTCCCCACTAAAGCAGGCCTCTTGTAGGTGTTATCTGTATTTCAAAGAATGGAGCAACTCCACCTGGAATCTAAGTTTTGTATGTTTATAGATTGCATTGCCTATGATGTCTGGGATCTGTTGTGAGTGCAGTGTCTGAGTGGACATTCAGATGACAGACCAAGAAGAGATGTGACTTAACAGGCTGAAGAGGTACATCTGAATACTGGATCAGCCACAAATCCTGAATGAGCTTGGAATTTACCTGGACCTCAGGTGTCTCACCTGTACCATATAGACCAGAAGGCCTGGTACAATGGCTCAATTGGTTAATCCTTCCCTTGTAAGCACCAGGATCCCAAATGGGCACTAGTTTATATCCTGAATGCTCCACTTCCCATCTACGTCCCTGCTTATTGCCTGGTAAAGCAATAAAGAATTGTCCAAAGCCTTGGGACTCTGCACCTACATGGGAGACCTAGAAGAAGCTCCTGCTGCCTGACCTTTATCGGCTCAGCTCCAGTTGTGACCATTTGAGCAGTGAATCAGCAAATGAAAGATCTTTCTCTCTGCCTCTTCTTCTTTCTGTAAATCTGTCTTCCAATAAAAATAAACAAATATTTTTTTAAAAAAAAAAAAGATATGAGCTAGAATCAGATAAGCAATATAGTCCCCACCAGCTCCCTTTCAAGAAGACTCTTTCTGCCTCCCCACTCTGACCTTGACCATTTGAGTATACCTTTCATTAATCCACCAGCTTCTCCCCACTCTTTCAGAGTTGAGGAGCAATTTTAACACGTCTCAGTAAAGACTCATGGGAAGATACATATCCCCCATTCCTTCCCCCTGAAACAGAAGTGGCAAGGTCTTCTGCTTCTGGCCCAAAGAGCAGCAGCGCTGACACACAAACCAAGCTTCCAGGCAAACCATGTGTAAGGTCAGTAAGCTTCTAGAGACATCTCAGGTTGTTGGCAAAGCCAGCCCTACAGCCGCGCCTGCTCCTTGCCCCTGCCAACAACAGCATACAATTATCTCTCTTGCTCCTACTAGTATGTATCTGCTCAATAATTGCTAGTGCATGGGATTAAGGAAGAGGAGATTTTGAGGGATAAAATCATACAAAATGAAGTGCTCAGCTTCAAACTCTGTAATCAACTTGAAAGGTCATCACCCCCCAGTCTCTTCAGCATTATCTCCTCTTACATATTGGGAAAATTGTACTGGGAAGCTACAAATTTGAAAAATTCTTATTAAAATCCAACTGCACTCTGACATTGTGCTATACTCTGAGGATCAATGAGTAAATAAGATTAGTTCCTGGTGGGGTTTCTAATCTAAAAAAGGAAATACTGACCTTAAAACAGTAATCACATCATGACACTTAATTAGTTCATTACAACTGTGATATATTTTCTGAAATTGTATAGCATGAGGACCTAACCTAGCTGAGTGTGGCGGGAAAGTCTACTTCAAACAAATGACTTTGAGCTCAGGCCTGAAGTGAGTGTGAGTTCACTGGAGGAAAACTGCAGGCAAGGGAGTAGCAAGAGCGTAGGGCACAAGCACGGTGGAGCACTGCAAGGTGACAGCTTGGGGGAAACAGCAGAGGAGAAAGATGCTGGTTCCAGAGGAAGACAGAGAGGTCCAGAGACCAGGTCATGCAGGTATTTCTTAAGCATTTGGGGCTTAATCCAAACAGCAGTGGAGGATCTCTGGTGCAAGGATCCACCGTGCCTGCCTGCAAGTTGCTTCCATCCACAGAATCCAGGTCAAGCTGTGTCAGAAGGCTGGCCAGATGTACTGTCTTCTGAATGGCATCTCTGGGCTTTAGTAGGCACCTTTGACCTTGTCCCTCCCATCCCTTCCCCGTCTGAGCCCAGACACCAGGACAGAATGTGAGTGACAGGAAAAGAGCTGCCAGGTCCAGGGGAGGGCATCAGGAAGCCTGAAGTTCTTGACTTTACCAACCGCCCCTGGGTGATGTAGGAAAGTCCAAGCCTCCCCTGATTCTCCATCTCTGAGTCTTCACATCTGAGTCAGCCCCCACCTTCCTAAGAGGCTGGGAGGGTGGTTAAAGCAATGATGTGAAAGGTGACAGCTCCCAGGTGCAGAGATAACATACAGTACATGGAAATGGGAGACAGTGACTCGGGGAGGCTGGCACGGGGGGAGCTGCACTCTGCAAGGGTTACATCTGCTCTGACACTGCCATGACCACCCCCATAGGGAAGCTGGGGGAGGGAGTCACACCACCTTCTGGCTGACGGGACAGTTGGCAGGCTACTCAGTAGATGTGAGCTGTGCGCTGTGCACATGAAGATGAGCAAGGCCGGATCACATCCCAGAGGCACTTAGTGAGTTAGGGAGAGTCATAGGATCCCCTGGAAATGTGAGGGCATACAAGGTGTAATCACAAAGCTCATGAGATATGTGCATGATGAAAAACACTGTGCATGTTTTTTTTTTTTTTTGAATCAAGGTGCTCGCACCAAAATCCATTTACTTTTTCCACAAGTTGTTGGAAGTGCTCTCATCACTATGACATGGGAGTCACATCCAACATTCACAAAGAAGTGTTTGTTCAGAAGTGTGTGTGTGATGTCATGCAGAAAAGTAGCCTCTTAAAAATATCCACATCCTGTTCTCTGGAACTTGTCATCTGTCACCGTCCATGGCTAAAGGGCCTTTGCAGACGTGATGAAGGTTGAGAATCTTGACATCGGAAATTATCCCATATTATCCAGAAGAGCCCAGCCCATTCGTATGGGACCTTGAAAGCAGAAAATCCTTCCCAGCCTCCATTACTCGGAGATAAAAAGAAGAAGAAATGGGTGGGGGCATGGGCACTTGTCCTTGTTGTTTAGATGCCATTTAGTACACCCACACTGCACACTGGAGTGCCTAGATTCCATTCAATTCTAGCTCCTAATTCCAGCTTCTTGCTAAGCAGACCCGATAAAGCAGCAATGTGGCTCAAGTGCCACTCTTACTGCCAGGCTTGGATTGAGCTCCTGACCTCAACCCGAGCCCAGTCCAGCCACTGAGAATTGGGAGTGTGGGGAATGAACCACTGTAGGAGAGCTCTGCCTGTCTCTTCAATTTAAAAAAAAAAAAAAGAAAGAGATGAAATATACTCAACCTACTGTTACTGGCTTTGAATATGGAGGATAAGCCCCAGGTGTTAAGAGATAGACATCAACCACTGAAAATTAGTGAGATTATGGGAGAGTCCCTTCCCATGGAGGCCCAGGAATAAAGGCAGCCCCACTGACACCCTGCTGGGAGTCCAGAGAGACCTGGGTGGAAATGCAATCGACAGAACTGTAAGAGCACCCTTCTGAGCTGTTTGAACCATACATTTGTGGTAATTTGTTAATGGTACAATAGAAGGCTGGGATGGAGGGCTGGATGGATGATTGATAGGTAATATTCTCAAGATTTTTATTATTGTACTTCTGGAGTATAGTGTGATAATTTGGTACCTGCATATAATTAATAATGATCAAATCAGGTTAGTTAGCATGTTCATCTTCTTAAACATTTTTTTTAACTTCTGATTAATACTTAATAATTTTACATATTTATGGGGCATGATGTGATATTTCCATAAATGTATACAGTGTGTACTGATAAGATCAAGGTAATTAATGTTTCCATCTCCTTATCATCATTTTATATTTAGAGTCATCAAGTTTTTCCTATTTATTCCATATACATATACATGCACTAAATTATTGCAAATTGTTGTTACCCCTCTCTGCTGTGGACTGCTAGCACTTAATCCTTTCAACTGTAGTTTGCTGACCATTATCTACCCCCCTTCTAATCCTCTTTCTATAACCTTTCTAGTTTCTTAGTAATTACTACAGATCAACTCCAGCTAGTGGAAGCATTAAAAAAGAAACACAGTAAAGAATATTAGGAAGGGCAGAGATCCTCCAGAAGTGCCAAAGAGGCTGACAATGAAAGTATTCAGCCAAAACTGTGCCCATTCTCCTGACAGAAGCAGGAAGCCATGGCCACTACTGCCCAGAACTGGTGATGCCTGGAACTAGCCTTGCACAGTTCCATGGTCATCTGCAGAGCCAGGATGGCAGTGCCTACCCAGAACCCCTGCTCACACCAATCACTTCCATATCCATGCTTCCTGTAGGCATTTCTCATTGTAGAATCAAAATCCCACAGCTGCTCCCCTGCTATAGAAGACTTGTGGTTTCTGAAAACACTAATAACATGTGGAAATAACGAAAAGTGATAAGGAAGAAACAGGACACAGAGAACGTATCAGAGTAAAGCTAAACTGAGCCCGGCACAGTAGCTTTGTGACTAAAATCCTCAACTTGCATGTGCCAGGATCTCATGCTGGTGCAAATTTGTGTCCCAGCTGCCTCACTTCCCATCCAACTCCCTGGTTGTGGCCTGGGAAATCAGTCGAGGACCAAGGTTTTAGACCCAGCACCCATGTGGGAGACCTGGAAGAAGCCCCCGATTTCTTCTGATCAACTCAGTTCCAGCTATTTTGGCCACTTGGGGAGCAATTCATAGGACAGAAGATCTTCCCCTCTGTCTCTCCTTCTCTCTGTAAATCTGACTTTCCAATAAAAAATAA
Source organism: Ochotona curzoniae (assembly GCF_017591425.1). Lineage (NCBI taxonomy): Eukaryota > Metazoa > Chordata > Mammalia > Lagomorpha > Ochotonidae > Ochotona > Ochotona curzoniae. The sequence continues at coordinate 195,704 of NW_024466810.1, forward strand.
ATAATAAATCTTTTTTAAAAAGGATAAATGAATGAATGGAAAGCTAAGCTAAAGACAGATTGGGAGGTCATTGAGAGATGATGAACCATCTGCTCTTGGGAGGTGATTTCTCAGGGAGAGTCTGTGACAAGGACAGGTCTGAGAACCATCGCCAGACACATGCGGTGGGTAAGGGCACCACAGGCTCAGCCGTGCTGTGCCTTGTTAGCCAAGTTCAATGTTTTGCATTTTACACGGCACCCAATCAGGTGTGAGGGGGACATTAGGTATGCCTGGTGAGTGTAACTGGAGATAGTGCTGAATTCCCACCCGATACAGACCAGGACCCTGTTTCTTTGAAACAGTCAACCAGAGCAACCGGCTATCAAACACTGATCTGCCCCATGTTCCAGTGTTAAGCAATACCACCTATGACATAATACATTCCTACCCCACATTGGCAAGAGTTTGGGGCATGGATTATAAAGGTATAGTCTTGCCAGAAACAAACACATACATGTATATGCACATATGTGTGTACATATACATAAATGTATATAAAGGACAGTTGCCTCATAAAAGAATACAAAATTTGGAGTCAGCAACACTAGGAAACCAGGATGTTGGTGTCTGGATCTCATATAATCACACTGACCAGATATAAATCGAGCTTATCAGACCCCAGAAACTGAGTAGTGAAAAAACTGGAAACATGAGAGAGAAACTGAGGTATGACAAACAAGAACTCATGTAGCCACAGGAGAGACAGGAGACAAGAGCTCCAAAGAATGACAACTCTGACTGAAGCTGTCAAACCGTACTGCTACATCCGCCCCATACCCAGGTTTCCTTAAACAACTGGAATCCAAACTTACCAGTACCCATAGGTCTTATTTACCAGTTGCATGGGCTTGTAGCACACATCCCCACTCTATTTGTCTACATTCTAATTTGCAGAGATACATGGAAAGGGCGTCTTGCCTCAAGAAACCCAAACTCTAAGTTTGCATCTTACACAGTCTATAAATAGTAATCTCATTCACTGGGATCAAGATCTGCTCTCTATTTCTCACACCAAATACAGGATGCTGTGAACTAGTACGTCCTATGTTTCTCACAAGCCTGAATTGTCACACAGCAAATGCAGCACATTGGACGTTTCCAGGAGGTGTGCAGTCGCTTACACTTCCAGATTGAGGGGGTTGGAGGATCTCAGTTTTAGTAACCTGTGGCTGGCATGACAGGTCCCACTAAAGCATAGGGCACTTCTTATGCTATTCATTGTCTTTTGTGAGAGCAGATATTGAACAAATCTCTGTGAAATCCATTTCCAACAGTGAGTGCCAATTTATGAATTTTAATCCCAAATCAGAAACTAAGACATAGAACACTTCCCAAAACACTGGGAGTGGAGGTATAGGACTAACAGCTGCCAGGAAGCCACTATTAAATCAGACGCTGACAACATGTACCCTTTGTACTTAATGGGACAGGATGTGGCCTATGGTATGTCTGAATCTATCAGTGTCATCATTACAATGAACAAAGATGACTGTGACTTAGGTAGTTAGGTTCCGGGGTAGGCTTAAATTTGCTCATTAAACTTGAACATATAAGTGAGTTATTATATCTAACCATGGGAAAACCTTTTAAAATATCTTTGCTGGCGTAGAAATAGAAACATACAGATATGCAGACTCCACTAAAAGTGTCCAGGTATCTGAGTATGCATCTAATCTACACGCATACACATACAGGCCCATGGAGCATCACCAGAGGTGAAGACATATTGATGTCAGATCTGAACACTTAGAATCTGTGTCCAGGCAGAAATAGAAAACCTGGCATGGACAACTTACCTTGCACTTGTCAGTACATTTTCATAATCTAAGATATTTTAAAATCACAGGTGCAGTGCATAAGCTCTGTGAATGCCATTATCCAATTTGACATATGAATCATAAAGATAAACAAGTGGGTATATACAACTAGATATTCTTAGTACACAGTAGTCTTTAATGGATCACCAATAATCAGAAAATGTTGTCTGGCTACATGGAGCTCAACACCCATGTGCCTTTGAGCCAGAAGAGCCACTTCAATCCAAACTCCAGTAAAGGAACTTTCCCAGGCAATAATTCCAAAACTGGAGGACAAATTCCTGACTTAAAGCTGGAATTGACTGTCTTCCAATAAAAGCGTAAGAACCCAAATGTCTTAAAATAAATAAAGAAAGAAGTATCTCAGAGCTGGCCTTCAACTTGAAGTGTGCATCATGAAACAGATCTTAGAAGTAGAGATCTAGTGACCTGTGCCCATGTGGAATGAGACTGAAACCTCCTTTTCTACACTTGGAATACAGTTTATTCTTCAGTGCCCCCTGGATGCCCTCAGCACCACACTAGGTAGCGTGGGTGAGAGAGAAAAAGTGAAATCAGCCATGATCCCTGCACTTGGAGGATGTTCACACCAAAGGAAATGGCACATAAGTAACTGGAAAACAATAGCATTGCCAAAAGAGACACTGAGGAAAGCTTGGAATCAGGGTTAGCATTATAAACACAGCAGGGCAGAGGGTAAGGAAGAAATTGGGTGGGAGGATGTCAGGGCTGGACCTCCAAGTTAAGCCAAGAGCCACAGCAGACACGTGTAAGAGGCGAGCCTGAGTCCTCCACCAAGCACGTGGAAAACAAGAACTAGATTATCAACAGAGGTCAAAGCCACCGACCTGGGCCCCCAGTGGGGCACTTCTGTGTTTCTGAACTTTTGCTAAAGTAAGGAATGGACATTGAATTCCCTGAGCTTGGGAGATGGCGCTAAGTGAAAGGCAGCATAAACTTCCTGATGTTTGTGACCATGCACTACTCTAGAGTCCATCCTTACTGTGATGCAGAGATGGGGGAGCTGAAAAAAACAAAAGCAAAACACATGGACTTTGCTAGAATAAATCAAGAAGTATTTGCTGGGAGAACTAAAATCTTATTGCTATCACTTTTCCTCAAAATCCCACATCCCCTAAGCTTCAGCGACACTTCCTCCTATCAGTTTTTCTGCTGTCCTTCAGTCTCCTTGTCCAGCTCTCCCCTCCACCTGGTTTGTCTGTGAGTTGTAACTATAGGTTAGTCTTTGTCTTCTGCCCCCTATCTGGCTGATTCACCACAAGCAGTTTCATTCAATACTTTCCTAATGGTTAAAAAAGCATCTTAGCAAAGATATTGCTATAGAATGACTCTTTCTGCTGTCCAAAACCTATGCTGAACTTTTATTTCCATTATAATAATATTAAGAGCTGCAAGCATGCATTTAACCTGGAAATTGAGATTCCAGTTTTAAGTTGCTCCTGGAATCCTTGGGTTCACTAATGGCTCCAGTTCCTGACTCCAGCTTCCTGTTAATTCAGACCCTGGGAAACAGCCACGATGGCTCGGGTAATTGGGTAATTGGTAATTGGGTGCCTGCCACCACTGAATTCATGGTTCACAACTTTGGCCCTAACTGTTGCAGGCATTTGGGGAGTGAACCAGAGGATGCTCTCATGCCTCTCATTTGTTGCTCCCTCATTTGATGCTCTCACCCTCTCATGCGCTCTCATTTGTGTGTGTGTGTGTGTGTGTGTGTTTCAAACTAATAATTTTGAAGAGCCAGGACCTTTAAGAGGGATGGGAGGTTCTGCCCCTGTTACAAAAGAGCAAGTTGACTCCTTTCCCTGTGACCTTCACACTTCCCATCATGTGAAGCCAAGTGCTCCTCCCCTCTGGAGGATTCCAAGGCACTGTCTCGGAATCACCTGCCAATGCCTTGATGCTGCCCTCCAAGGCTCCACAACTGTGAGCCAATGAACTTCCTCTCATTACAAATGATCACCAGGCTACAGTATCTCATGAGAGCAGCCCACAATGGGCTAAGAGAGCTGTTGACCAAATCTGTATCTCTAGCCTCAACTTTGGTGCCCAACAACAGAACAACAGCTTCATCCAAGCGCTAAAGACCCTGTAGGCCTGTCACAGGCACTATAAAACCCTCAAGCTTTGCGCCCCTTCCACACCCAACGCTTTTATTTCTCCTTGTGCAGTGTCACTAGGACAGGTGCTCGCTGGCTTCAAGCTCTTTAGTCTCATCCACAATGAGGCCCTCTCTTTTCCTGTGCTTTGTTCTATGGGATAACTCACTTACACCTAATATATACATCACTTGCTCATAGCTTGGGGAGGAATTGCTGAGTACTAAGAAATAGGAGTGAGACGGGCAAGTTTGTTATCCTTTGGGCATGCATGTGCATCATTTTCACTGATGCATGAAGAATGAACTATGGAGATGAAGGGACAAGAAACAGATCAGAGAAATTAGTTCAAAGCTTTTGTGCCAGATCCAGTAAAAGGTAGTTGACCACACAGACTGCAAAACAACAGTGACCCTGGAGAGAAATGGGGGAACTTGAGGTCTGTGTTGGAATTAAAGCTGATAGAGCTTGCTGATGGGCTGCCAATGGAGATGAGAAAAAACGAGAAATCGGGAATGACTCAGGAGTCCTGGTACAAGCAATGTGGTGGATGATAATGTCATTTTTTGAATTGGGGACCTAGAAAAAGGAACAAAGCCAGCTGGCAGTTGGGTACAGGAGGGAATTAAGAGTTTTGTTTTAGACATGCTAAAATTAAGATTCCAGTGAGACACTCTGGTATAGATGTCAGGTTGACAGTTGGATACAACAGCCTGGGGCTCCATGGGGAAAGCTCTGGGATGGAAATCTATTCAGGGGACAATGTCGGACACATGATATTTATGTCATGGGAGTATGCCAATAAAGAGAAGATACAGGAAGTAAAAGTATGGGAGGGGATTAAAGGAGAGAGGAGGAGAAGGGAGAAAAATGGAGGGAAGTGAAGGGGATTGGAGGAGAAGAAACAGGATGGCAGGGAAAGTGAGGGAAGCAGAGAGGAGGTGAGGAAGGGTGAGAAAAGAAAGAAGGGAGGAGAGAAATAAGGAACTCCACAGGACACTTCAGCACTGAGAGATTCTATTTAAAACAAGTAGCTAGTGGGCCTGGCTCAGTGGCCTAGCAGTCCTCACTTTGAACACACCAGGATCCCATATGGGTGCCGGTTCTAATCCCGGTAGCTACACTTCCCATGCACTCCCTGCCTGTGGTTCCCCAAGCCTCTTTCCTGACTCACAGCCTCCACCTGCAGCATAGTTGCTTCCTTCTCCACATTTATCCAAGTTCCAGTTTTTCTGCCTACCCTGCCTTCTTCCATCTTGGCCCTTTTTCAAAGACCCACCCAAAGTCCCACTGATTTCAAGCCATCTTCCAAATCCTTCCACTAACATGAACTTCTCCCCCAACACACACACACACACACACACACACACACACACACACACACACACACACACACACACTCTGATTCCTTCACAACAGTGCAGAGAAGACCAAAGCTGGTTGTGTATTATAAGCAGGTGTTTTCTGTGCGTGCCCCTGTATCTCTCTAAGGAAGGAAAGGAGGGGTCAAAGGGGGAGGCAGACAGAAAAGAGAAAGGGAAGGTGGGGCTGCCTCCTGGGCCCAGCTCCTTCCCAGTGACTGCGCAAAGTGGGCCCTGCACATCCAGCCTTGCCAGTTCATGCCACCTCACTCTTAGGGGCCCAGTCATTGCAATGCATCCTAGAACCAGTCCAACCCTGAAAAGACTCTTGGTAGCAGACAGAAAGAGATAGAACAGGATAATAGAAGTGGGACGTTCAAACACTCATGTTGAGCCAAGCAAGCACGTGCTGCACGCCCCCCGCCCCCCGCCCCCGTCCTGGTCCTCCTTCATCTGATGGCATCCTGGCCAAGGCCCAGCTCTGCAGACACAGGCAGAGACCGTATTACCCCTGTGTGTGCATGCACGTGTGTGTGCAGGGGCTGGAGGGATGAGAGCAGAACGAGCATAGGGATGCCCCAGGAGGCGTCGGCAACCTCAGCACCATCCCCACCCTCCCTCCAGGTGCACTGACATCTGGAGGCCGCTCCTGGCTAGAAGGACCCAGCCACCTTAGGAGCTCTGGCTGGCCTTGGTGCTTGCCATGATCCTGGGGTGGAAGAGCTCAACGGCCTGGTCTGGAGAGCTGAAACAGCCCGGATGTCGTTCTCAGCCCCTGGCCTCTTAGAGCACTCCAAAGTACTGCAGAGTCTGCGGCCTGATGAACGCTGCGTGCTGGTGGAGCCAGGAGCTGGTCCTGGCATGACCGCCACGCGCCCTGGCTCCCCTGCCCGGAGCCCGTTCCGCTGCTCGGCTGCGACCCCTGGCGGCCAGCGGGGACAGTGGCCACAGAGCGCCAGGAACCAGGCAGAGCAAAGCCAAATACTGCCCAGAAGGGTAGTATGTGAGCAGCATGAACCCGGACGATGCAGGGAGCGAGGTGGAGAAGGGAAGAAAAGCCAGTCTGGTTTCTTATATACGGGAAATAAGGGATCGATATGCTGGGTTCAGGGCATTGATGGAGAGTAATGGCAGAGGGAGGAGGAAATAGACAAATCTGGTTGTAGTTGGAACAGAATAGGCTCAGTACGAGGCTTTTCGAGAGAAGGCCAGTTGGACCCGAGCCAGGCCCTGCCTTACCAGCAGTGGGATCCCAGGAGTTGAGATGACACAGGAGCTGAGTGCAAGAAGCCACCGAAAGCCAATCCCACATGGGCCTCCTAATGTCTGGTGAAAAGAGACACAAAATGGAGAGGAGCTTTCTCTGGTCCTTGCCTGGTTCCGACTTTGGGTCCCCACCCTCTCTCGTAATGACCATCAGGATTGCTCCAGAAACCCCTCAAAACAAACAAACAAACAAAAAAAAACTAGAATAGATAGAGAACAACAAGGAAAGCTTAGAAACAGACAGGAAGCGGCAACGGGGATGCACTTATAACTCGCTGGGTGGGACACAAAGATTAGTTACTCCTACTGGGGTATTGAAGATTTCTCTGCACACCCCTCCTAAAACTGTTCACCTAAACTGTTGACATATGTCTTGTTAGAGTTAGACTACCCAAAAAACAGCCAGGTTCAGCAAAATCATGCTTCAACGCTATAAACTGCTAAATACTAAAATTAAAATAGACATGAGACAGCTGAATAGTAATCTATAGCCATTTTAAGGTGTATAGAACCCAGTTGTATATAAACTAATAATTGAAATGTCAATGTAGAAGTCACAGGATGTGGTTCAGAACTTGCATTCTTTTTTTTTTTTTTTCTCTTTTAACATATTGGTTACTCAATACCATGTCAACTAATTCCATAATGATTGGGATGATACTCTGCCGGCTCTACCTTCAGACCAGAGATGGTCTCCCCAAGAAACCATTGAACTTATCTGGACAATAAGATGCTGGACTTTATGCTTTGTAGATGCTTGCAATGAAAGAATCTCAACTGAATTTGAACTGTGGTAATGCAACAAGGTGGAGGAATCCACCAGGGGCGGGGGTGATTTGGGGAGGGGTTGGGGGAATCCCAGTGCCTATAAAACTGTGTCACATAATGCAATGTAATTAATTTTTTTAAAAAGGTGGTCTCCAAATAACTATTAATTAGAAAAAAATTAAAAGCACCCTAGCCCATTTTTTTCAATAGTAATAATAATAATAAAAGGCCTGGAAAAGGAGTGTGGATTATCACCTGGGTCTGATGTGTGTGAGCTCTGCCTTTCTCACCAGCCCCACATCTCCTTTGCCTGGTTCAGGAAACAGGACTAGCAAGGCCATCCAGGAGGTGAGGCCCAAGAGCCTCCAGCCTCACCTCTGCCTTGGAAACAGAAGCCGCAAGATATTGCTCCTGCTTGGCCCTCCCCAGCAAGGCACTTCTGGGGCATGACTGGGATAGCCCAGGGTCAATCCCAGCCCAAGGGTCTAAAGTAGCAAGGGAAATGAGTCATCCATCACCCTCCTGGACTCCTGCCCTATCTCCCATTGGTTTACACAGCCGATCAGGCAGTACCTGCAAACTGCTGCACAGGACACGGGTGTCCAGGAGGCCTCTGCATAAAGTTCGGCATCCTAGTTTGAGCTGGAGCCTGCTGCCCTACAGAGTTACAGGTAATGCTGGACATTAACATTGCAAACATTCAACATTTCCATAATGAGGCTCCAGGCCTGGCCTCCCTTGGTGCAGATGCTCTCCAGCAGGTCCATGTACCAGGGACCATTCAAGCTCGAGACATAATACCACATGCCAGGGTACTTCAAAATATTCATAGGAAAAACAAGTGGAATGCAAACCTGACTTGGGGCAAAAGAATTTCAAAACCTGTGCAAGATTTTTTTCATAATACTCCTTTCCCTTGAGCGTGTTAAAGTGCCTTGTGTGCATGGGTTTCAAAAAATGTTTGCACCAAGAGAAATTTATCATTGGATTTCATCTTCCACAAGCATTTTTGGAAGTGCCCTTCTGCATGCGAGAAAAACAGAAGACTAAAGCATGATTACAGATGGCCTACAGAGAGGATCAAGGGGAAATCAAAGAGAGAAAACTAATTCAAACCAAAATGGAGGGCTCACCTGAGCCCCCCAAGAGCTGCAGGAAGTGGTCCCAGTGTCCCAGCACTTTCTAGCGGTAGGCAAGCTCCCCCAGTAACCTGGGCTACCCACTGATGAGTCTATGCAAGGTGTGCTCCATGGACCTCAGAGAAAGAAAGGGATGCAGAGAGTCCGTTGCTGCTGGGCCCAGGTCCTGGGGACCCATCTCAGGATGTCATGCCTCTGGGCGGCCTTCTGGAGAATAGGGTTGCTTTGTAACCAAGTTTGTAGGGAGGAAGTGGAGGAGGAAGAAAGGGAGGGGCCAGGCGGTCCTCCTGATCCCTAGGCCTTCTTTCGTCAACTCACTTACATAACCATCTCTCCATTCATTTATCCGTTCTCTCACCAAAGGTTTTATTTACCAGTTTTTCTGGGCCCAGCCTTGTCTTTGCCTGTAGCAATTATGTATTTCCTTTTGCAAGCCCTAATTAGGAATCTGTAATACCCTCTTCAAAGTTGAAGAGTCTCCTCTTTTGTCCTACCCTGAGACTCACTGGGCTCGTCCCTCTTGGAGGGGGGAGATGGGTGGGGGTGGCCAGAAACCTAATGGTGCCAATGGTGCCATACCCACATCTCCGCTTAGCAACACCCCCACACATGGAATCCCATTGTAAGGTTTTGCAGATCCACCCACACACTTCCTAGAGATCAAGACGAAGAGCTTAAGGTACCTGCCTCTTAGAAACTTCACAAAGTTCACAGAAGATGAAATCAAAAGATAAGTTGAATTTTATGTAAAAAAAAATTTTTAATCCATGCATGGCTAATTTCACAGTTTTATATGAAGACCCCCCCCCTCCCATTACATCCAGCTGTGTTTCACCTCGAACCTCTGTGGAAGGACTCGGTCAGATCCCGTCCATCCCTCAAAGGTGCCCGTCCACCCAAGGCCTTCACCTGGCGTCACTCCGGGCGCCTTCTCTCTCTCCACTACCGCCTCTGGCTCCCACTCGCTACCTCCATGAGCTCCGTGACAATCTGCTCTTGAAAATATTTTCTGGGGTGTATTTGTGTGTCGTTAGTGGTGGCGCAATGCTGTATAATTATCTCCCAATTCATCAGGATCCTTAACAGGCAAATGCCTTTTTTCCCCCACCAAGTTTCTCTGGCAGAGGCACCAATAGGCCTTGTTGCTACGGAAACCAGAATGTCTGTTTCTCTCTTTTAATGGTATGTTGGAAGCTGTGTATGTGTGCAAGCACACACATGGCAGATGCTCGCCTTGTCAGCTCTTTCTTCCTCCCCTACCTCCGCTGACCTGTCTGGTACTCACATGTTCCAGAACGTTCTCCCCCTCAGCCCCTACTTGTCCCCTTCCTGCCTTTCTCCAGGCTTCCACCTCCCCTCCCCTCCCCTTCCATCTGGTGCTCTCAGCTATTTCAAAAGAAATACCAGTTGGTTTTGCATGACATCTTAGAGCAGAGGTGAAATCAAAGGTAGTAGTGGAGAGAAAGCTTTGCGAATGCCTTTGACCAACCAGGTGTTTCCTGTTGGACAACTTGCAGCTCCACTTGGCTGTCTTCCTGGAACAGGGGGGCTCCTTCGGAGAAGGAAGGGGATGGAGTGAGGCAGAGGATCAGCACAGGAGTGAAGGAAGCGCCAGTCCCGGCAGTACCATCTGCTGCCGCTGCTCCTGGGCACAGAGGAGCACATCGCCACCCAAGTCCCTGGGTTTGCTTCAAGGACTGGTGGAGGCAGGGAGGGCTCTGTTGAGATGTGTTTGTTCATTGATTCCACAGCCCTTTACGGAATCCTCAGTCCATGTCAGGCGCTGTTGTAGGCTCTGGGAAGGTCCTCAGGCAGCGACCCTTGCTTGACAGCTCAGAGCTGGCAGTGAGAGCAAAGCAACATGCAGGCTCCATAGAGAGGAACCCTTACACTGGAGCCCCAGCTCACTGTTTTTCAGCTGTGACCTTCAGGAAATGGCACACTCTCCTTGGAGGTTAAGCTCCTGCTCCATAAAAGCAGAATAAGGCTCTTTCTGAAGATCGGGTCAAGTAGTGCCACTCAATCAATCCTGATTGCTCCTGTTGTCCTCATCACTGTCATGACCATCATCATCAGGGTCATCAGAGGGCTGTGATGGTGGGAAGGTGGACATAGAGGCAGGAAGAGCCACCACCAATGGGAAAGTCGGGAAGAAAGCTCCAGTACATGTGAAGGCTGGAGGTGGGGGAGCACTGCTGTATGACTCAAGCATCCCATGTGTGTGAGACAGGGCCACAGGGACTTGACTTGGCCTATACTAGCAGCTGCCTTAAGAGGACTGAGCCTGACCCTCCATTTATAAGAGTCAGACAGTAAGGCTTAAGGTTGGCACATGCAGAGCTTTTCTCCTGGAATATTGTATTCATCATCTTGTCATAACTGAGCCAATATATTTGAGACAAGCACCTTAGGCAGGAAGATGGATTTAGGCTTACAGCTTGGGAGGTTCGCAGTCCAAGTTCTGGTGGTTCCATTGGTTCTGATATTCTGTGAAGCTGGAAGATGGCTGAGGTCCAATGTCATGGCAAGCCATGCAGAAGACAGAGACAGCAAGGATGCTCTGCTCACACACTCAGCCCAGCTGTGAGGCACCCTAACTTCATAGAAGCCCACCTCCCCAACACCATCACAGGATCCAGTCTCTACCCTTATGCCATGAACCACGATTGTAAGACCTGGGAGGTTCAGCATCCGGGGACAATTGGGAAGCTGAACCCTATTCAAATGCAACAACCTACACAACATGGCCAAGCTGGGAGGCTCCAGGCCTCTGTTCACTGTGATAGCAAGTGATGCTGGGTGACCCTGGCTGGTTGCACATAACAACTGCCAAGATTGCCTGCTTTTGCCCCATCCTTCCAGTGCATTGCAGGGCACCCAGAGCTGGCCCTTCTAATGTCAGATTCAGCACAGCCTGGAACTGGTTGACACTGGTGCAGTAGGGGTATGAGATATGGGAAGCACTGGAGACCTTTCCAGCCCTTGAGAATAGGGCTGTAACATAAGGAAGCCAAAGGAGGGGTTAGCAAGGAGGAAAGATCCTGTGTGTGCACCATGCTGCATGATGAAGCAGCAGAAGCCGTGGGCCAGAGGGGGCAGAGGTGGATCCAGTACTACAGAAGCAAAAGGAGGGGCGTGGCAGTGTGGAGGCTCTGCGGCTGGCTGACAAACACTCTCTTGCTTAGAGATTGGAAAAATACCACAAGTAGCGAGTATTCTGCATACTCGGCTTTGGCCTGTTCTTCCTTTGTGTTCACAAAACGGAATAAGCGGAGTAGGAAATCAGAGCTGACCAAAGGGTACAAGGCAGTGACTGACACAGCCCCTCTCCCTCCACAGCGCTTGGTCTCTGACAGGGCTCTGTCAGGTTTAAAAGGGATGCTTCAATTTGGGGTTGCCCATTTATTCTCCCATAAGAACTTGTACCAAGCAGAGATTTTTTTCCCTGCACATTGATCAATCAACATTCTCTTTCAAAACAATGGAAAAGATTACTTCTGAGATTAGAATAAATCATATGCATGCACACATATGTTAAGGCTTATGGTTAAGCTTTAAAAGAGGTAAAATATTCTTTTTTTTCTTTTTCAAAACAGGAAAGGTTAGAGGAAGAGTGGGGTGAAATAAGAGGCCTACTGTGTGCAAGGTCAAGGGTGATGCTCTCCTTTCAGGGTGTCTCAAGCAGACTGCACAACGCCCATGTGGGATACATACACTTACGCTCTTTAGTCGCTAAGAAATCCAAGGTAAAGGCCCCGTGAGAAACCTACTGGAGGTCACGTGTCTCATCTAGGCTGGGGCCAAGAGGCACTGCCCGGTCAGCCTAGCCTCAAAGTCCCCAGCACACGTGCCTTCTGTCTTAAAGAAGGATGGCAGGACCTTCCATCGACCATTGTTTTAGACAGTTGCCATGCCGCTTTCTCTTCTCTTTCTCATCCTCCCAGGTTGTTTTTTACCCCATCTCCAGAGTCACTTTTGCCTCTCTCCCTTTCTCATCTAAATTCCAGACAATTGGTGGAGAACTCTGCATTCCATCGTTAAAAGTAAGCAAGCTTGCTTGTGGATGCAGGAGAGCAAGAATCTGTTGGCTGTAATTCCACTTTCCTATTAGTATTATCATAAAAGCTGATAGAACCAAATGACTGCCTGATTGATGAGGCTGAAGACACTGAGACAAAACAAGATGATTAATTTCAGGCAGAGAAAATGAAGCATTTGGAACCAGTGAGTTTTTTTAAGCAGCTTCATTGAGGTAGAACAAACAATAAACAATCCATATTTGAAGCCTTCAGTGTGGGGTGGGCTTTTGGCTTAGCTGTTAAGACACCAGTTAGTATGCAGCGGCCCATGGTGAAAGGCCTGGGATTTTGCTAAACTGACTATTCCCGCACAGCAGGAAGCTCATTAAATTGGGTACCCATAACACCTGTATTTTCTATCTCAGACCTGGAAGTGTTTTGTGATGGCAAATGCTAAATATTTAGATATCTATTTGAAATGAAATGGCCTCTGGCTTCATGTGCAAAAAGTAATTCTCAGTGTGGCTACCCATGGAATGCCTACTGCTCGAAAGTGAGCTGGCAGGAAAACACACAGCAAACAGAGCCCATCCAGGTTCTCACAGCTAGTCTGTGATGGACTTCCGCCACCCTGCTTGTCTTGCAGTATATCCATGTGCATGTACAGTGATGGAGCCCGTCACTCAGGCCTCAGAGCATCTTCCCCTGTATCCCCATGCAGCTGTGCACACTTCTGACTCTCCCCAGAGAATATTTCCCCAGCCAGATGTGTGCTGCCTGGCCAAATGAGACATGATTGGGAATAATTGTGACATGACATGGCCTGGAATGAAGAGCAGATGGGGTTTGAGAGCAGAGGACCCTTTGGGGTCTGATTTCAAGTGAGGGAGGCACAGCCATTTTACTGATTTTTGGCAAAAGAGTCAGAAAGGAAGGTAGCACCATTGCAGATGTGGTTGGCAACTGCTGAAGCTGAAAATCCCCTCCTGCCTGCAGTCATAAGTCATTAACCTCCATGTGTCCAGCCCTGAGGCCTGCCACCCACAGGAGGCCTAGGAAGTGACTGACAGTCAAGGCCAAGGAATTACCTCTTTAGAAACAAGTAATAACCATGACTAAGACAGACCCAATGCATTCCAGATCTTTCAGCAGTGCACCGGGGGGGGGGGGGGGGGGGCCATTAGGGGGGGGCCCTACTAGGTCTTTCAAAGGCCTGACTGCTAGTCCCATACCAATTCTGACCCCAGTTAAGTGTGAAATCCTAAGAGAGCCACACCCACCCGCCCATGAGCCTTGAACAGGGGCGTAAATCCCTTGTGATTTGAAAACTGTGTCACTCTAATCTAAGCACATGAAATTCTCTAAAGGTTTCCTCTCCATGGAAAATAAAAGCAAAGATACCTTGAGCTAAGACATAGCTTGGGACAGCCATATCTGAATGCCTGGGTTCAAGTCCCATTTCCATTCCCAATTCCAGTTTCCTGCTAACATGCACTCTGGGAATCATCAGGTCATGGCTCAAGTGGTCAGTTTCCTGCCATTCACATGGGAGCCTTGGGCTGAGTTCCAGGTTCCTGGCTTCAGCTAGCTCCAGTCTAGCCATTGTGGGTACTTAAGGGTAACCAGTAGATGGGAGCTCTGTCTCACTCCGTCTCTTCAATGCAAAGACAACTCTATTTTGGTGTCTAGTTGCCATCACAAGCTTGTAAAGGACTATGCTACAGCCTTTCCTTCTCCAGTCAAGGCTCCTTTGGTTGATTCAACTTGCTGAAACAACATGAAAATGTAAGTTCAGGAATAGATAAGCCCCAGTGCTGCTCAATTCATTCCAGACTTACTGTCTTTCCCCTCTGCCCTCTGCTTTGTCCTCAGAAGGTTGCCCCTCGGCTACCAGACTTCTGAATGTCATCGTCACACAATACAATGTCTTGTAGAACAACAATGTCAGTCTCTTCCCAGACATCTCCTTGTTCAGAGCAAAACTACCTCTTCCACAAGCCCTTTCATCCGTCACTGTACAGAATTATCCCATATACCTAATCGCTACCAATCCCAGGCATCAGGATTAGAGACTCCATGTCTCACAGACTAGTCAGGGCTAGCTGTGAACTTGGGAAGAGCTACAAGTCTGATCAAAATCAGGTTTCCACCAACAGAAATGAGATATGCCAACCTTGGCCAACACAATGATTTGCTTCTGAATATTCATTTTCCTTCCTTTCTTAATAATGTATACTCTTGTGTTTGGCTGGACAGTTTCCTACCCAAAATAAAGATTCCATTTCTATGTAGAATATTCTCATCTCTGTCTGTGTATGTGTGATTAAATGTCATCCAATGAGACACAAACAGAGGAGCTGTGGGAAACTTCTAAAGTGTTTCTTGAAGGAAAGTAACTCAACTTAGAAACATGTCAGCTGCTTCTTCCTTATCCCAGTCTACAACCCACTTGTGATGGTTGGATCTCCATCAGCCATCTTGGACCATTAATCAGTCTTACATATGGAAAGCCACAACCAAGAATAGTGAAGTAGAAAGACAGATGGAACTGAAAGTCCCTGGCAATTCCTGGGTCATCCCTGTTTGTCCCATGTTGCCTGTCTCCAAACTCACATGAGACAATAAACTTGTGTTTAAGCCATAATTTTGCCTGTTGCTTCCCACCAGTGAACAATCCTAATTGAAACAACAGCCAGTAAAAAATGCTACATTCTCAGAGCCAAGTTACATAGGTTCATTCTCTCCTGTTGAGAAATGGACAAAAGGCAGGATCAGGCAGTGAAGAATTTTGGGCTCAAACACATCTGAGTACAATTCCTGGCTTGCCAGGTACAACTGGTAACCATTAGCGAGTGGCTTTACTAAGTACCTTGTACACAATGAGTGATTCTAAATGTTTTAGAAAAGAAGCACAGAATTTTAAGGACTTAAAAATCACACAACCCAGGGATAAGCATGTGGCATAGAGGTGAAATCACCACTTGGGACACCCACATCCCAATATCAATATCACAGTACCTGGGTTGTTTGAGTCCCAGATCGCCTTCCCACTGACACACCCTGGGAAGGCCCAACTCCTTGGATCTGTGATATCTATGTGGGAGACTCTGATGGAGTTCCTGGCTCCTGGATTTCAGCTGTCTCATCCTGGCTATTGCAGGTATTTGGGGAGTCATTCAGCAGATAGAAGACCTCTGTCTATCTGTCTTTCAGTAGCTCACTCAATCTCATCTCTCTCTCTTTCCCTTTCAAATACAACGAAAATAAATCATTTCAATAACCAAACCAACATGGTCTGCATGTCTCATTTTTGTTGAGGAGGAGACTGAGGACAAGAGAGGTTGAATCAGTGTCCCAGAAAAATCTCTGAGGTCCCTTGTTGGAAGGCATTCTGCAATGGTTACCCATCACAAAGGGTACCTCTGCCCTCCAACAGCCTCTGCAACATCTGTTTTGCCCATGGTCCTGGGCCTTCTGGTCTCTGTTGGATGCAGTGCCCAGGCCCTAGTGGGAGGCAGAAGCTCAGCTCAGGCACCATGCACCGAGATAGCATTCTTTTTCTACAATGATATCATCAGCCCCATCATGTGGCATTACTTTAATTGCTGTTCTATTTTTGGAAAACTAGATCCCTAAACATAAGCCATTTTTTCTTAGCATTTTGGGGCGGGGGGAGTTACTGAAGCAAAGTACTCAGTAAATAAAGATTGATTTGCAGAGCGTTTTGTGCGAATAGAGATGTTGAATGAATAAGGTAATCTACTTTGAACTTTAGTAGGCATTCTATTCCATTTGAAAACGTTTGTGTGTGTGCAAGTGTTAATTCCCAGTATATTTCCACTGACATTAAAATCTACCACAATCTGGGAGGCCTCTGGTGGCCATGGTGGTAAAATACAAAATACAAAAGCAATTACAAGCCTGTGTGTGTTTGTTTAGCTACATAAAATTAGTTGATTCAGGCAAACTTGGCTTTACAGATTTTCCAGGAAAATGGGGTTCCTGGTTATGCTCTGAACCCTAAGTAGCAGGAGAGCTTGAGATCTCAGTGAGAGCCACAGAGCATTCATGCTGAGCTTCCTTGGGTCAAAACAACACCTACAGAGATGCAAGGGCCAGGAAACCACTGCAAAGGCTAAATAACCACAAACCGTACATTCTGGAAGTAGCAATGAATGCCAGCTTTGCCTTGTGTACTAAATAGAGAGCTAGTTCAACACTGAAATAACCAAACAAAAGCCTCTTGGTGTCTTTTCCTCCAGTACAATCAGAACGCTCAATCACCCACGAGACCCGCTTGGTGTGACCGTTTGCTCACATAACTCACCCCAGGGCGTAATTGCAGTACATAGCCATGATGAATGACTCGGAAAGAACAAACAGAATATAATAATAACTCTAGCCTGGGTTAAATAATGCTTTTTCTCCCCAGAGCACTAAGTGCTTTCACATCGATTAGAGGTGAGTATTATTATCCCCATTTGTGGATAAGGAAATAGAGTGAGAGGCAAGTTGTTTGTCCAGAGACTTAGAATAAAAGCCTATTAGAGGTAAATGATAACCTTTGACACCTCCTGTGCCACCCCCTCATCTTTCAGATGAAGAAACCGAACTCTATCCCAAGTCTGTGTCATAAGTGGCTATGTAATAGCACACCTAACTCCTCGTGGAGCAAACAACCTGGCAAGCAAACTCTTCCCATCTCCAAATCCAGTTTTCTTAGGCATGTGGAACCAACACAGAGGCCTCTCACCTAGTCATTCAAGAGTCTCATTCCCCCAGGGTTGCAAGGGTCATGGTCAGAGATGGCACCTATATACAGAATCCCAAGGGACCTTCTAACTTCCAAGAAGAAAAAGAGCACTGCCTCTTGTGGAAGTAAGACCTCTCCCAGCTTCAGACTGTAACAGTGCTCACAGTTCCTGCCTTCCTGAGTCATCTCCATCCCATAATTAAAGGTGGAACATCACAAGATGGGAGTGTCAGGCCCCACTGCTACCCTGGACGATCAATCCTTGGGACCACCCAGGGGGCTCTAGATCACCTGATGGATTGGCTTGGGGGTCATGACTAACATGGCCCAGGCATTGCTCCTGGGCTCTGGGGCTGCAAGAAACTAGGGTAGCAACATCAGGAGTGAGGAGCCAGATGCCAGGGAAGAGCAGGCAATGCACCACCAGCAACAAATAGCTGGGGCTGTACCTGCTGCTCTCAGAACCATGGACAGGGAGGAGAGGCAGAGCCCCTTGTTGCTGTGCTGGCCACTCTTCCTCTTGCCAGATGGTCTTGCCCTTGCCCTCTTTTTCAGTCTCCCCTGACTGCAGACTGGTTCTCCTATGCGCCAGAGCATCTGCCTTGCCTGTGCTAAGCTCCAATCCTCAAGCGGGTGGGACAGTGAGTGTTTAGCCTCATAGAGAAGATGCCCACATCTCCTATCAGAGTGCCTGGGTTTAACCACTGCTTTTAGCTCAGGACTCCAGTTCCAATCTAATACACACCTTGGGAAGCAGAAGGGATGGCTTAAATTAAATGAATTCCTGCCACCCACATGAGAGACGCGAATTGAGTGAGCTCCCAGCCCCAGCTTCTACCAACAGACGCACTTGGAAGCCTCCCAAATAAAGACAACTGAGAGAGAGAGAGAGAGAGAGAGAGAGAGAATGAAAGGAAAAAATCTAACTCCTCTACCATCCAATGCCTTCCCTGCCACCCCCACTTACAATCTCCCTGGGTAGCCAATGCACACAATTTTTCCTAAGCAAAAGGAAGGGATGCTTTCACGATGACACATCAGGCCCTTTTGTCTCAGATACAAGCATTCTTCCCAAGGCCCCACAGTTTTATATCAAGAATAGATCCTAGTTAGCAAAAATAGGGATAATAAAGAATTTCAATTCTAAGTCACAACATGTTCTAAGACACAAGGGCACGCATATGACATCATCAATAATTCAGATATTGGATAAATATTCACCAGGCAAGAGCCATTGTCCAGGGAAATAAAAAAGGAGATGAATGGGAAGGGGCAAGCAGCAGAATTCATCAAATTCCTCCACTCTTTTATGGCCAGACACTTACGTATGCCCCAACTTTGTGCCTAGGGTCCCCAGCTAAGCCTCCCTACAGGCTGTTTTTCGAATCTCTTAAGCCCAGTGGACTTTGTGGGGTGCACTTGGTGACATTGGCAACTCAGAGGCCCCAGACCTCCCTCCTCACCTGCCTTGAGCCCTCCATCCCCGGCAGCCTCCACAGCGGTGTTGGCACACATAACTTCACAGCATCCATGCCATGCTGTCCAGGCGCTAATCATTCATGTGGAGAGTTGCACCAGACCCTGCTCTCCTTCCCCTCTGCTTCCTGCTGTCCCCACCAGGGCCGTTCACCGCTTATTAGCACTTCAGATGGAGCACAAGCAGGAGCCAGTGTGAAAGTCTGATTAGTCACTTTTGCTATTTTCTGGAAACAGTGGTAAAAGATGAGTTGCCAAAGACAGGAAAGCTATTAGCTGCTGAAATCTGTAGATTTCAATTAACCTTATTCCTCACAGATAATTGAGAATCAACAATAAAGTTATTTGCAGTCTCCTGGAGAAAGAAATGTTCGTTTCTGGTGCCATCTTCAGATGCCAGGTCGGCAAGGCCCATAAAGGATCCACGCCCCCTGGCTAGCGTGGCAGCTGGACACGTGAGCCTGAGTCCAGGAGCCAAAGGGTTCTGGGATCACAAGGACGCCGAGTCCACCCTTCCCCCTTCCTCTACTGCTGGTCCTCTGTGCTCATGCGCTGTAGTGTCAATTCTGTGTCATTTCTGCTTGCTTCAAGTTCAGTCTCTTGCCCAGGCCAGACGGAAGCCTCAAGGCCTTGGGCACTCCCCTCCTTCTCCTGCCATCATGCCTTACTTCCTTGTTGAACCCGACCTGCAATGCCCACCTCTATTCTTCAAGCCAGATCTTCAAGGTCTGGTTCAAGTCCCAGAACACCTCAGGTTCTGGGTGTGTGGTAGGCATCGCCAGTATGAAGAGTGACCCCACAGACCTGCATACCTGCTTGTCCGTCCCTGTTATGGGAGGGACACCTGCTCTGGGAAGTCTCGGGGGGCGTTTATTCTACCAGAAGAGTCCCAAGGCAGTGCGGTTTGTACCTCACTGCTTTCCAGGTCGGTTAGTGAAACATCTCTTCTAGTTTTTCCCTCAGTTCCCCCTCTCTCACCGCAGGACACTGGCTTGTATTCATGGGACTTGGAGCCAATTCCGGCCATTCACAGCACTGAAGTGATCTGGGATCAGTCAGTGGTCCAGCTCAGCAGTTGCTCCTTCTTCTCTTGGGTTAAGATAAGTCCTTCCCAGGAAGAGCTGGGATGCTTGCTATGCTCCCGCACGTGTGTGTGCGTGCGCGTACACACACACACACACACACACACACAAAGCTACCTGCAGATCAGAGTTCACACAGTCTCAGCATCCTCCTCCCGCCTTCATTCAACTGCAACAAAATGATTCTCCCTTCAGAGTTAATTATTCGTACCTCTAGAACCCACTCCTCCCTTCCTTTGGTCCTGTGAGTTGGTTCCCTGCCTCCCTGCCCTGACAACTTTGCTGTTTCCGATCTTGCAGGCAGCGCCATCTTCTGGACACAAACTCAACTGCATCTAACAGGGCACTGTTGAGGCAAACTTTTCCCCAACACCACCTCCCCATTGATAAACGACACTGCTACATGCTACTGCGGCTCTGCAACAGTTAATAATTTATTTTTAAGTAGACATTGTAAGTGAAGAGTAAAAGGCCAAAACATAAACAAGACCTGTAAATGAGGGGAAATAAATTCAATTTTAGACAGTCTTCTACTTGAAAAATCTGAAGTGTTAACAGTGATAACTGCACTTTTACATGTTTTCTAACCTTATTTTTTTTCCTTTTAAGCAATCTCTGCTGAGAAAGTGTCAGATTTATCATCTGGTATAATAGTCGACCTTTTGCCTTAGTATAAAAATAATTAGGGACTCTTCCAAAATAAAACAGGCAGAGGAAACATAAACTGTACTGGTGATAACTGGAAATAGACATGGATTTCTCTCCCACTGGGCAAGTCTAATTATTATAGAAAAGTCACACTGTAAGCAACAGACTCTGCTCCTCGTTGGACCTCAGACATGAAAAAAAAATCTGGGTTTGTCTCCTAGCTACTCCAATAGCCAACAACTCCTGCTTCAGAGTAAATCACCGGATGGAAATTCTTTTTTTCTGAATGGAGAGTTCTAGTTGCAGTTTCACTCTTAGTGGTATCAAATTGATCATTTGCAGTTTGCCTTGCTTTGTATAGGAGTGATTATTTATTGGTGTCCTTAAGTAATCAAAATTCATAACCGCAGCAGCTAACAGTCACTAAGCATGTTTTACTCTAAAATCTATATGTGTCATCTCTTATTTAAGCCCTACAGCAATTCAAGAGATATTATCATCGTTCTCCCCATTTTAAAAATGGAGAGGGCCCAGCACAGTGGCCTAGTGGATTTAGTCCTTGCCTTGCATGCAGCAGGATCCCATATGGATGCCGGTTCCTATCCTGACTGGTCTACTTCCCTTCCAGCTCCCTCCTTGTGGCCTGGGAAAGCAGCAGAGGATGGCTCAAAGCAGTGGGACCCTGCACCCACGTGGGAGACCCAGAAGCCTCTGGCTCCTGGCTTCTTCAGATGGCCTCAAGCTCTGGCCACTGCGGCCACTTGGAGAGTGAACCAGTGGATTGAAGATCTTTCTCTGTCTCCTTCTCTCTGTAAACTCTGCTTTTTCAGTAAAAAAAATAAATAAATAAATAAATTCTTTTTTTAAAAGTTGAACGACGTGGGTTTCTTGAGTTCAATTCCTAGGTCCAGCTCCTAACTCCAGCATCCTATCAATGCAAGACCTTGGGAGCCACTGTGTTCCCGCCAACCATGCATTACACTCCCAGCTCCTAGCTTTGGCACCCAGTTCAACTCAGGCCACAGGGGCATTTGGGGGTGAGTCAGGAGATGAAAGGGGTGTGTGTGTGTGTGTGTGTGTGTGTGCGTGTGTGTCTATGTTGTATCTTGCTACCTCTCAAATAAATACATTTTAAAAAGAAAAAAAAAGCAGAAAACAAGCCCAGAACATAAAGAAATATTAAGGATATCTTTAGAACTCAGCATTATGGTCTTGAATACTTTCAACAGCCAATGTGCTATAACCAAATACATACAATATATTCCTGCTATAAATGTGTATGCATATATATATATAGATTCCTACTATATTTCTTACAATATATACCATGCATCTAAGTTTTCTAACAATATTGTATTATCAGCATGACTGTTGTCCTCATAGGACTAGTTAAAAGAGAAAAACATGAGCAGAAGAGTCACACCCAAATTCAAGCAGTTAGCAAGCTGCCGTGTTCTAAGTCAAGGGCAAATCTCTGCTGTGACAAAGCTGGCGTCTTCTCCCTGCTGCATCATGCTGTGCAAAGGCTTGTCATTCTGTGCAGCTCTAATAACCCTGACCGATCTTCCCAGGGTCGGTCCTAACAACGATGGGTGTCACTACCCATGAGTGCTTGGGACAGACTGACCAGGTGAATCCGATAGCTCTATTTCACCTGCGATGCAGCCAAAGCCCAGAGAGGGAAGAAAGCTCATTATGTGGAGATTAGATAGCTTAATGCTGCTATTATGTCTGGCTCTGGAGTCTTCCCACTATTTCAGCACTCTATTCTATGATTGACACCAAACAACTCTCTGAGCAGGGCAGTAAGTAGGATCTAGCACATGGTCCTGCAATGTTATTTCCAATAGATCTCATGGTCCACAGCCTTGGAAGGCTGTCTAAAACCAGTCACAGGAATGACAGAAGTGTGGGATAAAGGCAGACTATAAAAATGGAATAGAGAATACCTATTGGAATAGGAAAGAGCTTGGTAGGGCCAAGATGTTGTTGCTGTGCCATAGAAAATTCTGAAAAGTTCCCAGACAATAAATGATGGTTAATTTTATGTGTTAGCGTGGCTAAGCCACAGTGCCCAGTTGGTCAAACGCTATTCTAGAGTTGCTGTGAAATTGACAGTTGGTCAAGTAAATTGCCTTACACCAACCAGTTGAAGGCTTGAAAAAGACGAAACCACTGACTTTCCCTGAACAAGAAGGAATTCCACCTGCAGGTGGCCCTTGTACTTGTAGCATCAGCTCTTTTCTGGAGCTCTGAGCTGCTAATCCACCCTGCAGAGTTGGGACTTTCCACACCCCACCATCTGATGCACCAATGCCTTAAAGTAAACCTTGCTCTTGGTGTACATACAGCCCATCGAGTCCATTTCTCTGGAGGATTGCGACAAACAAATATAGAGTATGAACATGAATATGCCAGACATTGCAAAGGCATAGAGGCATGCAGCCACATGGCAGCTGCAGAGCACAATTCAACTAAACCACAGTTCAACTGAAGAATAGTTCAACTAGTTGATTGAAATGGTTCCTGCACCTCCGTGATCTGATGATATCTATCTGCCACACACAGAGACACACGCAATTTGGTTTCCATTGACACTTCCTGCCTCACAACACCTTCTTCAAGATTGGCCAATAGAAATCACGGGTTTCAGGGCTGGTACAGTATCTCAATAGGGTAATGCTCCACCTACAAATACCAGCATCCCATATGGGCACCAGTTCACATCATGGCTACTTCGCTTTGGATCCAGCTGTTTATGGCCTGGAAAGTAGCAGAGGATGGTCCAGGTCCTTTGGCTTTCAGACTCATGTGGGAGACCCTGAAGAAGCTCCTGGCTCCTGGCTTTAAATTGGCTCAGTTCCAGCCACTGTTGCCATTTGGACAGTGAATAGCAGATGCGAAGATCTTTCTGTCACTCCTTCTCTTTGTAAATTTACCTTTCCAATAAAATCAAATAGATCTTTAAAAAAGAAAAATGACAGATTCCCTTCCCCCAAGGTATGCCATACCAGTTGTCATACTCTCATATTCCCACCTTTCTCTGACCTACCTTGTCTGATTGTGAAAGACCCTCCTCCTTCCAGAAGGGAGCTCTCCTGTGCCTGAGAGTCCGTCTTGGAAGGAAACTGCACAGAGAAGCCGAGAAGGGTCTAGACAGGCCTTGCTTGCTTTCCCCACCCAGTATCTTAGCGTTGGATGCATAGCAAATTCTCCTTAAAAGCCCACAGGACAGAGTTCAGAGGGTTTCTGGGCCACTGAGCCTTTCACCTCCTCATCTGTAACCTTTGTCACAGCCTTTACCTGAGATTTGTGGGCTGCTCAAGCAAATGAGGTGAACCTTGCGAGAGGGCCTTTAGACCCTGTTTATAGCCAGTCAGTCAGAAGCAGAGATTAAAGACCCTCAGGCTTGCAATTGGCCCTTGAAGGGATGAGGGACAGTCCAGCAGGGCCCAACTTCTGTCTGTGTGGTCTAACACGATCTTCAGGCAGATGGCCCCTGACCTGAGTTCAATGGGAGGATGTTTAGTTGGCATCTGCTGCAGGATTGATGAGTCCGAGTTTGTTTTTCCTACAGAACATCCTATTCCTTTTTGCCACAATTTTAACATCAGGATTCTTAGGGATTTTCTGTCAGTCAAGGTTTACCAGGAGAATAAAGGCAATGGGAAGTGTATGGATAGATAGATGCTGGCTAAGGACAACTGGCATATGACAGATCAAGGCACAGGAGATAAACAGTAGATGAACTATAATAGACTGATAGACTAGAGTATGACAAATACTGAGATAGCAGGAAATTATAAAGATAAATAGTTTTGATTAATTGATTGACACTGATTTTGAGGAATCTGCTCATGTGTTTGTGGAGGCTTGGAAAACACACAGTTCACAGGGCTGCAGTTCCAATTCAGCCGGCAGAATTCCTTCTTACCAGTGATGATGAGACCCCTGGAGACTACTAGGTCATGAGCACATTAGTCAGGTTTTTTGAGGCACTGAATCTCTTTAAAGGCTTAGGAATGTGTGCTTGTAATGTAAGGGAACTCCAAGGAGTTCAGGAAATGTTTAATGTTTGTAAAATTGTGAATGCAATCTTAGGGAACAATTTACAACTTTCATCATATTCATCAGTTTACCCACAATTTCCTCCTTTGCCACGCCCCTCAAAACATGTAGAATATGTGATTGAATAGGAAACAAAACTTTTGGATCTAGAAGGGAATCCAGAGCTTGGCTCCATGAAACCTCACCCATATAGACGCATAATTGTCCAGGAGGAATAATTGAGAGAATTGACTCAAAATTCCAATAACTTCTCTCAATTCTCTTCAAAATATCCAGCTCAGTACATGTCTATTTTGTCTCTACTGAAGACAGTGTCAGGATTAAGAACTAGGAACTAGGAAGCTTGGCACCAATTTGGTCATGGCTCTGACCTAACCTTTACCTGACTTTACGCAACTCACCCCTCCTGCCCATTATATCACAAAGGTCGCACAAGATGCTCTCTGAGGTCCTGTCTGACTACTGTCATCAGTAATTCTGAATTGTGTCACCTGCCTGTCGGTGGCATTGCTTCAGGTCACTCTTCAAAGCTCTGGACAGCTGACATCCCCTTAGCAGTCCTCCCACCTGCCCTTCTAATGGAACCAGACAGCTATGAAGATTAGCAAAGACTGCACAAATTAGGCTGGCTGGGATCGAAATGCCTGTGTAAGAGGGGAAATGTTCATGCAATTCCAAATTACGAACCACAGAACTGTTTGGAGGAGGCATTGCTGAGTGTGTAGGAGCAGAGAAAGACCAGTGGCAGTTTTGCAGAACAGTTTGAAAAGTGTGTTCCTGATTGTTACTTTTGCCTCATAAGACTCATTAAGACTATTTAAAAGACTCTTCCACAAGGGGTAAACTGCCATCACTCTTACCAGCTACGTCCCAACTCAACCATTAGATCGACCTCACACATCAGGAAATCCGTTGTTACAAGGAAACAGACAGCTGGATGCGATGTCTTTCACATATATATATGTGTATATATATAAAATTTATATAAAATCTATATAGAGGCATACATAAACATGTTCTATGTTATATGCCATATGTTATATATTTTGTGTGTTATGTTACAAAGTAATTCATAGCGGGAGTCCTGAGACCACAGTCTTGATCCCTACTCACCGCTGACTAGGTACACATACAAAGCTGGTAGGAGTGCCAGCGTGAATTTACTGTCTTCATGTTCTGCTTGACTGGGAGTTCTTCTGTGTCAGAGGTTTTATCTTACTTCATCTCCGAATTCTGGCTTCTAGCACAATATCTGTAATACTGCAGGCAGTTAGTCAACGTATTGAAGGAATAGATGAGTGAAGGAATAAAATCACATTCTCTTAATCCTTCAATTTCTTATCTTTAATGCCTGTTCCATAGGGCGGTGTGGACAGTTAAACAAGGCGACTGCCTGTGAAGCTCTGCTCTATTATGCCAGGCGAGATCAGGGCATCCCACAGAAGCAGTCTCTGCTAACAGGCGAAGGACTGACTGTGTGTTGAGGTGCTCCTCCTTCCAGGTTATGCTGCAGGTTTTGAACTTTGAACCCAAACTAAAGTTGAATTTTCACACTCTTGAAAGAGAAGTTTGGGAATGTCACCCTACTTAGGATCACTAACGTCACTTCTACTGTCCAATGAGATCGGCACTCTGGACCATCCTAATGTCTCCAGATCCTACAAAGAGCTCTCATGCACCTCAATTATGATTAACATGACTCTCAAAACATAAAATACAAGGAAGCGAGGCAGCGGCCCAAGGAGGAAGGCAGGTGACTTGACTTGTCAGGAAGACATCCTGAACAAGATAGGTTGGATAGAATTCAGAAATCTGACCGTATCTGCAGCCTCAGTTGATAGAGCTGACTCGCTCTCCCCACCAATGTCCATGTCCTCCATCCCCACAGAGGGCTGGACAGAGCCTCTACAGAGCACGGGGCACTTCTCGGACCTACCCCTCCCACCATGTGTGTGAAATTACAGAAGTCCCGAATAGCAAAGTTAGGGTCATGGGTTAAGGGCATTCACTAACATTATCTCAGCTGGAACTTCCCCAAAGCCACTCATTTAAAAGGTTCTTTTTTGAGCTTTGTAGAGCATAAAACTGGTTATAATAATGGGTCCTCTCCTTCTAGGACTGTCCTCCAGGATCCAAGAAAAAAGCTAAGAGTGGAATGTCTCATTTTATTAACGTTTTGATTCCTTTGGGTGAGAGGCAGAGCGATTGAGGCACAGAAAAAAGGAAACAGAGTTGCCACCTGCTGATTCACCCTCCAGATGCCTGCAATCGACAGGGTTGGGTTTGGGCGAGAGCTGGGAGCCAGTAACACAAGTCTGGGCACCCCATGTCGGTGGCAGGAATACAATTTCTTGAGCAATCAATCAGTGTCTCCTGGGTTCTGCATTAGCAGGAAGCTGAAGCTAGGAGAAGTGAGTTACCAAGCCTAGGCACTCTGGTATGGGATGCAGGTGTCTAATCCAATGTCTCAACACTGAATGCCCACCCCCTGTATCCCTCACATTCATGCAGGGGAACTAAAGAGACAGTGCAATGGAGTCAGGAACTCTCTAAGGATTAGGTCTAAGTTCAAGGCGCACTCCTAACTCAGAGCTCCCTGTAGGAAATAGTTCTTCCCTGTTGGAAAGTTCCTGTACATTACAGAACAACCTCTGGTGAGAATTCTTTACAAATGGAGTCTAAACACTTTACAGTAGAGCAGTAGCGGACCCTGAATGCCCCTCCACCTTTCTCCCCAGGGCATCTTTGAATACAGAAAATAGGGTTCTGCGTCATTCCCGCTTGTCTTTGGTGTGCAGTTCATTTGTATAAAATCTTAATCATTGGCTTATTCAGTCATTGTTTCAATTCCATTCAAAGCCACTGTGTGACAGTGCATGTTTTTAATACATTTTACAGAATTGCAAGTGGTCTATTTTCGACCAAAGGATTTAGCTGAAAGGAGGAAGCGGGGAGGCATGTGTCATTTCACTGACTTTATATAGTGGTCACTTGGTGTGCTCAGTTTGGAGCGCCAAACTGGTTTGAAGGCAAATATTTCCAGTCGACCGCCCCTGAATCTTAATGTTGCCTCTCAGCATCCAGTCCAATGGGTGCCCCCACGTCTACTGTGTAACAGCGCAGGTGTTGAGGGTGAATAGACTCCAATCCTAGTTCTCAGAATAGACCTTTCTTGGAATTATTCATGGAGAATTTTTCAGCACGAAGCATTGAACTGAGACGTTAAGTCAATCAGACCAGGTCTATGTCAATCCCTTAGCTAAAAGGGTGACATGATCGAATGATCGATCCTTTGGCTATAACATTGACACTCTATCCAAGACAGTTCTTTTTAAAAAGAAATGTGCTTATGGAGAGCCTCCTGTTGTCTAACCTTGTTGAGAGGCATTTGTCTCTAGCACTGCTGAGTCATTTCTCACCCTCTCTTCTCTCCACCTGTGCTTTGTAAGTAGCCTGTGATCCAAACACAGGTGGGTTCCAAGTGGGAGATACCGGGTCATTGTCATCTTTGATCTTACAACTCAGTAAAAGAGGCAGAAAGTAACAAGCACACGACTAGTCCTTAAAAAGTTCATGGAAATGTGTATGATGAAAAAAATGCATGGAACTCCATTTTGTACCAAAAACTCCTATTTGCTTGTTAGAGCATGCCTGAATTGGATCAAATTTGATCTAAGAAGGGTAATACAGCAGCTTGAAAAGACCCCCTAACCAAGGGACATGAATTCTAGTCATTTAAAACAAGAACAAGCTTTATGTTTATGGTGAAGCTTGGGAGAAAGAATGATGAAATCACTGCTACTTTATAGAAGTTTACAGGGACAAGGCTTCAAAATAAATTATCAATTTACAAATGTATAACTCATTTTAAAAAGAAATGAGATGATGGTAAAGATGAAACCCACAGCAGAAGACAATCCACATCAAAATACAAGGGAAGAAAATCAATATTGTTTGTGTCCTAACTCAAGAGTGCTGGTAACGAACAGCTAAGGGGCGGGGTGGAACAGCAGCTCAAGTGGGCATCTCGGGTATTTGTTACACAATTCTCAACGAAAGATTAAAGTGAAGCAAACTTTCTGCTTCCTGTTTAGGAAAATGATTCCAGGCACAGTCAAAGACAGAACTATTGATGAAAATTTGAAACAAATAAAATTCTGAAGCATTTTTTCTGAAACCTGCAAAGGATTTCCAAGAGGTAAAAGTGGTCTGGGCGAGGCAAAAGCTGATTGGACATTCACCTGCTTAAATACCTGAAAAGAAGCAACTTAGGAAGGACAAAGCTTGGCTTCCGCTCATGGTTTTAGAGGCTCACAGCCGAGATGGAGCAGTTCCGCTGATTTGGTCTCTGATGAGGGTGGTGGATGGAAGAACTCCTTTGGAGAGTCACATTATCAGTGAGCCAGAAAGCAGAAACAGGTAGCACCCTGTTCATCTACCCTCCATGTGACCTTTCCTTATACAATTAACATGCTTTGATCATAGGACTTCCACCCGACAACCTCATCCCACCCATTCACTTTCGGATGCCTTTCCTTCAGCCATCGTGACTGGATGAAGCTCCAAGCTTAACCCATGAGCAGAGAACTCTGGGGATGGAGGTCTGAACGCTCAGATCCTTGTGGGACACTCCAGCTCGTACCCAAACCATCACCATTGATTAGAAGAGTGTTTTGGGGAAGTTAGTCAAATTTTTAGTAGAAAAAAAAGCCAGCTCCACCAAAGCCTCCTTCTCCACTAGGACAATGTCATGTGCATTCTTCCCATGAAACCAAGGCCATCTTGCAAACGTTTTGTGGGTAATCCCCAGGCACCCACCTTACAGTCCTGATTGGATCCTAACTTCTTCTTTTGCTTCCTGATCTCAAAAGTCTTTCAAGCTTAGCCATTTTTCCTCACTTAATAATATATAAAAAAAAAAAACTGAATTGACAGGGCTAAATTCCCAGGACCCTCAATAATTTAGAGACAGACTAACAAACAGCTGGCTTCATCATGTACAAATATGCCCTGAACTTGGTGGGACTTAGACTGCAAAATTAAGTGTATTCTTTATCTTTTGATTCCATTTTTACACAAATTTCATAAAACCTCTTGGCATAATATATGGTATACCTGTATTGCCAAAGAACAAGACCAAGAGGAAAAAAAATAAGCCCAAGATAAGAAAAATAGAGTCATGAGGTATGATATTTTCAGCAGTTCTTAAAGGAATCGAATAGAGTTGCTTAGAGAGTGGAATTTCCTGTTATTGTGGAAATTGGGGAAGACTTTCTAATAAAATGCCATTTTGAAAGAATCAGACAGAAAATTTTAAAGAACACTGAATCTGAAAAACATTTTGAAAACACACCCATTATTTAATGACTCACTAATTTGGAAGAATGATGAATCAGAGATTATTTTACAGCAGTATTTCAGAAACTGCAATTCATATATCCTTAGTTGGTCATGAAATTAATTTAATGGGTCATAACTATTTTTGATGAAATAGAATAAATTAGAAAGAATACTTCATATATAAAATGAGGGAAAGAACTATTTGGTGAAAAATTCCATGTCAAATATTCCAAAGAGTTGAGGGGAAAGATGTGGGTTAAGAAAAAAAATTGACATTTCTGACATTTTTTCTTCTTTTTAAGATTTATTTATTTTGGGCCCAGCAGCACAGCCTAGCAGTTAAAGTCCTCGTCTTGAGCACACCGGGATCCCATATGGGTGTCGGTTCTAATCCCGGCAGCCCCGCTTCCCATCCAGCTCCCTGTTTGTGGCCTGGGAAAGCAGTCGAGAACGGCCCAGTGCTTTGGGACCCTGCATGTGCGTGGGAGACCTAGAGGAAGTTCCTGGCTCCTGGCTTCAGATAGGCTCAGCACTAGCCATTGTGCTCACTTGGGGAGTGAATCATCAGACAGAAGATCTTCCTCTCTGTATATCTGACTTTGTAATAAAAATAAATAAATCTTTAAAAAATTTTTATTTATTTTTATTGGAAAGTCAGATATGCAGAGAGGAGGAGAGACAGAGAGAAACAGACTTGCAGCTCTGCCAACACAAGACTTGCAGGTCCAGTCTGGGGAAAAGGATTAATATCACAAAGACCTCCAACTTCTTGGAAGCAATGGAACTGAAAAGGTGGAGACTAGCATGCTGACTGACAATTTGTGGCTTCCTCGGGACTCAAAATAGGACGCAGTGGTACAAAACACAGGGAAAATTAGACCTGAGAAAGAGGCAAGAACTAAGGAAGAAGTCTTGGCCCCACCCAGCTAGCAGAGGCTGACACCTAGGGAAGGAGAGCTAGCCCACAGCAGACCACACTAGCAGGCAACTGATGGATTCTAGCAGCAGTTGCTAATACCCAACCTCATGCCATTTCTTCTCAGAGTTAGTACTTTCTTTAAACCACAAGTCTTTAGGAAAGTTCTTGAACCCCTGGAACCCATCACTAGTACCTAACGTTTATTGAAAGCTTGTCACGGGCCAGACATTTCCTCTACGTGCTCTGTGCATTAACTTACACATCCACATTGCAGGAACTCAAGGCAGGAATTGTTACTGGCCCTATTTCATTAAGAAGATGAAGTCATGCAATTAATAGCAGTCAGCACCTGGATTTGAACTCAAGAACTTTGACAGCAGAGATAGAGGTTTGGCTCCCTGGTGAAGACACCCCTTGCAGCACCTGCTAGCATGCATCTAGGAGGTAGTGGCTGATGTTTCACATAATTAGGTTGCCACCATTCCTGTGAGAGATCTGCATAGAGTCTGGGGTTGCTGGTTAGGGCTGAAGCAGGGAAAGGGGGCTGGTCCAGCCCTAACTGTTGCAGACATTTGGAGAATAAAACAGTGATTGGAAGATCTCTCTAGACAATCTGTCTTTCAAATGGACAAATAAGAACTTTTTGAAAAAATGAAAGTTTGAGTGCAAAGCTTATTCTTCACAACTCACTGTTTGCATTTGTTTTGGGAAATAAAGGGGGAATCTGAAATGATATTTAATGTGGAATGGACCAGAAATCTTAGTGTACTGTGGAGAGGCAAAGATGAAACCAGCAGAAAAAATCTAGGAGACCCTTGCCGCAAGGTCTTGGCAGTGATGCCAGCAGGTGTCAGATGCCCCAGAGCCTACAGGAGGGACAGGTCCCTCCTGTATAGTCCCCAGGACAGGAACTCTCACTGAGAAATTTGCATGTGGAAAAGGGTGGCCCAGGGGTCAATTGATGTGAAGAGGCACACCCAGTGTTCCAGGATGCTTGCATATGCAGCAACTGGGCACTGTGTGTGTGTTCCTTCTTCCTGCCATTTTCTGGTACTCCCGCAAGATCCCCTGAAAAGCAGTTCCAATTATCACTCCGTTACCATGATTCGCCTGAGATGCACTGCTATTTTCAGTGCAAGTGGACCCCATGACACACACTTCCCCCCTATCCCCTCTTCCATGCCTGGAACATCTAAGCCACATTCACCACCTCCTAAGATGCTTTCCACACTGGTGAGTAATTGTGTGTCTTTATAGAAAATGGATCAAGATGAAATGAATATTTCTCCATGAATAAAAAAACTCAGTGAAAATATTATTTGTAATCAAGGCAACTAAGGGCAGATGGAAGAATATGAAGTTGAAAAGAGCCATTAGTAGTCCATTCAACAGAGGTGAAAGTCTGTTAGACTAAGACAAATATTAGTTAGAGCCACATTGGTCATTTTGTGTCTTAGGAGGAGGAATGCCAAAGAGAAGCACCAGATAACTGTCCTCCCCCGGCCCAAAAGAATATAAGCTGCTTATCAGCATGGTAAGTCTATGGTATATGGTCAGCCATATTAGCATATCTTAATTGGGAATTAGACTGTCATCGGCAGAACACATTGTAAGTTAAAAATTGGGGAGACAAATAATTCATCCGAATTCCAAATGCACTTCTCATTTCCTTTCTCATTCCTTGAAGTATTCTCTTCCTTTTCCCTTGGCTTGCTCCCATCACCCTTCCTTCCTCCTTCTGTGGGCTGTCCTGTTGACTGCCATAGCCCCTGCTTTGTCACAACTGTGTGATGCATATTGTAACCATTGTTGTTCCATTTCTATCCCTTCTCTGTTTTATTATTCCTTTCTCTCTTCCACTATTCAATCTCTTTCATCTTTTTTTCTCTTTGCCTCTCTGCCCTCCCTTTTTCCTCTCATTTCTCTGCCACTCATTTTTCCAAAGCTCATTCTAGCATAAAAATGAACTTAGAATAAAGGAGTCTGGTTATGAATTCCACTAGTGTGGCTTATGCCCAGGGACTTGGGACTGCAGGGGTTGGATGCATCTCTCAGCCTGCTGTTCTAGGGTGCCAGCATTTCCTTGTCCCCCATCTTGCACACCACTAGCGGAAACGCAATGTCTGCTATCTGCTCAGAACAAGGATGAAAGGAGTGAGCTGCTTAGGACAGAGCACCTGTCTTCTGGAATACATCAGCTTCTCTTTAGACAGAATCAAGCATGCTATTGACCTTGGCTCACATAGCCTAGGAATAGGTACCCCAATTACGTCAGGATTGGTAGTGGTGCCAGTAGGTGGTATGATGGAAAGAGAATTTCAAATGAAACCAAGTAACCATAGGAATGGCTGTTCACAGATCTGGTCGGGAGATGAGCATATGGAAATGTCAAGTGTTTGCCAGAGTATGAAGTCAGTTCTCTGATACAGGCTTCAGCTTTATCTCCAAGGAGCCGATCATCTCCACTGCAGAGCCATGAAAAGAGATTAATATTTGCCAGGAGCATGACATTATTATACACTGTCTTCTGGGAGGTGGTGGGGACTGTTGGAATAATGTTTCTACAAGTTCCTGGGAGCAGGGGAGGAGGGTAGGTCTCCAGGAGTGCTAGAAAGGCTCCTGAACAGCCTTCATAATGCCAGGTTCGGCTTGGTAACCTCAAGAGACTTCTGGGACTTGGCCCAAGGAATGGCCTTCTGGTTCCCTGCTGATCAGCGCAAATGAAATTGTCTTGGACAAACAAGGAGAAACACCAGATCATAGATCATCAGAGGGTCAAGACCCCAGACTGGCCTAGGATGATTCAGAAATCCCAGAGGAGGTGCTGCCTTGCTGCACAGCAAGTTAAATTGCTACCTGCCACATTAGCATTCCATGTCAGAATGTTGGTTGAGTCTTGGCTGCTCTACTTCTAATTCAGCTCCATACTAACGCACCCGGGAAAGCAACTATACAGAGCTCGTGTGCCTGGGCCCATGCTACGCACATGGGAGGCCCTGATGGAGTTCCAGGCTCCTGACTTCAACGTGGCCCAATCACAGCCATTGTGGCCCTTTGGGGAGTGAACCAGCAGAGTGATCATCTCTTTCTATTTCTTTCTCTCCTTCTCTGTCTCTCTCTCACTCTACCTTTCAAACAGACAATATTATCTGAAAAGAAAAGATACTGCAGAGAATGTGGCAACCTGCCCCCATATACACTAGACTGCGAATACTCTAAAAATTACATGCATGTATTAAGTTTGCTTTGCACAGGGCCCTAAATGAAATTTCTAAGGCAAGTCATTCATATTAAACCACATGGTACAAGGAACAGGTGTATTTTGCAAGGGTGGCTGAGCGGGACATGCTCATGGGACAGAAATTATCCATTCTTCCCCTCTCCACCATGAAACAGAGCAGAGGCATACTCAATGGTTTCATGCCCCTCACACAAGTCCTACCGATCTCTGTGGTAGTTCAGATCTCCAAGTGAAGTTGGGTTCTTGGGATCTGGCCCAGTGTAGCCCTCTAAACAGTATAGGAGATATTTCAAACTTCACTATGTTTCTGCCAGTGAAGGGACTCTGCTGTATAGGAATTAGGTGTCCAACCAAATCAAAGATGGTGCGAAAATAGGCTCTCTCACTCAAGCAGCCACCCTCTGCGGTAGCCAAGAAGAGTAAGCCATGTGTCTTCCAATACTGGCCTTGTGGAATAAGTCTACAACTTGGAAAGACAGACCTGAAGTGTAGGGCTGGGAAAGCCTGAGTCTTTTTCTGGAAAATCTTTAGCTATATGGTTGTGGCTTGAATCATGCTCATTGAACACCTAACTGGCAGGCAATATCATAAATCATATTTCTAAGTGAAAGGTCAGAAAAGTGAAGCAAAAGACCACCCACAACCCAACGAAGTACCCAGGGAGAAAGATGAGTTTTGTCGCCTTATTGGTGACTGAACCGCCAACACTGTGTTGTGGTCATTACAGGTTATTGAGTCCTTGGTCTTGAAATTTCCTATCACTGCACCAATCCTTCTCATTTCAGTCCTGAACCAAAGAATCATAAAATTCATCTAAATGTTGGAAAATGTTTCAAGAATACAGCTTCCTACACATATGCTGAGATTCTAATAATATCAGCATTTACACTTTGCCTTTAATCTTGGCACAGACCACAGAAGCTACCATCCCAAATCCTCACCTTCATCCTCTTGATATGAAGAAGTTGCATCTTTTTTAGCCCTTAAAAAGGCTAAGATTCATAGGATTACAGTGGATACTATTTCTAGTTTAGAATAACCAAGAATCTCATATTGCCCGAAGTAATTCCAGTTTCCAAGATTCCGTAACAAAGTCACTATAGAAGAGCTCTGTCACTCCTCAAGCTAACCTAAATGGAGTGCAGCAAACATGGTCTACAGCCTCCCTCCGTGCCCCCCGCCCCCTGATCCACAGATTTAGCAAATGCCGACAACCTAAAACTCACACAACACCACACTGTACAGTATCCAAGGCACTGCATTGTATGGCATGTGAACATGCACCATGGTCTGTGTGCATAAGAGAAAGCAGGGCTAAGAGCAGGAAGACAGGAAGAGCATTTCGGGACCAGGAAAGGCAAGCAGGCAGGTGCAGCCTTGAGGATGTAGCAGCATATTTTTGAGGACCAGTCAAGATGCCTTCTGCACAAGCATTTGAAGGTGGGGGAGGCAAGGGATGAAGAGAACGAAACTGGAGAGTCAGGCTGCGCACAGGCTCTGTAGAGTCCGGATTGGTACCCTGGGGGTCTTCAAATAAAAAAGAGTCATCGGATGCCTTTGGGCAGAGCATGGACCTGAGAAACTGGGACAGGAACGAAATGACGGTCTACCTGAAGGCAGGGAATGTGTGGAAGGCCCATCAACTGTAGGTAGAATTTTGAGTCAAGAGGTAACCATCATCCAGAAGGGTGCTGGGGCCTGACTCAAATCCAGCCAGTGAGGGGCACAGAGGGCACGTACATCTCAGAGCCCAGGGCATGTGGGAAGCACGGTTTCTTTGGCCCAAGTCTTTTGTTTGACCTTGAGGCTGATGTCTCCTCTGTTGACATTACTAGAAAAAAATGACCTTTTTAAAGGGGTCTTCCCAGTATCCTCCCACCCTCCATATATCTGAAATGGCCACCAGGGGGCAAAATTACACTAACAACTGTAGTGGAGGTCGTAAAAGAAGCAAGCTGCCAAAGGGTGTGGACGCTGGAGCCAAAGGGTGTGGACGCTGGAAATTAGAACAGAATACACATGGGAAGGGGCGAGGGCCTCAATGGGGGAGCACAGGAGGGAGACTGAGGCTAGAGGCATGGAATTCTGACAGTTTTAGGAAGTGAGATGCATTTGCAAATTGGGTTAAGAAAGAATGGAAAATCACATTAAGTTGCTAATATAATCAGGGAAACGCCCTGGGAAGTTTGTTGCTGTTCCTAAATAAACATAAACTGTATATGGTGACTGTTCAGGCCCTCCTCTTTTATGATTTATTTAATTATTTGAAAGGAAGAGGTACAGGGAAAGAGGAAGAGAGATATTATCTCCCATCTACTGGGTTTTTTGTTGTTGTTGTTGTTTGTTTGTATATTTTCTTCTCCCAACTACTGTTTTACTCCTCAGTGACCACACAGCTAAACCTGGGCCAGGATGAAGCCAGGAACCTAGAACCCCACCCAAGTCTCCCACATGGGTCCAGGAATCCAAGGACGTGAGCCATCTCCCACTGCTTTCCCAGGCACATTAGCAAGGAGATGGGTTGGACAGAAAGCAGCCAGCTTCACAGGCTGTGGGTTAAGCGGATACGCCACAGCTCTAGCCCCAAGAGTCTCTTTTTATGGCCAAGAAAACCAGGTCTGGATAGCTCCATCACTGGGGTACTCATTGAGCATCTTCTAGAGACCAAGGTTGTGAGGGAGGGAGCTGACCTGCTCCCACAAAGCATTCAGAAAATAAAGGCATGTCAGAGAATGAGAGCCAATTGCTCACATGTCATTTATGTAAAGGTGAATGTGGGGAGACGTAGGGATGGCCCAGGTACCAAAAGGCCAGGGGGCCAACCACAAGGGATTTGGCTTTTAGTTTCAACTTATTCATAGGAAATTATTGCAACCTAGCACTAGCCCAATACCCACTTTGGTCAGGCCCAGAGCAAGAGCTCAAGGGGAAGCCACCAGCTGTGCTGTGTAGGGTCATTGTCGGCCACAGCCATGGTTCTAATGCCGACAGAGGAGCTGCCACCAGCCAAGGCCTGACAGGTAGCTCGATGGCACTGAACCTGCTTCCACACATGTTCAGGCCAGGATCCGTTCAGTTGACAGCAGAGGACAAACTTCACCCGCTACCCCAACACCCCCAACCCGTAGGGCAGAGTGCTGTGAGAAGGCGAGGACCAGGAAGAATTTGACTAGATCTACTGGAGAAAGAGCAGATGAGGGAATGCCTGTCAGTTCCTTATTGCTATGCAATAAACTATCCCCAAATACAGTGGCATAAAGCAATCTTCAATACTTATCTCTCAGGCTCTGTGAAGTGGCTCGGCTGGGCGGACCTGGCTTAGGGTCTCCAATGATGTAAGCTGCAATCTAGGACAGGGCTACTGCTATCTAAAGGTCTCACTGGGGCTGCACTAGCTACTTTTAAAGTCCTATCACGTCATTTATTTGGAAAGCAGAGAGAGAGAGATTTCCCATTCTCTAGTTCACTCTCCAAATTTCCACAACAGCCAGGGCTGAGCCAGGCTCAACCTGGGAACCAGGAACTCAATCCAGGTCTCCCACATGAGTCATAGAAACTCATACACTGGACCCATAACCCACTGCCTCTTGGTGTGGCATTATCTGCAAGCTGGAATAGACAGCCGAGCTGGGACTCAAACACCAGGCATCCCTATATGGAATGCAGGTGCTCCACATGTTCTTATCCACTCACACACATGACTGGCTGGCTGACCATGACCACAGCTCAGCCTGCACTGCCTGGGAGCCCTCAGGAGACAGGCCTGCCTTTTCCCAGGCAGGGTAACTCATGAGGGAGGGACAAGGCAGAGGTGGTGGATTCTGTGGCCTAACTTGGAAGTCATACTCTGACACAACAGCAGGATCGCACAGGTTACATCAGTCAGCGCCCCTCATCAGGAGCCAGGAGGTGAGACTCACAGGGGCTCACCTTGCAGAGGGCTCCCTGTGAAGTGAGCACTTGCAGGAGAGCCTGGACTCTCACAGTGAGTGATTCTCCTAACAGCAACATTTTCTCACCCTGTTTCCTCCTAAGACCAGTTCAAGAGACGCTAACAGAAGCTCGCCTATACTCACAGCTGTTACACAGCAGAGTTCATTGTCAAGTACAGGTCTGATGGACTCCCTGATCCCAGGCTGTTCTATTACATGATACTCTCTTCCTGGCCCTAAAGGGGAAAAGGAGAGAGTTCAGACTGAGAGAAAGGTGAGTGGAGCCCCCCCTTTGCCCCAGGCTCCCAGCTTCCCCTCTCCAGACCTCTGCTCACTGAGGAATGACATGGGACTCTCCTGGTACCTACTGTGTTGAGTGGTTTTAAGGATCACATAGATTGATGACAAAATTCACTGCCTGGTGCCTGACACAAAGTATGTACTATATGAATGTCTTTAAAAAAAAAAAAATCACAAAATCACCCAGGCAATCAAGTGAGCCAGCAACAGAACTCTCCCTAGTTTTACACCTGCTCCAGTATCCCTCTCGTCTGAGTTCTGCCTCCCAAACACCTGCATTTATGAGCATCCAGCCCCTAGAGGGTGGGTTTGTCTGGATGGCTTTGGCGGCAAGCAGCAGTCATAGCACATGTCCATAGTGGCTGCTGAAATGCTGTCCTAGCTTCTTTCTCTCCCACCTCTGCTGTGAGCCTTCAGGGAAGACATCTCTTCAAGCCCCCAGGGCCCTGCACAACGCCAGCTCACAAATAACCAAAGGGCACACCCATGCAGTTGTAATAAGGTTGTTTTAGGTGATGAGATAATGGCTCCCAGAGTCGTCAGGAGGGCTCTTAGAGTTTGCCTGCCCAAGCTGGGCTGCTCCATTCAGTCTGGGTGGTTGTTCCTCCCACTATAGACTCCTACCAGACGGGTGTGCAGGGGACTCACTATTTCCAAAAGGTAACTGAGAACATGGTGACCATGGCCCTCGGGAATTGCAGGGAGGAAATAGGAAGAAAATCCTGTCCCCATTTCAAGATGTGTCCTTTGATGTCAGATTCCAGTTTATTCACCTCACCTACTGTCAGGTCAATAAAGGAAAAAAGAAAAGAGAGAGGTTTGAAGGCACCAACCCTAGTGACAATAAGTGACTAGGGTTTCTAGTACATTCCAGTGCTTGCTGAGGGCCAAGGGGAATTTAGCAACACGCTTGGGGCAGGCCAAGATGAAGTTATTTTACCATAAAACCACAGTTCAATAGCATTTCAAACAAAATGCCATGCTTGCAACCCAAAAGAGAATTGCAATCATCTTACGAGATTTTCACAGGATTTCCAGATGCTCTGGCTATTTCCTAATTGACTAATAAAAAGAATTACAAAAAAAAATGGTCATGCTTAATTTCTTCAGCCTTTTCCAAGTAAAATTGGATATCATTTATAATCAAATGGAAAAGATAAAGAGCTTGATTCCTCCCCTCCAAAAAACAATAATCTGTTTTTATGAAATGACCCTGCTCTAACCCATTCACTGAATAGGTTCTGACAACATCAAGAGTCTAATGGGGCACGAGCAAGGCAGTGGAGCTTTGGCACAAGCATCCTGGCATCGCCTGTGGTTCACAGGAGGAAATTTGTTCACTTTCAGTGCCTATGCTTCTCGGACAACCCTTGTGGCTGCTCTGGGAGCGAGACCTGCAATGTCTTTCCCCAATATCTGGTGTCAACATGTGAAATGACAAAATGGGTACCAGAAGCTCGCTAGGACAAGTGTGTCCACCTCATTTGTTAAGCAAGGTGGCAGGCAGGATCCCTCAAGACTGCCTCTTGGTCCAGTAACCTGGAAGGGGTCAGTAGGCCACTTGCAGCATCCCCACCTCACAGTAAACCCACACAGCAGGCACAGAGAGGCACCTAGAGGACAGACACGCACTACTTTCCCTTTCTTGTTTGCTTGTTTTCAGGATTTCCATATTTATTTGAAAGGCAGAGCCACAAAGAAAAAAAATAGAGACAGAGGTACAGAAAGAGGGAGGGAGAATGCTCTTCCACCAGGTGACTCACTCCCTAAATGGGCCACCATGAACAAACCTGGGCCAGGCTGGAAGTGGGAGCTAGGAACAACAACCAAGTCTCTCGCATGGCAGGCAGGGGCCTGGGTACTTGTACCATCACCTGCCTGCTGTCCCAGGCCCAGTAGCAGAAGGCTGGACTGGGAGCAGTGTAACTGGGACGGAAACCAGCACTTGGATATGGAATGCCAGGGTCACAAGGAGTGGCTGAATTTGCTGCAGCAAAAACAGTACAACATGGTCATTGTTTTGTGAGAATTACAGACACAAGACTGACAGACCGTCCTCTGTGTCTCTGTACTGGCTGGCTGGAGAATGTTGGAAATCCCTGCTTCTCTCTTAATAAAGTCTGTCTTTACCTGGCCCTTTTATTCTTGACTTTTTCCCCTCAATTTTGGACTTCAAACAGAAATGCATAATGTAAGTCAAATAATAGAACTGAAAACAAAAAAAGAACGGAAGTGGCTTCTGACAAAGTTTGTGGACCCTTGCCTCCTACCAAGACACAATGTTGCACATACGATTTTTTGTCAGAGTGGTCACCAGGTCCCTCTCACATTGTAGCCCCTTAGATTCATCAGCAGAGGGTGCCACTCTGCTCTGAGAAAGCACTTGCCAACACCACCCCACTACCATCTTGCCAACAATAGTCCAGGACCAATGGCTCCTGGATGGGAGAACTGTACAGAAGCTAGGTTCACCCCAGGAAAAAACAAGGCAGTTTTTGGGGAGGGTAAGGACAAAATGGGCACCTTTCTGAGAAATAAAAACCAGCAATGTTGAGGGAAGGAGAGACTACAATAGCCCTTTTCAGGCAGCTGCTGAAATCATTCCATGATGTTTGAGATTCTGTTGTGACCATGCCTCTCCTTAGCTTACACAGAAGGTCCTCACTACATCACAACAGACCCCGAATATAATCACCACACTCCCCATCGAGAATCTCCCCCTAAAGGCATATCCAATCAAGGTAAGCCTGTTTTGCCTTCATGTCAAGCCACAATTCTCTTCTCCTTTTATTCATTTGATTTGTTCAATGAATAATATACTTCGTATTTATTGTGACAAGCCAGCTGATTCTGGGGAAACAAAGAAGGCCAAAAATCATAGAACAATCCCTGGAGGGACTTACACAGACAAGGGGAAGGCAACAGGTGCTTAGAGCCTGTCTCCAAGGTCTGGCCTTAAACCGTAGCCGCTCTCACCCTCAAGCCATCATTTCTTTGGCTTCTCAGAGCCCCGGAGTTTGGTAGGCTCTCCTGAGCCCTTTAGTAACCTGCCTATGTAATGTCTCTCCTTCCCCCTGCCATCCATCAGCCTCCAGGTTGACCACATGAACCTGGAGACAGAGGCAGGCAAGGTGGGGCCAGAAGAGCCAACTCTCCTATCTGTAACTGCAATGCCCTACCTGATGGGGGCACTGCATCTTTGGCCCTAGAGACCCTCACCTGAGCTTGAAGGAACCGCCAGGCTTTTCCCCACAACCAACAGCAGAAGCGCCGTGTGCGCGAGAGGCACAAGCTGCTGAAACTGTCCTCCACTGTGGACATTTTTCTTGATTGTTGTCCACACCAGTGAGTACAAAACAGGGACTTTTTAATAGCAGCCTTAAAACTTGAATTTCAGAGACATTCCATCCTTTTTTTGAGAGCGGGAACAGAGGCAAAATCAATAAACACTAAAGAGTAGCAGCTGCCACAAAACCAGCAAAAATATTTTTGGAAGTTTTTTTTAAAACTTGATTTTCAGAAGTGAGAGTTCAAGGTAGCCTATGTAAGTATTAGACTCATGGAACATGGTCACATTGCCTTTTGGAATTGTGAAAAGTGCTGATCTCATTGGAAGAAATAGCTTTTTGAAAAATCGCCTTTTATTTTTGTATTGCAAATTGGGTGGCTCAGGGAATGTATCTTCGTGAGCCACAGCACTGAAAATGTTTCTAAAATTTCTTGGAGTGTCTTAAAATAGGGTCCAACCCTTTTATTTTTATGTATTTTTTGAAGCAAAAGGATATTGAGTGGAAAAAAAAAAACTATGCAAGTCATCTTAAGAAACAAATTTGAGAGTCCAGAGGAAAATTCAGATTGTAGCCAGACAAGTGGCGTGTCCCCTTGCTTTATGGCAGTTCCCCATACATGCAGAATGTGTATGGAAAAGACAGAAGCCCTCAGCCCCACAGGGAGAGAGATTTACAAACTGCTCAAGTTCAAAGAGTGGGACCGGAAAAGGCAACACCTGCCGCTCTCACGGAAGGTTCCCCATAATTCACGACAGAGGAACGCAGAGTATTGATTTCTGCCCTTCAGCCTCTAGCGCTGCCATTTGTCACTGTTCAGCTTCCAGAGACTGCGTGTGGAAACCAGTGTTCGCCAAGTTTCTTCACAACACTCCAGAACAAGTCACAGAAAAAGCCCCGATCTCAGCTTCCCCAGGGCCTCCTGCTGCCTCCCTCAGCCAACGAGCCATGCAGGACCCGCCCACAGCCCAGCTTTCGTCTCCCTGGGGCGGGATCGCGCCCTGTAAGGAGGCAGCAGCCGGCAGAAACTTTCCCTTTGTAACTGGCTCCCGCGCAAATATT
Source organism: Ochotona curzoniae (assembly GCF_017591425.1). Classification (NCBI taxonomy): domain Eukaryota; kingdom Metazoa; phylum Chordata; class Mammalia; order Lagomorpha; family Ochotonidae; genus Ochotona; species Ochotona curzoniae. Next base: position 238,344 of record NW_024466810.1, read on the forward strand.
TCTCCTTCAGGTCGGGAGAATGCCTGTAAAGAACTTGTGTGAGAAGTCAGCTAAACTCTACAGATTAAGCTCCAACGGATCACTCCAGAGAGGGCCCACTTTAACGCACAGGACATAGCCCAGCATCATCCACCACTTAACACTCATTCCTTGTGAAATTCATTTAGCTAATGATTTAGCAGAACCACAGGGCTGAAAGCACTTCCAGAAGCACCTGGCATCACCTCCAGCTTTCCCAAAGTTGAGCATCTACAGCTTGAGTAGAACATGGGTTTCTCCCTAAATCGAAGTTTTGGAGAAGTGACAGAGGAGGCCTGACGTCCCACAAACAGAATGGGCGGATGCAGTGGGCCTGGCTTCAGTTCCCATGGAAAGCAAGCTGCGTTTCATAGTAATGGATATAGAGAAATGTCCAAGTGAGCTCGGGCCTAAATTATCCCAGAGTTTCCCCCTTAGGTCTGTTCATAGTCACACTACATCACACATGATAAAGTTCTTTTCTGTTAACCAGGCCTTCAAGAGCTCTTCAGACGCCCTGCCATCCTCTCCCTCTCTCTCCATCTTTCATCCTGGGATGGAGTTGCCAGCCCTTTAATCATCCCCTTGGGTTTGTTGCTACAGACACTCAGATTTCTTCACATCTCTTTGAACAGCGGTGACCCACACAGAACAGAGGAGTCTAATTCTGACTATAATCTGACTAATTCAGAATATAAAGGGATGACTGCCTCGCAGCCTCTCATGTCTCCATACACCCTGTATCACCTGGGCTTTCTCATCCATCATGTGACGCGTCTCCCTGCCCGGTCATTGCCCCCGAGAGGACGACCTCATCTCACATCTTTGACAGAGAACACTGCTATTCAGAGGGTTATCATCACAACAATTCGCCCAGAAGAAGCTTTCATTTGATGGCAGGAAAGTTTGAGCAAAATTAACAGATGTTTTCCAAAGAGGAAAAAAAAAAGTTTTTTTAGAACAAAAGCAGATGTTCAAAATGTTGAAAAGGGAAATTTAGTAAAAGGCAACATTTTTTTTTTAAAGTGAATGTCAGCAAATCAGAAACTTTAAAACAAGAAGTCCCTTGAGATTCCAAATTAAAAGTCCAAGTGTGTCCCAGATCCATGCCGTGTCCTTCCGCTACCCTGTCACGCCCACCCCTGAAGCATCTGAGTTGTAACTAGCAAAGAGAAAAGTCATGCCAACTTGCAGGAGCTAAATTTGGCAAGGTGACAACTTAAGGGGATATTTTAAAACAAGAGCAACCCAGAAGGAAGGATAGCCCAAAAGTAAGCTGACCCAAGATGATGGGTGCACCCAGAAAAGCTAGAAGTTAAACACACAAGGGATGCTTAGACCCCCTGCAGATTCTCATTTTGGGGTGCTTCAGGAACCTACAGGACCACTCGGAAAAGGGACCATTCCAGATTATTCTAGAACATCTTTTGACTTAAGAGACATACTTAAAATGCTCCAGTTGGCTCTCTATGCTTAAGCTACCCAGATCTGAGCTTGTCATCTTCTCCCTTAAATGAATTCTTCCTTCACTTTCCCTGTCTCATTTATGACCTAGCCAATCTTCCAATGCCCAGGCTTGGGACATCGTTGTGCTTCCTTGGCAAACTCACATGGCAGCCAAGACATGCCTCTTAGATTCGTCCACTACACCCAGTTCCTACTTTTTCACATCTTTGCTTGGCTGCTGCAACAGCCTCCTAACCATTTTCTGCTCTTTTCTGCTCCTGAAACCCACTCTAAAATCTGCCAAATTCATCCTCTCAGCCTACACTCCAATTGTAGCTTTTCTTACTCAAAAGCACCTCATGGGCTCCCATGATACCCCCCACCCCCCACCCCCAAATCAAAGTGAAATTCCTCATGTGGCTCAGCCCTTCCACAGCAGAGTCCCCACCCCCCCTTCGACGGGTCACTAGCTCCAGTCAACCTTGTCACCTCTGTACTTGGGTTGGCCTATTTTTCAGCTCCTTGCTTTTTTCAACTTCCAAAACATTCCACATCAAGTTTCTTTGAATACATGTGTTCGCGCAGCATACCTGGATGAGGATGAAAGCAGACTGCTCCAAAGCGGAGGCCGTTCTTACCCAGATCTAGGTGAGATATGACTTTAGGAAAGCCTTGAGAGTTCCCAGAGAATTTGTGACTGTCCTAACCTTAAGGGGGAAAAAATAAAAATAAAGTCACATGTACATTGCTTTAACATGGAGGGCTTTCGTTAAATTTAACAACTCCAGCAACATTAAGAATCACTGAGGGTTGGTGTTGTGGCTGAGTTCATAAGAATCAGATGCTGGCATCTCATATGGACACGGGTTCAAGTTCTAGCTGCTCTATTTCTGGTCCATTTAATGGCCTAGGAAGCGAGCAGCAGATGACCCAGGTTCTTGGGTCCCTGCCACTCACATGGAAGATCCAAATGAAGCTCCTGGCCCCCTGGCTTTGAGCTGGCTCAGCGCCGGCCATTGCAGTTACCAGGGGAGTCAAGCAACAGAAGGAAGCTCACACCTTTCTTTTCCTTTGTCTCTTCCACTTCTCTGTGATTCTGACTTCCAAATAAACTATAATTCTACTTTCAAATAAATTAATTAACCTTGAAAAATAAGCTTTAAAAAGCAAAAAGTCACTTACCTAGAGAGATCTTTCTCTCGGTCCCAGCTCCCTGGCTCTCCGACTACACTGGAACCACCTGTCCTTCCAGACCACTCCCTTAATGGTATCGCTCCTCCCTCTCTCCGCATCCAGGGTCTTCATCTACATTCGAATCACCTGTCTACTCCAACGCCTCGCCCCCATGGCGCCACAGCCCCACGGACCCACAGCCCCGTGGCCGCCGCCCCTGGGTGGGACGCAGCACAGCAGAGCAGCACTGCCACCCATCACATTCTACCCCAACACCTTCCCTGGGATGTCCCATAGTGTTGGGCTAAACATCTGCCAGGTGCCAGGCATGGTGCTGAACGCTGAGGGTCTGGGAGTGAGCTGTGAGCTCCCTGCCCTTGGGAACTCAAAGTCTAGCTACAGAAGCCCCAGGTGAGCTCTAATTAAAGCAGTTTGAGGAGTGCACTGCTAGAATAGGCAGCAGGTGTGGTGTCTGCCTTGGCAATGGCCCTCCTGCCAGAGCATGGGGCAGTCAGAGTCTCCTTTCAGAGCCGATGAATGTGCTGTCTTCCTAGGAGGCAGAAACCAGACTCCAGGACTCTCGGGAAAAATTCACAGCATGTGGACAAGCACTCAACAGACATAGTGTCAGCAGTACAGGGTCTTCAGAAAGTTGGTGGAAAATGCATGTGATGAAAACACTGTGCATGAATTTCAATTGCTTTTGCCCCAAAATGAACTTTATCTTTTGATTCCATTTTCCACAAAGTTTTTTAAGTACCTTTTAGGTTCTGGGTCCAGGATAGAGAGCGCATAAGCAACAAAGCTTGCAGCAGACCAGTTCAGCACTCTGAATTTTATCCTCAACAACGCAGAAGGGCCCAAGAAAGGGTTAAAAGGAGGGAAATGCTATGACCTCATTTGCATTTTAGGGAGACAATTTCTTGGCAAGAGTGGAAAATGACTTACAGCAGTAAATTCTTAGGAACCTATGTGACTAAGTAAACATTAATAAACTCTCGACTGAAATCCTAGCAAAGGGAGTGGAAAGAGAGGGAAAGAGCATAGAAACTCTGGGGAGAGGTCAACAAGATGCCTTTGCTAATTGTGAAAAATAAGGAAAAAGTGGGAAGCATGCATGACACCTGAGTTTCTGGCCCCCAACTCCAAGCTGGCTGCGGAGGGTGGAGGTAATTATTTCCCAAGATGGAGGACAAAAGGAAGGAGACAGGGGAGAAACCCAGTGGGTTCAAGTGGATTTGGATCCAGGAAGCTGGGCTGAGTCAAGATGCAGATTTTGGGTGGAGCGGAGAAGTGAACCATGAGGCGGACAGGCTGTAATCTAGAGGCCCAGTACCCCAGTAAAGCCACCTTTACCCCAGAACTCTATGTTTTAAACTGGATCACGTCCTTCTAGGCATATTTATCACAGTGGAAGCACAGGATACATTTTACTGACCAGCTCATCCATCTAATCCTATAATCATGCAGACGGGTAGGGTGGAGGCCTCTGTGCTCCTCCCTTGGGCTCCACAAACAGCAGGATGGAACCTGGCAGAGACAAAGGCTCGAGACATCTGCCTACAAGGAGGTGGCAAGAGGGAAGGTATCAGAGGAGAAAGGGAAGTAGGGGAAGAGGTTTTTGCTTTTTTTTTTTTTTATGAAGCTGCCATCCACATGAAGCATGTTATCCACAAGAGAAATTTTCCAGGAAAACAAGAGGGAAGTTAAAGATCCAGGGAGACAAGAAATTCTGTGGAGCTCCCCCAAAGAGGCATGAGAGCTTGTGATTTTAAGAACGAGTGGTGGCAGGTGTTAGCTCAGGAGGGCAAGGTGGCGCTCATCCTCCTGTATAGGAGAGCCGATCTGAGGAATGAGGGGCAGACTAAGGGCCAGGGAACCGGGAGGGGGAGAGCTGAACACTTAATAATTGTCGGCATGTGACTCTCCATCTTTCCAGGGGCTCTGCCAATTATTAACTAAAATGAGAAGTAAAGAATTTTAATTACTTGGGGGAGAAAATTAGTAGTCAGTTCCAGTAGACTCCGTTGAAACAAATTTCGTGCCTTGCCTTAAGAAATCTGAATTTAAGTATTACTGCAAGAATGGTTTTACTGTTTCACTGGGAAAAAAAGTGACTAAATGTCAGATCAATGCGTGTAAACTAATTCACTCAAGAAACCCAGTACTAGAATTCTCAAACTTTTACAACCCCTCACTCACTACTCAAGAACCCCTGCAAAGTTCTAACCACCCAAACCAATGTCCATTCTATTCCTTCAAGATTATAAACACATTATTCTGTATATACACTTTATAAGATCAAATTTAAAATATTCAGATCAAATTTAAGAGTAACATTTCATAATTTCCCAAAGCCTGAAAATCGGTAAGGAACTGAGTCATTCAAGGCTCTTTGGTAAATGGAAATGGAGCCATTGACCTGCTAATATAAGTGAAAGAATTAAGATTGATTTTGGACTTCAAGATTTAAAAAGAAAACCCCATTTTAAGAATGCTCAATTTACAAAATTCGATTTCCATATACAGGTATATCCACAGACATGCTGGACATCACGTGGTCCCACACAAAGGGGTAAATTATGAATGTGAACAGGGGAAAACCATTTCCATGCTTGGAGGTAGCTCTGTCTTTAGAATGGGACCCACAGATTTCACCCCAAATTCAGTCAGTCCCATTTCCTCTTCTTCCTGAAAAGGGTCTTCAGGGACAGCAGGGAGCACTAGGTTTCAGAATTCAGACTAACTCATTTCTTATAGAAAACATGTTTCATGATTATTACACCCCTACATTAGATTGCAGAAGTCTCCCTCATGGATAGCATAAGTAAAATAAGTCTGAACTCTCCCTGTGGAAAGATGCATTCCAAGTTCCAAACAACCCGCTTTTGGAAACAATTCATTGCTAAGTTGGGGGAGCTCGGGATGCTGCTCTTCATCTCCTCTCCTGCTTTGTTCAAGGTGTGATAGAATCCCTCTCTTGCCCTGTGTAGGCAGTCACTGAACAGTGAGGGCTCACTTTACAGGCTCTCAGAAATCAGCAGGCCACCAGAAGATTGAGTTTGAGCCTATCCTAAGAAACCATACGAGGACATCTTTTGCTTTCTGGTTGTTTCATAGCCTGCACCTCGACACAACCATCCCTCCTTGCTCTCCCTGACATCCACACTAACGGGCCAATTGGGGAAACTGCACTTGAAAGCAGAGAGACTGTTGGAATGGGTCTTACCTGCAGTTTCCCAAATGGAAGATAATGAAGGTTTGGGGAAAAAAAGGAGAGGAATTTGGGGCAAGGTTGGCTAGTAACAGGTGCAGTAGAGGTTGAATCCAGAGGGCCCATGGGGTGGAATAGGGGCATGTGGAAGGGTTGAAGACCTCAAAATCTGTTTTCCCCTCCCCAGCTCCCCTAGGCTGGGTGCTCTCATGTCCTTTATTCCCCTGCAGAGCCTCTCCAAGATACAGTCTAAGCTGCAGGAAGATGGAATACAAGTTTGGGTCATCTCCTATTCCACTTGTATCTAGGTGTGGCAGCCAGCATCCTGCAAACTTATCAACACATGTCTTAATGGCCAGAAGTGAGCCCCACAATTCCTCTTAGAGCAATAGCACTAAGAAGGACTTCAGAACCCCTTTCCCTCAATCTCCTTGATCAGTACCCATCCTTCCTGACCTCCACGCACCCTGGGAGTAGTGCACTGTGAATGAGTCACTCCTCTCCTGAGTCTACGTCACAATGCTGAGCCCTCCAGCCACAGATGTGAGACCGGCCTCCTGAATCATCACCTGAACCAATTCCTTAATCAAATGTCTTTCAGTATGCACACAGCACATTGGTTCTGAAGAAATTTCATCCTTAGTCGCCAGGTTTTTTTTAAAAAAAATTTATTTATTTGAAAGAGTTACAAGTCACAGCAAGACAGAGAGAGACATACACAGACTCAACATGGATGGCAGAGTTCCAGGTACTTGAGGCATGTTGCACTATTTTCCCCAGGCATCCGGCAGGCAGCTTGATCAGAAGTGGAGCAGCAGGATATAATCCATCACCCAGATGGGATGCCAGCATCTCAGACAGGGCACAATGCTGGCCAGGGTTTCAAGAGGATATACCATGGCTAGTACTGGGAGTTCACTGGAGATCCTGACTAAGCAACTGCCAACTCCCTGGGGAAGGCACAGAGGGAGAGTCAGGAGGTTTGATCCATGACTGAGTGTTTAACAGGAGGTAAAGTGCTCCAGGAGAGCAAAGGGAAGGTACAAGAATTTTCATGCTGGTATCTCATATACAATGCAAGATATGATTGAGGCCTCTAGAAGCTATCAGAAATCAGTGCAGTTACATGCATTGATTTAAAATATGCTGAGGGCCCAGCACGATAGCATAATGGTTAAAGTCCTCGCCTTGCATGCACCAGGATCCCATATGGGAGCCGGTTCTAATCCTGGTGGCCCCACTTCCCATGAAGCTCCCTGCTTGTGGCCTGGGAAAGCAGTTGAGGACAGCCCAAACCCTTGAGATCCTGCACTCAGGTGGGAGGCCTGGAAGAAGCTCCTGGCCCCTGGCTTTGGACTGGCTTAGCTCCAGCCATTGCAGCCGCTTGGGGAGTGAACCATCAGACAGAAGATCTTCCTCTCTGTCTCTCCTCCTCTCTGTATATCTGACTTTACAATAAAAATAAATATTTTTAAAAAATAATAAAATATGCTGAAATCTCATTTTCATTTGGTGCTTTACTCTGCAGAGCTGTCTTATTCAAGGTCTTCCAGGACCAGAAGATTACCTGCTTCCATTGAGACCATTCATATCATGCTGACTTGACCCTGGGTTGCACAGTCTCTCTCCTGCTCTCCGACTGCTGTTGCCAGACCTTACTGCCCACCAAAAGCACTGACACTTCTTTCACTCATAAAGCCCATGCAGGGAGGCCTTGGTGCATGAATAAACGAACTGCAATGTGCGTGTTGCACAGCTTTATGAATCAGTTTCTATTTTGAAGACACTTTAGCAGAACTTGGTATTTCAAGGAAACTTTATAAGAATCCCTTTTCTTAATAGCATAAACCATACTGACTTAAGATCATAATCTCTAACAGATTAGATGATGAAGTCTCATGTTTTTTTCAGAATTGTTTCATTACTGCAAGATAAAACTATGTTGAATAACTTTCAGCTTTATGAATTATTGTAGAAAAGCTTAAGTTATCATAAGATAGTAGCTTAATGACTCAAATCAGTGTCAAATTATCCAAAGAAAACTGAAAGACAACTCATTAGGGGCACATTGCTATTATCCATATTTTTCTAAAGAAAAGAAAACACCCACACACTGTGAAGGGAATCAGAATCTGTTTTTAATATCCCTTGAGTTATAAACATTTGTATCAAAATATTTACAATTATAGTATAAGAAACAATCTATTGATGAAGAAGCCAAATACAGTACTAGAACACCCCACCAATGTAATGCAAATTACATGAAACATAAATGTCACAGAAGAAAAAAGTAAAAGACAAGGGAATGTATGGTTAGTTCGGTCATGGTTCAACTTTTTAACAAAACAAAACTAATTTTTCAATACTTTTAATACGTAAATATGCTTCTGCACTAAACAGAATGTGACTGCACTACAGTCATGTGATAATGACATCAAAGTTATAAAGTTCAGTCTCCCACAGTTTTTGCTGGCCACTCTCTCTACCACAGCCCAAGTAATTTAGTGGCCTTTCCTCAACATTCCCTTAACCAGAATAAACATAAAGAAAATGTACTTAGTAATAGTCCCTTTACATAAATACCAGTAATTATGGTATAATAACTTCCCAAAGAAACAAAGGTCTGTAAGAAGCATACAAGGAGAAAGCTAGAGGCAAATAGGCAAGATGCTTCAGATTCTCCCCAGGGGCAGATCTTCTCAGGGTGACCAAGGAAACATCTTCCTCAAAACACCCTCTATGCAGAATCTGAGATGATTTCAAACAGCTGCCCCAGGGCAGGACAAGGCCTGCCTAACCAAGAATGACTTACTACTTCCAAGCCCCGTTTAGACATGCTTCTGTAGGCCCAGATGGTTCAACTACCATCCCACTGGGTACCTCAGACTTTTTACTGTAAGAAGAAAAAGGAAATATCCGCCCATCACCTACATTTTTTTAACTGATCTCATGGGATTTTCTCATTTTCCTGGGGCAGGCACTCTGTTCTTCTTGTGACTGAAACATTATGATTAATACGTCGCAATTACATAGCACCTTTCACCCAAGGATCTGTTGTTTGGTTTTGGTTTGTTTGTTTTTAATCAACTTCCCGAATTGCGATGCCTCCCCTGTTAAAACAGGGTAGGAAAGATCTCTGAGAGGTGAACACTGTCATGTGGCACAGCTAGCTGTCCCTGAGCCTAGAAGCTTTGATTCCCAATATGGATAACTAGACAAGCGACCTCAGGAGTTTACCATATAGAGGAAGGGTAACAGAATCCTGTAACAAGGGGATGTGTCCACCTCTCTCCCATTACAGACTTACAAGAGACATCAACGGCACTGAGGGGAATCCTAAAAACATAATCCTAATAGAGCACTGGCAAGACTGCCCCTTGGCGCTTAGTTTGTGCAGTGCCTTCACCACGGAATTGGCTGCAATTGGCTCGAGGAACTCTAGAAGAGCTGGCTTTGCTTTGAAGCAAGGGGTCTAGAAAAGCTCACGGCAAGAGATATCCACAAAGGACAGCTATGTGTGAAGTCTGGTCTGGGTTCTGATCATCACCCAGGCCGGCCTTCCATGGTGAAAAGTTCTTGGTTCAGCTAATCCATAATTTGGCCTTATAAATCACCTCTCTTCCCCCTGTTTTGTCAAAAATGCCTCTGAATTTTACAAAACTAAATAAAGTCCTGTTCTTAAAAAATAATAAGCCAATGGCTCTCTGGCCAAAGGCGTTTTTTGGCCTTTCCATCGCTGCAGACTGGAATGTGATGCTTGACTTGGGATCAGAGTGCGGAATGGCTTCCAGGCTTCACGCATTCAGCACAAAGACGAGAGGTGCTCTTACCAAAACTTGTACCGCTATTTGAACTTGGTGTAGTAGGTTTGCAGGACCTCAGTGCGTGACCCAGAATGCACCCTTGGAAGTAGAGCCAGTGTTGCAGCAGCTGACGGGCCCCAGGTGGTGTGTTTAGCTAAGAACTACAGAGGCCAAGTCTGGTGACCGGAGGGAGGCTCTCTGGCCTGCACGATGTCCTAACCAACCACGTGCTCCCACGAGCTGGGGCTTGACAGCAGACAATATCCCAACCAGAGTTTGGGTGTGGGCCTTTCCTCCCCCAATCCTTTCCCTCCCCCCTCCCCACTCTTGTTTTTCCTGCACAACAACTTCCACTTCCCTCCCAGATTTGACTGCTTCCTCCTCCCCACCCCCCAGGTGCCCATACACTTTTTCAGCCTTATTTCTTTCTCAGGACCAAGTAGAGAATACCAACAACAAAGGAAAAACAGAAGCAGATCCAGGTCAGGATAAAGGAATAGCCATGATGACCGTTGCTACCGTCAAAGAACCTGTTTTGCTTAGAGACGTAACGGTTAGTGTAGATGGAGGCTCCGATCAAAATACACAGCCCTGCAGAAGGGGAAAACACATTGTTAGGCTTTCATTATTTTAAACATTTTTGCTTGTTTGACTTCAACATCAAGAAAAGGCTTTTACAAGTGTTAAAATATCCCACCTCCCTCATTGGCAACTGGGAAATAAACTCTGCAAATTGGCCCTGAATAGGAGTCTGGCTGATTTGCCCTCGATTGAGCTTGGGGTTATACCAATGAATTCAAGATGGCTGGGTGCTCATAATTGATCTGGTCAGAGTAAAACACAGGTCCTCCTTGATACCAGGTCGCTTGCCTGAACCCCAACCTATCTAGGCAGGTTACTCAGGGTTATAAAGGAATATGGGTTCCCACCACATGGGGTATACAAAGGGAGGAATGGCACAGGATACAAAGGGAGACATTCGTGGGCACTGGGGCAATGCTCCTGTCTGTATGAGGACTCCCATCTTGCTGCTTTTTTCAACCTTTGTGTAGATAATGGCTAGCAATGGGTCCCAGCTGCTTGGTAGCTGCCCAAGAACACTTGTTTTAGACAGTGAAGCAGATGAGGGGTCTTTATCCAAGCAACCATCCATGGTTCTCCACAAGGGAACAAATAACCAGAGGAGAAAAGTGCACAAGGCAGGACCACTAAGCCATGTGCTAACCTGCATGTGTTACTAGGCACTGCCAAGGTAGAGTCCCTCAACAGCATCTGCTCTGTGTACCAAGCCTGCCCCAGAAATACTCACAGCACACCAGCATGGTGGCCCCTGTCAGGAAGAAGCGATTTCCCTTCTCCAAGGTGAAGAGCTGGAACACGAAGACAAGGAGGGAGATGACAGAGAAGATGATGGAGAGGATCATGAAGGCCTGTACCGCCTTGATAGCTCCTATGAACACAGAACAGGGAGAGCAAGGGTGTTAGACACACCAGGAGTCATGAGTCCCCACCATGACCACCCACGTGTCAGCCTCACATGCTGTTGTTACATGTACCTTCACCGCCATATAGCAGGCCTACGCAGTTACCATTGGTACAGTCTTTCCAGAGACCTACGGATGAGCTGATGGTTGAATTTGCAACCATCCAGACCTAAAACCAGAAGGACACAAAACATTGATTAGAAATGGACTCGCCGTTGTAAAGGGAAACAGAGAAAATAGAAAACTGGTTTACTAAATCTTCATCACTTATATCCCAATAAATACAAGGCTGAGAGTCAGAAGAAATAAAATTCTCAAACTTATTTGGGCTTCCCATTTCTCATAAGCTGACTACACACACACACACACACACACACACACACACACACACACACACACGCACAATTAAAACAGGAAGTAATTCACACATAATGGCTCAAAATTCTAAAGTTCTAAGAAACAGAAACTCTGAGGAAATTGCTTTTAAGGGTGAAATCCATGAAAGGGTACTTCAAAATATTTATGGAAACTGGAATTGAGACCTAAGTTTATTTGGGAACCAAAAACAAAGTTTGGAAATATATGCACAGTGTTGTCATAATGAACATTTTCGACAGCATGTTGAAGAGCCCTGTGCACTCTGCCATGACTGCTTCAGTTAAGGTCATGGCTAACAACAACAACAAAAAAAAGTCGAGGGAAAATGTCCAAAGAGCAAAATGGAACCACAAGAGCTGCTGGGAAAATAGTAGAGTCTGAGTGGTCAGATTTCCCTCTGAATGGAAGGGTCGGACTTTGACCGTCACTGCAGCACAGTCATTTCAGAGTGAAACAGTGCAGCAAGAACACCTGAATGAGGAAGAGTGACCAAAGGTATTCCCGCAGCCCTGAGCCAGCACCCCTTCCTGCCCAACCTGAGGGAAGCAAGTCCTCTGGGAGAGCACAGCCAGGCAGGTGCTGTCCACATGCACGCACGTGCATGCTCACACACAGAGCAGAGCCATCGACATGCAATTACCCGTTCTTCACTCAACACACAACTGCGTGCCAGGCCCTGTATTAGCGGCTGATAATTCACAGATAGGAGGTGTGCTGGCATCCACTCACAGACTTTGAAGAAGTTTATCCAGCCTCTTATCCAGAGACACATAATGTTGGCAAACAGAATGGCGAAATTACAAAATCCCTGGGAGGCCTCATGGGCAGGGTGGTATCTTATCTCAGTTAGGCTTAAATTAGCCTTGCTTAGGATCCCACCCATCCTTTGCTAAGCTCTGCTCCTCTCTGAATTCGAAAACCATTGATGGTTTAACTCTGGCAGGGATCTAAACAAACTTGGGAACCATAATTTATCCCCTTAGTAATTGGGGACCTATATTTTTTAAGTCCAAGGTGATTTTTTTCCCTCCAACCCCCCCAATCCCATTCCACCTGCCCCACCAGCCAGGAAAAGAAAAGCAAATTGGGCATTATTAACTACCACTAGAGGTCAGAGCAGCCCAAGGTTCAGACAGAAGCACATGTGGCTACCTCTGTAGAGTATTTTTGGTATTTGAGTTCAGTAGCACAAGGTTAATCTGGCAATGAATGAATTCAGTAGACCCAGGCTACTGAATTCACAGGTCTGGCAATCAAAGGCTCTTTCCTTTCTCTTCCACCCTACTTACTGGTTCCTAAAGGAAGGGACACACCGTATCAGCCACGAGGCTGTCCTTGTCTCTCAACAGAGCTTGCTCTCCTACCTGGAATGCTCCCTCCCACCACCCACTCTTCACTAAGAAGACCCATCTATCTACCATCCTTTTCTGGATACTAACATCCTGTGGCCTCTGAACAGCCACAGCCCCTGGCGTGATCCCTCCATGAACATTTGCTTTCGTCACCTCATTATTTGGTAGTCAGAAGTGAGAGCGTGTGTGAGTGTATGTTTTCCCAGAGCTAAGCCAGATGTCCTCACGGGGTAAGGGGTGTGGCTTAAACATCTCTGGCGGCTCCTTCTGTAAATATTCAGCAAATTCCTCAGCAGAAGGACACAACTCACATTGGCGATGGTCGAAACAAAGAGCATAACACAGGTGGCGATGTGGACCACAAAGATGGCAGCCAGTAACACCAACATCGTGCCTTGCTTGGTCACTTGTGAGTGAGGAAAGTTCTGCAAAGAAGACAAACAGGAACACAAAAGTTTACTGACATGCCATAAGATGATTCTCTCTTCCACAGAGGTGAACTTAACGTTACAATAAAAGCCATCACAATTCCATTATAAACCCATAAAAACCACCTTGGTCCACCTCACTTCTAATATGTCCACATCCATATTCGTCTACTTACATATACCTAAATGTAATTCTGCTTATTCTCAGGGAATTATATGTTCATTTCTCTAATATAACCTATTGCTTTTATATCAATTATTACCATGCTATGTGTTAGTGTTTTAGAATCCAAAAACAGGACTTTGGTTTTTTGTGTTTCAGTTTTGTTTTAATAGTGTGTAATTTCCAGGTTTCTGTGAAACGGTGTCAGATGAACTTCCATTTTCCACTAGGGAAGTGCCCAGGCTCCTTCCATCCAACTGCTCAGCCAGCAGTTTTAATAGCAGTGAAGGCTTTTTCAGAATAGCAGCTATTACTCAATGCCCATACACTGAACAGGCTACTAATTTGATCCCAGGTGTGATATAAAATGTGATACACAACTTTTATTATTATAATGCTGTTTGGTATTCAATAATTACAACAACCTAATTACAGTTTAATGGTCCGATCACTCCTGATTGAACACTGCAGACTACTGTTATTACACCCGAGCCTTTGGGCTGTGGGTGCCTTGGGGCAGGGAAGCCGCTCTCCATCTGGGACAAGTGTCACGCACACCACAGCCCAGTGCGACAGTTCTGGATCACCAGGGGTGTACAGCTTGAGTACCATCAATTGTCACTTTCTACTTGTGCATGACAGCTACACAGATGCCAGTCCCTCAGGACCTGATACAGAAGGCAGGTAAAGGTGGGGCGTGTGGCTGGGAGACTGGGAACTAGTACAGACTAAGATGTGCACGGAACAACAAGGCATGCTAGCCATCGTTTTAGCAGTTTGGTAACTCACTGATCAGAACTGCAGGATGTGAAGGCAGGATGAGAGATGCACATTGGGAGGTTCTTAGGATTGATGTGGGCCACAGAAGGAGCACTTGGTCATGACCCACACAGCTACAATGCAGGGCAGCTGAAAGGCACATGAAAATGGCAGGGCTGGAGGTGACTTGGCCCTAGCCAGGTGGATGAGTGGATGACCTCACCCTTGTGGGGAGGAGGCAGCTGGAATCATCCTGCAGGTCCCCTTCTTCTCTCTCACGCCACCTCATTTAATTGATGCTTTGGAGTACATTTGCACCACTTTCATGCCACGTAGGTATTATTACAGCATACTGATAGCATCATTCCAACACTTCAGGTGCCTTTTATCTCCTCTTGCTTTCCCTACCAGGCACTCAAAATCTAGAATGATGTAACATACACCAGCATGCCTTGTTCTTCCAGCAAGGCTCTGGCTTCCATTGTACACCGTGATGCTCACCAACAAGCCCTTCCCCATCTGAGAACACCCCTCCAACACAGGCTATTTTTAAAGAATGTGTCCAGTGTAACCGTAAAAGACAAAGGTGATAAAGTTGATCCTATAGCCCTGGCAGACGGGGAGAGCTTGGAGCTTTCATGGCTGCTATTAGTGACCACCCTGGCACATTCAAGTTCATTTTTGCTTTTCTCATGTGTCTGCATACCTCCCCAATTTTCTGCTTGAATTTAATACACAGTGAGAAAAGGTCTGTGAATCAGAACCAGATTGAGTTAGAATTGTTATTTCACCTCTGTTTTCATCTTCTCTAAGAATCAGAGGGGAAATGAACTGGATCACATATGGAGAACACCCAGCTCAGTACCTGGCCCATGACTAACAGTGGGGCTTTTCTGGTCACAGTTATTATCACTATTTTTCATCCATGAGCCCAGGTAGCTGCTCCCAATACCACTCAGGTACTCAGTCACCAGGCTTTGCTCTGTGAAGCACAAGGAGGAAGCCACCTGCTGTGCATCTCACCAGACGGTGCACATAAACTCATCTTCGTCCCCTCAGAAATGATCAATCTAAACCTTCTCTCATGAGCATAGAAAGGCCTAGGAACACACCCCAGGAGCGACCAGGAGAAAGGACACTCTTCTCAGCTCATCCTCCTGAGACCCCATACCTCCACATCACTCCATCACCATCTTCTTGCTCTGCCTAGGCAAAGGAAGAAGCTGACAAAAGGCCTTTGAATATTATGTAACCAGTATCTAGGTGGAATCCTCTTTGGGCACTTCAACTGACTGTCTTATTGCTTGGGCTTCAAGTTTACAAACCTACTGCTTCTAAGAGTGGGAATTCATTAAGGGGGCAAAGAGCCAGATAGAATACACCTCGGGAGGCTACTTACATAAGTACCAGGAAACACTGCGAGTTCCCTTCCCAACAGGCTCTGAGGGATTTGGCAGCTTTTCCTGTCTCCTTGTACTGCTCTGAAAACCCCTCTCGTACAGCCTGACTTCCTACCACTGGCATTCAGTCTCCACTTGGACGACCTCTCCCACTGCATCTCCACTAAGGCCTCTCCATTGGAACCCCCTACCACAATCCCCCAGGGCATGTGAGCTGCTGGCCCCATCTCACCTCTGATCCAAGCCAAGTCCCACCTGGTTGTTATTCCCCACCCATTGCAGGCTGGAGGAGTGGGTGGAGAAATAAAGCGTAAAAGCAACCCTTTCACCTTGGAGTTTTGTGATTGTACTGTGTCTTTCTACCATGAAAAGAAGCAACATGTTTTGGATTAGTTAGTGCTTTTACTGTACACAATTCTCTCTGCTTTGGCTGCAGTCAGAAGTAGAAGTTGTTTAGCTGGAGCTATTGCATAATACTTTAACTTCATATTTCCACTGTCCCAAATTTGTCAGGTATTATCACTGTCATCCACCATGATTTTCCTTGGCTGTCCCTCAACACATTTGGAAAAAGAATGATCTAATTTTTCTTAAATGTTGCTGCTGAATCATTCCTAGTTACCCCATCTGTAGGAGAGAGAGACCCCTGGTACCTACTGGATGAGTGTGTGGGATCCTATCAAATAGCAGAGTAGAAAGGATATAGACAACAGAAGGTCCCACACTCTACAGACGTGGTGATCTACCCATCCATGGTGATACAGCTTGCAAACAGTCTCCATCCCTGCCCCTGTGGGCATCTGGTCTCATTCAAAAGCGCTGAGAAAAGATTCTCTGGCATTTCTATCACTGGAAGTATTGGCTGTTTCAACTTTCTTAACAGTGTATTTACTTCACTAAAATAGTAATAGACATCTCCCTCATACCTCTATAAATAAGTGCCTCTCTGCGATGGAAAGCATGCCTTCAGTCCTAACTGGGTAGCTCAAACAAGGAGGCAGCAAATGATGGTGCTGTGATGCCGACCACTTCAGTGCAACACTTGTTTTGCAGAGAATCTGGTGTGCTGGGCAGTCCCAAAGCAAGCTGACACTTGTTGGGAATGTCCCCAAGCAGCAGCATTATCGGTGCTCTCTTTTCCAACCTGATGGATAAGCCTGCCAGTTCCTTTCCCACACCTGTCATCTCTGGCTTCTGGCCATGTTTCTTCTTTCCTTCCCACAATGCCTAGGCCACGCAACAGCCATGGTTTCTATATGTTCCTATCTCTAATGAGGGCCTCACCACCACAGGCGATCCTGTATCTGAAGTTCTTTATTCACAGGAGTTTTATTACAGTTAGTAAAAATGACCTTGAGGACTCAAACTACTGATGATTGCAGCTCCATGTGACTAGTGAACAGGGAAGGGGCAGGAGAAACATGGTAGGAGATGACCATCTTCTCTAGGTGCTGTTATCCTCCTGAATCTTCATTGACTTCCTGACACCTATTCGGGGTTAGAGGACTCTGAGCGCTGAGGAAAGCAGCCAGGCTGCTGTGGGAAGCCCTTCTGTTGCTGGAGGGTAACTACTTCGCGAGAGATGTTGCGAATCACCACAGTGGCATGTTCAGATTCGCATGCTTGGCTCCCTGCTTGCCAGGAGAGGGACCAGGTGACTTCCCTTCCTTCCCTGGAGCCTGCATGTGTTTACTGAACTCCTTCAGGGAGTGGTCTATAAAAGTGGTCTCCGGCACCATCACTGGGAACAACACACGAGGAAAATGCACTTGCAGCAAAGCAAGTGGCAGGACCTGCAGGACTTAAGTCACTGAATTAGCAAGAGCCAGGGCTGCGGATTCTATGAATAGTTCAGGAGTCTCATAGAGTTCAGATTCCCTAGCCTCAGGTGAGGGGGGTGATATCCTCCCAGACAGAAGAGGGAGACGACACAGAGGGCTCTTCAAGAAGTACACGGCTGCACTGCTACAGCCAGGCTCATCAATCCCTAGGAGACAACCCAGGCTTCTCTGGAGAGAAAAGAGCCATGCTGGCCAGCTGCCCAATTCTCTCCTTTTCCGTCATCCCATAGTTAAGTCACAGGTTTGAACGCCATCACTTCCCCCCTCCAAGTCTGACTGTCCAACTCAGCCTGGTCCTGAGTACTAGCTCCCACTGTGCACTCCTCTCCCTGATGCATCCCCCTTTGATCTAGCCTCTATACCACACCTGAGTTACCTGACCATATCACTCCTCCACTCAAAACTTCCAAACAGCCCCCACCCACCACAATGCAGACCAGAAAAGAGGCCCCAAACCCCTCACATTGGCTCTTGGAATGTAAAGACCTTCATTTCCATATAATAAACACCTTGTTTGGGGCTTCTTCCTACAGTAATGTCTATTAAGTTCTTTTCTGTCAAGTAAAACTCCTATCTTCTCTGAGTCTTCCCAGATGCATAGTTTGGCCTCCACCCGTTTCCCTACTAAGCTCCTCCCTTCATGTTGCTCTTTATTAAAACCAATGATGGGAGAAGACATGATGGGTTAAGCATTCCATATCAGGGCAGGGCTTGGGATTGAATCCTGCCTCTATTTCAAACCAAATTCCTGCTAATTGGAAACAGGAGATAATGATTCAAGTGTTTGTCCATGATGCGCAGTAAACATATAATGTCAATGAACAAATCAATGAAAGAAGGTAACATTTCTTTTGTATGGAAAAAGTATCAATGTCCAAATTGACTAAAGTGTTTATAAACACAAAATTCAAAATGATTTATTTTTGCAAATAAGCTTTACTCCCACATCATTAAGTTATTTAATATATTACTACCACTATGTATTAAGTGTGAGTATGTATTGAGTAAGAAAACTTGCTATGTTTCCATATTAATATCTATAAAAACAGAGCCGTTTGCTCAGTGTCTTGGATGTCTGAATATACAAGGGCACAGACATGCATATGCTGTCCTTTTTTCAAGAGGAACTATATGAATGCAATTGAAAGATCTTAGATTTCTAACTACCTCTGTGCTTCAGAAGACATGTGAACTGAAGAGGGACTTGTAAAATTCTCCCCAGCATATGAAACTCATGAACTAGGAAGCGCACATCATGGAGCTGTGGGTAAATGCCTCCTATTATAGCTGCTCACTGCCTGCAAGACATTCAACTAGGAAAATCCTCCTGACAGCCCACCTGCATGTACGCCATTGACGGCCATTCAAAATCCTGCCTCTGATCAACAGGATCCCAACCAGACTCCTGACTCCTCTTTTTCTAGAAAGGTTGGTTAGGGAAAAACTCCCTAGCCCAGGAAATTCCCTCTGGTGGCCCTCACCTTCAACCCCTAAACCTCAATCAAGTCATAACACAGCCCTGAGATTGCTCTACTGCTAGACACGCCCCTGTCTTTTCATCGGCTCGTGATTTTCCAACAGTGACATTCTGCCGTCTCTGGACAGCTGCAAACTTAGAAAAAGGCTTTCTCACACCATCTGATCAAAGACATCGGGCTTCCTCCCAGGCAAGCAGAAGAGAGAAAGGCGCCGCTCTGGGTCATGTGAGCTCCATGAGTCAGCCCCTGTCTCTGCAACAGGGGTGACACCCAAAACTCACGCTGCCTCTTCCTGGGGCCTCTGCAGGGTGGCATGGAAGCCCTATAGTCCTCTATGTGTTGGGGCCATCATATGTTTTTGTTGGGAGGCTCTTTGTGTGTTGGTTTATCATGGAGGATCATTTGGGGTAACAAAACACAAAAAGCAAAAAGAGAAGGAAACACTTCCTTGTGGGAGAGCCACAGAGAACATGCCTGAAGAAGGCAAAGGCTGGGCTGAAAGGCAGGCTAAGGGCAAGGGCCTTGGATGTGCTTCTCTCAGATGGACGAGCACTGACCAGTCTTACTGCTGTCCTGTGCTAGTGTACTTCTCCATGCTCAGCAGGAGTTAGGAGGACGGGTATTTATTTCTCCATGGAAACAGAGGAGGAAAAGGATCCTGAGGAACCATTTCCTCCTGCCTTAGGGATAGCAAGCACTTCACACAGCTCCCCACTCTAAGTGTGTAAGGCATGATGTTTTTAGGAACACTGTAGCTTCCATGATTTGAACAAACATTCACAGTCATGCAGTCAAGAGAAAGCAGAGACTGTCACATTCCAGGGAAAATACAGACATTTGCCATGGTCACTCAAGAGGAAAGGGGACTACACCCACCCGGTACTGGGAGGTGTGGTGTGAGGGGTGTGGCAGGGAGCATTGCAGAAATAGCAGTGTTTATCTGGGGCTGGTGTAGACTAGCTGAACTCTTACATAGTTAGGGATGAGGAGCCAGGGGTGGGGCTGGAGAAGGAGCGAGGAAGAAAGATGGAGAGAGCGAAGGAAGAAGAACAAGAATGTTATGAAAATCCTGCCTCTAACTGCTGACTTGGAAAAAGTCAATGAGCTGCTCTAGCTGGAGACTCCTCAAGACCAAGTGATGAGGAGCTCAGGTTCCAGGTTCCAGTCCTTGACTCCATCGCTTCCTACGTGACTTGCCAGCCCTGGGGGGTGAGCATGAGGAGTGAAGGGCCGTGCTGGACACTGAACCAGGGCCTCTGTCCTTTGTGTCAAATGAAAAGCCTAGGCTGGTGACATGGGCTTTCAACTGCTCTAGCTGAATCTGAGATCCAACCACGACACTACAGGCAAAAAAGCAGCAGGAATATTGTTTTTGCAAATATTGTTTTCGCACAGGAAGCAGCTCCCCTCCCTTATTTCCGCAAGTCCTCCCTTGTGTCCAGGCGAGGGGGCGGATCTGGCCACATCTACAAAGGCTTGGGCCAGACATGGGGGCTGAGAGGCTAAACCCAACCCCTGCCCCCAGACTGCAGCTGCTCCAGCCATCGTTCCCTAAGTGTCCCTTGGGCAAAGCCGGAAGCCCAGTTACCCTCTGCTACTGACGAAGGAGGAGGCTCTGGCAACCAGAATGCCTTTCAGGGAAAGACTGCCAAGATCATAACCAGGGCTTGGGAAGAAACTCAAGGTGTGGCAGGGCCCTGAGGCACTTAGGCGGGCCCAACAGTAGATGGCGGTAGAGCTGAGCCCCTTGACGGCTGGGAGGCACCCCCCCAGGCCCTGGGCGGGCTGTGGCTCAGTTTCTGGGTTTAAGACAATGACTGTTTCAGGGTTCAGAAGTCATTCAGCTCAGACCCTTGACAAAGAAGGAAATGCCTGCGTCCAAGGTGAAGCCTGGTCAGCAGGGAAGCCACTGTCTCTCATCTTCTAGACAGGCTCCTCCGGTCTGGCACGGTTTCTGTCTCTCCTGTCTGTTGCTGAAAGTTCCAGAACTTCTGCCAAAACTATTCTGCCTTCCAGGATAGTCAGAGCATGCAGCCCCTCCACACAGTGCCACCATTTAAAGCAAAGGACTCCTGTCATGTCCCCAAGGAGCCTACTCTGCACAATCATCTTTGTATGGTTGCCAAAAACCAGGAGCAACCAGCTTCCCATTCAGTCCCAGACCCCACCCTGGCCCAAGGGTGCCCTCGGCACCAAAGCCCTGAGAACCTGTTCTGCAGGTTTCAGCTTTGTATGCCACCACCTACCCCAAATTCTAGTGTTCCAATTCCCCTTTTCCTGCAACCCTCCCACCACCCTGGCTGTGGCTCTTGATGGCAGGGCACATGGGGTCTTCTAATGAGGCCCCCTCATGCTCTTAGTGCACCTCTGACCTTCAGAGTGAGGAGACACCGGGGTGGTGGGGAGCGGGGAGGTAGGTCGCTGCCCTGTTGGCACAAACACTCAGTGGAAACTCCAACGGTTTAATGGGCACAATGAAAACATCCCATGTGGCTGGAGAAGCCCAAGATTCTTCCTGGGCACAAGAAACTGAATTCTGACCTCAGGACTGTCCCGAGACGTGGAGGGTGGGTGGTTCCCCAACAGGAGGGAAAAGAGCTAGTGATGGAAACACCCTCCTCCTGTCTTCAGGCATTGGCTTGTCTCCTCACCTCCCACCTGCTCTCCCTGAGGCCCTTCCTATCTTCCTCACACCCTCTCTCGCCTTCTCTGGATTTATCCCTCACTGGTTTCCATCCACACCTGCACAGACACATTTTCATCCTTCAGGATCTCCTTCCTTGAGAACAGACAGAAGCTTCTTTCCCCGGATCCGTGCAGTGTCTCCCTGGGTCTGATTTCATTTCCTGTGAAGTCTTTCCTGCAGGCGCCATCCTAACAGGCATGAAGAGCCTGCCCCTTCTTACCCAGGTCGGCACCTGGCATGTTTTGTTAGTCAGATCTCTATCTCCCAGGGACAGGGGAGTGCCCACTCCATCTGAAGGTGAGTTGTGAGAATGCCATGCCAAAGGGATGGGATGGGGAGGCTGCCTGATCCCACAAGGCACCTGCCAGCCAGCCATCTTCTATGAAAATCCCACTTGGATTTTCCCACAGGCAGCTTCCTCTCACTTTTCCAATACTTTTGGATTAAATAGGAATAGGCACGCATCTGACAGATTTTTCCAAATAGGAATGGCGTGATCTTAGACTTTCAGAATGACAGATGCCTTGGAGACCACCAAGAGCAACTGCCATGAAGAAGCATGAAGAAGGAATCAGCTGGCTTAGCCTTGGTCACAGCTGCTGAGGTGTACATGCTAGGTTCAAGAAGGGACTGTGTGTGCGTGTTTAGGATCAGTTCATAGGGGTGTGGTCAACCACTGCATGATTGTGGAGCTTCAAAAAGTCTTCTTTCTGAACCAAAGGTCAAGAATAAAACAAAACAATGTAATGAAGACCTATTGAGTTTGTTAATTGTTTTTTAAAAAAAAAGGCTTAGATATTTACAGGATATAGAGATTGGGGTTGAGCAATGAGAAAACCAGAATAGATACTTGCTGGGTCACTTGAGGCCTCTAGACCAGGAAGTCTAAAGAAAGTGAATTTTGCTCAGCCTAAGGAATGCCAAAACTTAGAGTTATCCAGCAAGGGGTAGGCTGCCACAAAGGCACCTCTGAGAAGGCACTGTCCTTCCCTGTACAAAAGTGTTAAAAAGCTATAAGGTTCCAGCTGTCCAATAGGGAAGGAAAATTAGACCTCTGTATACAAAAGGAGAATGAATGAGTCCACCTACCCCTGCCAAGATCCCTCCTGAATTTAGAGTTCTAATACAACAAAAGGAAGCCTGGAAGGGTCTTGTGTTTCTCTCTGTGGCCATCTTGCAGCCATCTGTCCCAAGGGTACCCTCCTCCACAAGCCCTCCAGCATCCCAGCCAAGCCACAATTCTGCACAATTCAGCCAAAATTCCTGGGGCCACCCGCAGCAAGCCAAGTGGGTCCATGTTCCCTCTCTCAAGGCTAGGAGCTAAAAGTGGGAAAGGCTGAGAAAGCCTCAGTACAGGGCTCCTGAGCTCTGCAGAGGATTTGTCTGTCCCCCCAGGTTCTCTGCTGGTCTAAGGATGTGATCTGGGCTAGTTTGGTCTTTCATGGCCTCGGGGCAACTCCTAGGGCAGCGCAGCACCCCCACACGTTTTGCAATCTGGATCTCCTTCTCCCCACCTCTCACCATCCCGGCCAGGGCACCAGAGTGGATGTCCTGCAGCTGTGGACAGCATTCTGCTCCCGCCCCATTCTTCAGATTCTGGCTGGAATCTGATCTGCTTCTGAGAGTGGAAAAAAATAACCTCCCAGCTCAGTGTCGTCAAAGAGAGGCTGAGAGCCAGTGAAACTCACACCACGAAGGCACTTGCTGCTACCTTTGAAAGGAGGAGTAGAACACAGGAATCAGAATAGCATTTTGTGAAGTGCCCTCTGAACTCTAGGAGAATACAGCCTCTTTTCCCCTACATGAAGCTGCACTATTGTACCAGACACCACAAAGGACTCAAGTCATGATGGATTATGCTCCAAGAGTCATCAGTGTTAGTAAAAAAAAAACATTGCTTGTTAGTTTTAACCTGTGCAGAACTAAGATCTGTATTATCCTCATAAGAACCATAAGTATTCATCTAATAATGGTTTCCCTAACTCACATCCCACTGATCTGGACATCGTCAACATGTAGGAGTTCCTGGATCTTGCAGTTCGCCCTTGCTCCTACTTAACCATCCCTCCAGGGCCTGTTTTAAAGGCGTGCTGCCTGCTCAACACGCAGGCTCATTGCATTTAAAAACTGCTTGCCAACGTCCCACATTTCTGAGGGAAATACCTCGCTTCATCAGACAAGCTGAGTCCTGCTGTGCTCCTCATCTTGTTGACGTGGGGGGAAAAATACACCCATATCTATGTTGAAATGGGCCACACCTCTGTTAAGACATTCAACCAAAATGCCAACCTTAAAGCAAAACACAAGCGAAGAGGAAAACTACCCTGCCCCTCCAGATTTCCTTCGGAGATTGTTGCGCGTGCTGGCGTTGGCACTGGCGTGTTTCGGAAGGAGAGTGGAATGAGAAAGAGCTGGATCCCAAGAGCCATTCCCTTCCACGCTGACACTTAAAAAAAAATCTTTGCCTCCCTTTGAATCTGCCCTTTTTTCGCTCAGCCCTAAAATGAGGCTTTCTCTGGGTTGAAAGCAAGAGAAGCCATTCAACATTTTTTTACAGGAACAGACTGCCTTTTCCCGCCCCACCCTCTGCTGTGGATCCAGCCGCCCCCTGCCGCCCCTCTGCCCTCCCATAGCCTCCACATCTGGCTGAGAAGGGAGCCTGCCACCACACCAGCTTCCTTCAGCTGAACTCCTCCCACATTTTATTTGAAATTCCACTTTCCTCTTTCCCTCTCTTTCTCTAACGGTTTTCTTAAACAACCCAATCCCCAAGGAGAAAAAGAAACTAATACAATACTTCCATTGACACAGAACTGAAGGGGTAAGTGAAAGAGCAGTATAAGCCGATGACAAGGGTATACCACAATCAGGTATGTGCCCACCAGCATCCAAAACCATCTACCCACAGGACAACCAAGCAATAAGCAAAGGAACAATTCAAGTCCCGAAGCTATGTGAGTCCGCTGGAGACAGCATGTGGCAAGTTTACAGTGTCACTCCCCAGGTATGCAGTGTTTTCTCTGTAAAGAATATCATTCCCCAGCTCGTTCCAAAGTCCCCACTCCGTCCACATGTTCAGAGCAGGCACCTAACCACTGTATCATGCGAGTAGAGCTCAATCCTGGCAATGTCCCACTGACTCCTCTCAACATAATTTTCTGATCTTTATGGAAAAGGGACCCCAGTCTCTACTGTTAGTTGCAAGTCACAAGAATTTGACTCTTAAAGATCATAGAAAAAAATAGAGAAAAAAGAAGATGTAAGGTTAGAAGAAGAAGTGTAGCCACAGCATTAGGAGCTGTCCTACCTTGGGGGACCCAGCAACGGAGGTGGCCGGAGTGTGCAGGAGCTGGTGGCTGCCCGGTCTGCTCCACTGGAGGTGTGCGACTGCAGTGAGGGGAGGGCCCTGCCTCCTGAGGTTATAAGTTTCCTCGGCTGGTGAGCTGGGGTGTGTCCTGGGCGGCTTCTTCTCACTGGTGTTTTAAAGGAGTTTCTATGAATCAGTCTGGCTTAAAAAAAAAAAAAAAGAAAAAAAAGATTTGTTGGTAAGCTACGCCCTGCTAAGTTGGCAGTCATTCAAGAGTGGCTGGGAGTGAGCCATCAGTTCAGAGAACCCTGTTGTAGGCTCCGTCTGACTCAGAGACTCAGACCACAGTGGAAAAGGGAGTGACACTGCTTCAAATGAGTAATAGAAGTCACACAAATAGGTCTGTTTACTGAAGCCCATTCCTCCTGCCCAGAAAGGAGACTTGGTTACCATGGACATGAAGCTAAAACACAAGCCTCAGGGGGTCGGTGGATGGCAGGGAGCAAGGACAGTCCTCTGCTAATTGCAACTCTAGCTAATCATCAGCCTGTATTCCCCTTCTTCCTCCCTCATCAAATGCATCAGTGACTGCTCATGGTCAGCAGTCATCTGATGGATCTCTTATTGGCATCACTGCCTGACCCTTGGGCACTGTCCTGTGGGTGGCAGTCTAGTGAGGCCCTGGAAGCAAAAGAACACCCACCAAGAGCCTTGTGGCCCCACGTCTGAGTGACAGGGCACTGATGGAAGGGCAGACAATGCCTGGTCTCTAATTATGCTCCATTGGTGCCCTATAGACCATCCATGCTCCAGGAGGAAGACTTTCAGTTGAGAGCTTTGCTCCAGGAGCTCCACAATTAGATGGACCTTGTTCCAAGATTGACTTTCTTGAGTTTAGCCCCTGCCTCCCCAAACCATTCTGCTGTCACTCAGATCCCTATGCAGGGAAGGGCCTTCAGAGTCACTTAATTCCACAGTCCAGCAGGGGAGGAGCCCAGGCCTAAGTTCATGGCCAGCTTTCGACTTGTTGGCTGTGTGCCTCTATGCCAACCCCTTAACCTCTCCATACCCATTTCCTTGTGTATAAAATGAGACAGCAGGAACATACGTCATGGAGCCATAAAAGAGAAATAAATGTCCACATACCTTGCCTTCACCAATGCACAGAGCACTCAACCTTAGCTTCAGTGATGACTTTTCTGAAAAAGAAACAGCCCAGAGAAGCAGAGACTTAACCAAAGAGAGAAAGTCACGAACAGCAGAAGGTTAGATACAGGATAGCCAGACCCAAGCACTGTATATTTGTGGCTCTCTGCTACATCTGGACCACCCAGTTCCCTTCATAGTGTGCTTTATAATTATACATTCATTCAGCAAATATTTACTGCAAGCAAGCCTTCCCAGGGTCCTACTCAGAGCTTTAGGTCATAGAAATGAACATATGTCAAAATAGCAAATGGTCTGGTAGCTCTTCACCAAAATTATCAGAACAGGTGATGAAATTAGTTTCTTTGGGCCCTATTTCTGTATTCTCCAAATTTTCTCCAACAAATCTACATTAGTTTGATTTTTTAGGAGAAGAGATATTTCAACTGGAAATAAACATGTTTTCTGGAGTTATTGGAGGAAACACCAAAAGGTCACACAAATATACATATAACACACACTCTCACAATGATGAGACAGTAGGTCTTCCCAAGTCCCTGCAAACTGCATTCTATCCCTGCAATGATAAGAAAATGGACTTTTCATCAAAAACTGACTGTGGGGCCAACGATCCCATCGGTTCTTCACCTCCTCCTGTCCCATCACTCATCTGATAATGAAGCACCAGCAGTAATGAGCTAAGAGCAGGGTGAGCAGGGACCCCTTCAGGCTGTCAGAAGGCACGTTCTGTCCTGCTGCAATCTGCCTGGCCATGACCAACTCTTAGGGTCGCTTTTCATCTTGCAAGGTTTCCCGCCAGTTTGCAACTCTCTTTCTCCAGCAGCAGATAAGGGAGTGCTAGGCACCAAGCAGTGAGCCCTCGGGTGCTAAAGTGTGTGTTTTCTGGCTTCATTTTTGTAAAGAGAGACCTGGAGCCACAGAATATTAGGGAGATGATGGAATTCACCCAGCCACCACACTGCTAGTGTGGCTGAACCTCACCTTGCATGCACTGGGATGCCCATATGGGCACTGGCTCGTGTCCCCGCTGCTCTAATTCTCATCCAGCTCCCTGCTTGTGACCTGGGAAAGCAGTGGAGGATGACCCAAAGCCTTGGGACTCTGCATGCATATATGAGACCCAGAAGAAGATCCTGGCTCCTGGCTTAAGATCGACTCAGCTCCAACTGCTGCAGTCACTTGGGGAGTGAACCATTGGATAGAAGATTTTTTTCTCTCTGTTTTTCTCTACAAAATCTGCCTTTCCAACAAAAATAAATCTTTAAAATATTAAATTTATTGATTTTATTATTTTATGATACAGTTCCATAGATTCTGGGATTTTCCTTACCCCTTCCCCAGGTCCCACCCTCTCTCTAATTTCCCCTATATCATTACAATGGTATAGTTCTTCATAAAATTTTTTAAAAAAAAAGGAGAAACTTTTCTTAAAATGTTCAAGTAGAGTGTTAGATTGAAAACAGAAAAGTAGTGGGCTGGCTGGCAGTGGTAGGGAACAGTGTCTGCACTTCTGCATTGTGACATCAGAGGGAGTGGATGGCAGAGCCTCCAATGGGCTCAATAAATACAACCTTCCTTTGTGTACGTGTGTGCATGTGTGTATGGTATTTGGTTTGCAGAAAATATGCTAACTGCTTTGACCTCCTAAAACGCACACACACACACACACACACACACACACACTAGTGCCATACAAAAAGTTACATAAACATTCTTAAAAGATAAAAGTTTAGGATTTCTAAAGGCTCATAATTAACCCTTGAAATGTCTTCATGTTCATGTTTAAAAGCAAAGTCAGCAAGCTCAGGAAGATCCTGTTTGGGCTCTGCCTGAAGTCCCAGCTCATTGTGTCCCTGGTAGGATTAGACCATGAGACCTGGTTCTTTCCATGGCTCAAAGTGGGCAGTTGTGAAACTGTGAACAGTGAAAGGTTTTCATAGGTTGCATATCCCATGGGACTAAGAAATAGAGCTCTCCTGGGCACTTCTGCTGGTCTTCCCGATGAGCCTGGGGTAAGCTACCTTTCTGAGTCCACTTCCCCTAGCTGACAGGTGGATTATCCACACTCATTTCTGATGTGTGCACAGGTTCATGTGCCCTCCGTCAGGTCACACATTCTCAGGAAGGAATGTCCCCTCTTGCCCAGTGCAGCAGCTTGGCTGTGACGCAGGCATCTTCTTCCCCCCTTCTGAAGCAATAAGAATTAGCTCCTGGCATGATGCAATTTGGGACAGATTTTCAAGTCCCAACTGGAACAAACACTTTAAATACACATATAGCCAAGGGTTGATACAGGAGAAGTCTCTAAGGTAGACTGGGGCCCCTGCATCCCACAGAAAACTAATAATAGCTCAAACTCAGTCAAAAAGGCTGGCAATCCATGCAGTGTGCTCCCTGAGCTGTATGTGTGGAGGAGATCGTTTCAATATGAGCAAACACTGTTCTAAAAGTGAACAGAATGAAAATCATGCAGTATCTTCCAAAGTCAAATGAGTATTTTTTTTCCTTATCACCCCTATTCAGATTTTGAAAATTTACCAGAAATACCGCATTCCTCCCCTTTCCTCTCTTTCACTTCTTTGTACGATCTTCCTATCTGCATTTCTCCCACTGGCTGTTTCCTTTCTGCTTTTACTGCTTAATTTCTCAAATTTTCTCAATAAACTTCAATTTTAATACAGTTACACAAAATAAAGTCTCTAAAATCCTCTAGTCAGCTAATTTTTAAAAATTTATTTATTTTTACTGTAATGTCAAATATACAGAGAAGAGGAGGATCTTTTATCCATTGATTCACTCCCCAAGCAGCCGCAATGGCCGGAGCTGTGCTGATCTGAAGCCAGAAGGCCAGAACCTTCTCTAGGTCACCCATGAGGGTGCAGAGTCCCAAAGCTTTGGGACATTCTCGACTGCTTTCCCAGTCAGGCCACAAGCAGGGAGCTCGATGGGAAGCAGGACCACCAGGATTAGAACTGCTGCCCATATGGGATCCTGGTGCATGCAAGGCAAGACTTTTAACCGCTAGGCTACTCCACCAGGCTCTAGTCTGCTAGTTTCTTGCCTCTTAGCTAGCCTAACCTGAAATGGCTTTTGAAACAACAAAGAAAAACTGATCAGTTTCTAAAAGCATTCCAAGAATACAGGCCATGGAATTAACACTGGTAGTTGAGCAGAGAGTATACTAGCGAGAAGGCACATGTGTTTCCAGAAGAGAAGCAGCCAAGATGACAATGACATTGAACTTGGCAGTAGCGATAACCCTGCCATGTGGTTCAGCTACCAGACTGAGATTAATTGCTGTAATCAGTTTATTTAAGGCAACTGGGATATGGATGAATAATCAACATGGTTGAAAGAAAAGATCTAGGAGCTATGTTCACTGTGGATGTGGCCTCTCAGAGAATACTAAAAACAACTAAGAAGCACTGTGACCAGAGCAAAAGGGGAAAAGACTGTTGTTCCTCCACCCTAATGTAATCTGATACTGGATGGTAAAGGTGTTATCAAATAAACAAGTTTTTTCTTGCACTCCAAGCTCCCTGTTATTGAGAGCGTTCTTCCTACTGCTTAATGGATCACGTCAGGTATAGCTCTGGATATAAAGAGGGACAAGCCCTCTCTGTACACACAGTGGGCACAGGACCAAAGAGTAGATGCTGCTATGTAGCAGGTGTTCCGTTAGAATCCAGTACATTTATTCAGTGAAATGTCTAATGCCCACATAAAACAATCTCATGTTCTCCTTCAAGATTTTCCCCCTCAAACTCAGACGCTGAACATACCAGCCCTCTAGCTAGGAGCCTACAGCTGTGGGAAAAGCTGTCTGTGCATGTCTTTCCATTTGCCCAAGGACAATCACCACAGAAGGGTGCCCAGCCTTGAGGTCTGAAAACATTCCACACTGGCATTGCATGTGCTAGAACTGATCTTTAAGACCAAGAGAACATTTCGAAGACATGATGAAAACAAACGAACAAATGTTAAGAAGTGATTTCTTTGATTTTAGGGTTGGTCAAAACTGGTCAAAACGGGTTTCAGTAATTACAAAGTGAATCAAACCTTTTTTTCTCCAAGTCTTACAACATGTACAAGCTGGCATCTACCATTCCAAATACAAGGACATCAGATCCAGGCTACCCTTAGTAGAAAGATATGTAGGAAGGGGTCTCAGTGCTCAGAAAAATGACAGGGTCATAGGACTGTTTTTCTTCCCTGGACAGAGTTTGAAAAAGTGAGAACATACAAAGCTTCCCCTTTTTTGGACTCATAGCTACCTCCTTCGGCTGATATACTCCCTCTTTCATAAGTTCCAGTTTCATTTTTCCTGTTAGACAATCACAGTCTAGTCACGCTTACCCATGACAATACTGGATCTTCTTAATTAAAACTAGCGATTGCTGAATTTCTTTTACTGCCTACTTCTATTTTGTATGCAAGTGTTTGTGTTTCAAGATTTATTTATTTGAAAGGCAGAGTTAAAGAGAGAGAGAGAGAATGACAGAGAGATCTTCCTATCCATTGGACACATTATATTCAGAAGTTATGTGTAAGGCTATGGGAATCAACCTAAGTGTCTTTTGGCAGACAAATGGGTAAAGAAAACATTATATTATAGTGGAATACTTTTCAGCCTTACTAAGGAGGAAATCCTGCCATCTGTGATAACATGGATGAACCTGGAGGATTTTATAGTAAATGAAATATACCAGGTACAGAAAGATAAACAGTGTACAGCCTCATATGTGGAGTCGTAAAATATCAGTCTCACAGAATGAGTACAATGGTAGTTTCCAAGGGCTTGGGATGGAGGTGGGGAGATACTGGTCAAGAGTACAAAGTTTCAGTTAGAGTGATGAGTAAGTTCAGATCCACTGTACGTAATGGTAACTACAGCAAATAATAATTGGTAAGAAAGTACACCATATATAATGTGGTAGATGCTCATTATTTCCTTTTGTTAGGGTATGTCCAACAAATTAAAATCACATATGTGTGTATACACATACATATGTACATGTGTGTAATATACAATGTGGTGCTTTCATATGTAAACATTGTGAAATTTTTTTAAAAAAAGGTCTTTTAACATATCCACGAGGGTGTACGTGCTGCACTGACATTAATTATTATTACAAGCATTTAGTGTAACGGTGAAGGATGCCCACATCCCACACCAGGGTGTCAAGCTTTAAGCCCCAATCTCAGCTTCCTGCTACTAATGTGTACCCTGAGAGGCAGCAGGTCATGTCTCAAGTAGTTGAGTCCTTGCCATCTTTCTGGAATATTCAGATTGTGTTTGTAACTCCCAGCTTCAGTCTGCCCCAGCTCCAACTGTAGTGGGCACTTGGGGAATGGACCAGAGAATGGAAGATCTATATGTCTGTCCCTTTTTTATCTGTATTCCATATAAGCTAAATAACTAAAAATTAACATACAATAGAAGGTCACTAAAGGCCCTCTAAGTCCTTCAACATCCCTTGTCAAATAAATGTAGACCTACATCATTATTTGTAATGCCGTTATAATATTACATTAAGTGCACATGCCATGAAGTATTTAAACAATTTCTACTGACAGATAATGAATATTTATGATGCTTCCATTTATTTGTTACCACACACAATACCACAGCAAACTTCTTGGTACATATCTGAACATGTAACATCATCATTTTGTCCCCCACTCAGCAGTGTGGCCTATGATATGGATTTCATCAAGAAACAGCACCATGCTGTTTCTTAGTTTATTCCATAATGGTTGTTCCTCAAGACCTTAAGGAACACTCCTTAATACTTCCAGTATTAAGATGTACAGAACCTTTCCTAAATCTACAAACAAGTATGAAATAAGTGTACACACAGAACAACCAGCAATCCCTGGCCTTTCTGCTTCTCTTTTTATCTCAAGAACAGTGATGGGCAGTTCAATCTGTTAGCCTTTTGGCCTTTCATCTGAGAGCATGGAGCCTAATGGGTCTGCCTAAATCGACAAATAGAGTGCTGGGTGACTGCTAAGAATGTGACATAAAAAACAACCTTCAGTTCTGGTCACATCTTCAAAGACTCTACTATTAGGGTTGGGAGCTCAAGCACACTCATTTCCCCAAATTCCAGGCTCCTGATATCATTCTGTTTGTACTTTATGCCTTAAGTCCTCATGGCTCCATTCATAGCCCGAGTCAGTTTGAGAGGTGGGAACTCACACAGAACTCAGGGTGGCAGCAGGAGGCATGCTGGTATGGGTCCCCAGTGAGCACATGGTTCCCAACAGCCTGATGCCATGAAGTCTCCACAGCAAACTGGGTGTAGCGAAAGAATACTATGCTCATGGGTCCCTGCCAAGGAACTTCCAGCCTTAGCTCAGAAGTAATAAAATGCAAGGTGCATGCTAACTGGTGGCAAGGTGATAGCTGCACTGATTCCTCAGCTCAGAGCTGACTGATTGATGGGTGGGGCAAGGAGTGGTTCTCTGGACAGTGACCTATGGACTGTTCTTGGCCTGCAAGAGGGCAGCCCTTGGGGCAGCCTTTAGGATTCAGGTCTGCATAGATGTGGACTATAGAAAGATAGTGTACCCTAAACAATAACAACAACAGAAGCAACTTTTACCTTCCAAGCACCTGACACACACATATTCCTTGGATTTCAACCTTATTAAAACATTACTGAGAGAGTAAAAAACTGGGATTTACAGAAACCAGACTGTTTAATCAGGGTCACAGAATCACCATGGAATAGCATATAGATTTCTTAATGTTTTGAACTCCTTGCATACTGTACCTTTAACCTTTCCCCTATACTGCTTGCCTTTTCATGTCTCACAGAAGCCATCAAGTGTTTGCCACAAGCCAGGGTGGTCCAAACAGGTGGCAGGACTCCACATCTGTGAAGTGATTTGGAACTTTTCCAGTTGGACAGTCCCCAATCTAGAGTTTCCAAAGACCCTCATGAGCAGTGTAGGATGCCAGCAGTCCCTGCACCCTTGTTTTCAGAGTAGGAAATCACCCAACACAAGCCTCCTACCCCCACCACGCCATGGCCTCGTAGCTCCCCCTTCCTGGCTCGTTGAATGCCAGGGTGAGCTGGTGAGAAATAACCTCCCTCAGGGAGGATTCCTGAGTTTTCTGCCCTCCCAAATTCCTATCAGTGGACCATCTTAAGCCTGGGATCGAAGCCCCTTTAGGGTATGTCTGGAAATTTTCCCTAGAATGGACTCTTAAGTAAAGACAAAGAACTGAAGACTAGAAAGTTAGGGCTAGCCTTGTGGTACAACAAGCAATGCTGCTCCTTGTGACACCTACACCCTCTATCAAGAGCATCAATTTAAGTGCTGGCTACTCTGCTTCTGATCCAGCTTCCTGCTAATGAACCTGAGAAGGCAGCAAAAGATGTCACAAGTGTTTTGGCCCCAGCTACCCACAAAAAGGAGCAGGATGGAATTCCTGGCTCCTGGCTCCTGGCTTTGGCCTGGCTTAGCCCTGGCTATTGTGGCCATCTGCAGAGTGAATCCACAAATGAAAAAGACAAAAAATCTCTCTCTCTCTCTACCTCTCATAAAAAAACAAACAAATAATCCAAAAATATATTTTTTAAGAAAAAAGCAAGAAACGTTTCACGGCAGAATGGCAGAATAGGTCATCAGGAGGAATTTCAGGTTACAATTAAATGGTCTTCTCAAACCATAAACTGTTTTCAGAGTGCATAGAGGAACAATGACATTCAAAATTTTGGCAAACAGGGTTCTATTTTGGACAGTGGAGCTTTGATTTCCAGGGTAAGAAGCCAGCATGCTTTGAACAATCCAAATGAAGAGGGTGGGATGGAGTCTCAGATGATGGAGATACACCAGGCTCACACAGGAGAGGACTCTGCCCTTGCTGAGAGGAGGCTGCCTGTCTGCACTCATTTGGAGAACAAAATCACGCAGGAAAGCAAGGCTGCATGAGAACAGGAGTCCCTCTGTATCCACTGGGGCTAAAACAAGTACCTAAAATGGTGGCTGGTAAAAGACAGATGCCCATTAGTATCTGTTGAGTGAACGAAGCAGATCTTGTCTAGGTTTGATAAAAGAATGCATGGCATTCTCAGGAAGTACAGTGAATAACAGCACCAAGTATTTCCACAACAGTTAATCTACCATGAACAGTAATACCTGAAAGAAAACATACCATTCACCACAACAGCAATGAGTAAACTAAAAACAACACAAGCCTAGGTTCACCTTACAAATATTGCAACACTCACGGTACATGGCAAGTGAGACCTGGGAATCGGGTAACCGATGGCAGTGTCAGCACCTGCTGTAGTCTTAGCCACGCATACTCTTACGCTGAGCATTTCAAATGAGAACAAAGGGAAAATACAGCTTCAAGAAAGGAATCAGTTATTCAACAGTACTTCTAAAGGTCCGTGGAGGGACAGGACCATGGGGCAGTGAGTTCAGCATGGCACTAGGCACTGTTTTAAATCTAGGCTTTGGCTGATGCAGCTTCTGAGAATGGGCCAAGTGCCTGGACCCCTGCTACCATGTGGGTGACCCAGAACATTCTGGCTCCTGCCTTTGGCCTTGGCCAGCCCTGGCTTTTGCTGCCATTTGGGGATTAAACCTTTGGACAGAAGACACCTCTCCCCTAACCTTCTCTCTCTCTCTCTCTAACTCTGCCTTTCAAGCCAATAAATAAAAGATTTTTAAATGGTGCATGAATAACAGAATTTAAAAATGAGCTAATTTTGGAACAACAACAACAAAAAAGAATGCATGCCACAAGGAATCTTCAAAATGTTCATGGGAATGTGTATGATGCAACAACGATGCATGAGTCTCATATTTTTTTGTACAAAAATAAACTTATCTTTTATTTCCACTTTTTCTCATGAAGTTTTTGTCATCTCACAGGCACAAGCAAGATGTCTCATGTTTAAATGTCACCTCACTGCAGAGGGACCAATTCAACAAATCCAAAACCTGTTCCTTTTCTCTCACACCTGCACTTCTCCCAAATCTCTCCCGAGCACAGCCTCCCTGACAGTCCAAGACCAGCTTCCTGAGCCCAGGGCGCGTGTTCTTCCTCTGTGCTCCCAAATCTCTGTGCTTGTCCCTCCTACGTCCCCGACTCCCTCACAGCGAGGTGCTGTGTTCGTGCTATGCTTCAGTGCCCGCCATCGCATACTAGCCACACTAAGTCCTCAATATACAAATGTCCAAAAATTAAATCAATTAAGACATCATCACCTCCCTGATCAACCTAAACTTTCATACCCAAATAGTCAAGTTATCATTATTATTTCTTAAAGATTTACTTAATTTATTGGAAAATCAGATATACAGAAGAAAAGAGACAGAGAGGAAGATCTTCCATTCAATGATTCACTCCCCAAACGGCCGCAACAGCTGGAGCTGAACTAATCCGAAACCAGGAGCCAGGAGCTTCCTTTAGGTCTCCCACATGGGTGCAGGGTTCCAAAGTTTTGGGCTATCCTTGACTGCTTTCTCAGGCCACAGACAGGGAGCTGGATGGGAAGCAGGACTGCCGGGATTAGAACCGGCACCCATATGGGATTCAGGCTTGTTCAAGGTGAGGACTTTAACCACTACGCTACTGCGCCGGGCCCAGTCAAGCTACTATTTAATGCATGTAAAATATAACTTAGGCCCGACCGTCCTCTTCAGCCCCTACATGAAGGCTTTTGCTCATGCCTTCTTCCTTGGCATGAACTATTATACCAGCCTCCTGACATTGGTCTCCTGGCCTCTGAACTCTATTTCAATCCACCCTCTAGACCAGAGGTGGTAACCTAGTGGCCCCCAACCAAAATGCATTTTGGTCCTGAAAGTGTTCCAAAAATAATTTAAAATCAGAGTTAGGTTTCTACATTTGAAAATTGGAAAATTTCAATTTAGACTTTGTTTTTTTTAAGTTTCTTTAAAATAAAAGGGATTGACAAGAGACACATGAATCTCGAACCGGCCACATGACTGCTGTCAAACTTGGTTGGAACAAACAAAATCATGTAAGGCCCAGCACATATTCGCCTCTTTTCCAAGCTCTGTCTTCCTCCAGCCCTGAAGTGACCCAGAACACGAAGCAGGAAGGCATCATCCTGTCCTGACCTCTGACTCCGGTGCCTGGTCCTATACTGCACTGCTCCAGAGCATGAGCTGGGGTCAGTCTGCTTAGATGCAAATCCTCTCTAAATCTTCATATCCTCATCTATAACATGAGAGTAATACTCATTGATAGCTCATGGGTTATTACGAGAGGCAAATAAATACTAACCTGTCAAGTTCTTTGCTCAGGGCCTGAGGCAGAGGAAGGATTTAACAAGTAATACCAGGGTCACTGTCATTCCTGCCTTTCTCTCTCCGAAGAAATGCTGTTCTACTTCCACAGCCAGTTCAAACGCCGCCTTCTGTGTGAAGCCTTCCCCATGCCTCTGCCCAGCCCTAAGCAGAGTGAGTAATCCCTGCCATGAGCCAGGGTGTTCCCTTCATGTGCCACCCCTCGCCTCACTCCCAGCTCTACCACGTCCATATTCCGGGCACCCTTTCCCCACAAAGGCCCCATCATGCATCTTCGCACATCTAGGGACTCAGTGTTTCCTGAATTGCAAGACCAAGCTTGCAGGCAGAAACAGAGTTGAACGATTTTTTTCCCAGAGTTCCTTGACCCAGAGACTATCAGAGAACACCATTGTCCAGCTGAGAGCAGTCAATAAAACAGCAAGGGACCATGTTACGCTACTTATTATCTAACTTCTGCTTCTCTGAGCCTGTTTTCTCATTGGCTTTGGGTGGCCAGCACTGCCTCCACCTAACTGGAATACAGGAGAATCCAACAAGGGTAACCCATGTGGAAACATTTTGTAAACTACAAACCTTTCATTCTATCACAAGTTTCTGACACAACCTTTGATACCTATTTAATTATGAGAATTGGATGGTATAAAAATGAATTTCTTCAAGGACCTGGATTGGTGACATATAGTTATAAAGTACGGGTGTGGATGAACAGGGACTGCCTCCCGACAAATACCGACAACCCACGATGAGATATCTCCGACAAGGCTGGCCTGGGTTTGAACAACAGTGTTGTCATTGGAAGGACTCTGGGCAAGTTCTTAATCTTTCTTAGTCTCAACCTCTTCATCTATAAAATAATGACAATAAAACCTATCCCCAAAGGCTGACTGAAAGATGAAACGACACAACACACATATAAAACCTGAGTCTGTCTCTCGCCTGTCTGCAATTTGTGTAAACTCCATTAGTTACAATCAGTACACACTGGATACTAGAAAGGCAGAAACAGCAATGTGAGTCTTAATTTGGCATTAAGAAAATTGGAACAGGGCCCAGCACAGTAGCCTAGTGACTTAAGTCCATTCCTTGCATGAGCCAGGATCCCATATAGGCGCCGGTGGTGGCAGCCCTGCTTCCCATCCAGCTCTCTGCTTGTGGCCTGGGAAAGCAGTAGAGGACGGCCCAAAGCCTTGGGACCCTGCAGCCACATGGGAGACCCGGATGAAGCTTCTGGCTCCTAGCTTCAGATTGATTCAGCTCTGGCCGTTGCAGCCACTTGGGGAGTAAACCAGTGAATGGAAGATCTTTCTCTCTGTCTCTTTTCCTCTGCATATTTGACTTTCCAATAAAAATAAATAAATCTTTAAATAAAAAAAGAATATGGGGATAAAGATGGGTTATGTATTCCTTGGTTTGAGGCAGCAAGTCATAAAGTCTTCTACCAATGAAAGCCCTCCACAGCCCTTCTCCTCAGCTGTCCTTGCATCTCCATGGTCCTTTCTTGCCTGGTCATCCTACACCAACTTCCTGTTCTGATTCTTCTCTACCACCTTCAGATGTTCTAAAACTACCACAGCTCCCTTCTGTGGAAAGCTGCCCCATGATACCTTATTGTTTGTAGGATATGAACCACTACTCAGCCGACATACAAGGGCTTTTCTGGTCTGACCTTCCCTGCCTCTCCATCCTCTCCTCTCACCAGCCCTTCAAGCCCTGGTCCACACCTAACCACAGAGAACACTCTGTGCCTGAGCTCAAACCCGCACACCTCCATGTCTGGCTCTGATTCAACCCTCTTCGCCCTGGCCTAGTTGTCTTTGCCAGTCCTGATCTTGAAGACTCAGCTTGGACATCAGCTTCCCTAGAAAGACACGGCCTGCCCCAGTGTGGCCTGGGTATTCCCCCTGGGAACTTCTGCATCCTCTGAACAACCTGTCCTTCCATTCATAGAAGATGCATGTCCTGTCTGTCCCCTATTTCTATTATATAGGAAGACCCTGAGACGAGAGGGGGAAGCTTGGTCTGTCTCCCCAAACCTCCATCGATAACCATCCACGTCTAAACATAGTGCTTTATTATTTTTAATGCTTATTTTTCACATTTGAAACAGAGGCAGAGTGATGGGGAGAGAAGAGAGATAATCCAAATATCCCCAAAGATCCACAACAGCCAGGGCTGTGTTACACAGAAGCCAGGAGCTTCACCAAATCTCTCCTCTGAGTTGCAGGAACTTAAGTACTTGAACCGATTTTTGCTGCTCCCAGGGTGTGCATTAGCTGGAAGCTGGATTGAAAGTAGAGTAGCTGGGACTTAAACCAAGCACTCCTAACAGGATGTGGGCATCCCAAGGGGCACTTTAACTGGCTGCACCATAACACCCACCCCAGTACTTTATTATTAAAAGAAATATATTTATAAAGGAATGTGTGAAGATGGGTTGGTTATAATGTGAATATACTGTAAGTACATTAATCCATTCTATCACTCATCTCCTTCCTTATGGGAATTCCACTTTCACAGACAGAAATCAAAAAATAAACAATGTGGACAGTGAAGCCAGTTAGCATTGTTTGAAGCACGCATTCGTGCTTAGCAGAGTCTGAGTTGGATTTTGCCCCCACCACTTACTATCTGCAGGATTCAGGCATACTACATATGTTTCTGTGAAACATAATGAAGGTAGGCACACAATTTTATGAGAAGAGATAATGCGCACACAGCACAGTGCCTGACATGCAGCAAGTATTTAATAAACATTACAAATAGATGAAGGGGTAAAAAGTCCTCATTACCACCTAGTGGATCGATGAATCAGTGACTGAACGTCTATGAAGCCCGTGGGAAGGCAAATATCACCATGATTATCCAGACTCTAGTCTGGGCCTGGGCAGCTAGGGCATGCTCCCTCTGCAGAAGCGGGAGAGCAGGGCTCACGGGTGAGCAGCCCACCAATAAGAGGCTGTAAACCCTCAGGAAACCAAAGGTGTTCGTGCTGCAGGTGCTGGTCTTCCCACTACCCTTAGTGCTGGCATCTTTCACACTCAGTGGACTTTTAATAGACTCTGGAACATTCATTGCTTGCAGCCCATGCCTCAATTCCCCGCCTCCCAAGTGCTTTCTGGCCCTTCTGACTCACACCTATAGTTCTCCCTCGGGCCTCATTCAGGCCAGTTTTAAGTGCCTGCAACCTCCCACAGCTTCCACAGCTGGGTTTATCAGATTTTTTTTATCGTATGGCTTTTGAGCGTCCACATGAATGAACCACTGAGATTAATGAGACAAGAGTAGAGACAGCTCATGTGGAGGGTGGAACTCCCGATGCCATCACTCCTGGGAGCCCCTGAGCCACACTGCCTGGGGAAGGATGAACTACAGATTTGGTGATGCTTTTGGAGCAGCACATTCAGGTAGGAAGGTCTGTAGCAGGGCTCATGGCTGCCTGACAGATACCCAGCCTCCCTGACCTTCTTCCACCTCTTTCAGATGGCACTCTCCAGAAATCACCCCCAGGCCATCAAAGCTTTGTGCCTTGGCGGCACCAGGTGTGAAGGTATGATCCAACTACATCTCCAGGGTCAGTGGACAGGGTGCATCATCTGACCTCTCTTTATCCCCCATTTAGTCACTTGCCCCAGGCTGAGAGTTCTACCATGAAATAGGAATTTCACTGATGCTAGTCCCTCAAGCCCATGACGGGATTTCCCAACCTTGAAATATCCATCACTTTTTACAAGTAGTTAGACGATATCATGATAATGATAATGAAGGGTATGACTTGCTGGGTGCTTAATATGTGCTGTTACTATAGCTCTTTTTTTTTTTAAGGGAATACTCTCAAGTTAGAGATGAGAAAATTAAGGCTCAAAAAGTAAGTATCAGGTCACAAGGTTAGGAAGTGGCAACAGGACTTGAATCTGGGTCTCCATGGCCAGAGGCAGAGCCACTGCTCTCTAGCCAACCCCCACCCCCACAGTGGACATCCCTCCAGAGAAACACTCCACACCTGTACCGCCCACTAGTTCCAGATGCAGTGATGGGGACCACCTGCTTGACACTCCTGGGAAGTTTCTGGTGTCTATGTTCACCACTCCAATAGCAATTCTAACATGTTACTTTAAAATGTGTAACACGGGCCCGGCGCGGTGGCGCAAGTGGTTAAAGGTCCTCCCCTTGCACGCCCGGGATCCCATATGGGC
The DNA here is from genome assembly GCF_017591425.1 of Ochotona curzoniae. Classification (NCBI taxonomy): domain Eukaryota; kingdom Metazoa; phylum Chordata; class Mammalia; order Lagomorpha; family Ochotonidae; genus Ochotona; species Ochotona curzoniae. The sequence continues at coordinate 278,936 of NW_024466810.1, forward strand.
GCCGGTTCTAATCCCGGCAGCCCCGCTTCCCTTCCAGCTCCTTGCCTGTGGCCCAGGAAAGCAGTCGGGGACAGCCCAAAGCTTTGGGAACCTGCACCCGCGTGGGAGGCCTGGAAGAGGCTCCTGGCTTCGGATCGGCATAGTATCGGCCTATTGCGCTCACTTGGGGAGTGAATCATTGGACGGAGGATCTTCCTCTCTGTCTCTCCTCTCTGTATATCCGCCTTTCCAATAAAAAAAAATAATAATAAAAATAAATCTTTAAAAAAATGTGTAACACATGATTTGCAGAGAACAGCTACTACAGTGCACAGAACTCCGTGGGGGATGGCGTCACCACTGTCCCTCTAGTTCCTTCTTCCAACTAGATAAAGTGCTTCCCACTTCACAGTCAACCCTCAACATCCATGAGTTCAGCACTCAGGGATTCAACCAACTGTAGCTCAAAACTACTGAGGAAAATACACTGTGTCTGTACTGAACATGTCCAGATGTGGGCACGGCCATCATTCCCCCAGACAACATAGTCTAATAGCTCTGTCCACAACACTTATGTTGCATTAAGAATTACATGTGATCTGGAGATGGCCTAAAGCACCTGGGTCCCATGCACATGTTTTGTTGTTTTATGTAAAGGACTCCAACATCTGGGGTACTCTCAGACAACTGAATTATGTCTCTCACATTTTTTCCTTCATGTCAACTACAAACTTCATAGGTAGCCAATTCTAAAACTGCAGCACTTCTACACCTCCATCTCCCTATTTACTACTTTATTCCTCTCCTTAACTCTGACACCCTCCAATTCACTGTCTGCCCCCATGTGCTCGCTGCGACTGTCACCTGCCTCCCCCAGTTGAGTATGCACCCTGGGCCATGGGCATGCATTTATGATTTGTTTTCATTGCCACATTCCCTAAAGCAAGGGAAGGTTGGTGTGAGGTAGTCTTGGTTGAATGCTCAAAGTGCTTTGTTTCCAAGTCAGTCCTTCTAAAATTGCAAGTCCTCAGAGGCAGTAAAGAAATCTTAGGCAAGTGCATCTCCTGTGTGTCCACAATACTATAGGGAGTGCCAGGCATATAGAAGATATTTTAAAACCCATGTGCCTGGCTGCATAGCAAATGAAGCAAAACTGAGACTGGGTGCCATATGTTAAGGAGTGTGGATCTTTTCATCACTGTGAATGTCTCTGTGCTTTGGAGGATGTCACCCTGCATGGCAGGGAGTGCACTGGGGGGTGGAGGGTACACAGGTAGAAACAGGGTTCCCGTTACTCTGCTAGATTAACTGTCTGTGACATCCACATTCCTTGTCCAGTTACTTTCCTCTTCCCCTAGCCTTGGGAGCTCACTGGGTCCCTTCTGCATCTGTCACTCTGTTTGACGGATCACTACACTCAGTGGACTTGAGTATGTTCTACACATTATTGTTCCTGTCAGGACCACATGAGGATATGAATTCCCTAGACTACAGCAAGAGCAACTGCTCGAAGGGCACAGCAGCTTTGCCTGTTCAAACTAGGGTAACTGTGCAGTGCCTGCACTGCACACAGGTGTGCTGCGGGGGCATCTGGGACTCCATGGCTGTCTCACCCAGAGTCCAAACGGGTACGCACATGTGCACACATCGGAGTGCACACACATGTGCAGCAAGCTGGCTCTGCCTGATTTACCACTCCCCTGAGATGGGCTGGCTTCACAGGGGCAGGGGTGTCGAAATCCTGTGGGAGGGGCCTGCCTGGACTCTAGGTGCCAAGTCAGGGGATTAGTGAATTCCAGCTGCCCTCTCCCAAGTCAGGCCACGCATTGCAGTGGTTAGACAATGAAATCATCTCTTCTGGTTTTTGGTGCTTGCTATTTTTAACTATGTTGAATGTCCAGGAAGAACCTGTGGGGAAGGTAGCCAGAAGCAGCAAAGACCAATTTCCTGGCTCAGGAGCCCACAGCGCTGGGATAGCTTCCTGTTTGCCAAAGGAGGAGAGGGAGAGAGAGAGAGAGAGAGAGAGAGAGAGAGAGAGAGAGAGAGAGAGAGAGAGAGATGAGTGTGTTGCAGGAGGGCTCTTTTTCCCACAGAGTTTTAGGGTTTTGCAATACTTCAAGAGAGAAGAAAGCTTCAGCTTTGACCAGTCTTAGCTTTCTCAGCAATTATTTTTTCTGCTGGGACAGGAGGGAGAAGGGGGTAACCAGGAGTGAGCAAAAGGAGCAAGCGAGAGAACAGGATATACTTAAAATTTTCCCTGCCCATTAACCAGCCAAAAACTGGCCTCTTCATGGGTGTAGGAGGCCAGCGAGACTTTTCATACGTATTTATAGTGCTTGGCAGATTGGCAGAGCACAACTTTAACAATGTATTTTAAATGAAGCTAAGTGAAATGTATTTCCAGTCCATGGGAAAAGTGCCTTAATTTTTTAATTTTTTTTGACATAATGTGGTATAGAGAAGAGATGCCAGTGTACACTGGATAATCACAGTGTACAAAGTGGATGCATGTCTGGGTGGGAGTCAGATGACCTGGACAGGAATGGGACAGCCTTGAGAAGAGCCAGGCCCTCTCACTAGCCTGACTGGCCCAGATCTGGGAGCCCTGGCAGCAGAGTGCAGTCCTCAGATCCTATCAGCCCACTGCTCAAAATGTTTGCCACTGGCTTTTGGATGGCCTGATTTTCACTCTCTGCTAAAAGCTCTTCAAGGACCAGGGCTTATCAGAGGTCAAGTTGTCTCCAATCAGAATGCAGAGGTCATAGGCCCAAGCCCAGGGTTGGTGCAGTACATTAAGCCACTGTCCGCAACTCCAGTATCCCTTACTGGAGCACTAGTTAAGAGTCCTGGCTATTCTTTTTCCAATCTAGGTCCCTGCCAGTGTGCCTAAAAAGACAAAGGAAGATGGTCCAAGAAGGGAGATAGAGTTCCAGGCTTCTGGCATCGGCCTGGCCCGCCTTCACCATTACAACCATTTGGGGAGTGAATTAGTGGATGGAAGATCTCTTTCTCTACATATACCTCTCTCTCTCAGACATTCTGGCTTATAAACAAAGCCCATTGTTTCCTCTTTCCTCTGATTTTTCCTCACTATACTGTCAAGTGTCTGAAACCTAGAGTATATATTTTTGTTTTCTAAACAAAATGTGGGCCTAACTGAACTTCATTAACTATGTGAATGTTACCAGTAAAACTTTCTCATTGTTCTCACTGGGTCTTGACTTTCCACAGAACATGCCAAAAAATACATTTCCTAAACAGCTTCTCAGAGTCCCCAAGCTTTTATTTGCTGGTCCCTACTAACTGTTCATCGGTCTCACTTCCAGTTTTCCAAAGGTATCCATAGTAGTTCAACTTTTAAGCTTCTAATGCTACATTATTAGAGTTGTTTTCCTATGGATTTCTTTGTTTTCCTTTTTTTTTTTTTAAATGCTAAGTGATCCCACTGGCAGCCGCTCAAAACAGTTAGCTTCATGGCCATTTCCTATCTGGTTCAGAACCTGTATGTGGCAGCTTCCTTTCCCACCCCACACCCTCCTTCAACCCCACTGTCCCCTGTTATCATACAACAGGGTCCTAGGACTCTAGTTTGCCCTCTGGCCTTTACAATAACCTCTCTATATGGCTTCCCCTTGTCTGCATGTTTCTCCTTTAAAATACAACCTGGCTACTCATTCCCTTTAACGCTTTTCACAGTATTTTTTATTTTGACAACATTCTACATGTCATCATTTAGTGGCTTCATGCTTGTTTATTGACTCCTCTAGGGCAAAATACAAGATTTTGCCTGTTCTTTCTCTGTAGCTGTTAGAGCTTGAAATGGCATAGCCCTCATGTGCAGTCGGTGGCATACAGATACTGAAAGCATGATCATTAACAATGAAGTGATCTAACTGACCTTCAATTTGCAACAAATTCAACAATGACTGGACTTGCTGCATCGCATTCTATCGCATATGACATATGCCCATTGCAGGAAGGTGGGTACTGAAGGTTAGGAATAAAGACCAGGCTTGAGTCCATGGCTTGGCTAAAAGCCAGGAAGAAGGAGGCCAAGCACTCAGCTTGTCTTGCTGATGACTTATTCTTCAACTACTGACCTTTCTTGGTTTTTATTCTCATCTCTGCAAATTAGGGGTGAGATGACATGGTCCAGTAATCCTATGATGAAAGACTCTCTCTGCAGAGGTGCCATTTTAGTTTTGTAAATATGATACTCTAGGTGGAGTCCACCAGTAAGGTCATTCCTAAATAACGATAAAGATTCTGAGATGCTTGCTCATATTGCCTGAGTAAGCATTACACACCACAAAAGAAGCAGCAGCTTTGCTCTCCCTCTTCGCACACCTCCCGCATAGGTAAGTCAAGCAAAACCAAACCAAAGGAAGGAAAGGAGGGAGGGAGGCAGAGAGGGAGGAAGGAAAAAAGAAGAATCGAACGAGGGAGCAAGAGAGGAAAGAGAGAAAGAGGGAGGGAGGCAGAGAAGGAGGAAGGAGAAAAAGAGGAAGCGAAGGAGGGAGCGAGGAAGGAAGAGAGGAAAGAGAGAAGGAGGGAGAAAGGGAGGAAGTACAGCCTAAGAATTCCAGGAAGGGTGCAGCCTTACCTCCCTTATTTGTAGGGAATAACAAATGAGAAGGCCTTTTCCTCAAATTTTGTTTTGCAGGCTAAGAATTTAAATCCCTTCCTCTACCTTCTTCCAGGACTCAGTTTTTTCTGGGCTATGTGCCATTTCTCTGCTCAATGTACAGAGCTGCATTTGTGACTTTGGACATTAGGGTTACTTTCAGAGACACTTCTGCAGGGCTGCAGGACCACAGCAAAAGGATGGGGCAAGATCACTGGAACAAACAGCACTGCTTCAAGTGCTTTGCAGGAGGAGGTCAAGAGGGGGTATGAACAGTCTCCAGCCTGCTTCCATTCTCCAGGAACTCCCAGGTTTGTCTTCTGGCAGCCAAGATTGTCCTTCGAGGTGTCAGGAACACAGCATTATGCCACAAATTTGGAGGGACATAGCTTGTACGGTCTTTGAACAACAATACTCTCTGGTTATAGTTGTAGAAGGAAGACCTACACTTTCAATTGTCTCATAAAACACCAGGTCCTCCACCCTGCTGTGTCTCACTCTGATGCCTCCAGCTCTTTACTCTGCTACTCTGGGTCTTACGAATCAGATAAAAATCCTGTACCTCCAAGAGCAGGGTCATGAACCAGGAAGGGATCTCCTCATCAGATTAAGCTGCAGGGTTAAACAAAATCCACCAAATTAAAGGAGAGGTGGCAGGTTCATCCATCTACAGTTAAACAGTTTCCTTGTGAAGGAAAACTCACCTCTGTACCTAAGGTACCCCGGCACAGAGTGTATGCCTTCCAATTGTTCAGCTCTGGCACTCTTCTTTCTTCCCTCTCAATGCGCCACCTGTGAGACAGCTGTGGACACGTGATAGCAAAATGAATTAAAACAGACTGGCCTGAGGATTTGAGAATTTGCTGAAACTCCAGGAATCCTCCTAGGGTAACATGAACCGGAGCAGAAAGTCCTCAGAGCAGAGGCTTTGCAACCAGGCAGACCAGGTTTAATTGGATTTCCAGGCACAGAGCTTTTAAAAGAGATAGATTCATCTATATATCTATCAGGAAGAGTGACAGAGAGATTTTTCTTCTGCTGGTTTATCCTCCAAAGGCCCACAATGGCCAGGGATGGGCCAGGCAGAAGCAAGGAGCCAGAAACTCCACCCGGATTTCCCATGAGGGTGTGAGGACTCAGCCATTTTCTATTACCTTCCTAGGCACATCAGCAGGAAGCCAGGCTGGAAGCAGAGCAGCTGGGACTTGAAGCAGAGATCCTATATTGGATGCATACAGCAGCTTAACCTGCCTGGCCACAATACCAGCTCCAAGATACAGGCCTTTTGAGTAAAGCTTTCAGCCTCCGTTTTTCCATCTGAAAAAAAATAGAAACATCATCTAATCTGTTGAGTTCTTAATAAATATGATGCAGTTAAGTCAGTTCCTTGGCACACAGACAACAAAGAAATGGTAAATTTAATCTATTAATATTGTTAGAGAAGTAAGGGGCAAGCTAACAAGAAAAACAGCATATTTCTGAAGCCTTTTCTTTAGCTTGAATCACCCACTGATTGGAAGGAACGTGTACAGGAGGATAATAGGAGTAAGCATAATAGGTGTAAGGCAAGGTAGTGAACAAGTCAACAGAAGGAAGCATTCCACATGAAACTGCAGCTTTGGGATCCACACACAAGGACTGAGGCTTTGAGCAAGAGTCGCTGCAGAGAAAGAATGAGCTGGGCTCCCCTCTAAGGCAGCAACTGTGTCCCTTAGGGTCCTAGGCAGATGTGGCATGGAAGGGAGGAGTGTTTCCTTTCTGCTTGGACATTCCTGTTCCTGCCAGGATCAGGTGAACCAGGACACCACTCCACCCCTGATTGCAGACTGAGAGCCAAAGCCTAGACTTAGAGACACAGAACATTCATGACCCTTAATGCTTGAACAAAACACAACCTGGAGTGTAGCACTTGAGCACTTGGGGACAAGGCAGGCTGACTGCAGCACTAGGTTTTCTGAAACCTTTTCAAGATGACAGTGAACCAGGGGTTGGTGTTACAGCACAGTGGGTTAAGCTGCTGCTTGTAATGCCTACACCTCACATTGGAGCTCTGATTCAAGTCCTAGTTGCTCCATTTCCAACCCAGCTCCCTGCTATTGTGGTCCAAGTACTTGAGATCCTGTCACTCATGTGGGAGATTGGGATTGCATTTCTACCTGGCCCAACCCTAGCCACTATGGCTATCGGGGGAGTGAATAAGCAGCTGACAGATCTCTCTCACTCACACTCTGTATTTCAAGTAAATAAATAAATATTTGAAAGAAAATAATAATAAAGATGAACTACATCAACTTACAAAAACAAGTAAGATACTTTTGCCGTGACACCTGCCAAGCAAAGATAGCTATGCCATTCAGAGGTGTGGAATGCAGCCAGACTGCAGCTGAAAGCTAGGATAAAGTGTACTCTCTAAATCACATACTGAACTGAGCCGCATTTCCTTTCCTAAGTCTTAAATCAATTCAAAGTAGATTTAAGTATAAAAATACTTAAAGACGTACCCACCTCGTAAGCCAGAAGAGAATCAATTTTATAAAACTGAGAATTAAGTGCTAATCAGGATTTTAAAATACACAGAAAATCACACCTAAATTACAGATTGGGAATTCAACCCCAATTAGATGAACAACAACAGAAAATAAGGGACACACATGGCAGGTGGCGGTGATGGTAATGAAGAGACTATACTTCCTGGCACTGGATCCCCAGAGTCAGGACAAACATTTCTCTACCCAGGATGAACTGGCTCTGGCTCCTCTCTACAAGGGTCTCCATACCTAATCCTGCAGAATCCACCTGCACACGGGTGGGGCCTTTGAGAACTACACTGGGTTACAACTCACAGGGGAGAATTAGCTCCCCTCATAGAAGAACAGAGATAACTAACCACATTTACAACTTAGCAATTATTCCTTGTATTATCAGCAAATTATCCAAGGATGAGGCTAGTCTGTGTGTGTGTGTTTTCAGTGTCTAAGTGCTATTACATTTGCACGTGTTTTAATCATATAAATCATTTGCAACTTAAACGTATTTTGTTGGAATGCTTTCCCTAGATCTTGAAATCTCAGAGGAAAACAAAAATGTGAACCTCCATCATTTGGACCAATGGTGCAGAATGATTTATTTGTGTTGCTTAAAAACATAAGGGTTAGGGCTCAGTGCAATAGCGTAACGGCTAAAGTCCTCACCTTGAACGTATTGGGATCCCGTATGGTCACCAGTTCTAATCCCAGTGGCCCCGCTTCCCATCCAGCTCCCTGCTTGTGGCCTGGGAAAAGCAGCTGAAGATGGCCCAAAGCCTTGGGACTCTGCACCCGCATGGGAGACCCGGAAGAGCTCCTGGCTCCCGGCTTCGGACTGGCTCAGCTCCAGCTGTTGCAGTCACTTGGGGAGTGAACCATCAAACGAAGATCTTCCTCTCTGTCTCTCCTCCTCTCTGTATATCTGCGGGCCTGGCGCAGTGGTTAAGGTTCTCGCCTTGCACGCCCGGTGCCAGTTCTATCCCGGCAGCTCTGCTTCCCATCCAGCTCCCTGCCTGTGGCCCGGGAAAGCAGTCAAGGATGGCCCAAAGCTTTGGGACCCTGCACCTGTGTGGGAGGCCTGGAAGAAGTTCCTGGCTCCTGGCTTCGGATTGGCATAGCATCAGCCTGTTGCGCTCACTTGGGGAGTGAATCATTGAATGGAAGATCTTCCTCTCTGTCTCTCCTCTCTGTATATCCGCCTTTCTAATACAAAATAATAAAAATAAATCTTTAAAAAAAATATATATATATAAGGGTTAGCCTAGTTCCTTGGGCCTATCTGCACTGTAGGTGCCAGGTCTGTGAGCCCCGGCACTAGGGAGTCCAACAGGGCCCAGGTCACTTGCCCAGATCCTTAGGCCTGCCTGCAAGAACTGGTCCTCCTCAGTGGAAAAGATGGAGCAGTGGAGGGCAGGCCATGATGAACATGAAGGATATGGCAGCCCATTGGGGCCTGCAGAGGACATCTGGTACCATAGCAGAGGAAGGAGAACAGAACAAATTGGACAACTACCCCAGCCAAATGATGACAGCAAACATAAGGTCAACTGTGTCAGCCAATGGACACTGGAGGGTTTCCTCATCCTTGAATCAATGAGATTGACAGCATCTCAGAACTATGGAAACCACCTGGGTAGAACCCTCGAAGCATACACCACATCAAGACCCTGGGTTGACATCAGGTAGCAATTCCCCACTCCCCACCCCCCACCCCAGGTACTGGGGCAGTTGGGAAGCTGGGTATGGCTTCTTTCCTTATCTCCTCCTTTTCCCCAAAAATAGAAAGAAAAAATAGAAAATTTGGAAGCAATGATCACAAATACTTTTCCCTGACCCTTGATCCTTCCCATCTTGATCAACTATGTTACCATCATCAAAAATAAATTCAATAAATATATATACATATATATGGGTTAGGAGGAATCAAATCATATTTTTAGAATGACTTGGAAAGTGGGACCTTGGGGTAGGTTTGAAGCGGAAGAGGAAAGGCTGGTGGAACAAAAGGGCAATGGGTAGGCACATGCACACCTGAGACACTCCATCGGGCAGCTTTACCTGAATCAAGCGAGTAGGCAGGCAGAGAAAAACAAGGGTTTGATTCCAAGTAGCCCAGAGTTGGAGAGTGTCTCACATGTTCAGATATGTGACCAAACAAGCTAACGTGGCCATGAAGACTCAGTTTCCTGTAGTTCCAGATTTACTCATCTAAAAAACATGGGCCCTTCTAGCCATTGTACAGCAACAGCCCAGTGATACCCAAGAGAATGGATTGTAGATGCAGAAGCTGAAGAAGGGAGGGACTACACAAGTCCTGGCTGCTGTCCCTCCCTGTTCTGGGCCCAGCTGGCCTCTCCCCAAAGTAAGTCTGGTGGCCTGACCTGCCTGCTGCAGGGCCTGACAGCACTCTGAGAGGGGCTCCTCTCAGGGACCTAGTCGCAGCACACGGGCCAAGGAGAGTGAGTTTCTGCAGCAATGAACCCTCAGGCAGCACAATTTGAGGAATGGCCTTTGTGCACACTGCATATTTAAAGTATCAGCCCGCATGGAAGTGATTGCTTTTCCCTAGTCCAACCCACACTCAAGAGTTTAGTTTGGATCCCATTTTTCTTCCTCTTGTCCTACTTTCCCTTGCAGCTGAGCGAGGTTTTTCCATTTCCTTGTGCAGACATGTGAGGCCTCGCACTCCCCCATCTCTCCCACCCCACTCGTCCACACATCTGGAAGAACCATGTCCACATCTGGAAGCCATTCCCATCTGGCTTCCTTCTTTCGACATTCTTTGCTTTGAAACTCAATCCATGCAACCTCTTGTTCAAAAGGGCGTCTGAACCACTGGAATCATTTGCAGAGACTCAGGAAAGAATCTTTGTTTTAACCCTCCAGGGTGGAAGACGTGACTCCAACCAACCCAACAGTATGCTGCTGACAGCTTCAAATAAATAAATAATGTTACCTTCTTGAACTTGGTTTACAAGGACTGGAAGTTCCAGCCTTGGTCACATGCAGAAGGAAGGTAGAAAGTGAGATGCTCAGTAATGGCAAGCATGAGTCCACAGATCAGCTCCATGGCCTTGAACATGATGAGTCATTTCCTTATCAATAAAATTGAGACTATTTAAAATTGGGCAAACAATCCCTGTTTTATGACTCCACAGGAGTGTGGAAAGATAAAGTGAAGTGACATTGCTCATGTACCCTGTCTCACACCTGTGTACCCACAAGGGCGCTTTAGAGGAAGGTGGAAGGGTTGTGTCAGGGTGCACAGCTTCTGCATTTGTGCACACACGCGCACACACACACACACCCATAAACCCATGTGGGACTCCAAGGTTACGGCTCAGTGACAGACCACTGAGCCGGGTAAGGCAGAAATGTCTGGAATACATGTGCCCCGCTGACAGCCACGTGCTCTCTTTCTGACCAAATCCAGGGTAAACTATCCAATCAGCAGTTCTCAGATGCAATCTGCATGCGTATTAGCCAGCCACAGCACAGGAACGCAGCTTCTGCCCCGTGATTTGGCATGGGGCTAAGCTCTACACTTCTAACAAGCCCCTGGACTGTTCTACAGCACTAGTGCCAGATCCTGTTTGACTAACCTGTGACTAGGGAAATGGACCCCAACACCAAACTCACTGTCTCAGGAAGTGGACATGTCAGTTTGCGGGACCACGCCTAATTCTCAGGCACCAGGGAAGGCATGAAATGAAATGGAATTCACATTCCTGAAACGCCAAAACCCCACCTTTTTGTTTTCCTGCCTTAAGGCAGGAGTCATGTGGCCTCTCGTGCAGGGGACACTAACTGTTTTTGCCTCACCTGCTTCCCCACCTTCCAGAATTGCCCCTCTGAAGCCAGTTTTAACCTACATGGCTGGCTGCCTTTGACCATCAGCAAGTTTCCCAACTCCCAGGCTGGCTGCTGGGAGAAGCACTTTCAGCCAAGCACCACCAGTCAGGTGCCCGTGCCCCTGAGCTGTGTTGCCTGGCAACCTGGGAGTGGGAGATATCAAGAAGGCAGGAAGTCAAGGGAGGTGGTGGGAGAGCCTGTGCTGAAGCCATCCCCTACACACCCAGTGGGATGGGATGGTAATAAGCCTCCCAGGCAGGGTGCCTCTGGGTGTGAACCTAGAAAGCAGGAGGAGGCTAGAAGCATGAAAGTGATCATTTTTTCCATATTATCATCTTTAAATACTAATGATAAAAGGAGAGAAAAATCTTCCTTCTTAGATAGGTTGGCAGAGGCTGGAAGGAAAAAACAGGAAAACGACTTTAAAAAACCAAGGGAGTTGTTATGGGGTGTGGAGAGGGTGGGGAGAAGTTGGCAAAAGATCCTGAGCTAAAAGCTGTGTCTTGAAAAGTGGCCTAAAGAGCAGAACTAAGAGGCAACCCAGGCAGAGGATTCTGAATAAGGAAGTGTGGGCTGTCCATGTGGCCTGCCACCACCGGCCCTACTCCTGGGCAGGGGCCATCCTAACCAACAGGAAGGCCCAGACAGCACAGCAGGGCCATGTGGAGGTGCTAAGGTAGCAGCTAAGGCGGGAATCACTTCACAGAGGGCATCAGTCTTTGTTAAAGCTTTTCCAAAAGGTTCTCCAAAGAGTATCAAAATTGCCTGTGATCAGGTAAGTCGGCTCCCTGCTGTTCCCATCCTCCATGTCAGCCCTATACTACAGAGCCATGAAGATGATCCTTCTAAAACGTGGAGGGATGGGCCCAACGCCGTGGCCTAGCAGCTAAAGTCCTCGCCTTGAACGCACCAGGATCCTACTATATGGGCGCCAGTTTTAATCCCTTCCAGCTCCCTGCCTGTGGCCCTGGGAAAGCAGTTGAGGACGGCCCAAAGCTTTGAGACCCTGCACCTGTGTGGGAGGCCTGGAAGAAGTTCCTGGCTCCTGGCTTCGGATCGGCATAGCATCAGCCGTTGTGCTCACTTGGGGAGTGAATCATCAGACGGAAGATCTTCCTCTCTGTGTCTCCTCCTCTCTGTATATCTGACTTTCCAATAAATAAATAAATCTTTAAAAAAAAAAAAAAAAAACGTGGAGGGAACCACCTGCCCAAAATTCCTCATATCTACCATTTACCAGCTAAGAAAATGCCAGACTTTTAGCACATAGGATGCTTTCTCAGCAATGTCTCCCTCCACCAACCTCACCATAACCCAGCCACCCCACCAAACCATGAATTTTAACTCTTTCATTCCCTTGCACATCGCCCTTACTGCCCATTTGGTTTTTCTTCTAAATTAACCCTGATTAGCCTTCTAAAAACATACAAATTTTGCTGCAGCACAGTCATGCAGAATTTTCCTGCAGCCCTGACATCCCATATGAGCACCAGTTTCTAGCCCTGGTTGCTTTAGTTCTGATCCAGCTGCCTGCTTATGGCCTGGGAAAGCACTAGAGGAAAACCTTGGGCTCCTATACACACATGGGAGACATGAAAGAAGCTCCTGGATCCTGGCTTCAGACCAGCCCAGTTCTCACCACTGCAGCCATTCGGGGAAAGAACCAGCGGACAGAAAATCTCGCCCTGTCTTCCCCCTCATCCCCTGTCACTCTTTCAAGTAAAAATAAACAAATCTTTAACACAAATACATGCACACACGCATTTTCAGGCCAGTCTGACATTGCTGGTTAAACTACTGCTTATCAATGCTAGCATCCTTATCAAAGTTTCCATTTAAGTCCTAGCTGCTCTGCTTCCAAACCAGCCTCCTGCAAAAGCTCGCATGCACTTGGGCCTCTCACCAATGTGGGAGACTAGGCTGGTATTGCTGACTTGTGGCTTTGATCTGATTCACAGCTGGCTTTTGCAGTCAGAAAGATGCTCCTCTCCTTCTCTCTGCTGTTCTACCTTTCAAGTAAATAAATAAGTAAATATTTTTAATATGAAAATTTAGGAGCCACTATTAATGGTGCAATGTGTTAAGCTATTGCCGTCAATGCCAGCATCCCATATAAGCATCAGTTCACCGCCCACCTGCTCTGCTTCCTATCCAGTTCGCTGCTAATACGTCTGGAAAAGTAGCAAGTAATAGTCCAAATCTTTGGGTCCCTGCTACCCATGCAAGAGACCTGGAAGAAGTTCTGGTGTCCTGGCTATGGACTTGCCCATTCCTGGCTGTTATAGCATTTGAGGGAAAATCAAGAGAAGGAAAATGAATCAATCTCTTCTCTCTCTCTTTATCTATCTATCTATCTATCTATCTATCTATCTATCTCTTCCTCCCATTCTCTCTCCCCTCCTTTTCTCCCTCTCACTCTCTGTGACTTGGCCTTTCAAATAAATCAAATAAAATTCTTTTAAATATACAAATTTACAGTTTTTAAAACAATAATGCATACATGATTTAAGTGCGGCAGATTTGAAAGGCAATCAACAGTCTTTCTTCTCCCATCTCCCTTATCTCCCCACTCCCTGTAACAAATTATCTTCCACTCCTTCTGAATTTCTTTCCTGATGGTGACACTTTCTTGTGTGTTGTACCTCTGATAAGTGAATATTCAGGCTTTAGGGAACATGCCACTATTTCACCTTCCTAATAGAAACTTTTAATAGCGTGGAGACAGGTTTCCAAGAAAAGCAAAAAGGACATTTATTAAATATATATTACATATAATTGCATATATAATAAATATACATATGTTAAGTTGTAGGATAAAACAGGAAGAGAGTAAAACATAAACAAAACCAATAGCTCATAGCTTAACCCTAGGGCTCAACACCAAATTGATGCACAACAGATCAACAACCCCTTCTTGTTCAGCTGAAATGACATCCTCATCAATATCTCTGAGGATGCAAATGAGACTTTGTCGAAAGCTCCTTGTGAACCCTGTGTTCCCTCTCATTTCACTATCAAGTCAGTTTACTTCTCTAGCTTGTTTTGTCATATATCACTGTTTCCTCCAACACCCACAGATGTGTAGCATGAGCAAAGCCAACATGAACCCAGACACAGGAGCAGACCTTGTGGCGCACGGAGGCAGACAGCATGAGCCTGGATGTGGCAGCAGCTTGCAAAGAACAGTTTGCTCAGTTTCCTCAGAGATCAGGAATCCATGCCAGTGGTCCCAGAGTGGGAACATGTCAGATTTCCCTCAACCTCTCTCACTTTTATCCTCTATCAAAGCCACAATTTTTGGGTCCTCTAAATTAATCTGAGGTTTGTAGTTTCAGGCCTTTCCAGGGATCTTAGAATGCACTGGCTCTGATGGCCACCTTCACAGTGCACATCCTGTCACAGTGCACATCCTGTCCCTTGCTGGGCCCCCCCATGCCATCAGTCCCCAGTGCTCCTCCTCCTCCTACAAGCCACAAGTCATACAACAATATACCCTCTCAGTACCTTCTCTAAATTACTGCCCATTTCTACCAGGTTTTATTCCTTTGCTATCATATCAAGATCCATATGCAAGATAAAAAGTCAGGAACAGGTGTTTAGCGTGGCAGTTAAGCCACCAGTTGGGGCACCTGTACCCCATAGCTTCAGTCCTGATCCCAACTTTCTGCTGATGTAGGTGTTGTGCAACTACCTGCTGTCAAGGTGGGAGACGTGAACTGAGTTCCCAGCAATTGAATTCAGTCTGGCAAGCCTTCATTTTTGCGAGCCTTTTGGAAAGAACGCCATTAGATGGGAATGCTCTCACACTCCCAAATTAGAAAATTCATCTTTAAAAATTTCTAAAACAATAAACATAATACCAAATGTCTTAGGAGACTTATCCAGTCTCCTAAGTGTTGGCCCATCCAGTCAACACTAAAGCAATACTATACTGATACAGCCATTGTGAGAGCAAACAGGTAGAACTTACTGAGGTTAGGGACCCACCTTCCTCTTGGTCCAGCAACCTCCATCCTGAGTATATGCCCAGAGCAATTCTTGCCAAGGACATACATACATCATCCCATCATCAGAATGGCAGAACTAGAGGATGGGGAACAGGAAAAGGAGACAGAAAAGGAAGGGAAGCAAAGATAAGGAAGGAAAGGGAAGCAGCAAAGAAGGGAAATAAAACCAGAATGTGACTGTGCACACTGCCTGGGATGTGTGTCATGAGCCTGGGGTGTCTTCTTTGGCTCTGTATCCCACGATCCGTGACATGAAATTTGCCACACCAAGGGGTGTGTTTACAACCTGGGTCAGGGCATCTGGAGCTTCTGCCCCACTTGCTCTGACCCATGAGGTGAGCCAGGAAGCAGAGGGCCCTGTTCAGTCTCTCTCTCTCCCCTCTTCATTCACCTGGCTCATTTGGAAAACAGGAAGCCTCACCCTCTCTAAATAAACCCTTCCCTGGCCTTCAGTAATCTCCAGACTGAGTATATGCCAGAGCTGTGAGCCCATTTCTCACTCCACCATCAATTCCCTCCACAGAACTGCCATGGAGCTGGTTCCACACCCCTTGTTCCATCCCTGCCCACTTCACCCCAGATTCCTAATGGATCCTGCTAACATGTGCAACCCTGTCACAGCCACTGGTGTGGAGGCACAGCTGAGGAGCCAGGAAGAGCAAGAACTGTGCTTTCCAGAGAAAAAAAGTGATTTCAGCAGCAGGAACATCAGACCTTCCTAGGTAATCAAAGTGGATAAGAAAACCCCACCTCCTACAGATAAGACCTGAAACCGGGGGATGGTTGTAGTGATGCAGGAATACAGAGCAGAGAGAGCAAAGGTGAAACCTCAGAGCAAGTATGAACACAGACAGCAGAAGGTTTTGTTTTGTTTTGTTTTTTTAAGCAGGGACCTGTCTTCCTAGAGCCGAATCCTGCTATCAGCCCTGGATTTCCATGGCAGGGGTCTGTGCTCGCCTGATTTCCTGGTTCCAAGACACATACCCAACCACCTTCCCTGTCCCATTCAACCTACTCACTCCTTCATGTCTCGGGACTTCATCAAGACCACAAAATGACCCTAAACCCTATCCAACTTGCTTATCATCAGCCTGCAGTACTCATTAAGCTTACGCTGGGCACTGAGGCCTTATCAAGTGGGCATGGAGATCCTGCCCTGCAAATGTGTGAACAGGTGTCCACAGGTCACCCACAGGGCAAACCACTGTCCTCGGCACTTCCCACACACGTTCCCTGGCTGGCCTTCATCACCAGCAGTTGAGGTCCCAGTCTTGTTCTTTTTCAGAAGAAACCTAACTTCTTAGAGGTGAACGAGGAATCTAAGTAAAAGCCCAGGACTTCCAACTCCAAATCCATGGCACTTTGCGTTACACTTTGCGTTGTATTTCCATTAGAGACAATTCATTCCACTCAGAAACAGGAGAGTACTTCAGGAAATTCATGGAAAGTGGAATTCAATGATAAGCTTATTTTAATACAAAGACATTTTTGAAATCCATGCCTATGTGGAGCTCTTCCAAAAGTACATGGAGGGCCCAAGCAGCATGGCCTAGCAGCTAAAGTCCTCGCCTTGAACGCGCCAGGATCCCATATGGGTGCCGGTTCTAATCCCGGCAGCCCCGCTTCCCATTGAGCTCCCTGTTTGTGCCCTGGGAAAGCAGTCAAGGACGGCCCAAAGCTTTGGGACCCTGCACCCGTGTGGGAGGCCCAGAAGCGGTTCCTGGTTCCCAGCTTCAGATCAGTGCAGCATCAGCTATTGCGGCTCACTTGGGGAGTGAATCATCAGACGGATGATCTTTCTCTCTGTCTCCCCTCCTCTCTGTATATCTGACTTTGTAATCAAAATGAATAAATCTTTAAAAAAAAAAAAAGTACATGGAAAGTGCGGATTATGGAAAACCCATGCACAGATTTCAAATGTTTTGGCTCCCAAATAATCTTATCTTTGGACTTCATTTTCCATGAACTTTTCAAAGTACACTCCTACCAAACTTTACACCTTCAAGTAGTGTCAAGGTATTCTAAATAGTGCACCAAATAGAAACAAACATGTGTAAAAACCTCCAAGCTGTGTGTTCTCACATCTTCTGTAGGAAGAAGGGTTGAAGAGCTTAAAGAACCCTAAAGAAAGTCACTCCTAAAAAAAATCTGGTTTGAAAGAAACAGCAGGCCATAGATTGGCAGAGGAGAAAAAATAAAGCTGCAGTTAGCATCTCTCCTCATCTTACTAAGACATTCTTACAGCTGCAGGATGAATTTTCCCCTCTGCCTACCAGAGTAAGAGGAATCATGGCAGGATGGAGTCAAGCTAGACAGCACAAAAAAAAAAAAAATAGTTCTGATGATGAGGTAGCTAAATACCAAACTTTCCTGAAAGGAAGTGGTGACACGTCGGCTTCTCTCCCCCTTCCCCTAATGCTGGCTCACTGCAGGAGACGAAACACGGGGGCTGTGAGCACATCACCTGAGGATGGCAATCCCGCGGCTGTAACTTTATTATAGACACATAAACAAGGCTCAGCACAGTCCATATAACAACAAAGTATTGCTCAACCCCGGACCCCTCCCAAGTGTCACTGTAGAGTCATCCCTCACCTTTCCTCCCTGGTTCCCATACTCTGACAAGCAGGAACCAGCACAGGCCTGAGTCATGGGGTCACATGACTGAAAGTGCACATGGGGCCTCCCTCCACACTTGGCACAACCACATGAAACCACATCACTGTGCCCTGTGCACTCAGGAGCACCAAGGCAGCTATAAGTTTACAGCAGGAAACATTCCGGGGCTGCCATCCAGCTGTCAACGCTGGACAGAAAACTCGGACTTGGAAACGATATTATGCAAGGGGCAGTGAGTGGGCTGGCTGAAGACCATTTCAGCTGGCCATGTGGGCCACTGTTACTCATAGCTCGGGTCTGCAGGATCCTACAGCACTGGGACTCCCATGTGCCAGCCCCACTGCCTTCCTCTGCTTTCCATGAAGAAGAAAAGGATTCTGAGATGGCTGCGTCCCTGGGCTCTGACTCCTCGTTGGTTGTGAGCTAGTTGATTAGATGGCTGGTTGATTAGTTAACTAGCTGATGAGTGAGCCAGTAGGATTGTTAGTTTCAGAAACCACAAAAAGATATTAGGGTAGACATAAGTCTGCCACTTGGAATCTTCTAGCACATATCAGAATGCCTGGGTTTGAGTTCTAGCCCTACAATTCCAGCTTCCTGCTGATGTACACTCCAGGAGGGGAGTGCAGATGGTCCACAATTGGGTCCTTGCCACCCATATGAGAGATGCAAACTGAGTTCCTGGTTTCTGGCTTTGGCCCAACCCTGTCTTGGCTATTGCAGGCATTTCTGGCTATGCATTACCAGCAGATTACAGAGTCTCTTGCTCTCACTTTCCCTCTCTCTCAAGTAAATTGAATAAGCATAGAAAAGTAAAAAGATGCTATTTCATAGGCCTATTAATAATTTTTCTACCCCTGTAAGAAAACAGAATAGACCTTGAACAGGAAGTTCCCACAAGGAAACTACTTTCTTCCATTCTAACAATTTCCATTTTCCTACAACTCCTGGAATCAGACTCTCCAAATTAGTCAGACCTTAATAAGCATCTGGGAAGAACCTCATTGTTTTCCAGGAAAGGAAGCCCCAGCCTACAGAATGGGAGCAACTGGCCCTTGGGTACACACTTGGTCAGTGTCATTCACCTGCGTACCAACACACACATCAAGAGTGAAGGAGGAGGAAGTAAGCCATTTCTTTGTGTTTCAAGCAATGAGGTTTTCTTAAGATGGGAAAGTATCATTATAGAGATTTTACCACCACCACACACTTTGCCAGCTCTGCTTCTGTCTCCATGAGAAGATGTTTAACTCACAGGCACCATCAGTTTCTCCCAGCAGAAATTGGGTGGTTGGCTGGCCTACAGAAAGGAGTGGCTGCTCCTGGCAAGTTCAACCTGGATGGCAGGTTGTTTTTCTTTTTATTCTTTCCATTCTCACCTCCCAAATCCTAGAGCTCAACTTCTCACCCCCAAAGTGGTTCAGCAGGGTGTAGGAAGGCTGAAAGAGCCTGGGCTTTCACACCAACAGGCCTACACAGCATTGCAAGGGCATGGCATCACTCAGTGTTGGCAGCTTTACATTAGGGATGAGAATGCCATGATGCCAGAACATAATGAGATCATCTTTGGGGAAAGCCCTTTGGAAGCTCTCACGAGAAGAACTGGAAGGGATTTTCATCACTGGCTTCAGGCTGCCCCGGGCCTGACCACGTTGTTGAGTTCACAGCCCACAGGAAGGGTGTTAGCGGCCAGGCTGGGCCAGCAGCAGAGCTGCAGATTGGAAATGTGGTCTCCTCCACCTGTGTACACAGGAAAGTGCCTCTTCCCACAGCCCTCAGGGGGGAAGGGGACACAGCTGGGGCAGTTCACGGCTGAGGCCAGCTGTGAGCACAATCCCAGAAAATTAAAATGTCTAACACAGCACTTCCCATTGCTTGGGATGCTCTCATCCCATATCAGAGTGCATGAGTTCAAGGATGGGATCCATTTCCAGTTCCAGCTGGGAAGCAGCAGGCTCAAGTGCTTGAGTCCCTACTATCCATGTGGGATACACAGATCAAGTCCCAGATCTTGTTTTCAGTCAGCCCCTGCCATCCCTGCCAGCCCCAGCAGCCCTAGCCAGCCCCTGCCAGCCCCTGCCAGCCCCTGCCAGCCCCTGCCAGCCTCAGCAGCTGCAGACAGCTGGGGAGTAAACCAGCAGACAGGACGTATCTCTCCTCGTTTCTCTGCTTCTCAAACAATTTTCTTACGTGTTGTAGAAAATAAAAGAACAGCTAAACTTTTTTTGTTGTTTTTACAAAGATACTAAATAAAGGGTTAATACTACTGTATAAAGTTTCTTTTTGAAAAACTGCAAAAAAATCAGCATAAATAACTGAAAAAATGTGAACAATTCACAGAAAAAAGTGAGTGTAAGTATTTAATATTTAGCCTAGCATTAAAGAAATTCAAGGTGAAAATGAGTGGATTTTCATAGATTAGTAAACATGCCTTTCTCTGTAATATTCAGTGCTGGCAAAGGTACAATTCCCTAGGACATACATCACTGCTAAGAAGAGTATCCGTTGCTAGCAACATTCAGGAAAACTCTTTGGCAGTTTGTATTCAAATGTCCACAGCTTTTTACCCTGTAGTGAACTATATATCCGCCTATCTATCTGCACCAAAAATAAGTATATAATAGTAAAGGGTCCTGCACATCATATACAAAGCCACCAGCAAATAAGGAGCTGGAGAACTAGATCAGTTAGAAAAATCAGAGCGTATCAATAAGGAGGATGACAAGACAGGCTATTCCACAGAAATGATCTAAATATTAAAGATTTAAGACGAACTGGCATTCACCCTAATACCTAAGATGCCTGCATGAAGAGCCAGGAGGTTATTTGGGGTCGTCTCCCACATGGGAGCAGGGGCCCCTACACAATTGGATCACCTTTTGTTGCTTTCCCAGGTAGACCAGCAGGGAGCTGAATGGGAAGTGCAGCTGCCGGGACTCGAATGAGCTCATGACAGCCAGCGTGATCCACTGGGCTGCAGTGCTGCCCCTTACTTTTCTTTCTTCATTTATGAAGGGGCATGTTTCTCTACATCTAACATATTTAAATGACACTAATATATCATCTTTTTATGCCCTGTGCTAGCTGCATTTCATTTTGGACATTGGCTTTTCTGGGTTTTTCAACAAACTATTTTCATTTTTCCGATTGTTTTCACTGAACCTGGCAAATGTTCCACTTCTGAGATCATTTCAAAGCAAACTATTAGCCTTGCCAAGTTAACGTCTTTCCAACCTTCTCTACTCTCATGGTTCAAGATCAGTTTCTCTAATGTAATTAGAACCACATTGTTTTCTTTCAGAGCAAATGGTTCCCTTGGGCTTCTTTCTCAGGGAAAAAAATATAAATACTCCCTAGAGGATGCTTTAAGTTATTGGAACGTACTTGGTTGACGTTCATTCTGCTGCTCGAGGTTTCCTCCTTGCTCATTCAGAGCCACACATTTCATATGGTCACTTTTGAGTAGGTGGCCAACCTTGAATTCTCAAAGAGTCTGAGAGCATGCATACCACAGCAAGCTTTGTGTGGCCACTCCAGTGATTTGATTTCTGTACCTCTTACCATAAAGGGCTCTGTCTAAAAAATCCTGGGAGCTGATTTTGCATCATCTCTATGCTGTCTCCTTTCAAAGCAAATAAAAACAGAAATGTTTGCGCTACACTATTACAATCTATATCCCAGAATTTTCAGCATTTTGTTAAAAAGCAAGCTGTGGAACAGGATTACAAGATTCTGTATTCTTTCCATTTCCTTGAGGCTAACTGCTGAATTACATCTCGCTGACATTCCTAAAATCCTTGAATTGTTTGAGAACAGAATTGTCAGCATATAACATGATCTAAATAATTTTAAAGTCTTCCCTGAATGTTAGGTAACTGGCACTCAGTGCTCTATGCAACTACCCTCTCAGAAAGCAGAAGATTCATTAAATAACACAAAATTACTTCACAAAGTTTGTGATAAAATGGAATTAAAATTTTTGGTGCAAAAATTTGTGTAGTCCATGCATAGTTTTTGCATATTACACATTTCCATGAACTTTTTAAAGACACCTTGTATGCTTGCATTTTGTATTTCATACCAATATAAATATCTTTTAATTCTATTTTCCACAACTTTTTGAAGTTCATATAATTGGAGCAAAGGGAACAAGGAAGACAGGCAATGCGAGGAGATTCTCAGCTGCTTCTTGAAGACTCAGAGCTCACGGAAGTAGTCCAGCCACAACCTAGGCATGCGGAAAGCTAATTCCCCCAGCATCTGCTCCGAAGCCCTTCTAGGCCACCCACAGAAACCCGAGCTTGTGCCATTTCCTCTCCTCCCCCACTCCTTCTCCCAAGAGTGGGAGTGGAACACAATAAACAATAGCTTTCAGATGCAGGAAGTGGAAGAACAAAATAGAGCAGACACTAGAATCTGGAGTAGAATGAATTAGCTGGTCACTTATACTTGATTGTGGGTTAAAGTGATGGAATTTCTTGAACAAATGAGATTATCTTATGAGGCCTGCTTTCTCCTTGTAGTCTGCCCTTCCCTGTGTAGGGTTTGAAGAGCTGAGAAGGAACTCGGCAAGCATTAACACTCTATATAAGGAAGGAGGCAAGGAAGAAAAGAAAAGCAAAATCTGGGGGAGGAAGGAAAGGAGACAGGAAGAGAGGGGAGGAGCAGGAAGGGATGCCATTTGGAGAAGAGATTTCCTAGAGAGAAAAATGAGACAAAATATTGGCTAGGACTTTATTAAATTCACAAATCTAAGCACTGTGTGTTTGTCCTGTGACATGTTGGACTAGGTGCCAAGGAGGACCCCAAGACACACAGTGACTACATCTTCCCTGCAGACATAACTGCACCTTCCCCTGGCTAGCAGACGGCCCAGCCTTCGCCTGTCAATCCACATCAGGCTGCACCTAACCCACTCCAGGTGCCCCATGGAGAAGCTTCCAGAGGTGGGAATGATTCCAGAGCAAACCTTAACTCTGAGACATCCTGAAGTCATCCTGCAACGCTCTCTTGATGCTACCAGGATTCACTTTGTCATTCACTTTTAAAGGAGCCAGACTAGGGCCCAACGCCGTGGCCTGGCAGCTGAAAGTCCTCGCCTTGAGTGTGCCAGGATCCCATACGGGCGCCGGTTCTGGTCCCAGAGGCTCCACTTCCTGCTTGTGGCCTGGGAAAGCAGTTGAGGACAGCCCAATGCTTTGGGATCCTGCACCCGTGTGGGAGACCTGGAGGAGGTTCCTGGCTCCTGGCTCCAGATTGGCACAGCACCGGCCATTGCGCTCACTTGGGGAGTGAATCATCGGATGGAAGATCTTCTTCTCTATTTCTCTTCCTCTCTATATATCTGACTTTGTAATAAAAATAAATAAATCTTTTTAAAAAATTTAAAAATAAAGGAGCCAGACTGGAATTCCTGGGAGTGACCCATCCCAGAAGAAAGGGCTTAAAGAAAAAAGGTTGCACCTCCTGCCCAAACATCTCCTGATAACCTGTAGCAAATCAAGGGAAACCCTAGTCTCTGGACTGAGGAAAGAGGGGGACAGAGACAAGAGTGAGCCCAGAGAACCCTGGTGAGAGAGCCAGTTATGAGTTGTGTGCCACTAGACAAAATTGATCAACCTGTCTCATTTCCTCAGTTTTTGAATGACAACAGCTCACACCAGGGCGGAGGCACTGTGATCCAGCAGGCTAAACGGCTACTAGGCAGGGCATCCGGTAGGGAGTGCAGGAGCTTCTGCTGCAATGCAGCTTCCTGCTCATACTCCTGCCCAAGCAAAGGATGGCCAAAGATTTGGGAGACAACCTGGCCTGGCCCTGCCTGTTGTTGACATTTGGGGAGTGAACCAGCGAACATAAAATTCCTTTTCTCTCTCTCATTCTCTCCCTCTCTCACCCATTCTGCCTTTCAAATAAACAAACAAATGAGCCCTTAAAAAAAGAAAAAGAAGCTGTCCCATATCACAGAGAACCACTGATGATTAAGTAAGATCCCCAAGCACTCTAGAAAAATCGAACACAGATGTTGATCAATCTTTATAAATGTAAAACATCCTGCATAGGTGGAAGAGCAGATTTCTCAGACACCTGAGAGTGTGGCCTTGGAGTAAATGGGGGAAACAATAGATTTCTCTAAAGAGAGCCCCTGAACGGAGGAAAGGCAGGCCTCAGGATGTTGGAAGGAAACAGGTGGGCCAATTCAGAAACCTGAGGAACCAGATTCTGCCCTTGACTCATGAAGCTGTGGCTGCAGTCCTTTCAATGGGCTGAATGTAAACTTCATTCAAGAGAATCCCAAGACAGGAACACCAGAATGCAGCCTGCAGCCTGCAGCCTGCAGCCCCCAGCTGTCCCAGATTCCGAGAGCTGAGAGTGTGGGGATTGCTGAAGCCATAAACTAGGGAGGGAGGGATGCCTGTCAGGGCAGGGCGCTGGCTGCTTTCAGGCATCTGACCACAGTCCTGCCACACCCTCAGATCCATCCTGTCTGAAACCACACCCCTGGGGCTGGGCTAGATTCCATACAAGTTGAGGTGCAAAGTGTCTTTCTCTGAACCATCACTTGGGGAAACACATGTGTTTCCTCCAGAGTCCCGGCTCTGAATCTCTTTCCTCTCATTTTTGTGAATTTTGCAAATGCCTCGTTGCCTCGTTTCAGCTTTCATGATAAAGCTGTGAGCACATAGACAGAAAAGATGTGGAATGGTCAAGCAGGGCTGCAAAATTAAACAAATGTGGTCCTTTGGATCTTCCGGAAAATCTTACTGCTACCAGATTGTCCTTCCTGTCACCTCAAAGCCAATAGAAAAACATATAGTCTAAAAAACTGTTTCTTTGTTGCAAAATTCCAGTGCATTATAATAATCCTGAGTTTGTAACTCAGTAGATGCCAATAAGCAAACTGTTGGCAGCCTTGGATGTGCAATTCGGGTTGCAATCATCAGTGTTCCTTCATTCCAATATAACATGGCTGAAGCTGGGCACTAGAGATTTGCTTCGCTCATGGCTCTGGGTCTGAAAGTCCAAGATCAGGTGACCCCATACAATGTGGCAGGAGATAGACAGAAATAGAAAGAAAGGTCACATGACAAAACAGGAAGTGAGAGAACACAGGGAGGGGCCTGCCTTGCTCTTATATAACCTCTCACAAGACCTGATCAGGATTCCAAAGAACTGTCAAGGCAGTATCCCCAATGATCTTCCATTAGGCCCTGTCCCCACACAGCAAAACCACACTGTGGATCAAGTTTCCAACCCACAAGCACTTAGGAAATCCAAACCCTGTCGACACTACAGGATAGGCTGATAATAAAATGAATAATATTTAACATTTATATAGCAGGTTAAAGTTTATAGAATACTTTATACTCATTACTTCATTTGATAATGAAAGCTACCCTGTGAGGCAGGCATGGTAGCAGCCAGCCTCCAAGCGGTTCCAAACGATTCTTACCTGCTGGAATTTATAACATTTCGTACACACTCTCATGTTGTTAAAAGATCCATCTCTTTTACTACTTGATACTAGAATAACAAAGTGAAAGAAAAAAGAGAGACCCATCTGGCTCGGTTTCTAAATGCTCCAATAGCTGGGGCTAGGCCAGGCTGAATCCATGGCATGGCACTTCACCTGGGTCTTCAACATTTACGGAATGTCATCAAACGATCAAAGATACATATCTTAGAGGTTCCTGAAGGTATGGAAAGACAGAATGAATTAGAAGACCTATATTGTTAAATAATACCATAAAACCTCCCTAATTTGGAAAAAGATAAGGACATTCAAGTACAGGAAGCACAAAGAAATCCTAACAAGATCAGAGGAAAAAATCTTCACCATGACACACAGAGACTCTAAGATACACGTGAAAGAAATGTCAGATTACTCTCAAAGGCTGTTATAAAAACTGCTACACCATTGGCCCGAGTTATCAAGAAAGAGGCAGGAGGAGAAGACCTAAATTAATACAGAGACGGGGAAAAAAGGACATAATAATGTATACCACACAATTTTTTTTTTTTTACTACACACAGCTATACACTGAAAATTTGGAAACATAGAGTAAATGATAGATATGTGGGCAAAATTAACAAAAATTGAGTCATGAAGACATAAAAACTTAAATAAATCAAGAACCAGCACACAGACTGAATCAGGAAGACCCTCCAAGTAAACAAAGGTTCAGGACCAGATGGCTTCATTGCTAAATTCTACCCAACTTGTAAAAAAAAAAAAAAATTCTAATTCTTCTTAGAGTATTCAAACAACTTAAATGGAGGGAATCCTCCCAAACTCCTCCATGAAGGCTGGCATCCCCTTAATTCCAAAATCAGAAAATACAACAGAGGAACAGAATTATAGGTCAGTAGTTCTGATGAACATAGATGCAAACATCCTCAACAAAATGCTAGCTGTTCAAATCCAACAAAACATCAGAAAGATCATTCACTTGACCAGGGCGTTTGTCCCTGGTATTCAGGGATGTTCAACACATGCAAATCAATAAATATGATATATCACATTAACAAACCTAAGAATAAAAACCATATGGTTATTTCAATAGATGCAGAGAAGGTATTTAATAAAATACAACATCCTTTCACAGTAATACTAATAAGCCTAAGTAATTTAGGAATAGAAAGAACATACCTCAACACAATCGAGGAAATATTTGACAAACCCCTGGTCAATATCATACTGAACTGAGAAAACTTGGAAGCATTTCCATGAAGCTCCAGAACCAGACAAACATACTCACTGTAATCACTGCTAGGCAACATACCTTTTGAACTTGCAGAGAATCATAAGGTAAGGAAGAAAAGAATCCAAAGGGATACAACTGGGAAAGAAGAAAGTTAAATTATCCCTGTGGGCAGATGATGTGCCCCTACACACAGGGAACCAGGAGACTCCATAAAAGATTAGTGGAATTCATTAGATTGGCCAAGTTTCAGGAAATAAAATCAACACACAAAAATGAACAGCATCTGTATGTATGAAAACAATGTTATGTCTGAGAAAGAAATTATGAGTACTGTTTACAAGAGCTACAAAAATTTTTAAATACCTTGGGACAAATTAACCAAAGATGTAAAAGGTCTCTGCGAAGTAAACTATAAACCATTAAGGAATACATAGGAGAAGACACACAAAAAAATGGAAAAATCTATTTGTTCACGGACTGGAAGAATTTACCAAAATGTCTACAATACTCAAATAAATTTAAAGACTCAATATGATTCCAATCAAAAGGCCACAGATATCCTCAGATCTGGAAAAAGAAAACACTAAAATTTATGTGGAATCAAAAGTGACCCTGAATAAAAGCAATCCCAAACAATAAAATCTGGAAGCATCATAACACCTGGTGCCAAGACATAGTATAGGGCAGTTAAAATCAAAGCAGTTCAGTGCTGCCACAAGAGTAACATGGGAGCCAGTGGAGCAGATCAGAGACCCCAGAAATGCATCCACACATCTGCAACCAGCGAATCTTGACAAACAAGCTAAACCACTCAATGGAGAAAGAATTTCTGACAAACAGAATTAGGAAAATAAAATCTCCACATACAGAGGCATGAAATGATACACCCAAGTTTATACACTACATTAAACTAAACTCACAGTGGGTCAGGAATTTAAACCTAATACCTGAAAAACCATCAAACTACTGAAGGAAAACACGGGGAAATACCATAAGACATCAGTGTAGGCAAAGGCAAAAGCACAGGTAATACAGGCAAAAACAGACCAATGAGATTACATCCAGCTAAGATGCTTCTTCACTGACAATGAAAACTCAACAAAGATAACGTTCAACAGGTACTTTTCAAAGAGTGACAGACACATGGAAAAAAAGTGTTTAGGATCACGACGCATCAGAGAAATGCAAATAAAAACTACACAATGTGCTTTCACCTCACCCTAGTTACTTGGGTGGCTGTCACATCCTATGGCCTCATTGGCTATCATCCAAGAATGAGAAAATAATAAATGCTGGTTAGGATATGGAGGGAAAATACTCTAAACCATGGTTGGTGGGAATGTAAACTAGCACAACAATTATGGGAAGCAGTTATGAGAGTCCTCAGAAATCTAGAAATAAATCTATAGTATGAACCAGTTATTGCACTCCTGAGTATATACTCTAAGAAAATGAAATCAACATATGAAAGAGTTATCTGCACCCCCATGTTTATAGAAGCTCAATTCACAATAGCAAAACTATGGAATCAATCCAGACATGAATCAGCTGATGAATAAAGAAATCATGTTTTATATACAGTAGGGAATACTACACAGTCATGAATGAAATCCTGTCTTATGCAACAAAATGGATGCAACTAGAGACCATTATGCTTAGTGAAATAAGCCAGTCTCAAAAAGACAAATGTTTTCCTTAACTTGCAGTAACGAAATGCAGACTACAAAAAATGAATATGAGCAATGTCAATATTTTAACATTTGACTATTGTTTATATCCCTTCTCAATATTCTTAATAAACAATGATTTTTCTACTTACTACTTGTTGAATTATTTATGTAGTACATGGTATAGATGCAGTAGCTTGTGCTTATAAAGTTAATTGAAAGTCTGTGATTGTAAAACTTAAAAGGAAAATAAGGAAGGTGGGTGGAAGCAAAGAAAGGTGGGAGAATGGGGTGGAAAGTATTATTCTGCTCTTAAAACTGTATATATGAAATTCATAACATTTGTTCCATCTATATAAACTGTTCTAAAATTTAAAAAGAACAGAATGAATATTATGAAGAGACTATGAATTTGCAAAAAAAAAAAAAAAAAGAGTCCATGTCTTTGGTTTAGAAGGCTGGTTCCATTTCTAATCCTGAGATGGAAGACAAGAGCTACCAATAAGCAAGGCATGTGCTCTCTGTGCACACGCATGTGTGTGCACACACACACATTGGAGGTGATTAGCAGCTGCTAACTCCATCCCTTCCTACACTGGGCATTTGGAGAGAGAACCAATGATGGAAGATTTATGTTTCTGTCTTCATTCCTGTCTCTCTTTCCATCCCTCTCTCTGCCTCTCCAAAAAATTAAAAGTAGACAAACACATTTTCTAGGCTTTGGCAGCGAAAGCCAAGACCATGCTTCCCCACGTGACTTCCTTCCACGTGCTCCAGTGAGTGCACAAGAATGGCCCATGCAGGAATTTTGTCTCTAAGCAGCTACCCAGGAGCTGCAGCCAGAGACCACCATTCCCCACAGCCTGCAGGGAAAGAGAAGTTTTTGCCTGAGAGAAAGAGCACTGAGGAGAAATGACCTTTACAGAAACTCCAGAATAAAGAATGCCAGCTGGTTATTGCCATGAAAGTGGAAGAGTCTGGGTTCACTTCAGAACAACACATAGAAAGAATTGATGGGCCAGCCACAGCCTTATCTGAATCCAAACTATCTGCAAAATTGAGCAACAAGGTTGAAACAAACAGCCTTTCCCTTTGCAGGCTTCCAATGCCAAGACCCCTTCTGGCCCAGTTGTAGCTAAATCAATACAGAAGCCAAGAAAATGAAATGGAAATTTATGGAACTTGATCCTGGGTGTGCTGCAAGCTGAGGACAGAAATGTTGGCACTGACAAAAGTGGGGTGTAGGCTTACTTGCTTGAGGGTCTTTCCCATCCTACAGAATGTTGGCTAGTGTTCTAAGATCAGGCCAGCTTCCAGGCTTCTTGCAAAGGCCAAAACTGTTTTCATTTGCAATCGATCATATGGAGAACATCAGTGGACAGCTTTCCGTTTAAGACAAAAGAGCTCTCCAAATCCCATATACCAAAAATCCTAGGCCAAAAAATGGAATCTGAAATCATGACAAAGAACTGATGCATGAACAGCGATTACAGCAGTGCTGTGGACAGCCTCAAGGGCTGCTACAGACGGCAGAGAAGGCTAGCGACCACCAGCATGCCCGCAGCACCCTCCTGCCAAAGCAGCTCAGCTCTTCTTCTTCAAAGACACCTTACGGGGGAAAATTTTAGAGCGACATGCTGAGTTCTCTCAGACAGAAAGATGAAGGCATATAATCAGAGAAGCAGGTAAGGAGGTAGAGAGAGAGGTAGGTAGAACTCTATTAAGGTACTTCAAAAATGTCATAGGACAACGGAATAATAAAGTAGCAGGTGTAGATATTGTGGCACAACAGGACAAGCTGCTGCTGAGGATACCTACATCCCTCCGGACATCTGATCACCAGCTTTGAGTCCTGCTTATTCTGCTTCCAATCCAGCACCCCACCCACCAGGAACACAGCACATGATGACTGGAATTTCCTAGCTGCTGGTATCAGTCTGACCATATCTGGCTTTTGCAAGTATTTGGAAAGTGAACCAGCAGATGAAAAACCTGTATGTATGTATATATGTCTCATTCACTCTCCCTCTCTCATTTAAATCAATAAATACAATATAATGAAGAATAATGTTGGTGTAAGCATTCAGTATAGTGGTCAAGACACTGTTTAGGGTACCTGCACTCTATAGGAATGTTTGGTTTCCAGTCCCCGGCTCTGCTCTCAATTCCAGTGCCCTGCCAATACACAACCCATGCAGGTAGCAGGTAATGGCTCAAGTAGTTGGGTCAAGAGCTAAATCACCTGATGCTTTAAAAAAAAAACCAGCATGGGTACAGGGGGCCTTCAGAGATGAAGCCTGCACATTGTGCTCCAACAGGACTAAACCATGCCCTGGGTCAACATAATGATACCAACAAGATCATCATACAAGCATATTATTACACAATCCATCCGAGTGCCTAGCACTTTATTCTTCTTGACTCATGTAATTTCCCCCAATAGTCCTCCCATAAAACTGGAAATACTGCCATATCCATTTTACAGAGGAGGAAACTAAGACTCTAGAAGGCTAGGTGACTCATGTAGAACCATTGCAGCCAACTGCAGAGACACACTTCAACACCAGGCAACATGTGGTCACAAACTTAGCCACCATGCTGTTAAAAACAGAGAACAGGGGTTCATGTGATGCTGGCATCCCATAATGGAGCACTGGTTTGAGTCCCAGAAACTCTACTTTGACACCAGCTTTCTGCTAATACACCTAGGAAAGTAGGAGAGAGAGCTAACCAACCTTGTGGGAGACACAGTTGGGACTTCGGGTTTCTGGCTTCAGCTTGGATCAGTCCTGGCTTCTGTGGCCATTTGGGGAAGGAAACAGCAGATAAATCATCCTTCTCTCAGGGCCAGCAGCATGGATCATGATGGAGGCTGGTCCTCCACCTTTCAACACCAGCATCCCATGTGAGCGTCTATTCATGTCCCGACTGTTTCAATCCAGCTCACTGCTAATGGGCTGGGAAGGCAGCAGAGGATGGCCCAGATCTTTGGGATCCTGAACCCATGTAGAAGTCCTAGAGGAGGCTCCTGGCTTTGTTTCTGGCTTTGGATAATCTCAGTTCTGGCCATTGCTGCCATTTGGGGAAGATCTTTGTCTCTCCTTCTCGCTGTTACCTGCCTCTCCAATAAAAAAAAAAAAAAGCCATATTTTAAAAAAAAAACCCTCTCTCTCTCTTCCCTTCAAATAGATAAACCACTTTTAAAATGGAAATCAAGTGGTTAAGAAACCAGAGACTAATATCACAGTTCCATGCATACCTCCAATTCCTACTTCCTGATCCTGAGGATACTCAGAAGTGACAGGTGATGACCAAGTAAACAGGCTCCTGCCACCTAAGTGCTATGGAACCCCTGTGCTTGGAAGACCCAGACTAACTTCCCAGGACTTGGCTTAAGTCCCAGCCCAGTCCCTAGCATGTGGGGATTGATTCAGCCGATGGGAGTTCTCCATATGTCTGTCCATATGACTCTCACATAAATATTTCTTTAATGGAGATCAAAAAAAAAGATCCTGCTGGGATAGGGGAGAGGAAATTCATGAACTTATGGAACTCATCATAGAATAAATAAATTTAAAAAATACCCCACTGGTATTCGAGAGCTCATGAGAACAGGGAGGAAAAAACTAGAAAGCCAGTGAAACGCATTATCCAGCCTGCAGCAGCTTCTCTATCCAAACAGGAATTCACAAGAATGCCTCAGGGATATTCAGAGCAGCCTGGCCAGACACACTGAGTTATTAAGAAGCAATGAATGACTCCCAGGCACAGAGAAGGGACAGACTGAAAAATAGCTCTCTGAAGGAATGATGAAATCAGATCACCAGGTACTGGCAGGAGCTGGGAAACACAAATAAGCAGTTCCCTACAGACAGGCGGAGGAGGCGTGCTGGCAAGGGAAACAACCCGAAACTTGTGCCAAGGGTCCAAGAGCCTGTCTGCATTGCCTAATGGTTCTGGGACTATTCAATGGATCTTGTACACTGCTGAATTCCTGATGTAAATCTAGAAGGGTCAGTTCTAGGTCAAGTGAGCTGAAAGCAGGCTCTGCCTCCACCTGTGGAGGTGAAGAGAGGGAAGGGATGTGAGCTAGCCCTGAGATGTCTTTCCCCCAGAACATGTGACTTAGACTCTTAAATATTTCTCTTCCGGGCCCAGCGCGGTGGCACAGTGGTTAAGGTCCTCGCCTTGCACGCCTGGGATCCCATATGGGCACCGGTTCTAATCCCTGCAGCCCCGCTTCCCTTCCAGCTCCCTGCCTGTGGCCCGGGAAAGCAGTCGAGGATGGCCCAAAGCTTTGGGACCCTGCACCCGCGTGGGAGACCCGGAAGAGGCTCCTGGCTTCGGATCGGCATAGCATCGGCCCGTTGCGCTCACTTGGGGAGTGAATCATCGGATGGAAGATCTTCCTCTCTGTCTCTCCTCTCTGTATATCCGCCTTACCAATAAAAAAAAATAATAAAAATAAATCTTTAAAAAAAATATTTCTCTTCCTTGCTGCCCCATGGCCTCTTCTAGTCCCAAACCCCCCAATTACAGCCTTCCCTTCTAATCCTTCTGAAACACCTTCATAGTTCCCCTTTTCCCTCCCTCTGCTTTATTTTTAAAGATTCATTTTTATTGCAAAATCAGATACACAAAGAGGAGGAGAGACAAAGAGGAAGATCTTCCATCCGATGATTCACTCCCCAAGTGACTACAACGGCTGGTGCTGTGCCGATCCGAAGCCAGGAGTCAGGAGTTTCTTCTGGGTCTCCCACATGGGTACAGGGTCCCAAGGCTTTGTGCTGTCATCGACTGCTTTCCCAGGCCACAAGCAGGGAGCTGGATGGGAAGCAGGGCTGCCGGGATTAGAACCGGCGCCCATATGGGATCCCGGTACTTGCAAGGCAAGGACTTCAGCCACTTAGAGTCTGTATTATAACCCTCCCATAACAGTAACAGTCATTGTCAAACAAGAGTGAAGTGCCTCTCTCCCTCAAGATGGGTCTGGAAAGGCCAGGGAGGGCAGAAAGGCAAGGTGAGCAGGGTTAGCCAAGAGCTACAACCAACCAGGAGCAGATAAGTAGCAGGCATGCCAGGGACCTAACCAATATTGGGGTCAACGATGGGAAGGGGAGGGAATAGAGGGAGGAAGAGAGGAAGGGAAGGGGGAGAAAGTGAAGGAAGAAAAAAGGGAGAGAAGAGGAGTGGAGGAAGAGGAGGGGGGAGGAAGAGAATAGAAAGAAAGGGGAGGGAGGAAGGAAAAAGAAGAGAGGAGAGAAAGGAGGGGAGGGAAGGAAAAAGGAGAAGAAGGGAAAGGAGGGAAGGAAGGGGAAGAAAGAGGAATGGAAATTGAATTGGAAAAGGAGGAAGGGAAGCAGAGAAGAAAGGATGGAAGGGAAAGGGAAGAGAGGTGAGGAGAAGGAATGAGGAGGGAGGGATGTCAGATTGTTGTGTCTGATCCGAGGTTTGGAGACCTTCAGAACAGTCAGGGTCTGTGAGTCAAAGGACACACTCCCTTAAAACTCTCCATGGCTACTCTGTCATGCTGACCATTTCCAGACTCAGACACTTAAAGAGTCCACTAAGTGTCCCTAATAACCCTGACACTTAATCCTCACCAGCTCCCAAATGGGACTTCTCTAGAAAGCCACCTTCTCTCATCTCTCCATGGTTATCTTTCCTCACTGCCTTTCATTGGAATGATGTGCATATCAGACTCTCCCTGGAAACCCAAGATGTACTTGCAAAGGCTGTCGTGCTACACGGCCCATTTGTCTCCTGAGAGCCCTCACTCACCTCTCTCAGGGCACCACTGGCTGCCAGTGGATGCAGCCAATGTGAGGCACAGGTAGAAGACTGGAGGTGGGAAGAGAGATGTTCCTAAAGTTGTGACAGTCCCTCCAAGGCTGGAGCAGTGGACAGTGGCTGTGTTCTATAAACACCACAACTCCCATTCAGGGGGTCCTCTCCAGCAGCCATAGCTGTCTCCATGTCTGGCAGTCCCCTTGCCTTTCAAGTGTTAGCCCCCTGCCACACACCCCTGCCTTGCCTTCTCAGCTCTAACCCCAGCTTTGTAACACACCTCAGCAGATTTCAGCCACCATGCATTAGTCACTCGGTACAGAGCTGACACAATCCTAGGCACACTGCAGGTTCATGAGGGAATGAACTCCATGATCACCTGCCCCTTCTTCCCATGGGCCTGGAGTCCACACCCAAGCCCTGTAGGGGCACTTCCTACACTAGTTTTTTCTCCTTGCTAGGATTTTACTGACAGTGATGAATGTATTTGTGGGTTTATGTTTGCAATCTCTCTTACAAGGTAAATATGACTTCTAGGAGTAGTGTGTTTCTTATCTCACTCATTACAGAAGTGAATATGCTTATCAATTCATTGAGGAGAGTGGGACTACAATATATTTGATATTTTTCCATTTTTACCTCTTACAAGAATCCCTTAGGGCCCAGGTAATCCCCTTTAGGTTCAGGGAAAGGGAAGGCCACGTTGGTCTCAGCAATGCCACAGAAGATCTGAAAGGTGTGAGGACAGGAGGGCAAGGGAAGGGGACTGTGTGTCAAGACAGGACACGGCTAAAGAAAGAAATCGGAGTCAGCTGCCTATTTAGACAAGACTGCCCTGCCACACCCTTTCCTTTCCTCTTCCTCTCTGCTGCCCATTACTTCGCTGCATGACTTGCTACTTCCTCTTCCTCTTTTCCTCTTCCCCTTGCTGTTTCCTTGGTCACCACTCCCATATGTACAATCTCAATTAGAGGAAATTCAGGCTCACTGAGGCTACAAAAGATACCAGGTGCTTCCTGGAGTCTAGGAATAATGCAGGAATCTGAGAAAGTGATTCTGTGACAGCCCTGGCATTCCTGCTTGGAATAAGTGAGGACTGTGTCGATGAAACTCCAGCAGGCCAGATGAGCTCATGTTCCTGCTCCCAAGAAACCTGGAGAGCCAGTAGGGTAGGAAATCACAGGGGATTCTCTTTCCCTGGCATTTCAATAAGACCCATGAGACGCAAGTCACAAAGACCAGGCCTTGCAGGAATGGGACATGGGAATAAACGACTCCGGAGGGCCTGAGGTGCAGCCTCTTTGTTACCGGGATCGGGCACGTGCAAGGGTGGGTGGACTCATCAGCCCAGCTATAGGGCTGGGCCCTTCCCCTTATGATTCTTTTTAAAGGATTCATTTATTTGAAACACAGAGTTACAGGGAGAGAGACGGAGACAGAGAAGAGAGAGAGACAGAGACAGAAATCTTCCATCTGCTGGTTCATTCCCCAAATGCACCAACCATGTCTGGACCAGTCTGAAGCCAGAAGCCAAGCGCTTCCTCTAGGTCTTCCATGTGGGTGTAAGGACCCAAGCACTTGGGTCATCTCCTGGGAGATTATCATCTAAACAGTTAAATCCAAAATGGACTGGGACTTGTGCCCATATAGGATGCTGGCATTGCATGTGGTGGCTTAATACCGCATCAGCACCAGCCCCTGCTCTTAGGATTTGTAACAGAAGCTGCTGATTGCCTATTGTTTTATCTATTGTGATTCTGCTATCCAGACAAATGATGTTTCCTAACCTCTACTCATGTCTGACCAACGTGCTGTAATCAAAAGTAATAAATGGCAGCTTCCAGGAAATGTGTGTATAAAACATTCGTTGGGTGCCATTTTCTCCCTACCCCATTGTTTCTTCTTTTTGCTACTTAGAAATGTAGATGTGATAACAGCAGTTTGAGGTCTGAGACAAAACACAAATGGGTAACACAGTACAGAGTGACTTCCTGGAAATCTGCCTTATGCTGTCAGCCCTGAACTGTTTTCCTCTGGATGTCTCATATTGGAAAAGAAAATAGATTTCCATGTCGTTTCAAGTATTTTCGTGTCTTTGTTATATATGCCCTGATCTGAATCTGATTGATACAGCATCTCGCCAGTCTTCAGGCATAAAAGATAAAACTATCGTGAATAAATTCTAGGCCAGAAGTTCCATTGTGACTTCCCTAATTTCTCCAGAGGTGTTCAAATATGGAACTCAGTTTGCCTTTCCAGGCATTTTCAGGTCCCTTAATAACAAAGCAGAGTGGAGTATCAGCTAGGCTCTCACCCAAGCTAAATCATAGTCTGTGGGTTCCCTGAGACAGCTATGCCACTGTCTAACTACTAAATGGAAACATGAGACCTGCCTACATTTAGGGCCAACTTAGAGATTAGCAGGGATTCAGTGACTTTAGATGCCTTGGTGAGCCTTCGATGAAAACAGGCTTAGGAAAAAGAAACACATCCTTGTCCTCTGCTGCGAAAGAGCACTCCTATGAGTCAGTGCCAGCCCAACCTACCTGGGACAGAGAATGGTGGCCCCAGCCCCATCAGGAAGTAGTGAGCAGGAAGAGCAAACGGGAGTAATGAGAAGGGAAGGTGGAATCTGGGGACACCCATGGGGTGGACACAATGTCACCTGTCCCCTCTTTCCTCTAATCATGCCAGCCATGGGTATTTTGATTCTTTCCTGTGCTCCATTACTTGCATGCCTGCCCTGAACACAAACCCTACATCCTTTCCTGAGTTGCCCATATTCTCCCATAGCAGCAAGCCACT
This sequence comes from Ochotona curzoniae, assembly GCF_017591425.1. Classification (NCBI taxonomy): domain Eukaryota; kingdom Metazoa; phylum Chordata; class Mammalia; order Lagomorpha; family Ochotonidae; genus Ochotona; species Ochotona curzoniae. The sequence goes on from NW_024466810.1 coordinate 315,503, forward strand.
GCTCACACTGTCCCAGGTTTGAAAAGCTCTTGACCCTGTGCCAGTATGAACACCTCTTCAGTAAATGCCTCTTAGATTTTTCCAGGCAATCTTAAAGCATTTCTCTTCAATGCTTCCAAAAAACTGTACATATTCAACATACTTCTGTTTATAGGGATAGCTAACCTGCAGCATCCTATGCTCACATAACATACAGGAACTGAAACAGCAAATATTGAATAAACAGAGAAGAAAGAAGAAGAAAAAGACATCTTCTTTAAATTTCCCATTCCCTAGTTAAAAAAAAAAAAAAAAAAAATATATATATATATATATATATACCCTATTAAAAACTGTTAAGGGAATTTCTATATTTCTATGCAAGAATGCAAAGGAAAATAAAGGAAGTTGCTTGGAGTTGATTTATGGAATATTTATGGTCATTTTCTGGACCATATGTCCATTCAGCTTCCATACTGACACTGAGCTAAATCTCTGACAGCTCCTGTTCATGGTATCCCATGAGGACTTCTTCAGTAGACTTCAGTTGCGAGCTTCTGCAGGGCAGGAACTTACCATATCAGGGGCCTTCTGGGCCTAGCACAGTGCCTGGGATAGAGTTGTTACTCACTAAATGCTTGTTTTATTCGAAAAGTTGAGTTATTCTAGCATTTCCAATGAGCTTTCCCTGAGTTAGGACTAAAGGGACAGTGTCTAATCCAACTCAGCCTTTGTAAGCTGTCATTCAAGCCCTTCTTGAACACCAAAACATGAGCTATTCACTTTCCAAAGCCGTGTGGGTCACTGGAAAAAGTGCCACTGATTGAAAATGGGGGGGGGGGGCAGAGTCCCTATTGTAGCCCCAACAGCAACAAGAAACAACGTCTAATGCCATGAACAATGGTGAGTCACTAGTAGAACCAGAAGTCTTTACTGTTCAGTTAATTACACTGGCTTTCGGTAATCTGGGATTGGAAAATTACTAGGTATTGACAGCACTTACCACCCTCAACCCCACTGCTAAGAAATCCTTCCGCTCTTAAACTTCAGTGATCCAAAATCTGCCTCTGTCAGCCCGAGTATGGCTGTGAAACTAGAAATCACAACAGCATACAAAAAGAAAATATTTCTGGGTGGTGAATCAACTCTTGATTACCTCTAATAGTGGGACCTGACCAGGGAGGGGAGAGGGGTCTTTTCACAGGCTATGTGTAAGGTAAGCTGGAAATTGTCTTGGGGAAGAGGGCATGGTAAGGCTCTAGAGAGATCAGTTCCTATGGAAACTAATACAAAGGGAGAGAGAGGCACTAACAAGAAAACGCATGGCATGGAAACATACTCTTTGAGTTAGAGTCTTAGAGATAAAAGCAGGGGAGTCTTGAAGAACCAAGGTCCATGAGACCAGCATTGTGACATAACACATTACACAACACTGACCTCCCATACAGGTGCAGGTTTAAGACTGCTCTGCTTCCCATCCAACTCCCTGCTAATGTGCCTGGGAAAGCAGCAAAAGATGGTCCAAGTGCACAGGCCCCTAGAAGCAGCACTATGGACGGCAGGAGATAGAAGCTGAAATCACTAGCCAGAACACGTTAACCAGAACAGAGAAATAGAAGTGAGAACAGCCAAGGCAGTAGGCAGTCATAGAAAGGAAGACTAGGAAGACAGGAAAAGGAGGTGGGCATTTACCACTTGAAACCACACGCTTGGTAAGATGGCAAAGCCATGAAGGAGAGGTCACTGGGGAGCTTGGAGGTGATGCTTATTCTGCAAAGACTATCCACAGAGAAACAATGCATTCTCCACAACATTTTCATGGGTGATCTCTCCAACAACAGATGGACAGGCCTAGAGAGCCTGCCCGGGCATGGCCCTTCATCAGTCATCTGGCTCAGTGGGACTCAAGGGCTGTCTTCTAAGATAAGGAGCTTGCGCCACAAAGTATTCATGAAACTAGTCAGTGAATTGTAACTCCCCCCCCCCATCTTCAGCACTAGTCAGTGAATTACAACTCTCCTTACCCATCTGCAGCACTAGTCAGTGAATTATAACTCCCCCCACCCATCTTCTCACCTGTGCCATTGCTTATAAAACAAACAACAACAAGCTACAGGAGAACACAGCCACACCCAAGGGTTTCTACCACTACCTGTGGCTGTGGGAGCGCTACTGCCCAGCAGCAGTCTGTGATGGAGAACTCCTGCCTTGCAACACCTGAAATACACTGACATTTTACATTAAACGCCAACCAGCCTCCAATCCAGAAAGTCTCGCTCTAAAAATGTCAACAGAATCTTAGAGCGTGCTTGGTGACATCACTGCTTTACCTTCTGCTGCAATCTCCTTATGTGGCCATAGTCACACACTGGTTATAGTGGGTGGACAACTCTCTGGGAGTGAGTTTTGGTAGCCCTGTGAATATGCAGGGCAGGGGGTAAGGATGACGCATTTACCCATGGCCCCTCAGGCAGGGTCTCTCAGGAGGCAGAGCCCCAATACCTTCCCCCAGAATTGAATCTCACAACCCTACAAATGTCCAGAATAGTCAGGGGTTCCTGGAAGCCATATTTGAAAAGTATTCTGAATCCAGGAACATAGCTCCTCTACCCCACCCCAACCCCCAGGAGGTTATTTCCATGAGAAGAGCACTTTTGTTTACCTTCATTATAATTAGACTACAAACTCTTCCAGGTAAAACTTGTCTAAACATAAACTTCTGAGTGCATACTTCATCAGTAAGGGTAAGTAAAGTAATAAGAGGAAACCACCAAATGCCTTGCTGGTAAAATAAGTAAATATTTATTTTCATTCCCTGGGAATTTTTGTGAAGTGGTAGATCAAAATTACATGGAGGTAACTGGCCCAGTTTCTCCAAATTTTAGCATTGGATTGTATGAGACGCTCAAGGTAAGGCTGGGCATGTGTGCACTTTGGGGTGGGGGGGGGAGGACAGTGTATGTGGGTGTTTATGGACTTTATATAACTCTTTTAAAAATGTTTTTATTTATGTATTGAGAGGCAGAAAGAGGAGAGAAGAGCTCCCATCCCTGCTTCAAGCCCCATATACATGTGTTGTACCTAGATTTTGCGATCCCCAGAAAATCATCAGGAGTCATAAGTTGATGCAAAGGCATAAAGGTGGTTTATTCAGACTAGGATCCCAGGCTGTTGGGCTGGGGTGGCCACAGCTGAAGCTGCAGCAGAAAGGGACAAAAGAAGAGGGAAAAAAAAGGGCTGAGGTTCAACAGCACAGGGTTTTTATACATTTCAGGCCAATTCTACACAATTACACAGTAATGATTGGTCAGTTTATCTGTTAACTTTGAAAAAGAGCAAGTTGGCAGGCTTCTATTGGTGGATTTGAAGCAAGCAACTTTCAAAAAGTACAAACTGATGGGCTATAGGGCAGTGGGTCTTATCTAACAAGCACACCAGGGGTCTCCTTCCTGAGGAGTGACCTGCCAGGTGTCATGTACAGACTGTCAGGCCTGGAGTTCACACAGCTCCCAGCCAAGCAAGCAAGGCAGAAATCACAAAAGCAGAAAACACCTAGGTTCTTCACCTGACCGCAGCCCTTGCCTGAGGTTAGGCTGGGAGGGGAAGACAAGGACCCAATTACTCAAGCCATCACTGTCATATCCCGAGGTGTATCCTAGCAGGAAGCTGGAGTCAGGAACCAGAGCCAGTCGTTGAGCCCAGCTACTCCAATGTGGGACCCAGGCACCCTAAAAAGCATCATAGCTGCTAGACCAAACATTCACTCCTACAAATATGTTTTAGATCAAGAATGGTAAGACCTCTGAAAAACATTTACAGTTATAGCCTTAAAGGATAGCAACAAAGCTTCCTTTGTCCATCCGTCCACCTACCCATCCATTTAACCGACCCTGCTGAGCACTTGTCTCTGCTAAGGGCCCAAGGATGAGCAAAGTACTCAGAAAGGCTGTGGTCAAGGAAGCTGCCAAGGAGGCCCTGTGGACAGGCTCTGCTCCTGAACCTGGCTTTAGACCAGCTAGCTGTCCAACCCAATCACCTTCAGCCTGGGAGCACCCAATGTTCTGTGACATGGAAATGACCCTGCCAAAGTATGGACTCATTCCGACCAGATCACTCTGCTGGGTTACACGCATCTCAGGGCCTTGACATCACTGCTGTATTTGACTCACTCCCCAGCCAGGCCACAGTGGGGTGTGGTCCCTTGGGGAGCTCTCCCACAACCACACCTCCCCTTGCCTTTCGAGAAGGGCCCCTCTTCCAGCAACCAGCCCTTCCAGTTGGGCTGAAATTTCCTGTTCTGGTAATCAGCAGGCACTTTGTTTTGTTTTATTTTAAATGCACAATACATCCTCAGGCAACTCCACCCTCCATTCTAATTCCATTAAATCTATTCCTTTCGGACCTTTATTTTCATGCAGCGGAAAGGGGGACTAGCAGAGAGGGTGGGGAAAGAAGCTGATAAAACCAGAGTTGGCTACAAAAAATTAAAAGAAAATTAAGGATTCCTTGCACCTCTGCTCTGGTTTTCACTTTCCCCTCCCTGGAATATGTCGCCTCCAATCATCAGACATTCCTGAGCCTGCGCCCAGGCTCCTCCCGAGGAGAAGGCTGCTGTAATTGAACTAAAATATATCATGTCACAGGAGTTGGCAATAATTAAAGGATAAGGCAGACTTCTGTGTCTTCAGACAATAACGCGTATGCATACCGCTCTTAATTTAAAACTAATAACAATGTCACGCTAATATAATTAATGCCTCATTCAAGATACCTTCTGGGGAATGAGCTGTCCTATATAATTGATTCTCCCACATTCTGGGAGCTTACAATTTTGAAAATCGAGTCATTTAAACATTTGTTGTTGTCACATTTTTCTAAATGTATTGACTTATTCTCTATTCTAAGTAGAATTCAACCGGTACAACTTACCTTACTTCATAAGACTAGCACTGCATTTGTCATACGCAGTGCCTGTTAGGATGTTAGGATATTCAGGCTATCGACATATATTTCTAGAACAAAAAAATGATAACCTTTAATATTGAATTTTGATGAAGAAAAATAATAAGCTCTTCAGCTTCAAAATTATGGACAATTTCTGGCCTTTACCTCAAATTGCTACGGTTTTGCATTCCTTTTTTGTTCAAAATCCTCCCTCCCACTCCCCCCTTTTTTAAAAATTTTATCTTGTTTGAAAAGCAGAGACAGATCTTCTATCCATTGGCTCACTTCCCCAAATGCCCACAATAGCCAAGAATTCAATCCTGGCCCCCCACGTGGCTGGCAGAGATCCAAGTATTTGAGCCATCACCTGCAGCCTGTCAGGGTATGCATTAGCAGAAGGCTGGATCAAAAGCAGAGGTTGGACTAAAATCAGGTTGTCCAGTATGAGACACGAGCATCCAAAACAGTGTCTTAACCACTGTGCCAAACACCAACCCTAGTTGACACTCTTATTTGAGCTTTTATAATTCTCCTGTCTCCACCAACATGAAGCTGTAAGCTTGGCTTCTGTTTCTAAAGTCTCCTCTAGTGCCACAAATACACTGCTTTTAATTCCCTGAAGATCAGAATTAAACTTACCAGTTTATGCCAAAACAAAAGCAAATAGTGTTTAAGAGGGGCTGAATAGTTTTGTGAATTTTTGATGCTCATACTGGCCACCCAAAAACCTCTTCCTGCCTTCTGGTTTCTCAGCTATGGCTTGGAAGGCTGCACCTGATATTTGAATAATCCCAGATGAGTGGATTATTGCCATGAAAGCTACAATAGAAACTTGTAATATTTGCATGCTACTCTGGAACAGACCACTTCAGGTGATAGAATCTCACTACTCAGTTCACTGGAGAAAACCAGGAGTCTACTCCAGACAAAATGGAGACCCTGACATATCTTGATGGCTACGACATTGCTCATCTCTTCCAGGAGATGTAAAACCTTCCATTTGCTTGGTGCTTTAGACCTAATAGTCTTTCCTTCTCTGGATCCATATGTCTCCCAAATCTATCACACAATCAATTCTGCAAGGCTGAGTTTCCCAGAGTTTCAGGGAATAGTAAGAATCTCTCCTTTATGTCAATGGCTCTTTGGAAACAGGAAAGGTCAGTGATTTTGTGTTTACCAAGAAATCATTTAGCCCTCAACATCACACTCTATCAGTCACAAAAAGAACACAGCAATAAAGGGTTCAAACAGGGAGGGGGAAGACAGGAAATGAGATCGATTTAGCATGTGACCTACTGGCTCCCATCCTTGGTGTGACCTCCAATGACATCTCAGCTCCAAAGCAAACTGGTTATACCGTCAGGTTTCTTCTCTCTACTTGGTCTTGTGGGGGGTGGCCAGAGAGCTCACTGTTGGCTGGAGTAAGATAGGGCAGGTCCAGGAGACAGACTTCTCCAGCCCGGCCTGAGTCAGTGGCTGCCTCAGCAGGTGACCAGCAGGCTGTCTGAGCCCCATCTGTAAACAGATCACATTCCTCTGTCCCTGTCACGGTGTGGGATTTTGGTAATTAGTATTTGGAAAAGCTTGTATCTTCAGATGAAAGCATTTGTAAGTTTATAGCTCTGTTCCTAGCTGAAGTCTTTGTACAGTTGGATTTTATTTACTATGAGGCTTTATAATTTCCCTTTGGAGAACTAACTCTTTAATCCAAAGAGTTTGGTTGCAAATAGTCACACAAACTTTTTAAATTTCTAATTTTTCATCTCATATTAATAAAGAAGCCAAACTCGTTCATTTCTGAAAAAATTCTTTGAAAACTATTAATTCAGAAAAATATTTGGTATAAACTGGATTTTTCAAAATTGAACTGTGGACTGAATACTGTCGTAAATCTTGCTAGCTTCAAATTTTTTATTTTGAATATTTTAGGAAGGATCAAATTTTCCAAAGTGAATAACTACTTTCTGAAATTACCTTTTAAAATAGATTTATTGAAGTATAATTGATAAATAATAAAACACATGGTTTAAGTTGTATAATTTCAAATTTTCTGATATGTACGACCATCCATACAACCATAGAGCAAAGGGAAACCAAACGAATGCTTCCCTTTGCTCTATACTTCTCATTTCCAGAAATTCATATAAATATAATTACAATGCATATGATCTTATTGTTTGGCTTCCTTCACTTAGTGTAATGATTTCAAAATTCACCATGTTATTGGGTACATCATAGTTTGTCACTTTCCTTTTGAGAGTCAGAAAGACACAGAGAAAGAAAGAAATGGAGAGAGAGCCCCTTTTCATTGGTTCTCTCCTCAAATTGCAACAACAGCTAGGGATAGGGCTGAGGCTGACCCAAGCCATGAACCCAGAACTCAATCCAAGTTTCCCACATAGGTGGCAGAAACCCAATTACATAAACTGTCACTGCCTTCCAGGGTTGTATTAGCAGGAAGATAGAGTCTAGAGCCATATCAGGATCCGAGTCCAACCACTGCAATACAGGATACAAGCCTCATGCTCACCCACACTTCACTACTTTTTATTGGACAGTACTCTACTGTGTAGGCTGACCATAGTGCTTTACCTACTTACTAATGATCATATAGGCTCTTTTTGTTTTGGTGCTATTACAAACAAAGTTGCTGTGGCCAACTGTTTACAAGTTTGTATGGCTATATTTTTTTCATTTTCTTGGGTACATACCCAAATGAATAAATACTGTGTATGACATACGTGAATTCCTACATCGCATTCTCTTGATGTCTGTGTTTACCACAAAACCAAAAAACTGACATTTCCTTCTTTCCTCATATGATGACAACAATGGGAAGAACTTTTGTGTTACACAATGCAACTTACAAAATTATTTGCGTGTATAATTTTAACACGAATTTACAAATAATCTCTTCTCTCTCTGATTCACTCCAGCTATCTCCCTAACCATCACTAACATTTTCGAGCTTCATTGAGGCTTTCCAGATTGTTCTCAGAAATTTCTTTGCTCTCTTGTTTCTCAACTGGCAATAGGTATCCTAGGATATATTCTATTACAAAAGGCCACATGGTCCCAACCTAGAAAGTGAGAGAACAAGGTGTAAACTGGATCCTTTAGATGCCTGCTGCTAGCTCTGTCTCCCTTTCCCACTCCCATTGCTTTCACACATTTACAGGCTCATCAATCACCAATGCTTAAGTTCATAATTATAACTGTCATACCTTGACTCTAACACTCTCTCACAGGTAATTCATTTCAAAAAGATACAGAAACTAGGGGCAGGATTTTTGGCTCCACAATTAAAACACCTGCATCCCATGGGGGCAGTACCTAGATTCAAGTCTCCGTTCTATTTCCCAACCAGCTTCCTGCTAATGTGTACCCTGGGAGGCAGCAGGTTATTAGTTCAAGCACTTGGGTTCCTACCACCCAAGTGGGAAACCCAAATTGAGTCTTGGCCTCCAGTTTCAGCCTGGCACAACCCTGGCTGTATGACCATCCATACAACCATGGATAAACTACAATGGACGATATTTCTGCCTTTCAAATAAAAGAATTTTTTTTAAAAAATTAAAAATATACAGAGACCATTTCTTATACAATTCCCAAGCTCTGAGTCACTTTACCACGCTATTTAAGTTAAAAAATAGTACCATGTGGGTGGGACACTGCTAAAGATTAATCTTGCATTTTTACTGTTTTATGCCAGAAATAATCTCATCCAATTGTTGGGAAAAAATTTAGTGGGAGTTTTTGAATCTTCTCTCTAAAAGCCTCACTCTGCCTCCTCCTATGTCTTCCACATACTGCCTGTTTCTCCTCTTCACTCTCCCAATTATCTCTGAATTTCAGAGAACTTTGTCAGTCAGACTATAGCAGATAATTCTAAAGTTTCTGACTCAAAAACAACTGGATTCCCACTGATAAAAGTTTTATCACTTCCTACACAAAAATTAAATTTCATATGTACTTTTAAAATTAAGAACAGACAAGCAGACACTGCAGACAAGCAGACAAGCAGACACCTATAAATGGAGTGTCAGTACCCTGCTTCTGATCCAGCTCCCTGCTGATGCATACTGGGAGGCGCTGTGGGAGCTCTAGATGGAGTTTGCTGGCTCTTGGTCTATATCTGGCCCATCTCTGGCTTTTGCAGGCATTTGGAGAGTGAACCAGAGGGTGGGAGATCAACCTCTGTCGTGTGCATGCATGTTCATGCTCTCACTCTGCTTCACTGTCTGCCTTTCAACTAAATGAAAATAAACAGACCAAAGCACTGAAAAAAATCAAATTTTAAAAATAATACTAGGAATAAGCGAAGTCTCCATAAGGAAAATGAAGACTCTATAAAATCCATTTTAAAATATTTCTGGGGCTAGTGCTGTGACAAATCAGGTTAAGTCAACAGTGTGTACCTATGGCATCCTATATTTGTACCAGTTTGAGCTCTGGTTGCTCCACTTCTGATCCAACTCCCTGCTGATGCTCCTGGGAAAGCAATGGAAGACAGGCCAAGTCCTTGGACCCCCGCACCCATGTAGAAGATCAGGAAGAAAAATCCTGGCTCTTGATCTCAGCCTGGCCCAGTTCCAGTTGCTATGGCATCTGGGGAGCAAATCAGTAGGTATAGATGTCTCTGTGTCTCTCCTTCTGTGATTCCACACTCAATAAATAAAATTAATTCTAAAATAAAGATTATTGGTAGATGGGTCTACACATACTATCTAGCTCTGTATGTGAAAGACATCAAATTTAGAATGTGTTTTTTTAAAACTTTATTACTTATCTGACAGGCAGAATTACAGACAGAGTGGAAGAGACAGAGAGGATCTACTATCCTTTGGTTCATTCCCCAAACACAACAGCAAGCCAGGAGACTGGAACTCCAATGAGGTCTCCCATGCAGGTGCCAACAGACCAAGTACATAAGCCATCTTCTTCTGTTTTTCTGGAGCATTATTAAGGAGTTAGCTTAGAAGCAGAGCAGCTGTGATTCAAATTGGTGCTCATACAGAATGCCAGCACTGCACAGGGGAGCTTGACCTGCTCTATTACAACACCAGGCCCATTTTACCTCTTTAATTTGAAGAAAACATTTAACTAAATCACTTCTCTACATCTCCATGCATCTAATTGTACCGTAAGAATTGTGCACTTGGTTGAATATAAATCTTACTCAAAAAGTCAAGGACTACAATCAAACATCTTCAGTGTTTAGTACTAGCATCTGCCACTTCAAAATGTATAAAAATAAGGTAAAGGAATGAGAAAGGGGAAATATGTGATAAAGTCAACACAGTCTAATGTTAATTATAGATTCCCAATGGCCGATACATGAATGGATACTGTACAATTAACTCTTCCAACTTCTTAATCATGCTTGAAAATATTCCTAACAAAACTGTGGGAAAGAAATCCCCTAAAATTAATAGGATAATAGGTACAAATTCAAAGAATATTAACAAACAAAATGGAATTAAAAAAAAATAGTGGATCTAAAAGAATGACACTTAACTTCACCTGGATTCAGAAAACATTTGAAAGCACAGCTCATCCATAGAAATATACAATGGGGAAAAGTGTGTTTTACCCTGTCATTGCTTTCATTGCTTTCTTGTTTTAAAATTTTTTTAAAAAGGAAAGAAAATGAAGCGAAGAAAAGGGACAACCTTCCCTAGAACAACGGTTAAACCCCATACATCTAATTGTACCTTAAGAGTTGAAAGTAAATCTTGCCTCAAAAACTCAAGGACTGCCACTTCACAATGTGTAAAAATATTTTGGTCACTATCTAAATCACCTTACTGACCCAAGAAGTTAATATGGCTGTTATCTAGATTTCCCTAAAGCATTTCATGCGAATTTCAAAATTCAGTCAAGAATTCACATATTTTTCCTGCCTGACATCAAAAGCCTGAAGTCTTATAGACAAAACATCTGGTGAACTTTTATGGGATTTTCTTTACTTTTCATCTAAATGTCTCCGCATTCATCTCTACGAGTCAGTCACAAGCCCATAAATCATGAGAAAGGCCTTTCTTCTCCCAACTTCATCCCCCTAGGGCTTTGCCAACTCTGGATGCAGATTCTGGTCTCAAAATAAGCCCTATTGAGCAAGAAGTATCCTTCAATATAGTAAAACATATTCTGAGCTATATACCAGAGAGTGGATGGAATCAGCAAGAACTGAATGCTACAAAAACACTGCAAAAAGAGGCCAAGATGAAAGGGAAAAAAAAGAAAAACAGAAGGAAAATCTTGGTGGAGAAGAGAACAAGGATCGATTTTGGCTTCAGTTTGTAAGACACCAACCCATCCAAGAATTCAGAAGGAATTTTGCCACCAAGGCACGCACATGTCAGTGCACGCACAGCTCCTCCAGTAAACAAGAGAGACTTTGTAGAGGCAGACAGGATGGTAAATCATTCCTGAAAAGTGAATAATACAGCTAAATAACATACAGAAACAGATAAGAGAAGCAGAAAGAGTTGAGACGAGACATACTCTAAAAGATCACAGGCAGTGGCTTGGTGTGATAGCCTAGTAACTAAATCCTCACTTAGCATGCACCATGATCGCTTATAGGTGTCAGTTCGTGTTCTGGCTACTCCACTTCCCATCCATCTCCCTGCCTGTGGCCTGGAAAAGCAGTAGAGGATGGCCCAAAGCATCTCACAGACTTGTGTGTAAATTTAAATACAATGGGTGTTTGCAAAAAAAAAAAAATGCAGTAACAGCACAAAACCATTAGTAATCAATGGCTGGTTACAGGAAGAGACTGGCCCAGTATCATAGCAAGTGGGTGTTCAACTGTGCATGGTCCTTGGCAGAAAAAAAGCTCCTCAGCCCTAATTGGATGACAGAAGGGAGGAAGGGGTGAGGGTCATCCAGGATGGTTTTGGGTTTATTACTTTAGTGAATAAGAGTGCTGGGTACTGAAAGGAAGGCACTGAGGTAAGCAGTATCAAAGGAGAGGCAGTGAGCACTCATCTAGGCCAGCAGAGGACATTGAGTGTTCCACCAGAGGATGGAAAGCAGAGCAGCGTGGACAATTCCGACCAAGCTCTGCAGCAAGTCTCTGGGTCTGCGGATGCACTAAGGTGGGATAACTTGATTGGCCAATAGAACTTGGGAAGATTTTCTCAATCCCAATGCAATGAGACCAGCATATCTCAGAACCAAAAAAAAAAAAAAAAAAAACCCAACAACCCACTCAAGTAACACCCTTGGAGCACTGTTCTTCCACCTTAGAGTCTCTTAGGCATCATCAAGGCACCGTCCCCCATCCCCAGATGCTGATGTTGTTTGACAGCAAGGAGTGACCATTTCCCCTTCCCTCCTTGCTGACACAGGAGGGAAAAAAAGGAAAAAGAAAAGAACTGAAACATTTCTCCTACCCACCTTCCTCCACACCTCAACCCTCCCACCTCAACTGGAGGCCCACAGAGCCAAGCACCCCTTTAAGTACAAACAGTTACTGAAAATGCTTGGCCTGGGAAAGCCTGAAAAGCTGTTCACAAGCCCCATTTCCTACACTCAGGAATGCACAGTTATGACTCTGAGGCAGCACTAGATAGATCTGAAACCACGCAAAGTCCAAGAAGGGAGTTCAGCTGCTGTAGGCGGTCACGTTCCATACTGTTTAAGTGACATTTCCTGTGGGGATGCTCCTATCCACCAGTTGCTGTCTTCTTCCTCAACTGCGAGCCCTTTCCCAGGAGCCAAATAAATCACCAAGACAAGGTGGGATTTTCATCAGGACAAGAAAATAAGGTGGGTCCATGATAACAGTTGAGCCAAGAGGAAATTGAAGCTGGATCAAGGATTGACACATTTGTCACAGAGACCTTTGGAGCTCCAAAGTTTGCTTTCCTTAGCAATATGGACCCATAGCAACTGCTAGAGTTAATTAATGACTATGGCTTTTAAGATAGCAGTTTCCACATGCTAGTCTTTGGACCAAGTAGGTTCCTAATGAAAGTAATACTGAAAAATAAAATGAGAAAAAATATGGGTGATGCTTGCATGTAGGTAGGACTGCATGTACATGTATTTAGACATGTACTTTCAGAATCATTTTTCTAACTGCCTTTCTCAAGAAGAACTATTCCCTAGTGGCTAAATCCTTGCATCTGCCAGGATCCCGTGTGAGCACCAGTTCATTTCCTGGCTGTTTCATCCAGCTGCCTGCTTGTGGCCTGGGAGGGCAGTAGAGGATGGTCCAAAGCCTTGGGACCCTATACTCACATGGAAGACCTGGAGGAGGCTCTTGGCTCCTGGTTTTAGACCAGCCATTGTGTCCACTTGGGAAGTGGGTCAGCGGATGGAAGATCTTTCTCTCTGTATCCCCTTCTCTCTGTATATCTGCCTTTCCAATTAAAAAAAAAAGCTCATAATATTACCATCTTTGGTGCATTGCTTTTTCCATCCCAATGAGCAATTCCAAACGTGTAGGACAACTATTATAGTTAATAAATTCTATTCAGTTAATAACCAACATTCATCAAGTGTCTACTTATCAGCCAGACCCTGAGGGTATCCCAGGAAAGATGGGCATGGATGATGTCTTAGGAGCACAAGGAATAAAGTAAGGGAGAAGCACCAGGCGTGATGGAAGCCCAAGTCAGACAACCTCATCTTGCAAGAAACAGGGGGAAGCCAGCCTGAGAAAATAACACTTGAGCTGGGACTCAAAGAAATAAGGTGGAAAATGCAACCCTAAGTCACAAGAATAAGGCGTCTTGGAGGGCCTGAAGGAAAATGGTGAGGCTGCTGGGAGGCTGGCTGCATACAAGGAGCACTTGACCACTTTATGTCTAGATAGGCTATGGCTAAGACAGAAATGTGTCCCTACCACAAGGTATACCAGAATCAAACATGCAGGCTGAGGCTCCAGAGCCTGTGGCTACTGCAAGAGCAATCACCTACTAATCACCATCTCACTGCACATGCCTGAGCACTGCAGGGTAAAACACCAGCGCTCCACCGGCAGGCTAGACAAATAAGTCACTTTTCCTACCACTCTGTGCTTCCTTGTTTCTCATGTCTAAAAAAACCAAGATAGTTGGGTAAAATGTGCCCTATGTTCTCTTCTGGGGTTAGCATCCCAGAAGGATAAGTATTTAATAGCTGCTCCTTACAAGCTTTTTCAATATAAAATCGCTGTGCTAAGAGGTTGTGTCTGTATCACCAATAATCATCATACCAGCCCCAGGAGACAGGTATTACAACAAAAACTTTCTAGAAAAGACAATCAGAAATGAAGAGGAAAGTTCTATAATTGTGCACCTTATATGCAGCAGATCAAATACTCAAGCCCGGTGCCATAAGAGTTCAACACAGGGGCCCAGCGCGCTGGCGCAAGTGGTTAAAGGTCCTCCCCTTGCACGCCCGGGATCCCATATGGGCACCGGTTCTAATCCCGGCAGCCCCGCTTCCCATCCAGCTCCCTGTCTGTGGCCCGGGAAAGCAGTCGAGGACGGCCCAAAGCTTGGGAAGAGGCTCCTGGCTTCGGATCGGCATAGTATCGGCCCGTTGCGCTCACTTGGGGAGTGAATCTTCGGACGGAAGATCTTCCTCTCTGTCTCTCCTCTCTGTATATCCGCCTTTCCAATGAAAAAATAATAAAATAAATCTTTAAAAAAAAAAAAAAAAAAGAGTTCAACACAGATGCTCTGCCTGTCAGTCTACACTGCCTCAAAGTCTTATCTGCTCCATATTTTGCTAGTATGCTTCAATTTGGTATGCTTCAATTTTGTCCCATCCTTCTCCTTGATTCTAACCAGACTGACTTCTGCTTGGTCCAACATATTCTTTTACCTGCAGTACTTGGCTTACATGGTTTATCCTCATGGGCTCATTGTTACATCCCTCTCCCACTGCAATGAAATAAAGTACAAAACTTAACCAAAGCTGCTTTAGATGGACTATGTTATGCCAAAGTTGGTATGCTGAAATCCTCACCCCCAGACAATATTCGCAGATAGGGCCTTTGCAGGGTGATTAGGAAGTTAACGGAATTAGAACCTTTTTTTTCCGAAGAAACCCCAGGAAGTTCCCTCACACCTTCTGTCATGTGAGGACACATGAATGAATGAAGATAGTGAGGGACCCAGCAGCAGAAACACATGACACAGGGTGAGGCAAGAAGGAAGGGCAGATCATATAGTGTAAGATATCTGGTGATTCACCTGAGCCTCTTCATTTGTGGCGTCCTTGAAGACTGCTCACACTCCTTTTCTCTCTTGGGGATCAACCTCCAATCTTGGACCCTATTCTTGGGATGTTTACTGCCTCAGTCTTTAGGGATGAGTGTCTGTTTTGGTCCTTGATTCAGTAGTCCCACAGCTGCAAGAATCCAGCTACCTTACCCCAGGCTGCCTGAATGCTTTGTCTTTTGTCCCAGGTGTGCCACTGTACTTGGTTTCATGGATCACACTTACAGGAGGCCCCAGATTCTACCCTGACCACTCAGATCTCGATCCTGCCCTTCCCTGTATTATTCCATAGGCTCAGTTACTAATGTGCCTGAGAAAACAGCAAGACAGCCTCAGTGTTTAGGTTCCCTGTACCCATGTGAGAGACCTGAATGGAGCACCCAGCTCCTGGCTTCAGCTTGGACCAGCTCCAGCCATTGTGGCCATTTGCAAGAATGGTTCTCTCTCTTCCACAACCCCCGCGAGGTGTGTGAGCGTGCGTGTATGTGTGTGTGTGTGTGTGTGTGTGTGTCCCTCCATTTCTATCTCTGCCTTTCACATAAAATAAATAAATCTAAGTAAGAAAAAGAAAGAAAGACACAGTAGTTGGCAGACTTACTGCCCAGTCCAGCAGGCTTATTGCCACTATAAAGAACTGGGTTACTTAAACTCAAGGTTCCTGCCCTGTAGTGAAACCCACTTGATGTACAGCTGTCATCTGGTCCACCACAGACCAAATTTCACTGTTTCCTCCTACTACTTACCTCAGGGGTTATAAAAACAAAGGCTCACTGGAGTCAGGTATTACAGCACAGTAGATCAAGTCCGTGCTTGGAATGCCACATCCCACCCCACGGCACCTGATTTAAGTCCCAGTTGTCCCCCATTTCTGACCCAGCTTCTTGACAATGTTCCTAGGACACAACAGATGATGCCCCAAATAGCTGGATATCTGTTACCCATGTGGGAGGTGCAGGTGAAGTTCCTCCTTCTGGCTTTGACCAGGCATAGGCTCAGCTATGCAAACATCTGGGGAGTGAAATAGCACATAGCATGTCTCTCTCTCTCTCCCTCCCTCTCTGTCATTCTGCCTTTCAAATAAACAAATGAATCTTTAAAAAAAAAAAAAAAAGCTGTCCCTTCTAATATCACAACACTAAGCTAATAGTTTTTATATTTAATTTTTTAAAAGACTCATTTGTTTGTTTGTTTGTTTGTTTGTTTGTTTTTTTTATTGGAGGAAAGATGTGTTGGTTCACTCCCAAAATGGCCACAATGGCCACAGCTGAGCTGATACAAAGTCAGGAGCCAGGAGCTTCCTCCAGGTCTTTCATGCGGCCACAGGGTCCCAAGGCTTTGGGCCACACTCCACTGCTTTCCAAGGTCACAAGCATGGAGCTGGATGGGAAGTGAAGCAGCTGGGACACAAACCCACACCCATATGGGATCCTAGCATCTTGAAGGTGGAGAATTAGCCAGTTGAGCTATTGCAGCAGGCCCAATGTAGCTAATTATAAATAATCATTATTGTTATTACAGGCCCAGCACGGTGGCTAAAGTCCTCACCTTGCACATGCTGGGATCCTATATGGGCGCCGGTTCTAATCCCAACAGCCCCACTTCCCATCTAGCTCCCTGCTTGTGGCCTGGGAAAGCAGTCGAGGATGGCCCAAAGCCATGCATGGGACCCTGCACCCACATGAGAGACCTGGAAGAAGCTCCGGGTTCCCAGCTTCAAATTGGCTCAGCTCTGGCCACTGCAGCCACTTGGGATAAAATCAATGGATGGAAAATCTTCCTTTCTGTCTCTCTTTCTCTCTGAATATCTGACTTTCCAATAAAAAATAAATAAATTTCTGAAAAATAAATAATCATTATTATTAATACAAACTTTCACCATCTTTAAGACTTAATACATCCTTTTGTTTCAGAATTCAGTCACATTCAGAAATTAGTCACATGTTTATACATGCGTGTTTTTACTTCTTTGTTATTTTAGCACCCTGACTTCATTATCTGCAGATAAGAAAATGTGGCAATCACACTTTCTGTTCTAGAGCAGGCATCTATTCTGAGCTTTACAGTAGATGCGAGTTAACATCTGCCAACTCCCTGAGTCTCACACACACCATGCTATATATCCATTACCAGGGGACACTTAAGAAAAGGTAATAGAGTGTTAATAGTTCTTCATCGGCTTTACTGGCTCTGCATTAGCAGTTTTCGAGCGAGGAGAGAGAATAGGCTGATAAAAACTGTTTGTGGAATGGAAAGCCAACAGAACTTATCTGAGTCTGAACAGATAATTAGTAGCTAATGTGTTCATAGGATATTTGCATCAAGTGTATTATTAAACACAACCTCAAGTACTTAGATATGCAAAGTAAGCCACAATAACTCATATTAGTTCTTTCTAGTGACTCATTGTGTGGAACAGGCCGTCTGCTCACCCACAGGAAACAGTCTGGGTCAAGCCTCAGAAGCCACATTGTCGCTCTGTTCCTGGGATCCCTGAGCCACAATGCATGCCATCTATTCCAGAAAAGATGTTCATGGAATTAAGGCCTCAACTATTATGGTTAGTAAACAATAATTCTTATGAGCAAAAGCAAAAATAAAGCAATAGAAACCAAAATTAAGGGCATACTACAAATGATTATGCTATTTCTGCATTAAATATGTATGGGATATATAGGTCACGTATTTTCTCCAGCCTACTTGTCTGCAAGGTGGGAAGAGGTGCCTCCGTTATGTCCTCAAGTCTAATATAACCAAGATGAATGTATCTTCCCATCCTTTTTATTTCTTTAAGGTTTATTAAGGAGTCCTTATTAACCAAGCTTGGTGATAACAGGGCCCACTAGAAATAGCAAATCACAAGTCCACATGGCAATCCAATCGTAACCCCAAGAGGAACAAATGGTCATTACCCTGAAGTCCATCCATTAAGCTGAAGACCTATGTCCCAGCTTCCCCAACAATATAAATTATCCTAAGAGACATGCAATGAATAACCTGGACACACAAAGCTGCAGACATTCACCTTTCCCTGGCTTCTCTGCCCACATTCCATCACTGCTAGGCCTCACCTCTCCTGGAACTCCTGATAGTACACAAATTAGAAATACAAAGCATCTTAGCATTGCTATCTTTACTGTCCCACCCAAGCAGTAAACAGAGGGTGAGGAATACAGACACACAGGGGCCATGCTCAGGGGCTACCTGTCCTCAGAGTCTGTCCTGGCCAAGAGTGCCAGAGCGACGGCCCATCCCTTTTGACATCCAAATCTTGTGCCTAACCATAGATCTGCAAAGATAAAGGAATATATCTTCCTTTCCTTTTCATATTCTAATTAACAGAAGCTAACTGCTGACCTGGGAACTAATCTGAGTGTTTGCTCAAATAAGCAGAAATCCAGGGATGACAAAGGCAGACCTCTACAAAGAAGGAATTTGTAGTAAATGAGTCTAGTTTTCATTGACATCGCTTCCTGGTCAAGGATCCACAGTGACCAGCTGTAAACACCAAGCTTATGCCAAAGGAATTTCCATTCAATCCAAAGGATCACTGGGACTGACCCTGGGACCCTGCCTGATTATCAATCAACTGAACCCACAGCTTCCCTAACCCTTCTCCCAACTTCCCTTTCTCCTTTTAAGTCTTCCTGATGACTTGCAAATTGGGACACGCCTTTTAGAGATTGAAGAGATCTGCTTTCGCCCCAGTATTGCCAACCCCTTGACTAAACATGCTTCCTTGCATCAATTCTCTGTGGTGAACTGTTTGCCCAGCAGTGAGTAGCACTGGCCTAATTTTAACTGAAGTTTAGGAACTGTGATCCTCAGACACATAGCTAAGAATTGAGAACGTTCTCTCAAGGAGTTATATGGAAGACAGTAAATTATTTCTACAGAGTCACCACTTTAGATTTGAAGTGCTGCTATCACTAAAAGAGACAGCCCAAGGCCAGTGCTGTGGCTTTGCCCCATAGGCCTCCACCTGCAGCGCTGACATCCCATATGGGTGCTGGTTTGAGTCCCAGCTGTTCCACTTCCAATCCACACTTTCTGCTTATGGTCTGGGAAAGCAGTAGAGGATGGCACATGTGCTTGGGCTCCTGCACGCTGTGGGAGACCCAGAAGGAGCTCCCGGCTTCAGATGGGTTGAACTCTGGCCCTTGTGACCATCTGGGAAGTAAACCAGAGAATGGAAAATCTCTCTGTAATTCCTTCTGTCTGTATCTTTGCTCTTCAAATGAAAATTTTAAAATCTTCAACATGGAGGAGAGAGAGGGAGCCCACAAAGTGTCCAAATACGTATTTATACATTAACGCGACAGTCTGAACATTTGACCAGAAAGAGCAGAAAGCAGAGGAGGTTCTGCAGAGCGTCTCCCTGTCCTTTTGCTTATGGTATAATCTAAGCTATATGTGACTGGTATCTACCTGTATCTTTAAAAAGAATCAGGGATCACAGGTAACATTACAACCTGTGAAATCATCTATGAGATGGATAAGATCAATGTATCTAGTTCATGATAAGCATTTGCTAAAGGTTAATTTGCTTCTCTCTTCCACCAGAGGTTGAGAGTAACACCCACCTGTGCAGGATCCAAACAGAAACTCCCATGGCATCTGCTGCCACTGTAGATGGAAACACTCATCTTCAAAAAGCCTGTGCTGTGAAGTGAACTGCCTGGATTAATAGACTCTAATTGCTCTGATAGGTTCATTTATCTGTGGGCAGATGGCACGCCCTATTGACATTGGTCAATAATGCACGATAGGAAAATGAAATTTTGCCATCACTTTCTTTCAATAGAGCATGAGGGATATGCAATGCAGCTGAGTCACACTCAATGAGATTCAAAGTCAAGTCTTCACTCACTGAAGTCTGTAAAAGTGACATCTCTAAATGACCTTCTATTAGGTCACTCCAATGCAAGCAGCTTGGCCAGACATGCTGCCCTGAATGGGGACTAGAGTAAATCTTCCACATATTAGTGAGTGCTAAGTGTTGCAACATTTCTTAAAAATCAGAAACAACGCACTAACATTTTCACAAGCCAAGATATTACTGTTTCATCGTTGATACCTGAGAAGTGAAACTCCAATACTGGTCAAGTAAAAATCCTTGCCATAAATTAAGTACAATAGTACCTGGCAGTAGACATCACATACATAAAATATAAATAGCTTTGAGATTTTAAAATAAAAGGCCCATTCTCTTTACTGTTTGTGGGTGGCAATATGCAGACAGCCAGTACAGGTGCCCTCTCTTTGTTGCTGTGTTGTACGCATCCAAGGAGACAGAGATTGGAGGCGCTGGGGCCAAGCTTCAGCCACAGGTTTGCCAGAGGGGAAGGAAAAGAGAAAGGTGGCTCTGGGTTAAGCTCTTTAGGTCCCCGATACTTGAAGATTACTGGGAATAAGCTCCCCTCTTAAAACCACTAAAACGCTTCTGATAACAAGCCTGTTCTACAAGGGGTGTAGCGGGTGACCTGCCATACAAATGTTAATGCTTTAATGACTGTTTTTACTTCTTTTCTTGAAAGGCCTAGGAATCATCCAGGATGAAAAGCCCCAGGAGGCTGGAAGGGATTAATGACAGACTCAGGTGTTAGAATCCTCCCACAGAGACACCTGCAATCTACGAGCTGGAGAGAATTTTTAGCCAGAAAACACTCTGGTGATGTGCACTTTTGCTGCTGCAGAAAAATCTCTCCAGGGGTGACTGATGGCACCGAGAGAAAAGGAGGCTCTGATAAACAACCACAACCGCAACGGCGATACCATGAGCAAGCTGACCAGCTTGCCAAATGCTGCTCTCAGTACTTTCCATCTCAATCTTACCACAGCGGCATGGTTTTACACTTTCCAATGAGGAAACTGAGGCACCTAGAGAGATTCAGTAACTTGCTCAAATTTAAACACTTTATACGAAAGGACTTTGGAAAGCATTTGGACAGGCGCCTGATCTAAGTTAAGATGAAGTGCATGGCTTCAATTGCAACTGGTGATTCCAGCTTGCTGCCAGTGCAGACTCCGGGAGCAGCAATGACGGCGAAGCGATTGGGTCCTTGTCACATATACTGAAACCAGAGTGATTTCCCAGCTCCTGGTTTCCATCCCCAGAGTCTTGGTAGCATTTAACTGATCATAAGGATAGAGAACACAGCTCTTAACCCCTGGGTATTTTGTGTGGCCCACAAAATAGTTCTGAACACATAATTTTTAATGTGCGCATATAAGAGATTTGTTGTTGTTGCCATCAGTAAGCTATTTAATGATCTGTAGCCACATGTTTTAGACTTTCTACTATGATTCCATCTTTTCCATTGTGGTAGCTGAACACATTCCTTCAATGCTTTGCTCCACTTTCCTCACCACGGGAGCTCTGTGCCAGTGGCAGAAACAAGCCCAGCGGTGTTGAGCTGAATGAGAAAGGCAGGAAATAGCTGATGGACTTGAAGTCCACAGCCTGCAGCAGGCAGGGTGGAGGAGAGACTGAGATTTCTGAACAGAGTGTTCTTAGGGAACTTGGTGAAGGTCTCTAAGTTCAAAACAAATGGGCAGGGGCCAGCACAGTGGCAACTCCGGTTGTCCTCTGCCCTGTGGCACTGGAACACCAATTCATGTCCCAGCTGCTCCACTTCTCATCAGCTCTCAACTTATGGCCTGGGAAGCAGTGAAGAGTGACCCAAGGCCTTGGGACCCTGCACCCATGTGGGAGACCTGGAAGAAGCTCCTGGCTCCCAGCTTTGGATCAGCTCAGCTCTAATTGTTGCTGCCATCTGCAGAGCGAAACAACAAATGGAGGGCATCTATATCTCTCCTCCGTCTATACAATCTGCCTTTCAAATAAAGATAAATAAATCTGTAAAAGAAAAAAATTGGCAGCAAGGGCAAAAAGGTGAGCAGGGCCAGGCTGGTATCCATGTCGTTCTTTGTGGTGTCCCCAGCAGGAAACAGCAGCCAACTGGGACACAAGGTAGCTCTGCTCTATTTTGCTTTGTTGTTGTTTGAAGAAAACGCACCACATGTCTACTGGCTGAAACAGTTGTTTTTAACAACAGATTATAGGAAAGAAGGAATTAACAGAAGAAGCAGGCAGAGAGAGAAGGAGGGACTGGGAAGTGACCTCAATGAAAGAAAGTCACGGGGAAGAAGTCAGTAGATATTCCTATCTTCTGGGTGCCAGGCCCATGCCACCTCCACAACAGGTGAGGAGTAAGTCTCCTGCAAGTTTTCCTTCAATTCACAATTCCTTAATTAATGCAAAGAGGAATTTGAGTCCAGTGCAGTGTGAGAGGCCAGGAAGCACTTGGCTGGGAGTCCCTTCTCCTGCACAGCCAAGGGCCCTGGGCTACCTCTCTTCTTCCCTGGGCACTCTGCCTCAAGGCCACATCCACCTCCTCACAACAAGTGCACTGAGTCTGCGATTTAAACTGAAAGCAGTTTAGCTCAGCCCTGGAAACACCTTCCTCAAAGTAAAGGAATGCAATCAGAGATCAGCAGGAAAAGAAGTTTCCAGGAGTTTGTTGAAGTGGTTGTCAAAGGAAAAGAGCCTATGAGTAAAGCCCCCAAGATTGGTCTAAGGACCAGCTCCCTTGGACCTCCTCTATGCCTCCTGGTTACCAATAGGTGGAGAAAAGAAAGCTTGATGACCCACTCTCGGGAAATCTCAACAATGAGGTGCTGGGTAGTAACGCAAGCGCTAACAGTGACCCTTTCTCCAAGGGACCCGACAAGGCACAGTCAGGAGCTCTAGCTCACATCTGCAATTACCTTTGTCACTAGCTAGTTCATGGCTAATACTCCATGGGCCAACATACAGGTGGATGAACTGACATCCTCAGTTAAAGCAGAGAATCTGCAAAGAGAAATCTGGCAAAATGTGGAACAGACATGAAGGATGTCAGGATTGAAACATTT
Source organism: Ochotona curzoniae (assembly GCF_017591425.1). Lineage (NCBI taxonomy): Eukaryota > Metazoa > Chordata > Mammalia > Lagomorpha > Ochotonidae > Ochotona > Ochotona curzoniae. The sequence goes on from NW_024466810.1 coordinate 338,560, forward strand.
GCAGAAGACCCAGAAAACACCAAGAAGCTTTTTAGGGGCTGGATAAGGAAATTCTTTCTGGGGTCCTAAAATACCCCTACCACAGCTGGTTGCTGCCAACATCTGGCTAGAAACCCTGGGTTATTCTGAGAGAAACAGGGGCCAGCAGTGCAAAAAGCACAAGTGTTAGAAGAGAGCTCACTCACATCCCTTCTCAAGAGCAGGGAGGTTGGTCTGTGCTGCTGGGGAGCACTGGAGCCCAGCCCGCGACCTGGAGCACTAAGGTCCCCACCAAGGGACTCAGACCCCAGAGGACTCTGCACAGCCACCCCTCCTGCACACAATGCTCTGAAGGTGGCTGAGACACAAGACCAAGACAGGCCCACAACTCAACTGAGTGACATCATAATGGCACCGGACACAACTATCTGGTTTAGCTTTTAGGCACTCACTGCAAGCTGACTGGAGGCTTACTTACAGTGATGGTATACAGTAAAGCAAATGGACACGTTCCTCGTGATCTACAAGTGAGAACACAGAGTCCCCAAGTGGACCTAACGAAACACACCAGGTGTGATCCAACAGCCAGGCAGGGCCAAAGGGTGGACCCTCGTGCCTAAATTAACAGAAGGCAGCACTTCAAGAGGGCAAAAGGAGGCAGAACCCATCCTCTCCGTTTGCCAGGATTCCCTTTCACTCCCACTCTTGCTGGATGAAGCCCTAGGGAGAGAGCTGGGAGCACGCTCCTTTGTAAGAGGGTCCAAATGCCTGGCAAATCATTGGTCTCGCCCCAGGAGCTCCCAGGAGTTCAGGGCACACCACTCCCCAAAAACAGGCTGGTGGAAAAGTTAATAAAAAGCTCAGCTTCCCTCAGGCACCAATTAGCACCTAATATAGTGAACATCCACACAATCCTCTCCAAGCCTTGTGGGGGAGGCGGAGCAAGGGGGGGTACCGTCATGAAGAAAATGTTGTCTTTATTCTCAAGGAATTAACACTCTTCGAAGGAAGGATAATTTGCATATCAAGCAACACAGGGCATAAACTCCTTCATGGAATACTAGACCACGAGTCTTCAGTATAGCCAGACAATACCTCAATCACTGGAAAATCATTAGGGTTTGTCATCCTTCTATGGCTGAAGCTAATTGCTGGGATAATATTTGCTTTGCTCACTATCATTATTAAATAGAGCCATACTTGCACATTTTTCACCTACATGTTTCAATCTCACAAGCCTGACATGTGCTACTACAAATAACATTCTTGTTTAACTTTTTAATCCCTTTTATTTAAATTAGGATCCTTGGTAATAATAGCCTTGACTAACTCTTTACTCTGTGCATACCACTCCTAGAACTGCTAGATTTATTAACTTCTCTAATACCATAAAGTAGCTTGTATTATCTCCACTCTTCAAGTATGGAATTGACCAGATAGATTTTGAATAAACCTACCAAAGTCACTTAGGTAAAGTGGAACAAAAGAGGATTCAAACCAAGACCTGTCTAAATCCGAAACTCTTAGAAGTTTGTTTTCTTAACATTATGTCATCGCTAGGAAGGCAGGCTTCACTGACCCCCATATGAAAGATGGGTTCGCCCAGAGGGTCAGTGATTTACCTAGGAATTTCAGGTCTAGACCTCAAACTCTGCTTCTATTTACAATCCATCCCATCATCTTTCTAAGATATCAGTAGCTATTTGCATCAAGAAGGAAACCCAGAATATCACAATATTCATTAAGACTTCAGTATGAACAGGATATAAATCCATTCATTTTTTATTGTTCTTTGTTATACAGATAGCGGTGGACCCAAACATTGACATGACAATCCTTCCCTTTATCCAGTAGAGAATGAGACAGTTTGAAATCCTCAAAGCCAAGTTAGAAATGAGCTAACTTTGAGAGAACTCCTGAGATCCCATCTAAGCCACACGATGCCAGGAGTAGTCAGATGCTACAGTCCCTGGAGCATTTACCCACTGTGAAATAGCAGTTACCTCTGGATTCCTGGTGGGACGGTTAACTTCCATCTACACTGGAGTGCCTTGCCGCACACACGTCATATCCACTCTCAGATACTGCCACAGAGCTTCCTGTCTCTGGACCAATGCTGTATTTGTCTGTCACTATGGAAGCTGGGCAATGCATACCTATGGAAAGAGGAAACACGGGTGTGAAGAAGCTGTTATGTCTCAGAGCTTTTGCTCCTTTACACACAATATACCTATTTATATACATTTCTATTAAAATGTATTTATTGTTATTGGAAAAGCACATTTACAGAGAGAAGGAGAGACAGAAAGATCTTCCATCTGTTGGTTCACTACACAGATGGCTATAACAGCCAAAGTTAAGGTGATCCAAGGCCATCAGCCAAGTGCTCCTTCCAGTTCTCCCATGAGGGTGCAGGGTCCCAAGGTTTGCGGCTGTCCTATACTGCTTTCCCAGGCTACAAGCAGGGAGCACAACTCGGACTAGAACCATACTCTGATGTGGGATGTTGGGTTAAATAGATGCGGGTTGACCCACTGTGGCATGATGCTGGCCAAATCCAATTTTTAAAATTTTTTACTGGAAAGTCAGATTTATACATAGAAGGAGAGATAGAAAAAAACATCTTCTGTCCACTGGCTCACTCCCCAAGTAGCCGCAACAGCCAAAGCTGAGCTGATCTGAAGCCAGGAGATAGTTTCCGCTGGGTCTCCCACACAGGTGCAGGGCCCCAAGGCTTTGGGCCGCCCTCAACTACTTTCCCAGGCCACAAGCAGGGAGCTGGATGGGAGGTACAGCAGCTGGGATATGAACCAGAAAACCTATGGGATCCTGGCAGAAACAAGGTGATGATTTAGCCACTTATCTATCACACCAGGTCCCAAATCCAACTTTCAAATAGAGTATTTCTCTCTGTCTCTCCTCCTCTCTGTAAATCTGACTTTCCAATATAAATACATAAACAAATCTTTAAGAAATATAGAGTATTACTTATTTTGGATTTGTGTCATGTCTTCTACAGCTCAGACTCAAGTTACACAGTGACCACATGAATACTACATGAGTGATGTGATGTCCTCCTCAGGGGTTTCATATCTAGAATGACATGATGACATGCAAGGTCCGCCTGCTCCTAATTACTGAAACCAATTTCAATTACACAAAGTGCTACCTGATTTCTTGACCGCACGGTGCTATCTGAGCTCTCAACTGTAGTTACATTTTTCTGAATAATTACTATCAGTGGGAGACACTGTAAAACCACACAACTAGCCTGTTCCCCATCAAAATTCCCCCCATGAGGCTGCTCCAGCAAGTTGGCAGAGAAATGGTATTAAAAGGCAAACTGATTTTAACAGTTTTTAATCCATACATACTTTTCATAATATACATTCTTACCAACTTTTTAAAGACTACTCATGGCATGAATTCCAACAATTTTTTGCACCAAAATAAACACCTTTTAATTGCATTTTCTATAAAGTTGGAAGTATCTCCAGATATTCACCATCCCCTGATGAGTGTGTCTAAAGCCAACTTTATTATAACAGTTGTAGAATGACAACTTTCCAGCTTGAGCGCACCCTGCAGGTGTAGCAGCCTGATCTTTGCTTCATCCACGAGGCAGGTGCCTTTTCTTCTCATTTATTTATTTGCTTTATCACTTACTGCCTATGTGTAATCACTATAGGCTCATGAATTCCCCCCCGCCCTTTTTTTTCTCCAGTGGTCAATAACTCCAAAATTATTTTTATGGTCACATCATACAATTTATCAGGAGACTTGACACCCTTCTGAAATGCCTTGTCACTCCCTTCATTTTCTTCCCAAGCATTTCTTGGTTTTCCAGAATAACAAGATCTTAAAGTTTATCTTACACTCACCCTTGTCCCATCTCTGGTTCCTATGTGAAGCTCTGACTCCTTGCAATATTAAAGACCAAGATCTATATACTAGGAGTTCATTGCTACTCAGAAGCCTTTGTTGTGGGTCATTTTGAAGTCTTTGTTTCTGGGCAATTTTGGCAGAAAAAAAACACACATGCTACATGTGTATTCATACTCACAAATACAATGCACATATATACATGCACAAATACACAAATATGTATGTTTTATGCATGTGTGTATTTGCATATTTATGTTATGCATTTGTATACTTCCTATCATAAAATTACATACATATACATACAGAGTCTTCAAAAACTGTATTAGAAAATTAGAATTTTAAATAATAATAGAGGTACCAGAACTGTGGCATAGCTGGTAAAACCACTGCTTGTGATGGCGGCATCCTATTTGGGCACCAGTTCACATTCCTACTGCTCCACTTCCAACCCAGCTCCCTGATAACAGCCTGGGAAAGCAGAAGTGCTTGGGGACTTGGACCCACTAAGAGACCCAGAAGAAGCTTCTGGTTTCTTGCTTCAGTCTGGCTCAGTCCTGGCCATTATGGCCATCTGGGAAGTGAATGAGTTTTCGGAAATTTTCTTTCCATCTGTCTAACTCTGCCTTCAGGCCAAATAAATTTTAAAAATTTTAAAAACAAGAAAGACAGAGAGGAAGAAAGGAAAGGAAAGGAAAGAAGGAAAGAAGGAAAGAAGGAAAGGAAAGGAAAGGAAAGGAAAGGAAAGGAAAGGAAAGGAAAGGAAAGGAAAGGAAAGGAAAGGAAAGGAAAGGAAAGGAAAGGAAAGGAAAGAAGGAAGGAAGAAAAATCAAGAGAAATTAATTCGAAGGAAAGAAGAAAGAAAGAGAGAAAGAAAGAAAGAAAGGAGAGAAGTTCATTCCAGGGGACAGTGTTGTGGTGCAGCCTGTTAAAGCCACTGTTTATTGCACCAGCATCCTACATGAACCCACGTGGGAGAGACCCAGGAAACTCCTGGCTCCTGGTTTCAGATTGGAGCATCCCTGTGCACTGCAGCCATTTGAGGAGTGAACCAGTGGATGGCAGATCTGTGTATGGACAGAATATCTGTGTGTGTGTGTGTGTGTGTGTGTCTCCTCTCTAACTATGCCATTTAAATAAATAAATCTTTAAACAGAGAGAATAAGTTCATTGTGGTGCTTTATATCCCTGCATAGTTTTTTCAGTAAAAACATCTTCCATGAACCTTTTTAAGACCTTTGAAGTCATGAGATCACATGAAGGCTTTTATTCCCAATCCAGCCCATGCAGCCACTTTTTGCCTTTCATCATTCCACACTTTGACGTCACTTCCCAAATGAGGACTCTGACTCACAAAACCACTAATCCATTTCCTCATGTGCCCAGTTCCAGAGCACACCTGAAACAGTTTCCAAACAGCTTCACACAGATACCAAAGATGAAGAGCGTACATCTGCTAATGAGTTCAGAAGCTGATCCAATTTACCTACACTCAACTCGCCCCAGGCTGACCCTGGGCAAACACTGTATTCCTGAGTTGTTTTGCTTTCCTCCTTCACTGTGGCTACAAGTATACACTTGAAATACAATTTAGTTCACTTGTCTGCTTACTTTCAGTTTTAGGGTTCTCCCCCCCACCTTATTTGTTTAAAGTTTTTTTTTTTTTTTGAGAGAGAGAGAGAAAGAGAGAGAGAGAGAGAGAGAAAAGTAGGGCTCCTGTCTGTTGACCCACTCCCCAAATGCACCACCAGCTGGCAGGGCCAGAACCAGATGCCAGATGCCAGGAACTCAATTCATGTCTCCCATAAGGGAGGTGAGGACTTGGTTACTTCAGCCATCACCAACTGCTTCCCAGGGTCTTAACAGACAGGGAGCAGGAGACAGAAGCTGAACCCAGGAACTCCAATGTGGGATGTAGGTGTCTTAACTACTAGGCTACAGCTCTGTTCCCCTTCCTTTATATTTGAATATGTAAAACATGAACATGCTTCCACAAGTCGCAACTATACCAAAAATGTCCTCAGAGAAGCGTTACTCCTCAGGAATCACTTCCATTCTCTCCTTCCAGTAACTGTTTTCTGGATAATTCTCCCTGTACTTCTTTTGGCAGTGGTACGCATACATAGACACTCACATGACTTGTGCAAGTTTTGTTTCCCTTTCTTACACAAAAGATAAGGTATTGTGAATCCTCTTCTGAACTTAGAATTTTTCAGACTTAATTTTTCCAGTTAGTATTTTCTAGATATAATTCGATGTTCATTCACATAAATCTCCCTGGTTTGGGTTCATTTTCTATAGCTGCACAGTGCTCCAGAATGAGTATATAAGGTATTTAATTCAACCAGTTCCCTATACTTGGACGTTCAGGTAGTTTCCACTGTTTTATGACCATAAATAACGTTACAACAAACAAGTCTGGGCAATATATTTTCATATTGTTGCAAGTACATCTTCCAAGTAGATTATTGTAAACAGATTTCTGGGTCAAAGGCAGAAGGCATGGGGTTGTGTTAGATGTCACCCTTACATCTCCCTAAGGAGACCAACCCCATTAATGGTGTGCTGTCAAGCTTCTCAACTGTGCCAGCCTGGTGGGTGAGAAGCGGCATCTCATCACTGTTTTCATTTGCCTTACATTTGTTGAGTGACTTGAATGTCATTTTCATCTAATTAGAGCTATTTGCATGTCTCTTTTTGCAAATCAACTATTCCTGAACTTCATCCAATTATCTATACAATTTGGATCCTTTTCCACTTTTTAAAATCAGTTCTTTATGTAAGAATACTTCCAAAAATTTGCGGAAGATAGAATTCAGAGATCAGTTCATCTTGCTACGAAAATTTTTTAAATCTATGTCATTTTCTCAAAACATGCATTTCAATGAACTTTTAAAACTCTCCTCTTAGGCAGAAACATCAGATTTTTATCTATAATATGCACTACAAGCATTCTCTTCCAATATACAATCTGTTTTTGGTGACTTCTTCCTCATGTAAAACTCTGGGGTGTTTTAAGTATAGTCAAGTCCGTCCATCTTATCAAGAATTCGGATTTCTTGGTCACTGTTACAAAACCTTTCTGTATAGCCAACTTGTAAAGCAATGTGTCCATGCTTCCCTCTAGTGTGTGCATACTTTCCTATTTGAAGCTTAGCCTTCTATAGGACATGGGGAAACAAGCACAGTTTCTGTTTCTCTGAATTGCTATTCACTTCATAACAACACTATTTGTTAAAATGCTCGTGTTTGCTCTAAAGATCACAGTACCTTTGTCAGAGCCTGTGTTTGTTTCTCAACGTTCTGTTCTATTCCTTTAGCCAGGTACCTTGCAGGCTAGGGAGAATACTTCAGCACCTAGCGGATTTAATGTCATGTTAGCACTCTTCCCTTGTAGGGTTTCCTACTTACCCTTGTGCATTTTATCCCAGTATGAAAATTTTGACAATTTGTACACTTAAAGACACTAACCTTATGGATTTATCTGAAACGCACACAGAGAGACAGAGAATCAGACAGATGTGGAAAAACCACCTACCTAGAGGGCCAGCACAGTGTTGTAGCCAGCCAAGCCTCTTTCTATAGCCCCAGCATCCTATACAAGCCCTGGTTCGTGCCCCAGCTGCTCTGCTTCCCATCCAGCTCCCTGCTTGTGACCTGGGAAAGCAGTGAAGGATGGCCCAAAGCCTTGGGACCCTGCACTCACATGAGAGACCCAGAGGAAGCTTCTCGCTCCTAGCATTGTACCAGCCCAGCTCCAGTCATTATGGCTATTTGGGGAGTAAACCAGTAGATGGAATATCCGTCTGTCTCTCTTTTCTTTATAACTGTATAGATCTTTTCAATAAAGATAAACAAATTTTTAAAAAGTAAAAGCTCCTTTCCACTGACTGCCCAAGTCCCTTCAACATAAGCAGTGCACCAAGCCCAAGCCAACAGCCAGGAACTCAGGTAGGATTTCCTGCGTACAGTCTGCAGAAACTCAACTCTGAATCATCACTGATGCATCCCAAGGCCTGCAGGAGCAGGAAAGCTATAGTCAGGAGTGAGAGCCAGGCATCAAATCCAGGAATACAGGCTCACATCTTAACCACTAGGCTAACTGTTAACGTCAGATTTGTCTTGGTCTTTTAGAATGCTCTTTGGCATTTGAATCAGGGTTACATTATATTTTTCAATGAACTTAGGGAGAATTGACATCTTAGTCAAGTGGACCACACCAAGAAGTACTCATGTTACTCTTTCTGTTCAAGCTATTCCCAGGTCTAACAATCTCTCCTGGCCTCTCACTGAGGCATCCTAGGACACTGGGTCAAATAATCATTATTAAGCAAGTTGCATTAGACACATCAGAAATGCAGAAGTTGGCATTACATTAGACACTGTGGACGTGCAGAAGCAAGCTCTGTCCTCAAGCAATCTAGAATTTCATGATAGAAGCACACTCACACCATGCAGCTAGGAGGAAATAAAGAACGCAGGAGGGAGACGATGGGAATAAGATACTGCGTGAGACTGCTGTTACAACCCTGAAGGAAATGTGACATGTAGCTAGAGCAGCAAAAGGAAAATGGAATCCCAGCAAGCCAAGGATCAGAGGTGAAGTGAGAGCAATGGAACAGCTGGAGCAGAAGGCCTAGGTGTGTGGCTAGAGGACTGCGGAAGCCAACAGCCCCCTCCCTGCAAGCCTCAGAGACTCAGCCTTCTGTGTAAGCAGTCACAAATCCCACTCCACATTCATTCAAATCACCTTCAAGAATGCCTACCAGGATTTCAGACACCCGTCTTCTAGAACGGTACAATCTCTACTGCATTGCCTTTCCAGAGAACCTTCTGTATTGTGCTAGCCCCATTATAGTTACTGCCACAGCTGGCCCTTAAGCCAATATGATGGGACAGCTGAGGCAACAATTATATTTAAACCTTTTTAAATGAGTTTTTTTAAGCTAAAAAGATGGAAGATTGTGAGATCACCTCTGCTGGTTCATTCACTCTAGACCTCTCGTGTGGATGGCAGGAACCCAGCTACTTTCATCAGCTGGCTCCCAGAATGGTAGCATGGACAGCAAGCTGGAACCTGAACCAAGAACTCCAATAAGGAATGTGGCATCTCAACCACTAGTACAACCACTGTGCCAAATGCCTATTAAGCTTGAATTTTAAAACGGAAACAATGTAATACATACTTCCATGGAAGCCAACCATGTACCCCGGAGAAGACTACGTTTTAGTTTAGCTATAGTGTTGTGTCTCACATTGCTGTGTCCTGCAGCATGTGTGTAGATACTACTTGGTAAGATGCAGCTACTGGGGAATTGTAAATTACCTAGGTGGCTCTAGAGTAGAGCCTGACAACTCAGTGTGGTCTGGTCTGCATCAGGTGTGAGTCACCCCAGACCTGCAGAATTCACATTTAACTCACTCCCCAAGTGATTCCCACACACAATGAGAGAGGCACGGATAGAAGGCCTGGGAAGGGCCCAGACCATAGGTGGAGCAAAGCCTGCTCCAGGTGGGGGTTGAGTGGGGGTGGGGACAGGAGGCAGGAGAGTAGCAAGGAGAACCTTGCTGCTGGCCACTGTGACATCATAGAGAGAGTCCACGGGTCACCCAACCACACCCAAACAGGTTTCCCACCTGAAGGACATCTTTCCCATCCTCTCCAGCCCACCCACCCATACCACCATATCCCTCTGCTGGCAAGAGGGGACTTGGCTCATCCTCAGATTAACACTCACTCCACGCAGCTAAGATCCAGCCAAAAAGCGAAAGAACAACAGTGGATGACCAGTCCCCCTCAACTGACTAAAAATGTTTGTCTCACCCAGAAGGTAGGTAGACTGAACAAGGTAGGTGGACTGTTTTTGAGATCTTGTCTGATACAGGTTATACTAATTCATCAATTTAACCTACTGCTCACAGTAGGGCGCTTGGGAACATACACTACAGGACTATATGAAATGGAATGAAAATTTGTCACTGCAGCCCAGTGTTTAATGGGTGAATCTGGCATGCTCATACCTTGGCCTCTTGCTCTTTTGTCTCCCATTAAAACTCTTATTTCTTTTTCCATTTCCTCTTTCTTCCCAATGCTGCCGACAGCCCTTCAGTTCTTCTTTCTCCCTTCCATCTGTCTGGTTTCAGTTGCCAAAAATCCAGTCCTAGGGCCAACGCCCAGTGAGGACGGGCAGGACAGAGATGCAGATAGCCTGAAAGGACAGACATTAAGTTCTGTGCCTGACAACAGAAAGAGAAAACCCCTCCACACAGCCCCCCAGGTCCTGCTGGAAGCCAGCTCAGATCTGGAACCCCAGGAGAGGCCTTCATAGCCTCGGGTCTCAACGATCCTTCCAAACACAGGAAGGCTCTCTGGACAAGCAGACATCTTGGCTTGTCCTTGGATTTGGATCAAACATCCAGAAAGTTCCAGGGAGCCACTGAACAAGAAAGCAGTGTTGTGTTCCCAAAGCTCTCACCTTTCTCAGGGAGAAAAATGAAGTTTCAGACTCAGGAAAGCTAGGAAACTGAAACACACAGGGTTGAGAAAAGCGAGGCTGTGGGACACTTAGGAGTTAGAGCTGCCAGGACACTGGGCATCAAGGGCCACAACAGTGGGCCCTGAAGACCCAGAACTGAGGTAGCTGGGCTCTGACCAAGGCCAACGCAACCAGGCCCTAAGCAACAAAGCCCTCTGAGACGACGCAGGCAAAGCCAGCGGTGGCTGAAGGTGCATTTTATCGTTTTCTACCTTTGCTTTCCTAAGCAAGACAGGGACTATGGGAGAGTGTTTGCTGACAGGCACCCGAAAAGTGTACAGTAGGAAAACAGTTCATCTCTTTTCATAGCCAGGACCGCCACCTGGGACTTTGGTGAAAGGGGATGGGAGTGTTATGCGTACTGAAGCCGGCCTTGTGGCCTGGGCCCTCCACCTGAAGCGGCGCCTCAGCCTCACCTTCCAGGAACCTGTGTGTGAAGGATGTGGCACGCCTTCCCCTCTTCACAGGGAACGGGGACAAAGCCAACCCTTGCCCTTATTTTTATCCCTAAGGGCACATTTATGCCTCGGGGAAGTCGTGGGTGGAGAAGTGACGCTGCGAGGCCCGCGGGCGTGGAGCCCCACAAAAGGGGCAAAGGTGCGCGTCCTTTTCCTCATGAGAGGCGCCAGGGGCCTGCACGTTTCGGGGAGAGGAAGAAGGGAGGGAAAATATGCGTAGGACATCACAGCCAACCCCCTCACCGGCGCCCCCTAGGGCCCCGTCCCAGTTCTCGGTGAACGCGAGGAACCCCAGGTGCGGAGACGCCCGGCCACGCCCGCTCCCGAGGTTCCGCGCGCGCGCGCAGCCGCCTCCGGGGCGGGGCCTCGCGGCATAATTTAGACCACACCCCCGCGCGGTGCCCTAGCAACGCGCGCCCGCTGCTAGGCAACCGGGGAGCGTAGTAAACCACGGGCGGGCAATGACTCACGGCGGGAGAGGAGGGCAGCTGGCCCGGCACGGGGAGGGCGAGGGCAGGAAAGGGAGGGACGGAGGGGCCGCGCAAGGAAATGGGAATGGGAAGGCCGAGCCACGCCTGCCGGCGGCCGCACCCTAAGCACCGCTCCATCACCACCACGCCACAGCCCACACCCTGTCCCGGGTCCCCAAGAGCCCCCCAGGTCCCCGCGCGTGAGCGATTGCTCCACAGGAAGTGTAGATGTGACACCCTCTGTATTCACCGCAGCTGTGGTGCATGGACAGCAGGCGGCTTCCCCTCCTGGAAGTGACTGCCTCAGCTGAAGCGTGCCCGCCGCTATCAGAAAGGCGAGAAGCAGGCCTGGAGATGCCCCCTCAACCCTGAACAGACGTGTTCCCGGCCTCGGGAAGACTGGGGTCGTTTTCACTGTTGGGAATGCTTGAGGCTCTGTGAGCCCCAAACAGGGACGAAGTCTCCTAATTAATCTCACAGCCATGACCCATGCCGTTGTAGGCACGCTGACCTCCCAGCAAAGTCATCTTAGTGGCAAACACTCTGCCACGAAATAAAAAAAAAAATATCCCGGGTGAGGACATTTCTTTACTCATCACCCCCGAGGTGATCTCGAGTGTCAAGCTCTGAAGTAAACGTTGTGATTAGAGCAGTAAAATCTCAGAACATCCCTCACCCCTGGGGTCACGAGGTTCTGTGACACCCAGCCTGAGAAAGGACATCACGTTTCCGAACTGTCACTGGCCCTCCAGTGATCTGTTTGTTCCCTGGGCTTTGCCGAACTACAATTAATCCTTGTGCATGAGCTCACTGCTGTGCTCTGGGCTTTGCCTGCTGAAAAGCAGGAATGTTTCCACAGGTGGGAGGATATGTACTGGCAGGGAACCGAGTAAAACGCTGAGTGCATCTGTGTGGAAAGACGTGGGGTGTGTCCGGAGTCGTGGACCGCTTGGTGGCTTCCCGCTGCTGTTATGCATGTGAATCGGGAGGAACCATACCTGCTTTACCAACCGGGGCTGTCTGGACACTGCCTCCTTCATATCTTTGCCTGCATGTTCCCTAACTCTACCCATAAGGCTTTGTGTGGCAAACCTCCTTCATTCATTGGGGGCATTAAGCGAGGACTAAGCTCGGAGGCTCGACCATGAGCAAAATGCAGCTGTTACTCTATCAGGCAATGTAAGGTCACATGAGCTTGGTAACACACAAGCACGCTGTGTGAGGAGTTTCATGAGACAGGTGCCTGCTGGGACAGGAATCAAGGACGCAGACAGTAGGGCTACATTCCACTCCAGGCTTCTCGCTACTGAGTAACAGGAATTGATGAGACATGGATCAGAAATTTCTCAGAGAAACCACTACCAGGGAGGGGCGGTGAAACTTCAGAGGATGACATGCAAAAAATAAAATGACAACCAAACGCTGGGTCCCTTCACCTCAGGCTCTGGCATTGAGGAAATGTCTTCTTGCACCACCTATCCAAGCCCAGTGCCACCCATCATTCCCATCCCCTCGCCTTGACAAAGCAGTGCACTGAATTCCTACCCACCACGGGCTGGAGAGTGTCCAAGACCATCGTTTTTGTTTTACACCTGCCTAGTAATGTTCCTTTTTTAACAGTACGGGGGCTAGTCACCGAGAACCTCAGTAAATCCTGTCGGTCACATCTCTTGGCTTTGTGACGTCACACACGGGGTGGTTGCATGCAGGTCGCCATGGAAGTCATCCTGTTAAACACTACGTTGGCATGTGGAATCTTTGGGTCTGGACTGAGTCACCAGCTTCGGAACCCAGCCCAATTACATTCATGTTGCATTGATTGGCAATTACTTTTTCTAAGAGAGGAAGGAGAAGAAGAAGAAGAAAATATATGCCCAAATTACAATGAGAGGAAGTGAGTGGGTTGCTGGACTCTGAGTTTTGTGGCTGGGCAGAGAAACCCATGTTTTGTCAAAAAGAGGAAATTAGACATTGCGGCTCAAAAGTTCTTGGGAGAAGGGGGAAACTCAAGATGGGGTGTATCCAGCAGCCCAGCAAGCCCACACCCAAAATACAGCTTCTTAAGGGTTGCTCCGTGGAGGCCTAAAATCATATGTTTCTAAAGATTTTCTTGAAGAGATAAATGAATAAAGTTATAAGAAAGAAATTAGGCAACCAGGTCTCAGAAGGGCCCCAAGTAAGCAGGCGACCACGAAGCCGAAGTTTCATTCCATTCACTCTGAATCCATCCCTGGGCTGCTCCTGTAACACAGATAGGACTCTAACCACTCCTCTCCCCTTTTCCCTGGAGAAGGCGAACTTGAGGCTATTAAGGCACAAGGGGTGCGGTTTATGAGCAGAGGCAATAAAAAGCAAAGAGCCAGGACTGCCAACAGTGACTCAAGCGGGATGTGAGAAGTGCCTGCAAGTATTTGAAGGGTGTAAGAAGGATACCATTCAGTAAAGAAAAATGCACATACAACTCATCCGGGAAGCATTGGCCAGCTGTATGTTCCGATGGGGTGCGGGTGTGTTTCCTGTGGAAAGTCTCTGAGGGTATTTGGAGTCACTAAGAAGTGGAGTTGGCCACACAAAAATGTGCTACCGGAAGCAATCCCCCAAGAAGTGCCCCCAGGGAGTGACTGGGTGTCCCCGGAGTTCACTGTGAGCCCTGAATTCCATGAGACTGACACATGGGGTTCCTGCATGAGTGAGCAATGAGGCCAGAGGAGGGAAAAAAAAAAGGGCAGTCCTGCAGGGAGGAGCTGCCACCTCCACCCACATCTCACTGCCTGCCGGGTGGGAGGAAGCAGGAAGAGAGAAGGAAGTGTGAGGGGACAGCACCACCCAGCGTTGTCCTGGCACTGCGGAGTCAAGAAACCCAGAGCCAGTTCAACTGTAAAAGTGAGCACCCAATCCCTGCTGGTTTGGGTGAGACAGAAAATGTGCCTGGATAGCTCTCCATGTGTATCCACTTTGCCTGTTCACGTCAGTCTGAGACTGTATTGAGGGGCGAAAACAAGATCCAGAGAGAGTCATTTGGCCAATCCAGAACAAATTCAGACAGTGAAGTTACAGGAAACCTGACTTGGCTCTCCGAAACTAGATGCACAAACACAGTAAAGGAAAAACATGACTTTGTGACTTACCTGGAAGAGAAGGGGGAAGGCAGAGCAGAATTCAGAGGCCTTCAAAGCAAAAAGACAAGTTTCTATGACACACAGTGTCACTGTCCATTAATTTCCAAGATATCTACTAAGAACTTTATAACATTACCAACTCTCAGGACTTGTATGGAATCTCAAAGTGGGGACCAGAAAAGTATATATTCTCCCATCTTCCAGAGAGCGTTGTGTTGAATGGAACTCACCGAGGACTTTGCTTTAAAATGAAGGCAAGGCCATGGGAGAAACTATAGTCAAGGCCAACAATCCCGATGGAATATAGAAAGAGCTGAGAAAGAAGTACAGTGTGACCAGGACAAAGAGGAAGAAACTCTCTCTCTCTCTCTCTCTCTCGGGGAGGAAAACAACCTTCTCAAAGGCAGTTCACACTAGTGTTGATGAGCAGCCCAGGCAGGAGGGATGCAAGGCACTGAAGGCTAAAGGAAGCGCCTCAATCAAGGCGTGGCAGGTCAAGTCCACAGAGCGTTTAGAGAATCGCCTCCCAAATCTGCCCACCAAGTACTGTGTGCAATTTTGAAGGCAGAAAGAACAACTTGTACGTCTAAGGTATGGCAGCAAAACAATGTGTTGACTTGCTGGATTCCTTTTTAAGATTTTAGAAACTCTATAAATTAAAAAAAAAAAATTCCTTCCCTAATAGTAGTATACTAAAGTAGTAGTATACAAGTCATAGCAGCACTGAACCCTGGCTGGTATTTATTCCCAGCACCCCATGACTCTGTCCTTCAGCACTCCGTGTAGAAAGTGGTACTCTCCATGATCTTTACCAGTTAGGGTTAGCTAGAAGGCATAGAAATCACCCATGTCACCAGGAAGCTCATTCATCTCATTGTGCACCTGAGAACATTGCAGAAAATAGAGCTGCTTCAAAGGCACACAGAACCCAATTCAACAGAATTTTCACAGTATCATTGACCTTGCAATATTTTCTGTGTCTGCTGCAAAACAAAACTGAATCCATTCCACCGCTTACCTAGGGAATGACGGCTAGAAACAAGCTAACCCATCACCTACCCCTGAGACAGGCTCTTCTACCAGTCAGTGCAGGTCCCTGCTTCTTTGTGCTTAATTCCACATCCCCATTGGCAGGCTCTCCAGTGTAATCTCCCAGAACAGCTGGCCTGTGATTACATTGTCAATTATTAAATGCCCATGTGCCCTGAAAGGCAGCATTTAATCATGAGGCAATCCAAAATATATGAGCTAGAAGGGGAGGGCTGGGAAGGAGAGGGAGGGAGGGTGGGCTGGCAGCTCTCATTCTCACCACATTCAACCAAAGGGACTTGGAGCACGGATGGCAGCCTTTGGTCCTCCCAGACAAACCGCAAGACACTGACCATGGCCAAGGTAACCAACTTCCTCCTCCTCTTGCCCAAAAGATACTTTCCACAGCTCATGTGGTTCCTTTAAGGAGGTGTGCCTGCCTCTCCGGTTCATTGTCCTTACGAACCTATGCTGATGCTGAATTTTTTTCTAATAAGATATGCTGGTGGAGGAGTGTGCAGAGAAATCTTCAATACCTTAGTGAGGAGTAACTAATCTTTGTGTCCTAACTAGTTCTGCACCTCAACTGTTGACATATGCCTTGCTAGAGTTATAAGCCAGTTTAGACTATCCTTAAAATCTGCCAAGTTCAGCAAAATTATGCTTCAGCACTATGAACTGCCAAATACTAAAATGAAAATAGACACAAGACAGCTGAATAGTACCCTATAGCCATTTTAAGGTATATAGAAGTGAGTCGTATATAAACTAAAATTGAAATGTCAATGAAGTAGTCACAGGATGTGGTTAAGAACTTGCATTTTTTTAACATATTGGTTACTCAATACCATGTCAAATAATTCCATAATGTTGTAAATTGCTGCTGATGTTATGTTGTGGCTTTTAATTGATCGGGATGATATTCTGCCAGCTCTGCCTTCAGACCAGAGATGGTCTCCCCAAGAAACCATTGAATTTATCTGGACAATAAGATGCTGGACTCTATGCTTGGTATATGTTTGCAATGAAAGAATCTTGACTGAATTTGAACTGTAATACTGCAACAAGGTGGAGGAATCCACCACGGGGGAAGGGTACAGGAAGGGGTTGGGGGAATCCCAGAGCCTATGAAACTGTCACATAATGCAATGTAATTAATAAATTAAAAAAAGAGATATGCTGATGGAATTATTCTGGACGTATTGATGCCCATGCACTCTTGGGTGGTCTGAGCCCCCTGGGTGTTGAATAAGCCACTCCTTTCCTTTTCACCTTGGCGAGGGGTTTGTCTCCTATGCAGATGGAGACTTTGATGGCTTCAGAAAACCATTGCAAAATGAGGTTTGTTCTTCCATTCGAGAGATACCTGGATCCTAACGAGAAACGACAAGTTTTGGAGGAAGGAATATGTAACAAACAGCATTGTGCTCTAGGAGTAGATTGTCTTCTTGATAAGGTTTTAGAGTGAGACTATCATCAATGACCGATTTGGTGATTCGTAACTATGGGTTCCTTTGTGTCTGTCCTTGTTGGACATTCCTTCTGGAAGGAGCTTCTGTAGACTCCAGTCTGAGCTCTTTCTCATCTTTTGCTGTTTCTCAGATCTCCTCTTCCTCGTTAGGTGTCACCATGCTGCTACAAAGCAGATGTCCCTCCATGTGAGATCCATTATTTTTCACATTGGAATAACTCAGAGAAGAACTTGTGATTATATGTAACTTGGAATGGATGGTAAAGAGAGTTTAAATCTAACAGGGCATGATTTCCAAACTGATTTCCAAACCAAACAAGATTGAAAATGGCTCCTGACAGTGAACCCTGTCAGAATATTCAAAACTGCCTAAATCCTTAGTCCAGTCATTACTCATTAGTAAAGATTCATTACCTGAATATGAGATTAAACCAACACAGTAACAGACAATGACTATAATCAATGATTTTCATAAAGATCATTTCTTGGGGCCAGCATTGTAGCATAGCAGGGAAAGATGCCACCTGCAGTGCTAACTCCCAGATGAGTGCTAGTTCAAGCCCCAGCTGCTCCACTTCTAATCCAGCTCCCTGCCAATGGCCTGGTAAAGCAGCAGAGGATGGCTTGACTGCTTGGGCCCCTGCACTCAACATGAACTTTTTATCTCTCCATCTGTCTGTGTAGCTCTGCTTTTCACATAAACAAATCATCTTAAAAAACAGAACAAACTTTCCTTCCTCCAGTTACTATGTTTTTTTTTCTTGTCCTTAGCCAAAGTCAGTCCAAGGACTGACAATTCTTTGTGGAACTGATTTGTTGGGCGTGTTTAAAAAAATGAAATCTAGTTGATTGTGTAACAGAAGCCATTTGAATAAATGTTTGTCTGTTTCACATATATTTCTTATTGCTATTAATACATACTTTGTCAAATGTACCGTCTGGGTTCCTGCTAATTCTGAAGCACAGACTGTTGCATCACTAAGATAATATTCTCTGTTAAATGCAAAAGCTGGTAAGCTGAGAGTGATGACAGAAGCAGATTTATGGGCCTGTCAACTTAGCTATGGTTTTACTTAACATCTCTCAAGCTAAGCAGATTTAGGGCTGATCTACTCTGATACGAGTAGATCCCCCAGAAAGCTCTAGATGGTTTACTTTAAGAAGAGCCTGTCATTAATTACGCGTGGGCTGCTCTGTGCAGTAAGTGTGCACCCAGCAGCACAGTCTGCTCCTAACTCAGTGTGAGGCATGTCAGATTGCTTTATGATTCCAAAACGAATTAATTTATCCAGGCCCGCACTCAGACCCTTATGTCATCTCCCTCTTTTCTTAGGCTCTGGTTTTATAAAAATAAGCAGGGGCTCTTTCTACTGTCACACAGTATGTCTCCATCATAAGTCAGGAATGGTCCTTGTCTCAAGAACTTGGCTCTAGGAACCTCCCTATGTCCCCATGGTCACAACCACAAACCACCTCCCCTTTGAGATTCTGTAGCCTGGGTGACAGTGGGCAGAAGATGGCTTGGATGTTACCTCCCTCAGAACCCATAAATGCCACCATCTCTCCAGAAATCACACAGACAAAGAAGTCCTATCCTCTAGTTCATTTCCCAGATAGCCACGACAGTGAGGGATAGAGCCAGGTCTCCCACTAGAGCGGCAAGGCCCTCATCCGTGAGCCATCTCCTGCTGCCTCCAAGGGTACTCATTAGTAGGAAACTGGAATTCAAACTAGAAACAGACTGGAACCCAAACCCGGGACTCTGCAGTGGGATGCAGGTATCCTAAGCAGGATCCTAACCACTGCACCTAACACCGCCCACCCTAACTCCAACAGCTTCCACGGTTCACTGCCTCTTTAACCCTTGAGGTCCCAAAGCTCCCATGTGCTCCCTGGCATGTAGGTAACTGCTGAGACATCTTCCCCATTCCTCCTCCAAGGTGAACACCTAAGGTAAAGAAAGTCTCCCGCTACAACTCACTGCTAGTCCCAGTCATGCGGACCTCAGCAAGCCTGTGCTGCTGATTTTCAGAGAAAACAAAGCCTAAAAGAGTAACCATAAAGAGCAATTGAAATGTTCCCAATTCTTTCTCTAAACCCTCTCTATATCAGCCTCCATGGTTTAATCCCACTTTGAGCTTACTGTTACCTGATGCTCCCTCAGCTCATCCAAGTTTAATCACAAGTTTAGTATCGAGTGTCCAGTGTGCAAGTAGCTGTGGCACAGACTAAACACAATTGTTGCCTAATGGCACTTTGAAATCTTAGAGAGAGAGAATAAAAAATGACTGTGCAGGAGACAAAAGCCAAGAGCCCTCAAAACCCTTCTAAGTCACACTTCTGGTAGCAGGTGTCACTTAGTGCATCTTACTAAATAGCAGAGGGAACTTGGGTTGTATCTCAGAGAGAAGGACAGCATTGGATAAAGACCAGCCTCACTCTCTCCTGCTCAAGCCCTGGGCTCCCAGGGCACCAGCTATGGGGAAATCTGGGGTCCTTGTGGCTTTTCTACAAAGGTACCTGTGTATTCTCCTGGGCTTTGCTGGCTGGGGGCCCCACATGTGGATTGTTACCTTTGATGGCAGAATTGGAAGATTCAGATATGTATCTGGTTCTGACTTCCACATTACCTCATCCTAACAGGGCCCTTCAATAGGTTAATGGGAAATGGGATTAAAAGGTAGGAGTTGGATAGGTGTTTGGCAGAGTCATGGGGACACCACTCAGATGTCTGTATCTACATCAGAGTGCCTGGATTCAAGCCCCAGCTGCTCTCCAGATTCTAGATTCTAATTAATATGCATCCTGAGAGGCAGCAAGTGGAGACCCATATTGGCGCTGGTTCTAATCCCGGCTGTTCCACTTCCCATCTAGCTTCCTGCTTGTGGCCTGGAAAGCAGTGGAGGGTGGCCCAAAGCCTTGGGACCCTGTGACTTGAAAAAAAGCTCCTGGCTCCTGGCTTTGGGTCAGCTCAGCCAGTTGGGGAGTAGGATAGTGGATGGAGGATCTTTCTCTCTGTAGATCTGACTTTCCAATAAAAAATAATAAATCTAAAACAAATAAGCAAACAAGCAAATACAGTGCCAAAAATTTTTGAAGCCCAGGCATAACTTTTTCAAGAAAAGTTTCAAAGACTCTTCCCAGGCATGCATGTCAACAATTTTTGTACCAAAGTAAACTCTGCATTTCATTTCCATGAACCTTTGAAAGTACTCTTATCATTTGTCCTATCTGCTGGGTCCCTCTTCCCCAGCCTCTGTGTCTTGCTGTGTACCACAACCAGCCCAGTGCCTGTATCTGCTCAGGGAAAGCCACCATCCTCTGTGGAAACCATACAAGTTGTGAATAAGGTGTTCACGAATCATCACCTGCAGGGGCTGGCTCCAGGCTATTCCCAAAGCCGAGCTCCTGCACAGAGCTGTCAGACTGCTCTGAGAGACTGGCTGGGTTTTATGGGTGTTGGGGAGGAGCCGTCAGCAAAGCGCCCCCTGCTGTGTGCCTAAGGAAGCTCACCTCCCCGTATCCCGCTTTGTGTTTGTTACAGATGGAACTCCCGAAGGGCTGCTCTGGCCAACGGACATGCCTATCTGCCGTCCTCGGCCTGCTATCACTCAGCCTCTCCACAACATCCCTGCTCAGCAGCTACTGGTTTGTGGGCACACAGAAGGTGCCCAAGCCCGTGTGCGGGAAAAGTCTGGCAACCAAATGCTTTGACATGCCGGTGCCCCTGGATGCCGGCATCGCCAACGCATCATCCCAGGAGGTGGTGCAATACAGCTGGGAGGCTGGGGATGACCGCTTCACCTTCCTTACCTTCCGGAGTGGCATGTGGCTATCCTGTGAGGAAATCATGGAAGAACCAGGTAGTCCCCTTACCCCATCTACCCAGGTGGTTTTCAGAGTGGGGACTAGGGAGCTGCTTATGCGGGCAAGCAAACCAGTCAGGACAGCATGGGGCAGAGATGGATGTGGGAGTACAGTGCACTCCCCCAACCCGGAACCTTCCGTCTCTGTATTACATCCCATTTCCTTGGGTTTCCACTTTTCCTAAGGTCAAAAGCCCTGGCTCGGTACCTCTCTCTCTCTCTCTCTCTAGCAGCCTAATTGGCTTAAAATAGCAAGTTTGTAATGCTTGGCTTTGCCACTAGCTCTTCCACGTGTCAGAATTTCCAGTTTTGTAAGCTAGAACTGATGTCTAAAACAGAACAAGGAGGACAGAGTATTGTAGCAAAAGCCCCAGCTCTGTCCAACTATGACGTGCCATGCACAACTCCACTCTGCAGGTTTTAGCTTTTGCAGTCGGGAGCAAAAAGGATCTTAGAAGGTCACCTCTCAAGTCTTCCTCCATCTCTCCTCCAAAAAGGGTTTTCTCATTCTTGGAATTATTGTTAGAATTATTTTAAAAAGTGGGTCTCTGAAGCCCCCAAGGAACACCCTCAGGAAAGCCGATGAAAAACATTCCCAGGTCCCTTGCCACCTGGTGGAGCCAGCAGGCAGGCACAGTGTGCGTGTGTTAACAAGGCAGAATCCTCAGATGGACAGGCGGGGCTGGAGGATACTGCCTTCCTGCTCTGAACAAAAGTTGTGTTGCGGCCTGGGAAGAGAGCACCTGGTGGTGAAGTTTCTCTAAATGCCGTGCAATTTGAGAACTGCTACTTCTCCTGATTGGGCTTAAGGGAAACAGAGATGGAGAGGGAATGAAAATGCAGCTACACTTGCATTTACATTTATTATTGAGCCACTTAAGCCTGCTCCACTCCAGACCTGGAAGCACTTTAGAACCAGTTGATACCGTGAGCCCCGGGATAACAACCCCTTCCTGACATGCCCGTGGGAGCATTCATTCACACAGACCCACACAGACCACAGAGCGGTCTTCACAGCCAGATGTGGAGGAAAAAGAAGCTGATGTTAGAGGAGTGTAGCCTATGCCCATGAGCCTTGCATGCATTCCTCCCTGCTTGCACAAAGAGACATATTCTGTGCACCTGCTTCGGAGGCAGCCCCGGTATGAGGGGGCAGAGAAGGCTTCTTGTTCCCCCATCTGCCCAACGTGGCAGCACCTCCACAAAGTTGCCCATTGTACGTTTCAGGGGAGAGGTGCCGAAGTTTCCTTGAACTCACACCACCAACCGAGAGAGGTGAGAAAGGACTACTGGAATTTGCCGCGTTGCAAGGCCCATGTCACTCCGCTCTCCGATTTGGAGGGAAGCGGTTGATGGAGAAGCCCTTCCTACCCCACCTTCCCTTGGGGCTCCTGGCAAGTATGTGTTTGTTCACTTACCCTTGAGTGGGGCCTCTCTGGATCTTCCCTGCGCTGTGATCTGCTTTTCTCTTCTTCTGAGTCCTGAGGGAGTGTTGCCCATTCCTCCTCCAGCTGACTTCCAGGCACATGCAGACACGCAACGGGGATGGCAGGAAGGAAGAAAATTTACAAGAAGAAAACCATCAACATCTACCCAATCCTACTTTTGTTGCCACATAGCTGTGGACAACAGACTTTTCCTCTCTTCCCCC
Organism: Ochotona curzoniae; assembly: GCF_017591425.1. Taxonomy (NCBI): domain Eukaryota; kingdom Metazoa; phylum Chordata; class Mammalia; order Lagomorpha; family Ochotonidae; genus Ochotona; species Ochotona curzoniae. The sequence continues at coordinate 361,021 of NW_024466810.1, forward strand.
TCCCCCCGTAAAGTAATAGGGAGGGAGAGAAGAGGAAAGGAAACAACACTGACTGTCCCCAGATGCCATAAGGAACAAGAGAGACAAGATGATGGCTTGGCAAGGATTTTTGGGTTCCTTTTCAGACCTCCCCAATCACATGCCCAACCCATGCTCCCTTTTCTTCCCTCTTGGCGGACACTGTCGGGCTCTTGACTTCTGGGGGGTCTCAAATGCTCACACTCTGTCCAGTGTTTCACTGCCACTGAGGTCCCATTCCTTCCTCTGGTTTCTGATAGAGATCCTCTGGTTATCCCTGGGAGCCCAGATCACCTACATCGGCCTTCAGTTCGTCAGCTTCCTCCTGCTTCTAACTGACTTGCTCCTCCCTGAGAACCCAGGCTGCGGACTCAAGCTGAGCGCCTTTGCTGCCATCTCCTCCGTCTTGTCGGGTGAGTGGCTTCCCAGGTTTGAGTCTCCCAGTAGCCTGGAGGAGGAGAAGAATCCAAAAACATAAAACACAACACAACACAACACAACTGGTGGAGGGTGTTGCTTTACAGACATCTGGGAAACGTTGTACATAAGATCATTCTGGGCTTTATAACACAACTCACCTCAGCGTTCCGGTATTGGCAAGCTTTCTCCATTTCTTTCATTTGGTTGTGACACATTTCCAACTGTTCAAACTTCTTTCTGCTGAACAAAGTGAGAGATGTATAAAAGGAAGATGGACAGGTGGGAAGGATCAAAGGGAACCACAGCTCTTGGTGCAGCACTGATTTCAAGGCCTTCATAGTTCTCAGCCTGGTTTGGGACAACCCATAGTAAAGATGGGTATTCAACGAGATGCCCCACGAACCCTTAGTCTCCCTTGAAGTATAGGGGTACAAGAGGAATGGACGCCACCAAACAGGTTGCACCTGGGGAAAACTCAAAGACCCTCACTCTAAAGTCATGACAAAGGAGGTGGCAATGACAGCCCTTCTCCAAGGGCTACCTGCCTCTTCCCTTTGTAGGCCTTCTGGGGATGGTTGCCCACATGCTGTACTCACAAGTCTTCCAAGCAACTGCCAACCTGGGTCCAGAAGACTGGAGACCACATGACTGGAATTACGGGTGGGCCTTCTAGTAAGTGCTTCCCATTTATTTCAAATCTTTTCAGTTCCTTCCCCAGCCAACCTGCAACAGAATTCCTGGCCTTGGAAAGATGTTTGCTCCTATGTCCTTCACCCTTCATCCCAGCAGCCCAGCAGCCAGATCTAAGGCTGGACCCCTGTCACATGCCCATCCCTTCCCCACCTGCTGAAAGGTGCAGAGAGAATTCCTCTGGTTGGCTTCATGAGGCTGTTTTCTCCAATTCGGGGGCTTACCAGCTGTGGCAATTGGCCTTGAGCAACGAGACTGATTTTGTATGGTTTATGGAAATGATGCCATATAATTTTTTATTTGATATATTGGAGAGCAGAGGATGGAGAATTAGCTTTGAGAGTTGGATGAGTTCTATTAATGAGTCAGTCATCAGTTGAATTCTCATCTATCCATTCTAAACTCCCTGAAGCTAAGAACAACTTCCTGCTCCAATCTCCATTCTTATCCTACCAAACTGTATTAGACTTCCTTCAACAACTGAGATGTTAGTCACTTTAGATTTCTCTTAAACAGAAGCAGGAATGTGGCAAACAAGCATTCAAGCCAAACTCCCTTTGTTTAAAAGCTTCCTACTTTCTCCCTTGAGGAACACTCACAAGGTTGCCAACTTGACCATGCATTAACTGGGCCAAGTCAGTGCTAGGCAGGATGAAAACCTGGATCCTATCCCCTTCCTCCATAGTATATTTATTTTGTTTTTGATTGTAAAGTCAGATAGAAAGGAGAAGAGACAAAGATGATCCTCTGTCCAATGATTCACTCCCCAACTGTCTGCAATGGCCAGAGCCTCCCCGATCCAAAGCCAGGAGCCCCTTCCGGGTCTCCCATTTGGGTGCAATCCAAAGGATTTGGGCTGTCCTCGACTGCTTTCCCAGGCCACCAGCAGGGAGTTGAATGGAAAGCAGGGCTGCCAGCGTTAGAACTGGTGCCTACATGGGATCCCAATGCATGCCAGGTGAGGACCCTAGCTGCCAGGCTACCATGCTGGGCCCGACTCGAGTCTTTAATCCACTCTATCAAGCACCACTCCAGCTGCACTCATTTTCCAAGCCCACTGTTTTTTCATCCTTTGTCTTCAAGCTATCTTTAGCACCAAAATTTGTACCAGAAGTATTCCAGCCTGGATCTACTTGGTCAGCAGCAGATAAAAACACATTGTTCCCTTCGCATTGGCCTGGCTTAACCATCACTCTTGGCTTCCTGAAATCCTTCCCTAACCTCACAAAATTTCCTGTTTCCTGAGCTTCCCAGAAACATGGAGAGATTTAGGGCTTGGGGTTTCCAAGTTTTTAGGAATGTGTTTGATACAGTTCCCTGGTGTCTTTTTTGCCTTTCTTGAATCCACCCAGTTCCTCTCTATCTACAGCTTCTCCTCCTCCATCCCTCACGAACTCCCCTCAGCCAAGAACCACATTCTCATAAGTAAATTCCACTGTGTAAGCCACAGCACGTCCCCTTTGTAGCAAACGCTTTCCTGAACTGAGGCTCCCCTCTGGGGATCTTGAGACCTGGCAGTTCAAAACAAAGGAAGATGGGAGAGGGATGGTGCTCCCACTGGCCATCTTTGGGAAGTTTTTGGCAGTATTAGGGTAAGAGAGGAATGGAGAAGAGGGAAAAGGCAGGAAGTGCATTAGGCTGCCCTTGTACATGGCTGAACTGCAGGAATGTAGAATTTTGGAGATTTTTACATGGGTACTTGCAGTTTGGGAAATGCACACACACACACATGCACACACAATAGTACAGCAGGTATAAAAGGGCACAAGGATGGTATGTTACCAATTCAGTGGAAATAAATCCACTTCACTTTCCACGCCTTAAGTTCTGCATCAGTTGCCATCTTCCTAAACATTCAGAACATCCCCCCAAATGCAACCAACTAGGTACTCTTGCCCACAATGTACCTGAAACGTGAGAAAAGGCAGCATACCCAGATCCCTGAATTGTCATGAAGTTCTGCCTCGTCCATTAAGTATGAGGTGATTATGGCAGCTTTCTTTGTTACCGTCACAATTTGTTTTTGTCCCTAGCACAGCCTGGGTTTCCTTCACCTGCTGCATGGCATCAGCCGTCACCACCTTCAATACCTACACCAGGATGGTGTTGGAGTTCAAGTGCAGGCACAGTAAGAGCTTCAAAGAAAACCCGGGCTGCCTACCGGACCACCACCGGTGTTTCCTTCAGCAGCTGTCATGTGCAGCCCACCCAGGAGGGCTCTTGCCCAGCTACCACCAGTACCCCAACCAGCCTCTGCGCTCGGTCTCTGAAGGAGTTGACTTCTACTCAGCGCTACAGAACAAGGGGTTTCAACAAGGCACCAGCAAGGAGCTAAAAGAAGTGATTGGGGGCGCAGTAGAGGAGGCTCAGTGTTAGGTGCTAGGTGGGTTTGGAGAGCTGGCTGAGCCCTAGCTTCCATGTATCTTAACATCTGCTTAAGCCACACTTTTGTCTCTGGAGCATGATTTTTAGAGGCTAAGACCACCAGGGGGTCTTTATGTCCAAGTCCAAGGGTGCGCCTGAGTGCCACTGTTCCCTTTCCATCCACGGTTCCGTCTAGTTCTCCCCCAATATCACATGTACCCAAAATTCCCTTCTTTCCTGTCCTGACAGCTTGGGTGCCAGGCTCTGCTCTAAGCCCTGGTGATGAGAAAGAGCAGTAAACACAACTCCTTTCCATAAGAGTCGTACTCATCTGGGAACTGGAGAGAGGTGTGCGATGCAGCAGTGGCTCGTGGCTCCGCTTGCCATGATGCACTTCAACTCTTCCGGAAGTCACATGCTGGCAATGAAAGCACTGCTGACTGCTCTGGGGTATGGGACAGACGTCCCCCACTTGCCTGTCAACAGTGTCCCGTGTCCACATAGCAGGCACCAGCAGGAGTGTTATTAAACAGGACCCTAGAAACCATGCTGAAAAGAGCGTAACATGAGAAGGGTCTTCCAGCCTTGCCACAGGATCAAGTTCACTGCCAGAATACTCTGCTATGTATTCAGATGGGATTGTGGCTCTCATGGAAGGATCACACAGGATTCCTCTCTGGATTCCTACCTTCTCTTGGCTTTTGAGAAAATTTACCCTGCTCTTTTCCCCCATTTAGAAGACCAACCACCCACTTTCCCTTCCTCTCTTCCATAAAGAAAAAAAAAAAAACAATAACAAAAACTAACAAGATACTCCTGATGGCTAAGAAGAATGAGACCGGCACCCGAGTACATTCTGGGACTGTTTATTTGTTCTGTAACAGTTCACATTTTCAGTAGTGCTTCCTGACAACACACCAGCTGGCTCTTCTTCCATACACACAATGAGGTGAGCAGTTCACATTCATAGGACTGTTAGGATCGCCATGCCACAGGGAGGGAGGAGGGGGCTATTAGAGCTGGGCATCTGGGATGGAAGGAAAGAGGAGAGGCTGGCAGCTGGGGAAAGACTCTTGATTCGCCAACATCATCATCATTTCTAAGTCATGGGCACACTGCTGTGGTCGGCAACTCTGCACTGTGGAGAGAGAGGCGTGTGTGCTGATTCAGACCTTTTTAGGGGGTGGCTACCTGCAAGGAGCAGAATGTCTTGGGACACATTGACAAGAGACCAGCACCTGCATCAGAGTCATGTAAAGTTCTTCAATCCCCAGTCACCCATTACCCCATTCCCCTTCCCATGTTTAACGAGGGGAAAAGTCAAACTTGCCATAGAGTTTATGTGACATTCACTGATTGGCTCACCATGAGGAATTTGGTGACATTGCATTTTTCCCCCTAGGGGGGTCACAGCTGTTTCTGGGACTACTTTGCCCCAAACAGTGGCCTCCAAACAGGTCCCCAAGAAACAGGTCCTCAGGCAAGCCACAGGACCACCACCCAGCCAACCACCTGTGAGGCTTTAGAACTCTGCACTAAGCCAAAACAGACCCTAGGCCTTCTCATCAAGCAGACGCAAACCCTAGGAAAAAACAATCTGGGAGTCATCCCCTCACTAGGGTCTCCTGTTTCCCAAAAGTCAGCTTGAAATCCACACATATCTTCTCAAAGATTGAAGCCAAGTTTGCTTTCGAGGTGTCTTAAGGTGACTTAAGATGACAACCCCTGTCAAGCGTAACCTGCAGGCTGGAATGACACGTCAGCTTGGACCTTTCATGACCAACCTCCTGGGACGTCCTAATACCATTGACTGGCACTTCACAGATATCCTGGAATCTATCAGCACAAGCTACAGAGCTAAGCCCAAGTAAAGAGAGCGCCAGATTTGCATTCAGGGATGTCAGATCAAAATTATGCAAAAAAGCAGTTCTCCACCAGCTATGCTGGGATCTTCGGCTATATAACCAGTGGCCTACAAGTACAGAAAGCTTACTAGAAAGAACGCATTTGTATAGAAGGGGTAATGAATGTGAGAGGCAATTCCATACAACGTAACCCCTTACAAAAGTAACTTTACCCAGGAATTTCTTCAAAATAGAATGCCTCAAGGGCTCTAGAAGAGGGGAAGCCTGGAGCTGGGAGCGGGGGATGGCTCTGCATGCTGGACTGAAAAGTCCTAGTTCAGAGACGGATCCCTGAATAAGAGGAAGCCAAGCCAGCGGCGGCAGGCAGGACACCCTACAGCACAGGAAGCAGGCAGGCTGTGCTCGCGGGCCTCGTTGCCTCCTGACCGCTGGCTGGCCTCGAAGCTGAAGACAGCATGCACACACCTGTGTGTGTGAGGTCACTGCGTGGAGACAGTCGGGACTGGCAGGACTGTTAAAACCACATACAACACAACACAGGGACATGGTCAGTGAGCGGGGGAAGGGGCTCAAACTGCTGTTCTTGCTCCCTCTGGGATGGAGACAAGATGATTCTGAGGGTCACCACATAAAGAAGGAAAGGATCAGGAAACAGGATGCTTCAGGAAGAGGTGCAAAAGCTGCAGTACTTCCCTCACACCTCTTAACTGTTGTCAACAACTGGGAAATACGGTTAGAAAAATTACTATGGGAAGCAAGTGGGGAAAGAAGGCGAGACATCATGAGGGTCATTCCCACTCAGCCAGGTCACTGGGGGTCTCAAGAAGACAAACCACACACATTCCAGAGGGACGAGAAACTGGATCCCTAAAGTTTAGGACACACCTGGAAAATAACAGCAAAGAGACTTCACCCATCCCCAACACACACACACACACACACACACACACACACACACACACACACACACACACACACACACGGCATTATGCCAAATGCAACCTTTCCTGCTCTTCACTGATTTCCCAGCACGAATTTATAAATTAAGACATACAAAAAAAAAAAAAGCCCACAACCAAACCACAGTTAGAAACCATTTCCAAACTCCGCACCCCCCAGTTCTGAGCGAGTGGGACCACGGGGGCAGAGGTGCAGTACGGCTCAGGCTGTGTTGCAGAAGGCGCTTCCCCAAGTGCTTTGCCACAGTCAAACGCAGCGGTGGTCAAGGACGTGGACGCCGGACGTCGTGTCTCAAGGACGGGTTTCACGCTGGCAGGAAAGAGGCGCCGCCGTTGTGACTGCCACTTCTGAGACCCCAGACTGCATCAGACTAGCTCTGTGGGGTGAGGGTGGGGGAGTGAAACATAAGTAACACACCATTTCTCAGGAAAGAGAAGGGGAGAAAACCTAAAGGCCGGATGGTTTGCCGCCCTCCGCCTCGCCCCGGTGGCTTGGCTCTGCCTCCCTCCAGAAAGGCCAAAGGATGTTATCCTCCTCCATGATAGGCTCTGAAACTCAACCGTCCCCAGTGTCCCTTGGGCCAAAGAGGGGTCATTGGCATTTTCATTTAATCCCAAGAAAAATTTCCAGAAGACATAACTGCTTCAAGCCCTGCATTGTCGGCCTCTACACAGAATTCCAGCAGTGTTCACTCCTCTGTCACAGGGGCCATTAAAACCATTTCCAGGGCCCGGCGCGGTGGCGCAAGTGGTTAAAGGTCCTCCCCTTGCACGCCCAGGATCCCATATGGGCGCCGGTTCTAATCCCGGCAGCCCCGCTTCCCTTCCAGCTCCCTGCTAGTGGCCTGGGAAAGCAGTCGAGGACGGCCCAAAGCTTTGGGAACCTGCACCCGCGTGGGAGACCCAGAAGAGGCTCCTGGCTTCGGATCAGCATAGTATCGGCCCGTTGCGGCCACCTGGGGAGTGAATCATCGGATGGAAGACCTTCCTCTCTGTCTCTCCTCTCTGTATATCCGCCTTTCCAATGAAAAAATAATAAAAATAAATCTTTAAAAAAAAAACATTTCCAAAAGGTCCCCCTTAAGGGGACCATTTCTAGCTTAAAAAAAAAAAAAGCTTTTTCACCAAACAGCACCTGTTCAAGAAAGCGTCTGTGGTGGGCACCAGGGGACACGCACAGCCACTGTGCAGTGCCTGCGTTGGAGTCCCAGCTCTGCTGCCTCCCAGCCTCCTGCAAATACATGGCCCAAGTACATGGGAGACCAGAATTGAGCTCCAGCTTCCTGGCTCAGCCCTGGCCGGCTGAGTAAACTCGTGGGAGTAAACTCATGGCTGGGAGTTGCCACTCTTCCTGTGTGTCTCTTGCTCCACCTTACAAAGAATGTTTTAATTTAAAGAAAGCTCCCATGTGGCTGGTGTTCAACACACTAAACTTCCACCTTGCAGCACCAACATCCCATTTGGGTACCAATTCTAGTCCCGGCTGCTTCACTTCTGATCCAGCTCCCTACTATGGTCTAGGAAAGCAGTGGAGGATAGTTCAAGTTCTTGGGCTTCTGTACCTATGGGAAACATGGACGAAGCTTCTGGCTTTGGATCGACTCACCTCTGGGCCAATGAGGCACTCTGGAGAGTGGACCAGCAGATGGAAGTTCTCTCTCTGTGTAAACCTGCCTTTCAAATTAAATCACTTTTTTTTTTTTAAATAAAACTCACCTCCCTCTTGGTAAAGAACAAAGCTGTAGCAGCAGGTGCCCTAAACTCTCAGGAGGGACCAATTCTTTGAGTAGAGGCTCACCTGATAGGGAGAATCCACAAACTTGATCCTGGAGAGGAACCTTCGCAGCTCGCCCCGGCCAATTTTGGGCGTGGTCTCCTTTAGCTGGACCATTTGGCCCTCCATCAGCGCCCACCGTAGGCTAAGCTTGCTCACCGCGAGGGACGCTAGGTGTCCTTCAGAGTTGGGGCCGGTCATCCTGGTCACGTAGAAGGCATCTTTCCAGAGGTCGTTAATTCCAACTGGGGAAAGACGAAGCAGACCAGTCAGCAAGGACAGCTGGCTTCTACCAACAGGAGTGCTCCGGTTGAGGAGCCCAGCCAGCCACTCACTCGGTAATTCACACAAGAAATTTACTGGGCTGGGTATGGTGGCCTATGGTTAAAGTCCTCGCCTGGCATGCACTGGCATCCCTTATGGCCACTGGTTCGTGTCCCAGCTGCTCCACTTCCCATTTGGCTCCCTGCTGTTAGCCTGGGGAAGCAGCAGAGGATGGCCCAAAGCCTTGGGACCCTGTACCCATGTGGGAAACCTGGAAGAAGCTCCTGGCTCCTGGCTTCAGATCAGCTCAGCTCTGGCCATTGTGGCCACTTGGGGAATGAATCAGCAGATGGAAGATCTTCCTCTCTGTATCTCCTCCTCTCTGTAAATCTGATTTTCCAGTAAAAATAAAAATTTTTTTTAAAAGATTTATTTTATTTTTTTATTGGAAAGGCGGATATACAGAGAGGAGAGACAGAGAGGAAGATCTTCTGTCCGGTGATTCACTCCCCAAGTGAGCCGCAACAGTCGATGCTATGCGGATCCGAAGCCAGGAGCCTCCTCCGGGTCTCCCACGCAGGTGCAGGGTCCCAAAGCTTTGGGCCATCCTCAACTGCTTTCCTGGGCCACAGGCAGGGAACTGGATGGGAAGAGGGGCCGCCGGAATTAGAACCGGCGCCCATATGGGATCCCGGGCGTGCAAGGAGAGGACCTTAACCACTTGCGCCACCGCGCCGGGCCCAAAAATAAATTTTTTTAAAAAATTTATTGAGTACCCAACAATACTAGCCAGTGAACTAGGCAGGCAGTGAGTGTGAGGAGGAGCAGGAAGCCAGCACAGCAGCCTGGTTTTTGTTTGTTTGGGGCCTCTGCATCTTGCGTCTCTGAAGCTAGTTCCAAGAAAGCCTCAGGAAATGAGAGGATGCCCACGAGCAGTACTCCGTGGCCACAGAAGCTGCTTACCAACTCAGCTGCTTATTGTGCCTCATCTTTAAAAATAAAATTGTGGTAAAAATGGTTTCAAGAGTCTTCATTATCATTCTGCAGTAATATTCACTAATGTTATTGTATACTCATATTGAACAAACAAGAGCAGGTATCTGGCGTAGTGGTTAAGATGCCCATGTTCCCTATCAAAGTGTCTGGGTCCAACTCCCAGCTCCAGCCCCTGGCTCTGGCTTCCTGCTGGCTCGGATCCTGGGGAGCAGCAGGTCATGGCCCTAGGGACTGGGCTTCCACCTGGACCAAGCTCCTGGCTCCCAACTTCAATTCCACCAGGAGGACCGATATTGAGATATAAGGAGCAAAATGAGGCAGTGGAAGGGATCAATCAATCAATCTCTCCTCTTCCAAAAAAAGAAAAGAAAAACCAGCTCATTCAGATCCGTCACAGGTGTCTGTAAGCTGACACCTCGCCACATGCAGGCCCCTGCACATGCGGCTGATCCAACCCTCCATGGTGAAGAGCTGATTCCATGAACTTAGGGCTCTGGGAGGCAGAGACCAGCAGGAGACCCAAACCAGCTGGGAGCAGTGGCCGAGTATCCAGCACTCTGCTTCCTGAGTCGACAGCCACATGCTCTCTCCTTGCTCGGGCACCCAGACCCCCGCCTGCCCTGGGCCTCACCTTCCGAAGCAGTCACAGTGCCCGTGGTATTGGCCAGATCCAGGAGAATGGAAGGGAAGGTTGGATGCAGGAGGTAGAGGTGGTAAAGGTGGGACAGCTCGGCTCCCAGCATGGTCTCCTGGCAACGGGCAGCAGCAAAGGAAGAGCAAGGGTCACTGGACGTGCCCACACATCACCCACACAGGGCATCTTTCACAAAGGTAGAGGGCAGGATGGTGTTATCTCATTCCTCTTAGAGGTGAAACCAGACCCCAGCCATAATGATGTATCTGATGGGGCTGCATGTCAGCACAGTGTCTGGGATACAGGCATCCCATATGCTGCTCCATCAGTGACCCAGCTCCCTGTTAATGCACCTGACAAACTGGAAGATGGTCTCTGCTACCCACATGAAAACCAGATGGAATTCCAGATTTCTGGCCTATGTCTGTCCAGCCCTGGGCATAGTAGACATTTAGGAAGTGAATCAATCAACCAAACAACCTCTCATTGACTAAAATTCTGCCTTTCAAATATTTTTCCTTTTAAAAAATACTTATTTGTGGGTTCAGCACAGAGGCTCAACAGGCTAATCCTCTGCCTACCAAGTGCCAGTAATCTATATTCCACTTTTGACCAGCTCCTTGCTTATGGTTCCAGCAGTGGGCCCCTGCACCCACATGGGAGATTTGGAAGAGGCTCCTGGGTGGTGGTTACAGTCCAGCTCAGTTCCAGCCACGGTGGGCATTTTGGAAGTGAACCAGTGAACAGATGATCTTCCTTTGTCTCTCCTCCTCTATAAATTCACCTTTCGAATAAAAATAAATTTAAAAAATGTTCTGTTTGAAACTCATGTGAAAGAGACATTTCAAAGCCAGTTCAGAGAACTCAAAACACTACAAACCACTAACTTCTCCAAACCACTATTTATGGCTAGAAACTGCTTATTCACCAGACCAAGGAAATGTGTACACTTCCAGAGGAATCTCATTAGAGTCATCCCCTCTTCCTACTGCCACCCGCTGCTGACAATCCAGCCTTCAGCCTGTGGGAATATCACAACACTAGGTCAACAGCAAGCAGTCAGCCAGGGCTGCTGCAGGCTCAGTGGCACAGTAGAGGTTAAGTGGTTGCCTACAATACCAGCATCCCATATAAACGCCAGTTGGAGTCCCAGCTGCTGCACTTCAGACCTAAGGCCTTGCTAATATTCATGGGAAAGCAGCAGGAAGATGTCTTAGTTGCTTCAGCTCCTGCCACCCAGATGGAATTCCAGGTTCCAGGCTTTGGCCTGATCCAGCAATGGCCACTGGGACTACGCGAGGAGTGAACCAGGGGGACAGAGACCTCTCTCTTCTCTGTAACTCTACCTTTCAAATCAATAACATAAATTTTAACAACAGCCACAACCAAAACCTAGTGAGCCAGAGATATTTCTTTCCAATGGACAAGAAAGCTAATTGCAAGCATTAGGCTCAAAATTACAAACATCAGTTCCTAAAATAAACACACAAAAGCAAATGAATTATAAAACAACCACCCCACCCCACCCCGGGGGTTGAACCTAAGTCCCCAATCCCTACAGCATAGACATGCACATGGGGACGATCTTTGTCAGTGCGATGTCCATGCACGGAGGGGACGGAGCAGGTGCACATGTGAGCAGCCACGTGGTCATTGGCGAATGCCCATGAACACCTTTGTGCAAGTGCATGTCAGTAAACGGTGCCCCACTAAGCACCTCCAAGCCAGCCTGGGCTTCCATCAGCTGGGGGAGTACAAGCCCTGGGGTGAGTGTCACCCCATGTCCACACACTCCATGCCAGAAGAGAAAGTTCTCAGCCCCGGGAGAAGAAATGGGGGCAGGCAGCTTGCCACCCCATGCCCACATGGAAGGCACAGTGTCTGAGGGACACCCTTAGGATCCCAGCCAGGATCTCTGGCTCAGCTAACATGGCCAGAAAACAGCTGGCTGCCTACCAGTTGAGGCCAAACTTCCCGAATATGAAAACCAAGGCCTTAGACCACCTTACCAAAGTCTGCCTTTTCTAGACCTCCACGGCTGTTACTTACCTACCCAGCCCTCGTGAGAAGGGTGTTTGATAATCTACATGAACACATGCCTCCCGGACTCTAACCGCTGTTGTTCTTATCATGTCCAACCATGCTCCCTACCCACAGATATTAACACTTCCCTTCATGTGGTCCTCCACTTAAATGTTGTCTCCCTCATGAAAATACCCCTAACTACGTTAGGCAAATTGAATCAGAAGAGGAGCAGCCAGACACACACTGACACTCACCTCTGGGATGCCAGTGTGAGCAAGTGGCAGCTTTCTCCACCCCACCACAGCCTGTAGAAGCCTTCCTAATTTCTCATCCTACTATAGCAGCGAGCGGTTAGGGGCCACTGTCAGGGAGCGATCTCCAAGCAGCGATGCAGAGGTGGGAAGCACAGGCATGGAGGAAGCGAGGTTCCTGCTTCTGCCACGTGTGTGCTGACCCACTCCACTCCGACCCTGGGAAGGTGACTGAGCCCCGGTCAGCCCTGTGGCCCAGGGACACTCACGGCATCAGGAGGCGCAGTGGGCAGTGCTTCCGCCCAGAAGAGGAAGACGGACTTGCGGTCTGCAGTCAGTGCGGATGTGGCTGGCATGTCCTTCACGTGGCATGGGGCACTGTAACTCCATACGATGGAGCTGGAGTTGCCATCCACCACCATCATCTGCAGAACAGAAGGTAAGCCGTGAACATGGCCAGGGGGTGCACAAAACAAAGAGCATACGCAAGAAAAATAAATTTTAAAAAGCACATGCACATGAACACAAGCACACACACACGCTTGCACACTAACAGGTGTGAACTGACAGTCTGGATCACAGTATAGAACATGGCCACACAGGGTGCTGCTTCTCCCATGTGCGGACTGAGTCCTGGCATTTTACCTTTTTCATCCCAACACCATCCTGCACCTGCAGAAGGAAGTCTAGGATCTGGTCATCGGTGAAATACCCAGGAGTAGGCTGGCTGTAGGCAACAAGGAAGCGATTGATGGTGAGCACGACAGCAGGGAAGGCAAGGACCTCCCCACCCCCATTCCCGCCCCTCCCTTGCACAAGGCACACTTATCAAGCAACCATCGTAGGTCACTATTCCCAACAACAGGCCTGGTGTGAAACCCCCTGCAAACCTGCGCAGGCCGGGCAGGCTCAGCGTCCAGTAGGGTGTCAGGCTTTGGCCCCGAAGCAGAACCAGGCCTTGTCTGGTGGTAATCAGGAGGTTGCTGCAGTTGGAGTCTGGCGCCTTCACCAACTGGAGGAGCTCCACGCCATCACTGCACCCAACAGATCCTAGAGGTTAGTTTGGCTCCCAGAAGATGCCTAAGGCCATCGATTCTGTCTTTTTCTCTCAGTGGACTCATGCTCGTCCATGCTCTGGTGTTCATGCACCTCACCCCCACCTTAGGGACCCTGGAAAACTCCGCCCAAGTTCAGTAGGAACTCCCAGGCAGAGAGTTACAGCGCAACAGCTCTCATGTGGGGGCAAACGTCAACAGGGCCAAGAATAGAGCAGAGGAGGCAGACAGACATCAGGACAGACGAGGGAAATTATCAGCAAGCTTGGACAATGGCCCGAGGCCCACCCAGCGGGTGACAGCCTTCAATGCATTATTTCTTTGTACCACTGAGACCATTTTACTTAGCAGATGTCCTATTCACCAAGATAACATTACACTGCCAAAGGAGATGGTGAAAAAATTATAAACAACTTCTGGTGGAAAAGAACAAAATAATTTTGACCAATGCATGGAGTTAAATGGGTAAAAATCTACCACCTAACACAAATATAGGTTTTAAAAAATAAATAACATTAAAAAGTAAGATTTCATGCCTGCTATGCTTGCTTATATCATAATAACTCTTCAACCAAGAGGAAAATACACAGCAAAAGTAGGTCAGTACTTTAGTACTGTAGAAAAAAACAAATTTATCACCCTACCTGAAGAGCCTGCAGCCCCTTCCTCTTGCTCCTCTGTGATTCGAAACCCTCAACAAACATCCTACCTCTAAGTTCCTCCCAGTCCCCAACACACTCTCAGAAACACCAACACTCTATCAAGAGAAGGCAATGTCTCTGGGACAGGTACACTGTGGGAGCTGCAATGCCACTTGGAACACTTGCAATGCATATCAGAGCACTCAGGTTGATTCCCAGCTCTGCTCCCGACTGCAGCTTGCTGCTAGGATTTAACCTGGAAGCAGCGGGTGACAGCTCAAGTACTTGGGTTCCTGGCACCCATCGCGGAAGACCTGGAGTGAGCTGCAGGTTCCTGGCTTTGGTATGACCCAAGCCCAACTCTCACAGGCATTTGAGAAGCAACTTAGTGGATGAGAGAGCTTGCTCACTCACTCTTGCTTTCTCTCTCTCTTTCAAGTTCATAAGACATACATAGAAATTAAAACAAAAAAGGCTTTTCATGCACGCTAACCAGATCAGAAGACGGATACACTGGCAGTGTTTGTCCAATTCTTCACCGACATATTCACCAGCCCAACCAAACCTAGAGACTCCGCAGAGTGCAAGTTCAGGCACTAGGACCAATGCAGCATGCCTGCCCTACCTGTAGATATCGATGAGCTCAGACAGGTTGACAGATCTCCGCTTCTCCCACTCCGGCTCTTCTATCTGCAGGGAAGGTGGCGAGCTATCTCGATTCTGGGCCTGAACAAAAATGTCCCGCAGAGCCACAGCTTGTATATTTCCTAGCACCACAGGAAGAACCAACACTGAGACTTTGAATGCAGCAGAACAACCCCAGCATGAGATCTGACCAAGGGACATCGAGACTGGCCTGAGGGCCTCATAGAATCTGCCCAGGCTGGCCCAGGGCAGGGTGTCAGCAGGGTGCTGGCCGAGTGCCATGAGAAAGTGGGACAGTTATCAGACCAACACTGGACAGTCTTCTCCGTAGAGAAAGCAGCAAGGGAGAGCAGAAGCCGTAACTGGCAGTGGGGAGGGACAGCGGGAGCGGCCTCTGCAGCAGGTAGCAACAAAAGGGGTGGTACTGTCTGTCTCCCCAGGGAGGCCCAATTGCACCCATCAGCGCAGAATCAGAGCGAACATCACTCCTGCTTCTTACCAAAGCCAAACAGGATGTAGACAGCTCCACTGGCGGTGACGTAAACCTGAGGACCAATCAGATTCCCCACGCCCACGATGTTGTACTTGACTGGTCGGCCCAGTAGGCTCCCCATCCGGCCAGACACCAGCAGGAAGCACAGATCTGGCTAGGGAAGACAGGGCAGGAAGGGATCCAGTGAGAAGAAGCCCTGGGATTTCTTAAGCAAACAGTTTCTTGAGACAGTCAGCTTCATCTCCTTAGCTGTTCAGAAATACCTCCCAAGGCTGGGCAGCGTTGAACTTGCTGCACTTGGCTTTCCCGAGACTCAGAAGCGAAAGCCAAGACCCCTGCCCTTCCCAGGTGCAGGCAGAGGTCCTTGGGACTGCAGCCCAGACCTCCCAGGAGTCTGGCTAGTGCTCGGGCAGCACCTCGCCGAGATGTGAGCTGCATTCAGATACCGGATCCCCAACGGCTCACCCCTCACACCCAGACATCCCAGCAGGAATCAACCCTACACAGCTCTCTCATTCAAACAGGAGAAGCCTGGCCAGGCCATTGTCATCTTCACTGGCCGAGCAGAGATCAGGAGACTCCGTGAGCTGCCAGACAGTGAGCCGCTGTCTCTGACAGCCAGTTCGTCCTGCTGTTCTAGGGCAGAAGCAGTCACACTCAATAAACAAACGGCCATGACGGTGTCCCAGCAAAACTTTATTTACAAGAACAAGCAAGGGCCCAACTACAGCCTGCACGCCGTAGTTTCCCACATCCAACTCTGGAGGATTTTTCTGGGAGGGACAGGATCACCAATGGGGATATACGCAGGATGTTTTCTTTATCTGCAGTAAAGCTTTTGACAAAGTTTATTATTCTATGAATGCGTGTAGACAAGACAGAGAAGTGTGGTTTGCAGAATAAACACACACCTTACAGGAAGATTTTTAAGGAAATACCATAGCATGCTGTTACAACCTTTCTTGTCAAAGACTTGAGTGAATAGAATTCTAGTTTGTCACAATGCTGAGGGATAGCCAACACAGGGTTTAAAAAAAAAAATCAAAAATCAGAAAGTCCTTAGACTGTAAGATGATCAAATCTGTAAGAAGAAACTCATTTAAATAACTAAAAATTGATTTACACTGAATTATTTAAAAGGTGGAGCTGCTTTCAGGGCAGTTGTTGTGGCACAAAGGGTTAAGCTGCCACTTGCAGAGTCAGGATCCTGTATTAGAGCACCAGGTGGAATCTCCATTGCTCCACTTCCCATCCAGTTCCTTGTCAGTACTCCAGTCACCCATGTGGGGGACCCGGATGGAGTTCCTGGATCTACAGGCCCAGTCCTGACCATTAGGGTTATCTGGGGAGTGAACCAGTAGAAACAAGATCTCTCTCTCTCCCTCTCTCTCCTTTCTCTGTCACTGTCTTTCAAATAAATACCTTTTTAAAAAAATCCGTGGGCTCTTTAATCATAAAACATGATTATTACAAAAGACTACTGCAATCTTGGGCTGTAAACACAGAATGCAAGGAGTCTTCAAAAAGCTCATGGAAGAGTGAATTCCATTTACCTGTGACCTTTCCAAAGTACCCTCACATAGAACCCACAGCAAAGGACGCCTTGAGCGGATGCCTGGCACAGCAGCCAAGCTGCCACCTGAGACACCTGTATCACAGATGGGAGGGTCTGGGTTCAAGTCCTGCCTCTATTCCTGATCCCAGCTTCTTGCTATGCATACTTCTAGAGGCTCAATCAGCTGGGGCCCGGCCATCACGGGAGTCCTGGATTGAGTTCCTGGCTCCCAGGCATTTAAGCAGCAAACCTGTTAAGGACATGTCCTTCGCTCTCTCTAAATAACATAAAATAAAACTTCCAAAGGTAATGATTTCCTTAGGTTGATATAACTGGTTGTACCACAAACAAAACACTGTTTTCAGCCGTGGAAATCAGGGCTGTTTGGCCTTGCGAACAGCAAGCTGGGAGAGAGCAGGTCGGGACGCAAGGGCTTTCATGGAGAAAGGGGATTAGCTTCATTGAGAGCAGCTCCATGGGACAGCCACTGGCACAATGAACAAAACCTCTGAGAAGGCACATTTCTCATCAGTGGGACAGGGTTTTCCAGAGCCAGTCCCCAGCGAAGCGGCCTGCCCGTCCGAGTGATGCTCCCATCAGCCCAGGCACACGAGGAGAGAAGGGAGCCAGTGAGCAGGGAAGGCCGAGTAAGTGACTGCACTGCAGTAGAACAGGGTGACCTCCCGGATTCCGCGGTGCCTTCCCACTCACACACAGGACCACACCAGTCTTCCTCACCCCAAACCAGGTCCAGCTCTCCCCTGCCCGACTCTATGCAACAGGTATGGTCACACACCCACTGGGTTTCCTTCCCTGGGAGGAGATGGCCTTATCCCGCTACAGCTTAGCAGTTTCCTCTGCTTCTTGGTTCTTGGCATAGAGGTGAAAATCAAGATGAAGCTACTGCTTGAATACCACTGCTCTGCCAACATTTTGCTAGAACTGCCCATTACCTTGTGAGCACAGGAGGGACTACTCCACATTTGTACACTATTGTACAAACGGGTACATTCTGGGAGGCAAATCAGTGACACACTGGTACAACAAGGAAATAAAAGAGGCACTATGTTGGAAAGAGCATTTCAGAGACCAATCCCTTTGGCAACAGCTCCCTCACTAATAATGTAGTGACCCTGAAGGCCCACCCTACCGTGTCATCGGCCACCACTGGCTAAAAAGCCAAAAGGAGTATTAGGGCCAAGATTTTCAGATGTGTTCTGCACATACAAGCTATTCAATGCCTGCTATGCCTGTGCTGATCATGATTCCACGAACAGAAAATCCTCCTCCTTCTCCCTCAAATTATCCCCTTGGGAACCTTAAGAAAATCAGTCCCCACTGGGAAGAATCATTGTAATTTGTCCAGAACTCCAACATCTGGAGTCACAGTGTTGGGATAAAAAGATCGCACAGGCTGTTCCTGAATTCTTGGCTTGGGTCCATTTGGAGACCAACTTGCTAGCTCAAGGACTTCAGAGAGTCAGCACATTATCTTCCCTCCCCCCCGTGTCACAAGCGGAAGGCATCATCTGGCATTCTCAGGTGACACTCCATCAAAACCTTACGACAGGCAGTATGTGGTACTCTGGGATGAAAGCCACAAAACATGGAGAGCTTTAGTTTTATTCTAAATAACTGTCCTCACTAATTTTATTTTGAAGATTTGTTTATTTATTTGAAAATTAGAGTAACAGAGAATGAGTGGGGAGTGGAGACAGGGAGAGATCTTTCATCTGCTGGTTTACTACTCAAATGGCAGCAACAGTCAGGTCTGGGTTAAGCTGGAGCCAGGAGCTCCATCACGTCTTACAGGGACCCAAACAGGTGGGCCATCACCTACTGCTTTCCCATTTGCATCAGAAGGAAGCTGGATCAGAAGCAGAGCAGCCAGGGCATGCACCAGCACTTCAACACGGACGCTGGAGTCTCAAGCAGCAGCTTAACCTGCTGCGCCACAACACCAATCCCCACTTGTAGAATTTGTCACTCTACTCCATACGGTAAGTATAAGTGAACCATGACAGTGAACACAAGGTCTGCTAAAATTAAATTATCAAATGAGGCAAAATTACCTGCATTTTCCACAAAGAGAATTTTCCATGGCTTTAAGGCCACAAAGCTTATGAGGTGGCAAAAGAGGATTTAAACACAGACAGATATGGCTCCAAAGTTCCAACACCCGATAGTTCCCAGAACCACAACGAGAATGCGGGGAAGGACGGTTCTGTGACAGTCATGTAGTCATTCATCTCGCACAAAGGAAACCTATTTAAACCTCAGCTGTTGCAAAAACAAAGTTTCAAGAGGACGCAGAACACAAGGAACAGAAATGACTAAAACGGAAGCATTCCCTGCAAAAAATAAAAGCCACGTCAGAGCCTACCTGCATGTCCCCAATGGCCAGGACCACGAGATCTCTAACGCCGTCCTCATCCAAGTCCGGCAGCACCACAGCCGGGGCGGCCAAGGTGCCGTTCAACAAGGAGCTGGGGTTTAAAGTCCAAATGACCTTCCCTGGAGGAGGACAGATATGCTGGTCACCGTTACTGCTTCCTGCCTCTGGGAAAGCCAGGCCAACGCTCGCAGGCCAGCACAGAGAGGCTCAAAGGGCTGCCCACCACAACCCCCAGCAGGACCCACTTCCTCTGCCAGCAGTTCTCAGCTCACTGAGGACTGTCATCTGTAATCCTCAAGTATCCAGCCGACAGCTCCCTGGAAGAACCTCCCATCTGGATTTGTTACACAAAAGGGAGGTGCTCAAGTGTCCCCAAGAAAGGGGACCACCTGTCTGGGGAGAAGGAACTGACCTGCTGGAGGTTGTTTTTTGTTTTTTCGGTTTTTTTTTTAATTTATTTTATTATTTTCTTTTATTACAAATTCAGATTCAGATATACAGAGAGGAGACAGAGAGGAAGTGGAGTTGCCGGGATTAGAATCGGCAACAATATGGGATCCGGCACATTCAAGGCGAGGACCTTAGCCACTAGGCCACGCCACTGGGCACCCTGTTGGAGATTTTTACAAACCATCCACTGATAGGCACCAGAGAAACACAGAAGGTTTTCAAGGTGACCTCAGTCCTACAGTGAGCCAAATTCTCACCATTTTCCCCCACTCCAAAGCTTCCCATCACCAATTTCCAACCGCTAAAACTGAGAATGTTCTAATTTAGGCAGCTTTAGAGTGGCTGCACCTAGGTGTTAACAAGTGTATTGTACTATGGTTAGGACAGTGTAAGGAGGCTTCATTTCCTTTGTTATATTAAAGGGTACTTCTAAGCTTAGGAGAAAATGGAATTAAAAGAAGAGTTGGGGCAGACGTGTGGCACAGTGGCTAAGATGCCACTTGGGGTGCCCACACTCTATACTGGAATGCCTCATTTAAGCCCTGGTTCCACTTTCAACTACAGCCTCCTGCTAATGCACACTGAGGGGCAGCACGGGATGCTCAGGCAGTGGCACTGCCGACCCCCGCGTGGGAAGATCCAGACAGGGTTCTGGGTTCCAGCCTTCAGCCTTGACAGCCCCGGCTACGGTAAGAAACTGAGAAATGAACCAATAGACAGAATATCAATCTCTCTCTGCCCCTTAAATGACATAATTTTAAAGTTTATTTTGCTGCAAAGAAAAAAAAAAAGACGATGACGAAGGAAAAAGCATGCATGCAAAGGAAGTCCATGCATGGTTTTTTTCATAATACTTTTTTCCTTTTTAATTTTTTGCACTAAGGTAAACTTGCCTCTTCATTCCATTTCCCCACAAACTTTCTGAAGTGCCCTTGCTTGTAACATGTAAGTGCAACCAGATGCTAAAATGCCAACTCCACAGGCCTCTGTGTACATTTTGGTTTCTTCACTGAGGGATCTGTAAGGAGCTGATGCCCCAGCTTGTGTGTGAATCCCATGCTGTCAGACACAAAGCGAAAAAGCTCTGTTTTCTTTGGCAAAAAGAACAGAGAGACTATTCATAAACCAAGAGTCTCAGGGCACTCTCCGTTTGGGACAGCACAGGGTACACAGGTTGAACCATGACTCTCTCTACTCCATCTTGCCAAGCTTTTCTCTGATTCCCTTAATAGCTACCCTCCCGAGCACTAAATCAGATCCGCCACCACGTACGGGCAGAAATGTGTCCTCCCCATGGAACTGCTCGTTTCCAGCATCAGGCCGTGGGACATGTGTGGCCCATGCTCCTCACCTGAGGTGGCGTTGAATGCATTCAGCATCTTGTGCGTCCCTGTCACAAGGCAGGTGGTAGCCGCTAGGCTTCCCGGCATCAGGTCCAGACAATTGATCTCTCGCACCTCCTCTGGGAGGGGACTGGACCACAGCACGCTGCCATTCATGCCCGAAAGGCACACCAGATTAGCAGCTGGCCCTGAGGCATCTGTGGGTACACGAGAGAGGAAAGAAGTGAATGGAGGCAGAGACAAGAGGGGAGGCTGAGAGGAGCAGGAGGAGAGAAAGCCAGGAGCGAATCGCAGAGACCTAGCCCCTTAACCTGAGCAGCCAGCATCCTCCTGCAACACTTTTGCTCAGCACACTCATGGCAGACAAGCCACGGAGGCCTCCTGGGAGCTGCCTCATCCCCATCTCCATCTGGCATCTCTCCCCAGCCCTCCTCCACCACTGCTGCCAACTTCCTCACAGTGAGTATCTCCTTTACTTCTGTACCCTCAGCACCCTGCCAAGTGCCTAGCTCAGACAGCAGCCAATCACTTATGGAATAAAAGCAAGGAGCAAAATCACGAATATGGTAAAGCCGTCTTGGGACACAGATAACCAAGAGGACAATGTGTGCCCAGAAACACGAGACTGATCCAGGACACGTGCAGGGCAGGGAGCCAAACACCTTTGTTCTAATCACCACCACAGCTGCTTCCTTGTGTGCAGAACAGCTGTGCCTGAACAAACATCACCCACAACAATCATCCAAAGGTGATGGTGCTGCACTGGACTGGCCTCAGTTAGGAAAGACACTTGCAGAAATGGAAAACGCAGGGCCCAGGACGCATGTAAGGCAGGAGTGTCGCTCACCTCTAGCAAATAAGCCTCCATAAAGTTATCAGAGCAGTAACTGCTCCTCCTGCCAGTTTCACTTTTAGGACACAGATTCCTCAAAACGTCTCACACACCTTCCACCCAGGGCAACATCTGACAGCAGTAAGCAAGCATTGCTTCAAAGCTTCATTCTACCTCTTCCTGGTATCGCTAACAACATCAGAAACCCAAGAACAAGGGACACACTGTGGCTCCCCGGTCAGACCCTGCAGGCAGAAGCAGAGACATGACAAACAAGGGCCACAAGTGTGAACTTTCAAGCTTTGCAAGGATGCTAAGACAAGACCTGTGGCCACTCTTCCTCCTCCAGGGACCTGCTGACCCCAGATCAGCTCCTTTCTAGAGTGCTGATGGTGACCTCAGCTCTGTGCAACCATAGCTGGTAGAGGTGGATACCAGGTCCCACTTGTTTGGCACTCTCTGTAACACCAGTAGACCCTCAGAGCCAGCCACACCTCAGACATTTGACCAGTGAATGAATCAACGAACAAGTGAATGGCTTAAAAGCACTGTCCCTCTATGTGCAGCAGTACAAAGCTCGATGGGTTAAGGCACCATACTGTGAGCCTCCAGGACCTGAATCCCAGCTGGACCGTCTGCCAGCTGGGGGCCCTGGGGCAAGTTCACTACCATCCCTGTCTCAGCTTCCTTGTCCGCAGATGAGGATCCTTACATCACTCTACCTAGGGTAGTTCTCAGGGATAAGTTGACATTACATGCTTAGGCTTGCACATGACAAACAGAAAGCAACAAATGCCAGCTATGCTCTTATTTTCATAATTTATGGTACATCAGGTTGGCCATGTTGTGTCCACCTCATTTTAAGTTTCAATCCACAGTAAACCACTTAAAATTGACTACAGACATCTCTAAGTTCAAAAGTTCATGCAGAAATTAAAAAAAAAAAAATCACATGGGCTCAGTGTGGTGGCCTAGCCACTAAAGTCCTCGCCTTGATCACACTGGGATCCCACATGGGCACGGGTTTTAATCCCAGCGACCCTGCTTTCCATCCAGCTCCCTGCGTGTGGCCTGGGAAAGCAGTCAAGGACAGCCCAAAGCCTGAGATCCTGCACCTGTAAGATTTATTTATTTATACTGCAAAGTCAGATATATAGAGAGAGGAGGAGAGACAGAGAGGAAGATCTTCCGTCCGATGGTTCACTTGCCAAGTGATCACGACAGCTGGAGCCAAATCGATCCAAAGCCAGGAGCCAGGAGCCTCTTCCGGGTCTCCCATGTGGGTGCAAGGTCCCAAGGCTTTGGGCCATCCTCTACTGCTTTCCCAGACAACAAGTAGGGAGCTAGATGGGAAGCAGGGCTACTGGGATTAGAACTGGCACTCACATGGGATCCCGGCACGTGCAAGGTGAGGACTTTAGACATGAGGCTATTGCATTGGGCCCTAAGATAATTCCAAACTGCCCACAAATGGCATTATAAATATCCAAATAGCCCTTGGCAGAAACAAGATTCCCCATCCTGGCCTAAATGATTAAAAAGTAGTTACCTGCATCCTTAGCCTCCAGCTCGGATCAGCTTACAGAATGTGCCGCAGCTCTGCTTGGGTGTGGAAGCTGTGGGACAAACAGAACGCCCCTGTGTACTCACGGGGAAACGTAACCCTCTGTTTGCTTTTGCAGTACATGGTGTAGCACTGGAGTTCCCCAAACAGCACACTCCAGGCTCAGTGAGGAGACTCTGAGCAGGATGGAAAGGACACCGAAGTGACAGGATGTCCCTCAGAGCTGTTACTGCCCGCAAGCACACAGGGACACAGAGAGCAAACAATTCCTGCACTCCAGAAGGAGGTCCCGTAAGAAGATTGCCAGTCTAAGTGGTCATGGATGGTGTCACCTACAGGGACCTCGGAAGGATTCCTCCTGCCAACTTGCCCACAGGCCAAGTTCAGGTGCAAGCCACAATCAAAGCCACTGGTTACTCTCAACCTCCCTGAGCACAGAGCAAAGTTGGAGAGTGAATGGAGCAGGGAAAGGAGAATACCCAACCACGATGTACGTGTGCAGAGCTGTGGGATCCAGGAACAGGTGTTTCCTGCCGGGGGGTGGGATGGAAGCACAGAGGTAACATGCGATGGAAACAGTATGAGAGACCTCGAAAATCCCAAGTTCTCTGGCTGCTACTACGGAGTGTGGACAAGCCACTTCCTCTCAGGCTCTTCCTCCACTGGCCTGGGTGACCACCAACAGCTCCTCCGGGGTGGCTCCCTCGGATGTCTTGGCCTCCTCTAAACCAGCAGGGCTCTCCTGGGTGACATTACTCCCAGCAGATCCTCTTCTGCAGCATTTCTAGAGACAAGTCTGATACTCTGTCCTAGCGCCTGGCCACCTGTAGCAGCCTCAAGAAGACACAGCCCAGAGCCGGTTAAAGGCTCTGTCTGCAACGCCGGCATCATCGGTGTGGGATGCCAGTTCAGGTGCTGGCTGCTCCACTTCCGATCCAGCTCCCTGCTAATGGCCTGGGAAAAGCAGCAGCAGATGAACCAAATGTTTGGACCCTTGCCATTCCCATGGAAAATCTGGATGAAGCTCTCAGCCCTGGCCATTGTGACCAGCTGAGGAGTAAACCAACGCATGGAAGATCTCTCTCTTTCTCCCTCTATCTCTGTAAACTGCTTTTCAAATAAATAAATCTTAACAACAACAACAATAAAAGACAAGTCTGAGGTAGGCAGTGCCTGGGCTCCCACACTGGAGGCTGGCTGAAGTCCCGACTATTCTGTTCCTAATCCAGCTCCCCTTCCACCCCCCTTGGGAAGCAGAAGATGGTTCAAGTACTCGAGCCCCTGTTCCCCGCACAGGAAAAGCAGCAGGTGTTCTTGGCTCCTGCCATGGGCCCAGGCTGGCCCCAGTTATTGCAGAAATCTGAGTGAAGCACTGGATGATACATAGCTCTCTGTGACTCTGCCTTTAAAACAGGTATCTTAAGAACAAAAGAAAACGCTTCTCTTACCCACTGCACTCCCATTGCTTGCTGTCACAAAGGAGAGAAGAACGTCACGCAGGCCGTCTCCATTCACGTCAGCCAGTTCCAAGGGAGACAGATCCCCACCTGATACACAGAAAAAGAGTAAGGTCCTCATCCAGTTACGGCCATCCAGTTCTCTGCTGCCAGGTTAGAAAACCGACAGAGGATGATACAACGCTGCTGGCAACTGCAGAGACGCGGGCCAGCTTCCTGGTCCTCCCCAAGAACGCTTGCTTCTCCCTGTTCCTCCTGCTGTTTGAGTATACCATAAAACCCTGGGCAACCGACAGAGAGCAAACAGGAAAGGTGGAGAGGAGGAGGCAGACTGGCTAGGGACTGCGAGACCCACGGCACGACAAGGCAATGCGCACCCTGGGTTTGTGTGTTCTTCCCAACCGTATCCCCCTGCACTCAGCAGAGGGTTCTGCTCTCCCGAACTTGGTACCGGCTATGCCTTTACTTTGTTTTAGAGCTTTGCCATACCAATATCAGTGCGAGCAGGTTTTTTTAGATTTTTAAAAATCTTGCTCCTATGGTACTTCCTAAAAAAACCTGCTCGCACAATGTCATGAGTCTGGGATGTACAAGGCCAAAAGCAAACCCAGCGTGCTCAGTACCTTGTCGTGCCGTGGGTCTCCAGTCCCTAGCCAGTCTGCCTCCTTCTTTCCACCTCTCTTGTTTGTTCTCAAGAATGTTCTAGAGCTTAGGCTGGGCAGTGGGTACACTCACAAAAGGTCACGAACCTTGACCCTGCAGGTAAATATTCCATGTGTAGATTATATTGGCCTTAGGAAAAATGGAAAATGAGAACACAGAACTTGTCAAAGTGAACTCAACTGTGATCAGAGAAAAGTAAGACCATGCAAGGGGCCTGGGAACCACCCAGTTAGGCTGACAAGTGACAGGCTCAGCACTGCCAAACAATCCCCAGGGAATGAAGCCTGCTCCCAAGGGAGACAAAATCCCAGGAACTTGTTAGGAGCAAGACAGAAAACTCCCTTTTTACATGAGATAATGTTCAAGTCTGAATGAGGTCAGGCTGTTTAAATGAGCAGGTGCCTGGGGTGGTCAGGCTGGCCTTGGGCCTGACTCCTCTGTCAACAGCTCTCCTGCAGCCGCACAGTCTGGGAGCCAGCAGCACTGTGCCCTCATGCAATCCAATGAAGACCACAACACCAAAGAGTGATTGCCATGCGCCTAAGGGTACAGACATCCACCTAGTGGTTTCATTTTCAGTTCTCACTTCCACACCACTTCTCTCCGCCCCCAGCCGCACACACACATTGAGCAGAATGCCAAAGGGGCCCACCTGTTCCTGAGACAGATGGAACAGGGGCCGACAACCCTGCACCTCACCTGCCTGGGAGCCCAAGTGGCGGCTCCACGTGCTGTGCAGATCTCGGGGTGGACAGGGGATCAGGAAAGCACAGAGCAGTACCAGCAGCATGGAGAGCCCCAGCGCCAGCAGGAAGACAGAGGTGCGCACGTAGGCCACCAGCGGGGAGGTCGCCTTCTGCTCCAGGCTCCCGAGGGGCTCCGCGGGGTACCCCTCCGTGGTGACCTCTGAGTGGTGCGGCTTGGCAGTCCCTGCAGCCTCCACGTCCGAGTCAGGCTCGGGGGCTTCCCCCAGAGCGCTCTTGCCATTTTTGACCCCTCCGTTCTTCTGCTGCAGGTTCAGCACAAGGTCATCCTCGCTCTCGTCGCTGTCCGCCTGAGTGAGGGGATCGTACTCCCCCAGGTCTGGGCTCTTCTTCCCTGCAAGAGTAAGACAGGGAGTCAGGGAGACCCTGGAAGGTGTTTTCAACCAGACCTGTTTCCATAGAGACACTTGAGAAGCCAGAAATATTGGGCTGTGAGTCGCAGCACCTATACTAAATTTAGTTTTTAAAAGCAAAAATTATAAGAAAATAAATCTATTATTAGGAACTCAATGCAAAACAGGACTTCATCATAAGGTCATCAAGCTCAGGCTAGTTCCTACACTGCTGCTTTACAAGTCAAATGACTTTATCAATTAGGTCATGGCAATCCCTAATCATCCCAGATAACTCCATTTGTCATAACCAGCAAACATAGCCACAGACTACTGTAACTGTAATATAGTCAAAAGATGTTGCTTTAGTTATTTATTTTAAAGCTAAATATACCTGACATTGGCCCACAAAATGCAGTAACATATACCTACCATGGAATACTACTGAGCCTCCAAACAGAAGGGCATGCTGATACATGCTACAATCAGATAAGCCTTGAGCACATCATGACAGTCACCAACAGACAAAGAAGCCTCTTCCACTTACACAGTCACACTCCCAGACAGAACAGTTGACACAGAACTGTTCCAAGAACAGCCACACTCCCAGATGCAGAGAGCAGACGCTGGGTCCCAGGGTCTGGAGGCAGCAGGCATGGGGAGTCATGTTTTACGAGTGGAGCATTTCTGTTTCATCAGGTAAAAAAGTTTCTGCCTGTTGACTGCAAAGCAATGTGGACATAATCTGTGCACTTACAAATGAGAAAGAGCGTGCTCGAATGTGCAGATGATAGAAGTACCTACAAAGATCCATGCATGGAAGCTTGGTCCCAGGTCTGCCCAATGCCCTGATCACGCTCCTTTGGATGCATTAGGATTTCCCAGGGCTGTTTCAAGGGCAGTTCCCAATCCCAGGATGCGACTGGCCAGAGAACCGCAGGGAAGCACCCATCTGCCTGCTCTCAGAACACACACTGCCAAATCCCGGTAGTTCTCCCAGCAGCCTCAGCACAGCACCCATTCCACTTAAACTCCTGAGCATTCTTAACACACACTCCGACCGTTCCATAATTGTGCAACTGGAGGCTTGTTACCAAATGAGAAAGACAGCATCAACATCTACTTAACCTCAGGAATCAGCTTCCATGTTTGCAACAATCACACCAGCCTGAAACAGCACCTTTGCCGAAATGAAAGCATTATTAAGACATTGGCTAACAAAAGAAACCAATGTTTCTCACATGATAGTAATCAATGGTAGTTCATAAAAAAGAAGCAAACATGCCTCCATGTGCTACAAAACATAGAATCTTTCCAAAATACTTAACAATGCTTTTGAACATCTGGAGGTGGATCGGGGAGCTGCTGTTGAACTTGTCTTTATTAAGGATGGCAAAGGAAGACATTTCTGTCAGACTCTCAAAATAAAAATGGAGGGAGGGAGGAAACAGCTACATTGCCAAACCAAGATTTATGAACAGCTATGGCGAAATGCAACCACCCATGTATTACACTGAGGGAACGGGGTGGGAGACACCAAATGCAGCAGTTGAAATGGCAAATGCAGAGGCCGCAGCTCCAGCTGGAGGGCCTAGATCTGCGCCTGAATCTGTTCACAATTCTATCTTCTTTCTAAGACATGAACTGCACAGCCCGGGCAGGAGCAGTGAGCTTCAGCAGTGAGCAGAGTTCAAAGAATGGATGATGATGATGATGACAACAGTGGTGGCGATGAAGGCAGTTGGAAATGTATCTAATGCTACTATATCAAATACTGATCTAATCATTTACAGGTATTAGTTCATTTAATGCCAACAACAACCTTACATGGTAAGTATTATCCTCATTTTAACAAGAAATCTAAAATACACAGATGGAAATTGCCCAAGATCACAAGAACTAACTAGAAGAACAGCCAGGATTTAAACCCAGGCTTTTCACTGCAAAATCCACTTGTTCTCACCAGCAAGTTATACAACCACCCTCGTGTCCCAGAGGCCAAAGCAGTAATGTCCTCTCTGGAAAGACAGGACTGGAACCACAGACACACCAATAACCCCCCTCAACGCTCTGGAGTCACAGGGGAGGGAAGACTGAATGAGAAACATTGCAAGCTGATGTTGTGATCAGAAGGGAACTTGCAGGATGCCAGCTCTGGGAAGTATAGGCACAATCAGTTCTCAACAGGCTCTTAAAGAACAATAGCATAAGGAACCCACTGGAAACAGAAACGAGGCACAAATTCAAGGAAGATAAATTTAACATTATAAAACTACTAAGCAATGATAGGAGAACCACTGTGACAATGGGACAAGAACACACAGGCATCCTACGGCTGACACTGACCAAGGATGGACAAAGCCAGCCTGGAAAAGGGCCTAGCATCTCCAGACACCCAAATGAATGTGAATAACAGGCACCATAAACAAAAGCAAAGGCGGAATCAGCATTCTAACACAGTGACAAGCAGGTAGCCTCGGACTGGCCAGGACTGACACCTTTACAAAGCAAGAGCAGTGGGAAAGGATCTGAGTGACTCTAGATGAAATTCCTGTGTCCTTCCAGCCCTAACCCTCACCCCAGCCCCAGGTTCTGTCCCTTCTGAACTGGACCATCAACAGCTGGAAAACAACTCCCCCAATAAATAAAACTATTAACTAAGGAAGGAACCACCAGCATTAGTACTCACTCCAGAACATTCTTCAGAATTTTGCAAACATTGAAGAAAAAATCATAGTGACACAAAGCGAACAGAATCAGCCAGAGAACAAGTGCTGGACTAATGATACCACAAGATCCATCGGACCTCATTAAGTTCAAGAAATTAAACATGGCCTTCCCTGAAAAGGCCGATTCACAGAAAGATATCATCTTTCTAGGAAAGAAATATCAATTCTGCTGAAAAGGCAAAAAGTAAACAAACAGGGCTCAATGAAAACATGGGAGACAGTAACACAATGAGTTTAGGAAAACAACTGCGATTGGAACCAGCCAAAAAAAAAAAGGTACTGTGTTAAAAACAGAGACACAGAGGATAGCCTGTGAAAATCAAGCAAAAGGGAGGCAAAATGAAATCACACGATGGCTGGCCATCCTGAGCACTCGCCAGCCACTACCCCAGCCTTCTTCCTGTCTTTGCTGAGTAAATCCAGACTACTCTTCATGGTAGACCCATTAGCTCCTTGGTGGAGACTGGGAAACTCCAGTGAGCCATGGTTAAGCAGCAAATAAGCTCAAATCCTAGTAGTCTGGCTTCAAAGCCTACACTGGCTACCTGGGTGGCTCCCACAGAAAAGGTCAAGACTCCAAGAAAGATCAGAAAGTGATGGATACTGAGAAAAAAGGATACCAAGATAGGCATAAGGGAAGAAGAGCACAGAAAATGAAACCAAAAGAAATATTGAAAAGAGATGTTTTTAGAAATTTCTACCAAAAACTTCAGAGTAAAGGATACACAGAATCCCCAGACAACAGCACACAGAACTCAATAGAAACAGTGCCTGTTATAGGCACTGCACTTCAAGGGCACCAAGGGATCAAACAAGGGCCAAACAAAAGAGTCAAATTACTAAGAATGGAAATGAAAACAGGCCAAGTTTTCCCCAGAAATGGACAATGCCCAAAAATGGGCCCAATACCAAAAAAGCCCTCAGAGAAAGCAAGCGTGGCTATAAGTTCCAGAACTCAGAATCGACCACTCTGTCTTTGAAGCATGAAGGCTAACACTCAAGAACTCTCCTGCATCTTTGGCTGATTTAGGGCCAGACTTTTTAAGAAGGTAAAATATTTATCTTGACGCTAATATATTATATGTCATTCAGATCATACAGACACAAGCCTAAGCTTAATTATTACAGACTGCCAGGCCTTGGGTGGGTTTTTTCCACCAATTTTATTGATTATTTCAGAGCCAGAGACAAAGCGAGGTTAACGAGAGGTTCATTTTCCACACACTGGTTCATTCTCCAAATGCCTGCAACAGCAAGGGCTGGGCCGGGATGGAGCCAGAAACTGGGCACACACTCCAGCTCTCCCATATTGGTGACAGGGACCCAATTATAGTGGCAGGAAGCTAAAATCAGGAACTAAAGTCAGAGACAGGAATCAAACCTGGACACTGTGCTGTAGGTTGTGGGTGTCTTAACTAGGCCAAACACGTGCCCCAAGACTGTGTGAGCAGGCTCTCTGACTTGCTCCGGCCCTACCCAGGTTGTGGAGCTGGATACGAAAGCCACAGGCACTTAGCATTTATTCTCTTTGCTGCTCTCAGCTAGGTATGTCCTGAGTACAAAGTTTTCAAAGCATAAGGCAGGTTCTGAGCCCATATTACGTCAACATAAATGAGCTTCCCACCACCACTGGTTTTCCTCTTAGAAGACTGGGCACGTTGGGTCACAGTATTTACAAAGTCATGCAAAGGCAGACATACATGAGAAAGCAATGTGACTAGACCACCCCCCAAATGTTTTTGGGAAACTCCTTCAAAGTATCCCATTCTGCAACATACGCTACCCTACAGCACTATGCTGCACACTTACTATGCCATATACCTCAGTGCAACTCAAGGTAAACAATTCATATCACGACCCAGTTTACCTAATGGCACATAATTGCTCTAAGTTACACATAATAAAACAAACCTTAACAATAATATTATGATATGAAATTCCCTTCAGTGTTTGACCTTCAAACTTTTAAAATGGGATGTCTGGCCCACAGGCTTTAGGCATGCACCTGTTACTAATTAACCTCACCTGATGTCCATGAGCCAGCCGGCAGTCCACCAGGAGCCTGGTGAACCCCAAGCCAAGTGACTCTCGAGCTTGGAGAGCTGCTGGGGAGCTTGGTGAACCCCAAGCTCGTGAACCCTGAGCTGGGGAGTTTTGTGAACCTCGAGCTTGGGGAGCAACTGGGAAATTGATAAAACTCATTGTAGAAACTGCTCTTTCCTCGGGAGGTTGCCCTCTTCAGATTGCTCCAGCAGCTGACCTTCCTCCAGGCATCAAGCTCATCAATGACCCTGGGACTGACAGAGATAATAGTAACAGCTAACCTTTACTGAGTCATTAACCTGGTCAAAGGTTAACAAGCCTGTCAGTTACAACCAACCCTTTCACTTTTCCAAATCACCCTTTCAGGTAAAGGGTCCTATAGCTTGGGGCAGACACTGATGGCTCCATCCTGGCACTAGCATTGTAGCTGAGGAAACGAGCTTCCTGGGACAAGGCAGCCAGGTGGCTGAAAGCAGAGCCCAGCTGTGGCTCCTAGCTGCCTTTCTGTTCTGTTTTTCCTCATGGGTGCGTGCTCTCGCTTGCTCTCTCTCACACACACAAATGGGCTGGTAATCAAACTAATATGACCAGGCAGCCCAAATAGAAGTCTTACAGCCCCAATTACAGGGTATCTGGAAATAATAAGAAGAAAGCAACTTCTATCCAATATCAAAGCTAAAAATTTGTATTTTGAGTGGGAGGAAGTGGTGCAGGAGGAAAACAAGCAAAACTGCAATTAAAAAAAAAAAATCACTTCACATGAAGAGTATAGGTAAGGCAACAGTATCAGACACACCTTGCTGAAGGGCCAGGCTGCCTGCCAAACAGATCCGAGGACAAGGCTGCCAGAAGCCCTTCACCCAGCCCATCAGCTACCAACAGCAATAACGCCACAGCGCAAGAATGTCTAAAGCAAGACTGTCTTGTACTCTTAGCCCCGGAGAATATCAACTGCCTGTGCTGAAAAGAAAATGTAACCACTGAAGCAAAGCTAAACATTCCATACTGCATCGCCCAAGGCTACTCTCTTCAAAGCAGATTCACTCTGCAGGTTCAGGGACTGCTCCTCTTTCCTTTCACCACTACGCACACATTCCAGGACAGAGAGCATCAGAGTCCCTTCTGTCCTTGTGAGCCCTTGTTTTCTTTCTTTTTTTTTTTTTTTTTTAAATCTGTCCCTGTCACCAATTCTGGCAACAGCAGCACTATCTGAGGCGCCAAGCCTGTTTCAGGGCCGCAGACTGCCAGCCCCCCAAAGCACCTACACTGTGAAACACCCTTGTAACCCCGATATCCGTGGAGGCAGGGGAAGCCACTGCTTCTCCCTCTAACGCCTTCAGCCATCTGCAAATACCTGTTTATCTCTAATGGCTAACACCTAGTTAGGCAGAAATGCTGTGTTCACCATTCATGCCAGCAGAACCAATCTACTTCTAAGGAAATGCCAAGTTTCTAGCTGTCCCATTCTGAGGGTTTAAGATGGAAAAAAAGAAAAACTTGAAGTTGCTGCCCAAAGTCCTGAATCGGACTCTGCAAGTTGTTATCACCTAACGCTTCTTGAAGGAATATATTCCACACATTGACTGCAACTTTCAAGAGCCAAATCATCCCCTGGCTGGGCCTGGCTTGGGGGGGTATCAAAACCTTCAGAACTGGAGACACCCCTGAGTTCAAGGCCAGGCTTTTGAAGGCCTGCCTTCGTGCTCCTGGACAACCGAATTAACCCTTTCCCAATCTTGCCATTTTCCTCTCTTGTAAACCGGCAACGAACTGAGGTCCAACGAACTGAACTACCTAGCTCACGGCTGCGTCACCGCGGGCACCACAGGGGAAGGCTCGTCCACCGTCCCTCGCTGTCCAGTCGCCCCCTGCTCACGCCCAGGTCCTGAGCTGGGCGTAGGCGGCTGGAGTCCCCGCGGTACCTCGTCCCCGGAAGGATGCTTCCCTCCGCAGCCCTCCCCAGGACGGCTGACAGTCACGCCACAGCAGCGCCCGCCGGCCTCCGGTCACCTGCCCGGCGAGGTCCCGACCGCCCTTCCCCGGAAGCCCCCCCAGGCTCACCGAGCGCCGGCGCCCCTCCCGGCCCCTGCGGGCGCACGGACCCCAGCCCGCGGGGGCTGCACCCGCCTCGCCTCCGGGCTCCCGCAAACTGCGCCCACGGCTCGAATGGCCTCGTCCGTTCCCCACCACAGCCTCGCCTGTCTGTCTCCCCAAACCCGGCGAGGGCAGGGTGGTCGCGAGGCTGCGACTCCTCCTTACCCGGGAGCTTGAGCGCCCTGGACAGCACAGTCGCCATGGCGGAGGCCCCCGGTGCGCGTGCGCGCGCCCGCGTCCTGCCGGGAAGTGTAGTCCGCAGTGGGGCTGGGACCTGGAAAGGTGGGAGCCGCTGGGGGAGCTGAACCTGAGGGAGACGCGGCGGAGACGTCCCTGTGCACGCCCACGGTGCTCGGATGGATGCTGGCTCGCTCCGAGCCACACGTACGCAATCAGTTAAATGGCAGAAGCTGTAGCTACCCCAGGGGCTTAGCAGTAAGACTAGAACGAAACAGACATTGAAGAAGGCGTGGACTGTGAAAAACGCGTGGGTTTTGGGTATCGGACAGACTGGATTGGGTTGCTACCTACATCCCTTACTACCTGCGCCATCTTGGGCGAGGCGCTGGGTGCGTCTGAGGACAGTCTTGTCTACCTCACGAACTTGCTGAGAAAATGTATCAAGTGTTGACAGCTCACTGTGCAGAGTGCGTTTGGGTTTCCGAGGCACAGGCTTAAGTGCCCCGGAGATGCGGTCTGATTTCTTTCTCCCAGCCCTTCCCAAGTCTGCTCAGCCCCTCACTCTGAGGCTTCAAGCTTACAAAATCCAAGAAGCAAGACCCAAGAGGTCCGCCATTTAATGCAGCTGTGTAAAGGGTTCTACCGCTCAGGACCTGGGACTGTCCTAAGAGTTCAGGTAATCCCACCTGCCTTGAGCCACAGCAACTGTTACCACCTCTCTCACGGAAACAAATGGCACCGTAAGAGCACAGACTCTAAAACTGAGTTAAAGTCCTGATTCTGTCGCTTCCGAGCTGCTACACCTGTTGCTTATTCTCTCCCGACCTCCATTTCTTCCTCTGACGAATAGGAACGAAACGATTGCTGTACTATTGTTATGCATGGGAAGCACTGGCTCAGTGCCTGACACCTGCAGTTTTGTTAGCATCAGCGCTTCTTTTTATTAATAATATTATGGTTTCCATCATTTACACGCTGATTTGAACTCCACATTTAAAGACAAAGCAATGGCTTACTCATGTGCTGCTTCTTGAAACAATCCACCGTACCCCAGGCTTTTACCGTTTGCCACTTCTTTGGAAACATAATGAAACACCCCATCTCTCGCCTATGTAGGTCACGCAAGAGGCACAGCACTCCAAGTCACAATGAACCACTTGTTGCTTGTCTGATATCAGATGAGTTCATCAGAACGTACTCTGGAGATAGCAAGACTGGAGAAAAGAGCCTTTACTTGTGAACAGGATGTAGGAAGCGTCCTTTTCGGGGCAGAAGAACAAGAACCTGAGTTCCTAGCAGAAGATGCAGGTGGGCTGGAACAGCGAGGTGACAGAGGACAGGAGGAAGGGGGAAAAAGCTGTCCACTTTTCTCAGTGACAAAGTGTACTCCAGGAGAGTTCCTTCTTGTGTCATTCAAGCGAAATAAAACCATGCCATTTAAAGTTTCATTGCCTCAACATGCATTTCCCCCCAAGCGCCTATGTGTACGCTGTGTGTAGGGACACACACCCAACAGACAGGGCACCTCAAGCCCTCAGATTGCTACAGCTCCTCTCTCTGGCGTTCCAGCATTCCCCACAGTCACTCCAGCACTTGCCAAGGGATCTTCAGGAGGGGAAGCAGATCCCAGAGAGTCCCTCCCTCCGGTGTCCTTCCTCCACTTTGTTTTCTCATCTGGAAATCTCTCCCATCCTTCCACTCTGCGTTTTCATCTGAACATAGGAACTGGAAGTTGAAAACAGTATTTCTCAAATTTAACCTATGGACCTGCTTTTTCATCTTTTTACTTTTAATTTTTAGTTTGTGTTTAACACAGTCAATGTAATTTGTAGATGCAATTTTCTGAGAACAGTGACATTCCCTCCCCACCCCCCTTCCTTGCTGCAATATGGGATGGTAGTGACAGCTTAATCCTCTGTGCCGAACATGGACTCTAGCCAAGTCTGTGCTTTGTTGTCTGGGCTGTGGTACACGTCTTGGCCATGTCTACACAGGAACCTCAAAGCATTCATGGAAAAAATGTGTGTTATGGAAAAGAAAAACCCATGTGTGGTAATGTGGGACAGACATTGTGGCACAGTGTGTTCAGCTACCACTTGGGATGCCCAAATCCCATATAAGAGCATCAGTTTAAGTCCTAGTTATCACTTCTCCAATCCAACTTCCTACTTATGCCACCTGGGAGAATGCAAATGACGGTTCAACTGCTTGGGTGCCTACTAGCCACATGACTTAGATGGAGTTCCAAACTGCCATGGCTGACAGGTATTTGGAGAGTAAACCAATTCTGTGTGTGTGTGTGTGTGTGTGTGTGTGTGAGAGAGAGAGAGAGAGAGAGAGAGAGAGAGAGAGACTCTGTTTCAAGTGGGTGAAAACAGCAAAAATTAACATTTATAAAGGAAAATAGGAATCTACAGGTGGGTATTTGGCCTAATGTTATTTAGGATGCTTACACCCCACATCAGAATGCCTGGGTTCAATTCCCACCTCCCTCTCCTGACTCCAGCTTCCTGCTAATGCAAACTCTAACAGGTAATTTTTCAAGTGCTTCGTCCCTGCCACCCACATGGAAAACCACATGGGAATTCTGGCCTCTCAGTACTGATCTGGCCCAGCCCTAACTGTTGTGGACATTTAGGAAAATAAAACCGTAGATGGAATATTGAGTTCTCTCTCCCTGTCCCTCTCTCTCATTTTCCAGGAGAAGAAAATAAATAAGTAAATAAATAAATATTTTTTAAAATTAATGTATAGTTAACCCCATATTCAACCAACTATGCATATTTTTTAAAAGTTCCATCCATCCGTGCATGTACACACCTCTTTCATACCATTATTTAATATAACAATTACTTACACCACATTTACATGGTTTTGTTTTTATCAGTAATCTGGAAACAGAGTGTGTGGGGGGACTGTGCAAGTGAAATGCCAGTACTGATTGCACCACGTTGTGTAAGCACGCTCTGATTTGTACATCTGTGCAGAAGGTGGGCACAGCCCTGGAACTGGTCTCCCATGGATACTGAACTTCTCTTCTAATTAGAGGAAAGAATTCAAAACAACCATCAAATGAGTCAGGACCCTTCCTTCTCCCATAGGGAATGCCTGGGTGCTCCTCTAGTTATCAGGGAGCGTGTGATCCACCCCGCCTCCCAGCACCCTATCCCCAACTGACATCACCAGAGATCCGGGCAGAACCTCCCCAACTTCTGACCTAGGTGGCCTCTCTCAACAGTGAAGCAAAGGTGGCTGGGGAGGCTATGACAAAAGCCCCTGAAGTTTAAAGAGCACCTTTTTTTCTCACTACCTTAACCAGTACTGGGAGTTTTCCTCCCCAACCTGCTCATGTTCCACCGATAGAGAACCCACACCTGCTGCCTCGTATTACTTGTTGATGCCGCAGGTCAAGCTTGAAATCGCTAAGTGTCCTACCCTGATCAAGGGAAGACCCAAACCAGTTGTCTAATACTTGGCCTGGAGACCATGCCCACATCTGTGGTTCTAACCACTCTAGGAGACTTTACCACTTCCTCCAGGAACCAGTACCACTGTGGCCGCCACTTGTATGCCAGATACCACAGGCCTTTCTGCCTTCTTTTATAAATTGTCACGGCTCCCTGAGGTGTCTCACCAGTGCACTGCATCTAGGTCTGTCATACAGCCACCCTGAGGCATGGTGATGTTAATACACAGAGGTTACACGGTGTGATGGGAACTAAGGCTGGCCACCTCTCTCACACTGTATCAGAAAATTATCCGGGGCCATGCTGCTCACTCCTCAAGGGTGAAGGCAGTCTTTGCTGTTAGAGCTTTTCATTTTTACTGAGTCAGGGCTACATAACTGCTGTAACAAACATCCTCAAATTTCAGTGGTGGTAAAGAATACAGAGTCATTTCTGCTATGACAAAGTCAGAGCAGGGACAGAGTAGGCAGTATTAATCTTCCCAGACTCCTTCCAGCTCCAGCTGCTGCATCCCCAGGGCCAAGCGCTCCTGCACTGGGCCATCTGCCTCCCAGATCATCTGGGAACCTTTTGCAGACCAGGGCTGCTGCTGGTTTACAACACTTCTGCCCATGTTTATGTGGTCAGCACTCAAATACAGGGTATGGGTGCCAGGAAACTGTGAAGCCTGGAAGAAAAGGAAATGATTTAGGGGAACAAACAACCAGTCTCTGCCACACCACACATTTATTAAATGCAGGAGTGAGTGTTTGGTCTAGCAGTTAAGCTGCTGGTTAGAATTCCCACATCTCACATCACAGAGCCGGAGTTCAAGTCCCAGTTCCAGCTCCTGATCCCAGCCTTCTGCTAACACAGACCCTAGGAGGCAGCAGGTGATGGTTCAGGTATTTGAGTCCCTGCCATCCATGTGGGACATCTGGATTGAGTTCGCAGGCCCTGACTTCAGCCCAGCCCCATCCTGACTAGTACAAGCATTTAGAAGGAATGAAACACGGAATGGAAGCTCTGACTCTACCTCTTAAAAAAAAATGCAGACCTGAGTTCTAGATGCTGCAGAGAGGGTCTAGGCAGCATGATAACCACAATTTCTTTCTCCTTAACTCATTGGTGGGCCTGTCTCAAGATCGGAGTGGTAGCCCCTGCTACAGAAATGCCAGAGAGAGACACAGGAAGCAGTAATGAGCGTGAGATTCAAAAAGCAAGCAGGAAATACTGCAGCAAATGGCAGTGAGCACAAAGGGACAGAGAGGAGCCCGGTCTTGTACATGGATTATAAAGCTCAAGATGGCATGTGGTAGAGAAGTTGACTCTGGCCAAGTGTTGCATGCCTGTCATCAAGACTTACAGGTGCATGTTCCTGGAGCATCCTTTTATAAAAGAGAGGGGTTCATCTAGCCCAGAGTCATGTGGAATTCTGGCAGACAGAACTTTCTAGAGCATAGACTATAAATATTCCAAGGTTCTGAGATTTACTTAACAAAGGCTTTTCTTAGCAGTTCTCTAGCTGGAACTAGCGTTTAAGAGCAGTGTAATTAAAACCAGACACACCCAAGGCAGGTGAGCTCTCCTTCTCTCTGCTCTGGTTACAGCTCGTTTGTATACTGAAGCATCTGCAGTAATGCAGCAGATAGCAACGGCTACTGTTCACTGAGCACTTGCCACAGCAAAGAGAAAGCCCAGTTTTGGATCCCTGATGATCTTGATTTAAAATTCAGCCCTTTCACCATGTTTCAAAACAGTTCACCTAGTGGCCAGCATTGTGGCACAGCAGGTGAAGCCACGGCCTGCAACTCAGGCATCCCAAATGAGCACTGGTTCCAGTATGGGTCTCTTAAGGCTAGGTCATCTGGCCTGGGCTCAGCTATTGTAACTATTTGGGAGTGAATCTGAAAACCTCTCTCTCTTCCTTTCTCTCTCTCTCTCTTTTTCTCTCTCTCTCTTCCTCTCTTCTTCTCTCTCTCATGTGTCTATCTGTCCCCAAACCAACAGCTATTTTTAGAAATGATAATAATAAAATTCCAGCAGACCAGCTGCAGTGTGGCTTGGATAACTTTGCTGGAGATTCCCAAGAGCCAAGGCACAGCGTATCCTGCTAAAACACCCTTCTATTCAACATGTGTCTTCCCCTGGTCTCTGCTCCTGACGTCATCACTTTGTCTTCCCCTCTAGTAGGACCCGCTTGTGTCTGTTCTAGCCTTGGGTTTCCTCCTGCCTCTCTCTCCTGCCCTTGTTGCCACCAGCTGTGCCAGGAGGCTGGCCTCTCACCTTCATCCCAGCAGCCAGAACTTTCATGGAGCCTGATGACTTAATGATCCTTATGCTCTCCGCAGTATTCTTCCTGCATTTATCTTGCTTGATTCTATAAGGATGAGTACTGGTACCACAATTTTTTTTAAGGCAGAAGGATAGTGAGATCTTCTACCTGGTGATTCACTCTCCAATTGCCTGCAACAGTTGGGGCTGACCCAGGTCTTCCACATAGGCAGCAGGGATTGGTTACTTCAGCTCACACTTGCTCCATCCCAGCGTTAGCCAGTTAGCAGGAACTGGAATCAGGCGCAGAATGGGGACGTAAACCCAGGAATTCTGACATGGGATGCGAGTATCCCAGATGGCATCTTAAATTGCTGCGCCAAATACCTGAACCTATTGCTACAAACGTTCAGTTGAAGAAGAACCAAAAGTATTTCAAAGAGTTCATGAAAAAAAGATTGTAAGTTTATTTGGTTAAACAATACATTTTAAAATGCTTGCATATGCTGTTCATCATAGTTTCCCTGAACTCTTTGAAGTTTCCTTATGCACACTTAGATAGGTAAAGCCATGCAACTAAAGTTGCACAGTTCCTCAGTATTCGAAGGAGCATTTGAGTGCAGGTTTGCTATTTCAGTCACAAGCAGATATCAAACACATAGCGCATGTGCTGGTTTTGTTGTTTCATCACCCATGGCACCTGTCAATCAATGTGAACTTAGGCACAGCTTCAGAACTCTCAGCTGTTTGGGGAGCTCTTATCTGTGAACTTGATTCCGTTTTTAAATTGAGAACTGGAGTTCTTGCTTCCCTTAGAGCATTATAACCAAATTGAGAATCTCATGAAAAAGGGTACCTGGAGGAAGATGTTCACTGCAGCAACCAGGTTGTTGTTTGAGAAACCCTCCCCATTTTGTAGGTCATTGCCAACTCGAGTTTCCCGCCACTAGCAGCAGGCAGGAGTGATGGTTAGGTACTCAGCTCCCTGTTGACTACATAGAAGACCTGGGTTGAATTCTGGTCACCTGGCTTTGATCTTTCCCAGCCCTGGATGTCATGAGCATTTTTTGATAGTGAACCCTCATCAAGTTTGTCTGTCTCTACATCTCCCTCTGTGTACCTTTCAAAAAAAAAAAAAGAAGAAGAAGAAGAAGAAGAAAACAAAGATATTTTTAAGACAGGCAATTCATGATTAAGTGTTCCATATCAAATGTAGCTGATATTTGGCCAACAAGTGTTCTAACTGGTTAGGCGTGCATCCGATTAGTCAGGAGTGTTCTGACTATCAGGCTCTGTACCTGCGTAATAATAGCTTTTTTTTTTCATGCTTAGATTACACTCAGTCTTTTTAATAATGCATCTGCCTCACTGATTAGGTCCTAGAGAAGCCTCTGTAAGTCAGTAAATCAGAAGAATACCACTGGTTATGTAAATGGAAAAACAAACACTTCATTTTAGGAAGCTGTGTGTTAGAATATGAATATATGTCGAATTTATATATTTGAGTAGATGTCTAGCTGCCGAACTAAATGAGGTCATATAATCCAAATGTCAAGATTTTCCTGCTGTTGCCCTTTATGACAGTGCCATGGTCCAAGCTCTACTTGGACATCAGGAAACCCTGCTCCTGTGCATGTGAATCCTGGAGCAGTGCTTCCACGGTCTCTCCATCTTTGCTTCCTGGCTGTTCCTTCTCCCAGCCTTCCTATTAGACCCAGTCTCTCTGATGCTTACTCAATACCATCTCATCTCTACAAGTGCTTAAAGAATTGTCACACAGAATGTGAACCATTGACATTTGGCATCAAGTGCCCTGTAGCTGGCTGGCATCAACTGGCTGCCATCTTCTCATGGGACATTCCTGGCCAGTGCTTTTTTGTAGAGTTACATAGGAAATCACAAACAAAGCCAGAATATCTTTGCCTTCAAAGGCATTGTTTCTAAGGTGTGAGACACTTATCAAACAAGCCATATAAAAGTACATCCTGACAGATCATGATACTCACTGTGAGTAAAAGAACCTGGCATCATGAGAGGAAATTACTATGAGAACATGGATGAGGCTGGGGACAAGGGAAGTGGTTCTGTGACAGTAGAAGAACAGCACATGGGCTGGTGCAAGTCAGAAAAGAACTGCAGTCTAAAAAGCAACTGGAGACTTAGTAGCAGCAAAGAACAGGTGCTAAGAAGCTAGAGGAAGACAGGCACCTTAAAGGCGTTGACACTGATGGACTTCCGGAAAGTGTTCTGCTAAACGAAGCGGCAGAGAATAAATTGGAGGAAAACAAGACTGCAGAGAAGAAGAGCAGTTTCTAGAAGGAGGACATGGTGGGTTAAGTTACTCAGACTTTGTCTCTCAGATGCCACGTGCATACACTCCGACTTGTCACCTGTTTTCTCCATCTGACAAGAAAGAAAATCCAGGTCCTGTTTAGTTTGCGTTTATTGTGCATTTTTAAAGGACTTATTTAGAGATTTTCTATCTGTTGATTCACTCACCAAATGGTTACAATGATCAGAGCTGGGGTGATTCAAAGCCAGGTCCCAAGAATATCTTCCAGGTTTCCCACATGAGTACAGGGATCCAAGGACATTCTCATGGGCATATTAACAGGAACTGGATCAGAAGCAGACATGTCAGAACTTGAGCCAGTGTCCCGTGGGATTTCTGCACTGCCGACAAAGGCTTAACCTACTATGTCACAATGCCAATCCCCCCCATAACAAGCTTTTCTTACAAAATATATCACATGTGTAAAGAACTGAAGAGGGGAACTGATGGACTCCAAATAAAGATACGGAAGTGGAAGCACCATTTACCTAACTTCATCAGTTCAGAAAATAGATGCTGAAATAGTACATAGTACCCCACAAAAATGTAGACGCATTTAGCCCTGTGGCACCATCATAAGGAAGTACTTCTCCACCCTGATGCCAGGATGCATGGCAAAGGCTGCCCAGCAGGAGGCGCTGCTTCCCCAACCTCTGGCAGTGGCAGAACTGGATGAGTCCGCTCAGGCTCCCAGCTCATCTGCAGTAGAGGGCGACTTTACTAGAATGAGGCTGGACTCCCTGCCTTAGCCCTGGGAAGGGAGACTGCAGTCACTGAGGAAAGTCAGTAGAATGGAACATTGATTGCTTTGAAAAGCAGAATGACAGAGAAACATAGAGAGAGGAATCTTTCATTAGTTGCTTCACTCCCCAAATGGTCTCAATAGCTTGATCTGGCCCTATCCAAAGCCCTGAGTGAGGAACTCCACGTGGGACTCCTACATGAGTGGCAGGGACCCAAACGCTTGGGACATCTTCCACTGAGAGCTGCATCAAATGCACAGCAACTGGCTCTCAAACTTATGCTCCCATATAGAACACCAGCACTGCAAGTGCTAGCTTAACCTACTGTGCCATGACACTGGTTCCAATTTGGTAACATTTCAAGAGTAATGTGCAGCTGGCATTATAGCTCCATAGGCTATTTCTCGGCATCCCATATGGGTGACGGTTCAAGACCTGCTGGTTCACCTCCGATCCAGATCCCTGCTTATAGCCTGGGAAAGCAGCAAAGGATGGCCCAAGTGCTTGGGACCCTGCACCCACTTGGGAGACCTTGAAGAAGCTCCGGCTCCTGACTTCGGATTGGCCATTTGGAGAGTAAACTAGTGGACAGAAAATCTCTCCTTCTATTTGTAAATCTACATTCCAACTAAAGAAAAAAAAATAACTTGTGGGGCAGGCACTTTGCTCCATGGTTAAGATGGTGCTTGAAATATCTGGGATCCCACATCAGAGCACCTGATTCAAGCCCCATACCCTCCATTTCTTGTCTACTTCTTGCTAATTCTTGCTCTAGTGGCCACAGAGATGGCTCAACTACCTGGACTCCGGTGCTCATGTGGGAAACTAGGATGTAGTTCCTGGCTTCTGACTTCAGCCTAGGTCAGCCCTGGCTGTTGCAAACATTTGGGAGTGAGCCAGGGAATAGAACATGTTTTCGTTTTCTTTCTCCCATTCACTCGTTCACCTTTTCAATGATTGTAATCACCAGGGCGAAGACAGAAACGGTGCTCCTGTTTTCACCTCTGCATTGTCCAATTTTAGCAGGAATCTTGCTAAATCAGTTGAGCCACAACCCCTACCATCTGTATTTGATCACGTTCCATATCTAATCATTCATCATCCTCTAGCTAATACCTTGTCACACTCACCTGTCTTCGGCAAGAATCCCGTTAAAGTCAGTTTTTTTCCCCTTATATTCTTATGTTTTCTTACAGTCATTTTCTATGCAACAATCCCACCCTGATGCTTGGCTTTAATTCCCACTTTTGGGGGCTGACGTTGTGCTGTGATGTGCTAAGCCACTACATGGATGTTAATCTCTCATATCATTGTTCTGGTTCAAGTGCTGGCTTCCCAGCCTCCAGTCCAATTCCTGTAAATATTCCTGGGAAAGCAGA
Organism: Ochotona curzoniae; assembly: GCF_017591425.1. Taxonomy (NCBI): domain Eukaryota; kingdom Metazoa; phylum Chordata; class Mammalia; order Lagomorpha; family Ochotonidae; genus Ochotona; species Ochotona curzoniae. The sequence goes on from NW_024466810.1 coordinate 404,690, forward strand.
GGCTGACGGCACAGTGTCTGGGTTCTTGCCACCAGTGTGGGACTCAGATGGAGTTGCACATTCCTTGAGGACATTTGGGGAGTAAACCAGTAGATAGACCTTTTTTCTTGTTGCATTCAGAGTTAAGTCCAGCTTTCTCCCCTACTGACACACGTCCTGTTGCAATGACCCCTAAACTTAGCACAGTAGTCCCTCTTTGAATAAGCCTGCCTTTCTTGCCAACATCTTTAGCAGGTGTCAAAAATTACTCTTTTCTTTGATACCTGGCTACCATAAGGCACAATATGGAACAAGTCCCATGACTCAATTCTGTCTAGGAATAAAGACTGTATAAAGTGGCACACCCTTGGTGCTAAGTATGTCTTGGAACACCAAATTAAAGGAAGAAAAAGCTCAAAGTCAAGGTCAGCTACATGTCACTCTAAAATTTCATTTGAACTTTCCTCACTCATCTTACCTAATCAGTGGCCATTCTTAACATCAAATTCCCACTTGCTGATTCAAGGATCTCGTTGGTTTACTCTTTCCTGCAGAGATGGGAGAAGGAATCGGGTCCTAGGCAGAAAAGAGAATGTCCCTTTCAGAGTCCTTTTTCTCATAATCATCTCTCTCCTCACAACTGAATTCATTCTCTCTCTCTCTCTGTGTCTCTCTCTCTCCTTCCTGTCTCCTTAAACACCCACTTCAACAACTTCTCTTTGTAACTTTTAGAAGAAAACACATCTACAACATTGGTGCCTGAATCCTACTCCATCCTACTTTGCATATAAGTATTCCTACATTCATGAACTTATGTTCAGGTTTCATCATGACTCTAAATGGTCCTCTCATACAGCTCCATATTTTGAGCTGCTTCTTCCACTGTAGATATTGTAGAGGTGGAAATGCCCCTCACAAGAAGACAAGTGTCTTCTATTCACAAGATACCAAGTATTCATTCATGGTTTTATGTGACCCCCAACGGAAGACCCAAAGATACAAGGAAGCTGTCTGAAGTTGTGGGTTTGATGAAGCAGGGACAGCCATAAAAACACTGTATTAGACACATAGGGTATGATATAATGGAATCAAAGAGAGTGGGGAAAATTGAGCAAGGTCTGCCCATTCCACTTCTGCTTGGCTCCTTACATGTAGCATTTCTTCCCTGTGGGTATGGGGCAGAGTTCTTCTGGAATTAAGCTCTTAATTACTATATGGTCAAGTCTTACAAAGCAATAATTTTAATTTCGTATCTGGCTTAGAGAAAAGGGGTTCTGGTTTCAGTAAGCCATCTTGGAAAGGAGGAATTTCAATGTCTGCTGATTGCCTTGGAAGAGAATGAGGGGTGAAAAACAAGATGTTAGGAGAAGGTCAGGGAGAAACTTAATTCCTTCCCCATGGAGTGTCATTTTCTCAGCCCCAGCAATATAAGACTCTCTCCCTGTTCCCCTCCACACCCACCCCTACTCTCTTGAATTTATCTCTTTCTCTGGGTATTATTCCCGGGGAAATCATGCCAACTCATTGCAATCGCTTTACCTATAACCCCATCACCCCCATCATGTCTTCTTTGGCACTCTGCTGAGCACATCCAGGAGAGTTTGAATGCAAACATCCTTCCTGCACTTGCTCCCCAGGGTGCTTAGAAATTAACTTTCAGAGCTTCAAGGCTCTGGCCATACCATCTCTTCATTTGAATTCTACCTTACCATTACTATCTGCCTGCTCTTAGGTTCTCCATGCACCCCAGACTCATCCGAAACCATGGAAAATAATAACACCCTCTGTCCAAAGTCATTATGAATGTTAAATAAGATAAACCAAATAAAGCATGCATGATGCTGGCTCATCTCCAGCTCTCAGGAGACTGAGTTATTATCTCCTACCTACTAAATTCTGCTTCGAGACAAGATTTTATTCTTAAAATCATAGCATGAATAATGCATTAAATATCTTGTCTACAATCTCTCTCCTCTCTCTCTCACACACACACACACACACTATCCCATCTTAATGCAAGTTGAATATCCTCTGTACAAATGCTTAAGACTAGAAGTTTTGGGATTCTGGCTTTTTAAAAAATTTCTAGAATATTTTTATGTCACAATGTAGTATCTTAAAGATGAGACATAAATACAAACACAAGATTAACTTATGTTTCATATATATTTTGTATACTTAGCCTGTGGGGTTTTTTTTATTTGTATCATTTAAAGACCTATTTTTATTGGAAGGCCAGATTTACAGAGAGGAGAGACAGAGAGAAAGATCTTCCATATACTGCTTCACTCCTCAAGTGGCAACAGTCAGAGTTGAGCTGATATGAACCCAGGGGCCAGGAGTTTCTTTCAAGTCTCCCAAACAGCTGCAGGGTCCTAAGGCTTTGGGCCATCTTCTACTGCTTTTCCAGGATATAAGCAGTGAGCTGCATGGGAAATGGAGCAGCCAGGACACAAACTGGTGCCTATATGGGATCCCAGTGCTTACAAGGTGAGGATTTAGTCACTGAACCACTGCATGGGCGCCTGAGCTTATATTTTCATTATAACCCATTACACGAGATCAGATGTGGAATTTTGCACATGTAGCAGCTCATTGTTGATCAAAAACTCTCTACTTTTGGAGCATTTCAGATTTGGGATTTTAAGCTTAAGGATGTTCAACCTGTATCTAATAAACTGCAAAGTACATCAAAACTTTCAGGTAAAGAAAAACAGCCAGTATTTTGTGCTTCAACAAGGCTCTAGAATTTGTATTTAATTCTTGGTAGCAGAATGAATTTGCCCCTTTGGGCTGGGGGAAAATCCAGCCTTGGGCCACGCACCTTGTGCTTTTAACTGTTAGAGTTCCTGGAAGCTTTACAGCAGCACTAAGAACTGAGATCATTCCCAGCAGGGCAGATGAAGAAACAGTCTTGGAAGATGCAGACATCTGCAGAAAACACACCAGTCACATGGCAGGCATGGAACCAGCCCCATTTCCCAGTAGCTAGTTGAACCAACAAAATAGATGAGTAGGTCTAATGTCAATAGCAGTTTTGTTACTCATTCAACACTTATTGATTAACTCTTAGGCTTGGCTAATGAGCCAAAACTAGAGAAAAATAGATCTTTGACCTTGCAGAAGTCAAAACAGGACCTCCCAGAAATGGCCTTCTTTAGCATAGTTCATGTTAGTTATTCAAAAAAGGTGACTGCCTCTGCTACAAAGGAATGGTCCCCAAAGCAGACCTCCTGTAACACAGTTGTATGTATCTTCAGTGATAAACAGCAGATGTAGGCTGAAACTTTTCTGATATCCACCTCCCACCCCCACTTTCTGCATAAGAAAAATCTTTTCACCAAAGAGACTGGAGGTCTGATACCTGGCCCAGAGGGAGATGGCCATGAGCAGTCCAATGATGCTACCAGTGAGATGTGTGATTGTTCAGTGAACTTGGTTTACTGCAGTTCCTTTTTATTTTCCTCTTGTAACTTATGTCACTTCCTGCCCCCAGCAACCTCAAATCCCTCTCTCTTTCTGTAGTCAAAAATGCCACTTACTAGGGCAGGGGTTAAGCCATCACGTGGGAACCCTACATCCCATAGGTGTCTTAGATCCAGTCCCACTTCTACTTTCTGATCGAATTCCCTGCTAAAGCAGCTGGAAGTGGATGATGGCTCTGATGCTTGAGTTCTTGCCACCCATGTGAATGACCCTGATGGAGATTCTGGCTTCAGGCTTCTGAACTTCTGAAGGACCTGGCTCTGACATTGCAGACATTTGGGAAATAAACCAGTACATGTAAGACTCACGCTCATATGCTCTCTCTCTCTTTCTGTGTGTTCATGTGTGTGTGTATGTCTGTCTAACCCTGTTACTCTGCCTCTCAAAGCCATGAACAGAATTTTAAACAGAAATGTTACTTGAACTTCCAAGGTGGCCCTTTCTTTGAGTGTTGAATTTTCTTATCATTTCTCTGCCTGCAGTGAAAACTAAATTTGCACCTGTTACTGCACCTATTCTATTTATTTCACAAACTGTAATGGGCAAACCTTCAGAAGGAAAAGAGGACATTCCAGAATTCTCAGAAAACACAATGGGATTTGAAAGGATGTAGATCTTCCAGGGAAGCAGCAGGGTTCAGAAATGGGCTCAGCTTGGGGTGAAGATGATACCTTATATACCCATATTGAATTATCCTACTGTCACCCCCAAAGTGTGTACAATTATCAAGCACCAATGAAAAACTTTCGAAAAAAATCTACTTGGCATTGAGGGCAGGTAGCATTTGGTACAAGAGTTCAAACATTGCTCGGGATGCCTGTATCCTAGCAGGGTGTCAAGGTGCTAACCCCCACTCCATGACCGACCCCAGCTTCCTGCAAAGGCATGCCTTGGGAGGCAGCAGGCGACGGTGCCACCACCTGTAACCCTGCCTTCTGTGTGGGAGCCCTGAGGGCATCTGAGCTCCTGGTTCGGAGCCAGCCTAGCCTAGAACTTGAGCAATGAAGATGTCCTTGTTTATCTCCTTATCCCTCTGCCCCTCACCTTTCAGATAAATAAAAGCACATGAATCAGGTTTAAAAACCATTCAGGCAGAACATGAAAATCAATAAGAAGGGCATGGGGTTCACTGAGTGTTTGGAGTAAACTTTCAGAGCCGTCAGATACCCAGGACTGGTGTGAGAAGCCGGCTGCCCTGGTGCAGTGCACGGACCCCAGCAGTGCAGGGACCCGGTCTGCACAGAGCGGAGATGCAGGACACCTGGGAACTGCAGCTGTGGATTCGATGACAGGACCCAGACTCCACAGGGAGCAGTTCCAACCCTGAGCCAGTCCCCCAGCCCTTCAGGGGGCCCCTAAGACCAACAATTTTCAGCATCAGTTCCTTGCTTTGCAAAATGGTTATAACATATTACTTCTCAGTTGTATGCGGCACAAAAGGCAGCAACCGTAAAACACTGGGCCAAGAGCACTCAATAAAACTGTTCCAAAGCCATGAAAAGGCGTGAACAAAGTTTGGAAAAGCAACTTTGGGATCTCATGAAAACGGCTCCATCAGAGCAGGTGGACCAATCACCCAGGTCAGACTTGGGAGACCCGCATTCTAACTTGACTCACTTGGGGTGGATTCATGGCTACCGATTCCAGGCTCGAGCTACCGTACACCCTGGGAAGCTGTAGTATAGGCCCCTGTCATTCACCTAGGAGACATGGAGTGCATTCGGGTAAGGCCCAGACCAGTCCCTGCCACTGCTGGCATTGGGGGAGCAAAACAGAAGATAGCCCTCTCTGCCTTTCACATGAAATAAACTGATTTTAAAAAAAATGAATACAGGCCATAGAAAATAAAGTGGAAGGAAGCCTCTAGTTTTAGGGCAGAATGGGATGGGTAAAAGAAATACCACTTTTCCCCGGGGTACCACCCGCTCCTGCCGTCCTCAGGGGGGTCGCCAAATGGCTGACCTTGCACAGCCCTCAGTCGCACCCATACCGCCCTGGTTTCGCAAGCTGCCCCTGCGTTGTCCACCGGCCAGGTCTCAGTAAGGCTCGCCCCGCCAGATTCGCTCCGCCCACCAGACGTCCCCACCAATCAGGCTGTCTCTAGCGACCCTGCCCTCCTGACGCTCTGGGATCGCCCCGCCCCTTACGCTCCCGATCCTCCCCGTCCTCCCGGTTCACCCCGCCCCAGGCTAGCTCCGCCCTCCCGGCTAGCTCCGCCCCCCGGCTCGCCCCGCCAGCCTCAGCCGCCCTGCTCGCCCTGCAGGCCGCTCCTGCCCTCCTCTCCTGCACCCCGCAGCTGTCGTTGCCTCCGGAGTGCCCAGACGACAACATGTTGGGCATGATCAGGAACTCCCTGTTCGGGAGCGTAGAGACATGGCCTTGGCAGGTGCTGAGCAAAGGGGACAAGGTAGGCCCGCAGGGCTGCCGGGGCCTGGAGGAGGGTCGTACCCAGGGCATTCTGAGGGACTTCCGTGTGCGTTCCGGGTGCTTCCACGGGAGCGGCCCCCTGTGGTCCAGCACTCGGGAGAGGGAAGTCAGGGGTCCTAGGGCATTGCAGTGGGTCCTAGGGCATTGCTGGGGTGGGGGGGGGGGGAGGAGTGGAAGGAGGTTGGACCCCAGCATGGCGAGTTGGACAGCACTTGTTGAACGCATGCGTTCCTCTAGACTTCCCAGACGGCCCGAACAGTTTGCTGAGAGACATTTAAGTGCAGCAACAATTGACTAGGGTCTTGTGGGCCAGAAACTTCCCAGTGCTGGAGAGCTGAATGTAGAAGAGCCAATTCGATGCTGTCTAGATGTAAATGCCCCAGGTGTGGGTCGAAGGGTCGGGAGCAGGGGGTCCTACCTGGGCCGAAGGTGGGGCCTCGCAGGTATGCGGGAGCGCGGTGGACGCGCATCGGCAAAGGCCTCGCATGCTACAGTGTCCTTGGCCACCAGCGCTGCTGGAGTTAGGTGCCTGGATGAGAAGGGCATAAATGCATGTTCTCCTGAATTTACACCGATGCCAACAGGGCCATCTGGGACAGCCCCCGTGAAAACAGCTTTAGTCTCCTGCCTGGCATGCCTACATCCCATGTCAGGGTACAGGTTACCACTTCTGGCTCCTAATCCCAGACTCTGAAGGCAGACCCTAGAAGGTGGCGGCGGACACTGCCGCCCAGGTGGACAACCTGGCCCTAGTTGCTGATGGCTGGACTCGGCCCGGCCTGGCCCAGCCTGGTCTTGCATTTGGACGGTGACAAGCAGATGGGAGCACCCTCTCCTTTTCTGTCTCTCCTCTGCCCCTTAAAATAATAACAATTAATTTTAAGAAGATGTAAACTTCTTTTGGCACGAAACCATTTTGAAAACCATGCATAAAGAAGAGCTCCTCAGAAGTGCTAGTGAAATTGTGTATTATGAGAAAGCTAGATGTGGGTTTAAAACAGTTTTTACACCCAAAGAAACTTTTTTCCCACCAACTTTTTTGAGGTACCCTCTATGGAACCCTCCCATCACAGGACCTTATTGATTAAGAGACTGTTCTCTTAACAGTGGTCAGTGTGATGACCACAAGTTCTAGACCCAATGAGACTGGACTAGTCAGGGAACCAGAGACCTGTTACCCCTCCTATCCCTGACTCAGTGTCCCCTGCTGTTCGCAGAGTGAGCAGGGCACCCCATAAGCCAGGGTCGCATGGTGGCTCCGTTGCTGTGCAGTGATGTGTGCCAGTGCTGCCACGTTTGTAAGGCAAACTAGAATCTGATTTGCTTCCTTGAGAGGCAAAGAGAAACTGGGAATTCCCATCTGCTGAGTCACTTCCCAAATCTGCAATGTCTGGGGCTGGACATAGAAAGCCACCTGGGTCTCCCACGTGGGTGGCAGGAGCTGTGACTGCAGCTTTCTCAGATGTACTGTTATCTGGAAGTGGGAGTCAGGTGCTGCGTCCAGGAGGCATACCCAGACACTCCTGTGTGGGACATGTCTTAACTGGTAGGCCCGGTCATCTTTCCTCTCTCTCCTGTTGGGTGCTAACGAACCTCAGGTTCCCTCCTTTGCCCCTGTGTGGCCTCTCAGCTCTTTTTTTTTTTATCTGTGTGACCGCTTCCTTGAGTCAAAGTGCCTCTGTTCTGTTAGGCCCTTGTGCATATGGTGTCACCTGTTGCTGATGGAGTGCCTTAGGATTGATGTGGCGCTCTCCCCCATCATTTGGTGGGATTATGACAGTGTGTGACTGCTTTCAGGTTGAAGTACACCATGCATTTCAAATGAACCTCGGTTTCTGACACTGTTGAATGGGTATAAAACTCTTTCCAGGATTCCTATGTTAAATTTCTAAAATATGAAAATATTTTATAAACTGAGCACTCTACAAATATGGTAATATCATTATATCAGAACTCAGCTCCAGTCTTACTAGCTATGTGGTCTCAGGTAACTTTGCTTCTCTGAAGCTATTCATGAGTGACAATGATAGCTCTTATCTTTGTAGATGGCTTTGAAGTTTAAATGAGATCCCCCATTACAAATGGTTCAACAGAATACCCAGCACCTGGATGGGTTACAGCACCCAGTAGGACCCCTGAGTTTTACAGGAAATGTTGGGATAGGTTACTTGTCAGCCCAACCACTCTGAACCCACAGATTTCTCAACTCTGTGACAAGAATGGCAATGCTGATGTAATAAAGAAATACTTGTGGATATTTGTAAACCTGCTTTAATATGCAAAGCCAGGATGCATTGTTTGGAAGAGAGCCTCGCCCTAAAGTTATGTTTCATGCCTTGGAGAGAGTCTGGGCAAGTGGATAGCATGCTGTGTGGGCCAGGTGGCAGGAGTGTGCAGGACTGATTGTAGGAGCTGGGCGGGGGGCACACGTGGCTGCAGGCGTTATCAGGTGCCTTCTTTCCTGCTCAGGGAGGACGAATAGGCATCTGTCTGTGCTGAATCAGGAGGCCGTGTGGCTGCTCAGAGCGAAACTGATATTCTGACTGACCTCCTTATCAGATTGTGTCCAACCTTATACTCATTGATTAGGATCGCTAGCCTGGGTTCAAATCCTGCTTTTGTACTGGAATAATGGAATAGAAAGTACCCTGTTAATTGCCATGATAAATATTTTCTTATAGTGAGAAGCAGGCTTCTAAAACCATGGTGTACAAACCACAGCAGAGGTCATAGAAGAAAACTGACCTTGCAAATCCCACAGGAAGAAGCATCTTGCAAAGCCTTTGTCTGGAACTTGAACACGACCTGACTTCCTACTGGATATTGAGAATCGGCGTCAATAATTGCTGCCTGCAGTCCTCATGTAGAATCTGGGAGGAAAGGCTAACCAGCGAGGGAGTGAAGGCAGTCTATAAATATGTTCTATATAACCAGAAATGCATGTAGGATGCTAAATGTTGAGAATCAACACCATGTTACTTAAGATGTCTGTGCTCGGCAGAAATAGGCAATCCTGGCTTTGCAGGTGTGGACAGAGCTGCCTGGAGAGCTAGGTAGATTTCTAACATCCATCTTTCACACCTAAGTGGTCACAGTGGTCCAGTGCTTCCAATGAGAGTCTGTAGATGAATGAAACCAACCCAAGGTGCCCTTTGGTCCAGCTGGCTTAGCACAAGGTGACTCTGCTTCACTCCAGGAGATGTTATCCAGGAAGTATTTCATTGTAGTCATGCAGAGTTGACTAACACACCTTACGGAAGTGTGTGTGGGGAAGGGAAGTAGCAGACAAGGAATGCCATAGTCCCCACAGGCAGGCAGAAAGAACCTAGCCAATGCAACTTCTGGAGTGAAGCAAGCCAGCATCCAGGAGAGTGAGCGAGGAGCACGATGGAGGAGGGATATGCAAGGTGGTGCTAGGAGGATTCGTTGTCTTGTGCACATGTACACATGCCTGAGGCTCTAGGGTCAGCTTGCTTCCAGAGTCCACAGAGAGGAAGAGGAGGAGTTGAATAGGCCTTCATAGCTGATAGGCTTTATTACCAGGGCTCTCAGAGCAAACTGGCTCATTCAGGCCTTGCAGTGCACTTTGCTGCACATCCACCCGAGAGCTCAGAGCACTTGTGCCATTTGGGATGACTCCTTTCTGCCCAGGAGAGCCTCCACTCTCAAGATTCAGCCATGCCTCTGTGTTTTTGTCACCTGCTTAGTCATTTAGTGATAGATTTAGTTTCATTTGTTTGCCATGCAGAGAAACAGATATTCTATATCTGCTGGGACACTCCCCAAATGCCTACCCTGGCTGGAAGTGGGCCAAGCTAAAGCCAAGAGCCCAGACCTCAGTCCATGTCTGCCATGGCAGTGGCAGGGTCCCAAGGGCTTGAGCTGTCACTTTCTGCCTCTCACGGTGAGGAGTCATAGGAAACAAATCAGAAGCAAAGTGGAGATTCGAATCCAGGCACTTTGATACATGAGGCTTCCCAAGTGGGGTCTCACCACCGTGCCAAACGCCCACTGCAGAATCCTGCGCTTAGATCACAAAAGCCAGTTAAACTCATTTGGAGTAGATTGGCTTACAAGCAGCTCACCATCATTGGGCTAAAGGCTGTGAAACCGCCTTTCAGTTCTGGGATCTGGCCTTCTCACTTGCTGTGGCCCACCTAACTGGTTTGCCCCAAAGGACATTGTCAGAATCCTTTCTTTTACTTTTGAGGGTCCCCAGCAGCTGGAATCCCCTTTTCTCAAGTTTTCAGAGTTGCTATATCATATCAGAATTATTTGTGTATTTCTACTCACCACCCTAAGTATCCATCCAGATTATTCTAATCTCTTAAGTCTATGGCACGTAGCAAAGGTTTTCAATCATGTTTGTTCCATGAATCAGTGAAGCAGTGACATGCTTACAGGTTACCTACCTATAAGCATGTCAGAGTTAGGTTGGCTCACCCAGATGTGTAAACATACACACCCAAGCCCCCAACATTACCCTAAGTAGTCCCCTCGGTGTTCCCCTACTGCCCTCAAGGTCCTCACCTCTTTTTTTTTTCTTTTAAGATTTATTTATTTTTATTGGAAAGGAAGATTTACAGAGAGACAGAATGATCTATCTGCTGCTTCACTCCCCAAAGAGCTCCAATAGCCAGGAGGCAGAAGCTTCCTTAGGGTCTTCCACACAGGTGCAGGGTCCCAAGGCTTTAGGCCATCCTCCACTGCTTTCCCAGGCCATAAGCAAGGAGCTGGATGGGAAGTGGGACATGAACCAGTACCCACATGGGATGCCAGTGCTTGTAGACGAAGGATTAGCCAATGGAGCTGTTGCACTGGCTCCAGTCCTCACCTGTTTAATGCTCAGAAAAGAAATATCTAGTTTTCATCTCTTTATCAGAGTATCTCGCGCAATGCTCTGCACATAGTAGCTCAGTAGTTGGTAGTTGAATGAATAGAATGGGAAGATCAAAGGAAGGAGCCAGCTGGCCCTTTCTCCAGTAGATCTTTCCATATGTAAAACTTAACTGCATAAAATGACATCTAGTACCCTTTCTCTGAGTTTGACTTGGGCATACAAGTGTCTGCCCATAATAACTAACATAAGGGCTAAAGAAAAGAGGTTAAAATGCTTGCTTCACCCCCAAAAGCCATCAGGAGACTCTTGCAACAGGCATGCGCCTGGAGTCTGAGGGCGGGAAGCCACTTAGTAACTATGACATGTTGGGCAACTCTCTCTGGTTCTTCATTTCCTCTCTGGTGAGACGGTTACACTAAGTGAGCTCCAAAATCCCTTTCATGGCTGCAAGTTTGTGATTCCCTGAGTAAGTGCTTCTAGCATTTCCAACATTACAGGTGGACTGCCACTGAGGTCAGCCAGGGAGGGCTCAGGCAGCTGGACCCCCACTACCCACATGGTGGCCCCAGATGGAGTTCCAGACTCCGGACCTTGGCCTGGCCCAGCTCCGGCAGCTGTGAGCATCTGGGACAGTGGGCTGGCAGATGGAGAGTCTCTCTGTGTCTCTCTGTCTCGCTGCCTTTCAAACAAACAAGCCAACAAAGAAGCCTACTCCAGAAGGCACTCTGAAAGCTAGGCTTACAACTAGAGGACCTCACAGCTCCCCTCAGGACGAGCAGGCATATCACCCCAAAGCCAGGGCCCGTTTGCTGTCCCTTGAACCTTGATCTGGAACCATTCCCTCTAGCCCACAGGAAGTGGCCCTTAAGTATGAAATTGGCATTTAAAATTTCGGGTCTCTCTGACTTCTTTTTATCTTGTTTTGCATCACAAAGCCAGTAGGTATTTTTACATTCAAATATAACGCTAAGATATTAACTCTGTATGTTCAGACAATACAGACCATTCCCAGACCCTATCATCCGAACCTCCCCTAGGGATCATTATGTCTACTTGGGACTCACACCCCTTTTATTAGTCAAGAATCTTCAGTTTTTAAAATCTTGGGAAAGCCTACTTGCCCAACCTAGGGCAGCTAAACTCTTAAAAAAAAAAAAGAATAATTTATTTGAGACAAAACAGGTTACCATCTTCTGACTCATTCCCCTAAATGCCCACCATCACCTGGGCTGGCCAAGTGGAAGCCAGGAGCTAGGTACTACACTGAGGTCTGCCAGATGGGTAACAGCTATACTTCTAGCAGCTGGATTCCTACTGCTTCTAGAAGGCATCACGGGTTACCACTTGGTGTCTGGTAAGCGCAGTGTCTTTCTGTGTCTCCAGAAAGACATCTCCTATGAAGAAAGAGCCTGTGAAGGAGGGAAGTTTGCCACAGTGGAAGTGACAGACAAACCTGTGGATGAGGCTCTCCGAGAAGCAATGCCCAAAGTCATGAAGTATGTGGGAGGCACCAATGACAAAGGTGAGTACCCCTGTGGGACATGGCTCTGGTCATGGAGGTGAACTTTATCCATCTCACTTCATCAGCAGAAAGTGCAAGGGAGGGACTACAAGGCACCGGTCACACCTGCTCTGGTGGTACATGAGCCTCTTGTATAAGGAGTCTATTGCAGGAAGCTCTCGGAAGGCCAACTTGATATTGGCCCAGCCCACCCTTCTGCTAAGAAGTCCCTGCTGGGCATCCCTGATTCAGGGCTTTCTCCCAGGTATGAAACTATTTTACTCTTTTTACTTCTTGGTTTGTTTAACCCCATAGTGCTTACCATATCTTTGTACTGGTTGATTAGGTAAGAAGTACCCACAATATACCACGTCACAGGCAGAGGGCAAAGCTGAATTCTTATTTGAGATTTCCACCCTAGACTGGCCATGCCCAGAGCCAGCCCCACTGCCGCCGATTCTGCTGGGCACAGAGGCTGAGACCATGGGCACTGAGTGTAGCTGGTGCCAGCTTTCATTCTGACGGTGGGATGAAGGAGCCAGTGGTCTGAGGATTCCTGTCTTAACAATTTGACCATCCACACTGGCTCACCTCTATCAAAATGATAGACCTGAAACTTTACATAAGATGTGCCTGTTAGCATGTACACCATGTTTAACTATTATGAGTGGCTCTTTAAGAAGCTCTTGGAATAAGAATTTAGCCTAGCAGTGAAGATGCTTGTATCCCACGTGGGAATCGCTGGCTTCTGATCCAAGGCACGCCCTGGGAAGTGGCAGCCAAGTCTCCCCTGCTACCCAAATGGATCAGGTCCCCAAATCCACCTTCAGCCAAACCCAGCCCTGCCCATTGTGGGTACTGAAGAGCAAGCCAGCAAATGAGAACACTTTGTCATTCAAATAAGTAAATTCTATTTATTTTCATTTTATTTGAAGAGCAGAGAGAGAAAGATCTTCAATTGGCTGCTCAAATACCCACAATACTCAGGGCTGGACCAGGCCAAGGCCATGATCCTAAAACTACAGGTGACCCAACTACTTGAGCTAGCACCTGGTTCCTCCCAGGGTGTACTCGGCAGGAGGCTGGAATGAGAGGCGGAGTCAAGACTCTAAGCCAGCGGCTCTGTGGAATGCAAGCAGCACAAAGCAGGATCTGAACCGCTGCTCAGGAAACCCTCCTCCACTTTTTCGTTTTTGAATAAAGAAAGCCTCTAATTTGGACTGCACTTTGGACTGGCTGCACCCCAAAAAGATCAGGAAACAGGTGGAAAAGGAGTTGTGTTCTATTTTTAGGATATGTCACAAGCTGATAATTTACAAAGTTGGAGATTTATATTAATATAGTAAAAGCTACTTGGAACAAAGTAATCAGGCTTTGGAAAATAAATTGACCAACAATATATCATTTTAAAACACTGTTGTAACATATTTTAAATTATATGTGAAATCAAAATTCGTTAGAGAAAATTCACTTCCCATCTAGCTCTCTGCTGTGGCCTGGGAAAACAGTTGAGGACAACCCAAAGTCTTAGGACCCTGTACCCATGTGGGAGACTCAGAAGAGGCTCCTGGCTCCCGACTTCAGATTGGCTCAACTCCAGCCATTGCAACCATTTAGGGAGTGAACCAGCAGATGGAAGATCTTCCTCTGTCTCTTCTTCTTCCTGTAAATCTTCTTTTCCAATGAAAGTAAATAAATCTTAACAAAAAAGTAGGTTTTGAAATGTAATCTTAGTATTCCTACAATCACATATTTTGCACGTTAGTCTGTTTTCCACTATTTATCGTCTTCTTAGGCTTGGTTTTTCATAGATAAGCTACATTACATCATATGCCCATAGCTTGCATAGACATATTCCTCTTTTAATGGAATTATAAACTCTACCCCAGTGAATATCCTATTACCAAAAACTTCCCCATATTTTGGAATATTTTCTCAAAATTTATATTTATGTAGGAAATAATTCATACACATAAAAAAAGTTCATGGAAAGTGGAATTAAAAGATAGTATACATTGGGGCCAGTTTGTGACACAGTAGGTTGACTTGTTGCTTGACCCATCTCAGAGTGCCCATTTAAGTCCTGGCTGTTCCACTTCCAATCCAGCTTCCTGCTAATGTAGTTGGGCCCTTGCTACCCAGGCAGGAGATTCGATTGTAGTTCCTGGCTCCCAGCTTAGGTCTATCCCATCCCTGGCTGTGGAGGGCATTTAGGGAGTGAGATAAAGAATGGAAGATCTCTCTTCCTCCTTTGGTTATTCTGCCTTTCAAATAAGTCTTTAAGGAAAAATAAGAGGTAAGATGCACTTTCCATAAACCGTTGGAAGCGTCTTTATATCTGCAATCTTGATAAATATATCGCCAAAAAAATTCCCTTAACGTAACACTATACTTCTAAAATGAATGTACATAGATAAGAGGTATTTATGTCTAACTATATTTTTCAATCATACATACAGTTGTTTGAGAAACTGCTATTTCACTTCCCGAATGCCCACAATAGCTGATACTGGGATGGGGTTGGGACGGGGCTAGGGCTGAAGCTAGGATCCAGGAACTCATCCCAGGGCTCCCATGTACGTGCCAGGAACTCAGTCACATGAGCCTTCACCAGCGGCTTCCTAAGGTGCTCGTTAGCAGGAAGCTGGAACCCAGAATTAGAGTGAGGCCTTGAACCCAAATACTTCTGTATGATACAATGTCTTCAGCAATAGGCTAAATGCCCAGTGCTGAGTGTTTAATAACTGAAATATGCATTGTTAATATTAAGGACGAAGCAACACTGCCTTAGAAGAGGACTGAGAAGAACGTGTGTCCTGCATCCCTGAACATTCACTACGTCGAATGCCCACCTTGCCTGTTTGTTTTTATGTCTGTAGGAATCGGGATGGGGATGACGGTCCCTATTTCCTTTGCTGTGTTCCCCAGTGAAGATGGCTCCCTACAGAAGAAACTGAAAGTCTGGTTCCGGATTCCAAACCAGTTTCAGAGCAACCCGCCCTCCCCCAGCGATGAGAGCATCAAGATCGAGGAGCGGGACAGCATCACCGTCTATTCCATGTAAGCAGGTGGTGCTCTCAGCATCCCAGCATGACACTTGCTCCCCATCCTTTCCTCCCCAGGTCATCGCCAGTGAGCGCTGGTGTTGAATCAAGGCAGACATACTGAATCACTGTAGCATCTTTTAGATTACAGCACACACTTTGGCATTTTCTCGGAATGAACACCTTGGCCAACAGCCACATTGCTGGTCAAGAGGCTGTTCTCTCAGCTTACACTTGAGACGCCACCCTGTTATGCAGGGAGATGCCTCTGAGAATGCATAGGTCAAGCTGTGGTTTGAGATCATATAGGACTGAGGAGTAACTGGTTTTCATCGCCCCGCCCCCCTGCTCCCACTGCACTGCAGAAAGGCAGGGAGTACCTGTCAGAGCTGAGAGATCACCATCACCCACCTCCCCCAGGAAGTTCATGACCGTGGCCCTTTGGGTAGAGCATATACCCACTCTGATGTCTTCCTTGTGTTGCCTTGTGGACCTCAGATGGGGTCATGTTCCCTTGACCGTGGAGTGGCAGGTGCAAATGATTGGACACCCCATCTCCTCCAGAAACTACATCTCTTCTAGATAATTTGTGAGTCTCCATTTATCAAAAACCTGCTGTGTGACAGGCACCGAACTATGGAGAGGGGGGATTTCTGCCAGTAGTCACCGTACACGCAGGGGTTAATTCCGCTGTAGAGCAACTTCATGAAAAATAATTGTACTAGTAATCTGGCACTAGGCAAAGTTTTGATCCATTCTCAGGGATTCCCCAACTTAGTTATTTCACTGTTCTGCTCTTTAGCCTAGGGTGGGACAGATTTTCCTGGAAAGTGAGGCTCCCGGCTAAGGGCAGTCTTCAGCCAGGTGATGTGAGGCCCCCCAGAGGACAGGTTGTATAATGCAGCTGGCATGGGCCATCCAGCTGCCACGCTGCTTCCTTCCGCAGCACGTAGGGAAGTCTTCCTGCAGTGGGATAGCAAGGCACCTCCAGCACAGATTTAAGGAAGCCCTCGTTCTCACAGCATCCAAGTGCAGGATGAGACCCAAGAGTGAGCTCCCACTTAGATTTGACTCCCTATCCCACCCCAGTTCCTGTCTCTCCCATTCCCCTACCTTTTTTTTTTCTTAAGATTTATTTTATCTTTATTGAAAAGTCAAATATACAGAGAGGAGGAAGAGACAGAGAGGAAGATCTTCTGTCCACTGGTTCACTCCCCAAATAGCTACAATGGCCAGAGCTGAGCTGATCTAGAGCCAGGAGCCTGGAGCTTCTTCTGGGTCTCCCACGCAGGTGCAGGGTCCCAAGGCTTGGGGCTGTCCTCGACTACTTTCCCAGGTCACAAGCAGGGAGCTGGATGGGAAGCTGGGCTGCTGGGATTAGAACCAGCGCCCATATGGGATCCCAGTGAGGACAAGGTGAGGACTTTAGCCACTAGTCTACCGTGCTGGTCCCTGCATCTTTATTTTGTTCATTATGAACATGGATGTGGATATGCTATCGAATGTTGCAGTTGTTGACACTCAGATTGGCCCACTGTTGGCCACTGAGGGTCTCATCGAGCTGGCATCTCAGTCCTTTGGACAAAACTACGAGCATCTTTAGCATCTTCCTTGCCTGCTGGGATTGCATGTTTCCAACACAGTGTGACATTTCTTTCCCTAGAGCTTTTTCTCCTAGGAACTCTCATCCTTTATGATGTAAAAAGACTTCTATCTAGAAGTATCAAAGCCACATCTATGGAGATTTCTTTTTAAATATAAACAAATGAAAGTACCAAGTATAATGTTTAGCTGTGCATTTGTTTTTGGTACTTCTAATTTAGCATCTAGGCTTTCCTCAGTTAGCCACATGGCGTCACTGCCCTGACAAATAGGCATTCAGAAGTACCCCCTCCTATCATTGTGCTATTTCTGTCTCCACTCAAGAGAGATGAAAAGAGGCAAAAGAACTATTTCAAATACGAAGGTACAATCCAAGTAACACAATGAGGGTGTTCTACAGCAACTTTGATTCCATAAAAGAAAGTCTTACATCCTTCAATCCCTCCTCAGGTCTACAAGAAGACTGTATGCTTATTATCAATGTTAATTATCACTGCTTTTTAGAGGAATAGAATGCTAAAGGAAAAAATGATATTCTCAGAATATTTTAGTCCTCACAAGAGACCTTGGGATCATTCTCATTAGACTCGTGGTGACATTCCGGGCTATTGTCCTCAGTCATTCTATGAAGGCCAACTAGCAGAGAGCTCGGCATGTGGCATCGGGTTCTCAATGATAGTTGAGGTCTGAAGCTTTCACATACTTTGCTAGAAATGTCTGGGTGCAGAGGAAAGAGTTGAAAATCAGGGGTCCAGGGTCATGATGACCTGGTCTCTAGTGCCAGCTCACCACTGAGTGACCATGGGAACTTCTGGCACCTTGCTGAGCCTCACTGTGCCTCACTTTCCTTGCCTTCAAGCTGTGGGTCAGAGTAACTGCTCTTTGCTTTGTGATGAGGGTGAAGTAACAGCTGTGGATGGCCCCCATGATGTTTGGTGGAAGGCAGACAGAATCTTAGCATCCTGATGTCACCTCCCAGTGAGAGTTAAGGCTTTACTGGAATGAGCAACAACAACAAAAAGGCCAAAGCTATGGCAGATATGCTTGGTTTGAAGCCTCCACTCAAGGGAGGAATGAGTTTTGTAACTTTCGGTAAATTGTCCTGGGCAATTTTCTCATCTTCTGCAATGGGCTTTACAAGGCGTTGGCTCCGAAGGTCAGTTTAGTTGTGTCTATGGAGGAGCCGGGTCAGCTCCTGGCACCCAGGATTGCTGACATTGCTTTGCCCTGTAAAGGCTCAGGCCCCCCAGGGGAAGCCACCAGCAAACGGGGAGCTCTGCCTGGACTGGAAGAAAGAGCCCGCCCCCTAATCTCTGTGTGGCCCCCATGTGAGTGCTACAGATCAGGGTTGGTGGAGTTTCTTAGATCACTGCAGTACTCTGTAGTCACAAGGAACTGGGCCCAGGATTGAGTTTGACTCACCAAACTTGGCTCCCTCACTTCAATTTAAAAGGGGCTTTCTTGGCCAATTTATCAAAAATAACCCTCTACTTGTTTGCCAATCCTGCTTTATTTTTTCTTTGCATCACTTTTCTGCAATTGTATTCTTTGTTCATTTATTTGTCACTCCTTCCTCCCCTAGAATGCAAGCTTCCTGAGGCAGGACCTCTGGCTAAAATCTACCAGGTGCTCAGTAAGAAGTGGCTAGATGGGTTTGAAAGAAGGCTGTTGGTTACTTGTACCCCTGCACTTCTCTCCCCAGCACAACTTGGTTCCTTCTTACAGCTGCCACTGTCAGCCAACTGTTGGTCACTCCCTACCCTGACCTCTGACTCCGATCTCATCAGACAATGTAAACACAAAGCTAATGTCATTTGCTCATTCTTCTATCCATTCATTCATCCAAAGGAGGGGAAAAGGTAGATTCCATGGCTCACCTACTCTGTACTTATCAACTGTGTAGGTGCTAAAGATACGACAGAGAACAAGGTCTCTGTCAGCTTACACAGGGAGACACATTCTAAAGGCAAACTCAGACCAGTGTCTCAAGATAAGGATTGTGTCTTTCCAAAGACAAGAACAGGTATCCATGGATTGAACTTATACGGAGGAGTGTTTCTAACAGGGAGAGTTACAGAGACACAGAGATCTTCTATCCTCTGATTCACTCCCCAAATGACTACAACTGCTAGAGGTGAGCCAGGTCAAAGCTAGCAGCCTGAAACTCTATCCAGGTTCCCACAGGGCAGTCAGGAGCTCCGGTACTTGAACCACCTTCCACTGCTTTACCAGACGCATTAGCCAAGAGCTAGATCTGAAGTGGAGCAGCCAGGACTTGAACTGGTGTTTGTACAGGATGCTGGTGTCACAGCTGGTAACTTAACATGCTGTGCCAAGACACCAACTCCAGGGATGAACACTTCTACTGAAAACTAAAATCTGACACAAGTGGACACCTGACTGGGCATTGAAGTCTTTGGCCTGGGGAGCATTCCAACCCCACCTGGAGAGACGTGTGACGGTTCCGCTGCGGTGGATTGAGTGCTTGTAATCTTGAAGTTACCTCCAAAACTCCTGCCAATAGGAACGGTGTGTATCTCAAACTTAATCAGTCACCATTTCATTTTTTTCCAGCAGCCAATTGTCCCATGAGCCCTTGGGAGGTGGGAGGGGCTCCCATCACCATGTCCACATGAGTGATACTCTAAACAGTGCCCTTAGAGCTGCCTTTCCTCCAAGCAGCAGGCTCACGCTGCCAGCTCCCCCGGAGGCAGCACTCCATCAAGCTCCCCGAGTGTCTCCCACCTCAGTGCGTCCCACGTGGAACTCAGACTCTCCCCCACGTGGTGCCTCTTTGTGTTTCCTGACATTCTAAGGGTCACTTCATGATCCTACCCACCAGCTCCCATGTAATTCTGACTTCATCACCTTTCATATTTTAATTTTTGACCCAGGTCTGTCACCTGCCAAGGTCCCTTCCTTCCCATCCATCCTGCCGCACATTTTTATCCCCACTTTCCTGAGCAACTGCTATCACCTACTAATTTCAGTCCCCCACCTTTGCCCCGCCCCTCCAAAATGTCCACAGGATCAATCATGTCATGGTCGCTCCCCTGTGCTGGGCATTTGGCACAGTTGTTAAGACACCTGTGTCCCATGTTACAGTGTCTGGGTTCAAGTTCTTGTTCGGTTTCCACCCCAGATTTCTGCTAGTGTACCCAGGGGGAGCCAGCAGGGGGGTGCTCAAATACTTGGATCCCAGCCACATATATGGGAGACACAGACTGAGCTCCTGGCTCCTGGCTTCAGCCTGGCCCTGTTCTGGTCCCATTCTGGCTGCTGTGGGCATTTGGGGAACGGACCAGTGGTTGGAAGATTTTCTTTTCTCTTTCAAGTAAAATGAAAACAAACAAAAAACGAAGCCTCCCCAGTGGGCCTCAGCCTGCCCTAACCTCAGCACACAATGGGCTTGGACCAAAGCCCAGCTGGTAATGAAATTTCCCATTCCCATGAAGAGGGGGTGAGTGGACTTTGGGTCCCCACCAAGCAGGAAAGTCTAGTGAGAATTCTATGTCATGGCATTTATTGCATGCCACGACACAGCCCAGCCCCCTCCAACTGTCCATCTAACATCACAACAACTCACTCCCCACCTCATCTGACCCAGCATCCTCTTCCAGACTTTCACTCGTCCTCATCCAGCTCTTTGGAAACCCTCTCCTCAGTCTTTGCTAGTTGGGAGGTCAGGGATGTTATCACGTTGTTCATTGCTGATATCCACAAAGATTCTTAAAAATAATGGCTTAGGTTAGGTCTTCCGGGAACACTTCCCCTTCACGTTCTGAGTCAGAAACAACCATTCCCAGTTCTGTTTTCCTGTTGGTGGGCACCTGGCACTTTCTGCCTTGATTCCTTTGCTCTGCACACAGTTACATGCCCAGCTGACTCCCACCACTGTGCGTGACCTGTTGCGTGTCAAGTTTTAGAGCTGGGTGGGCAGGCCCAGAGTCACTGTATCTCTCTCCTCCTTGCCTGCGCCAAACACTCCCTGAAAGATGACACATTATGGCTTCTGGCCTCCTTGGACGAGAGCCCCCCTTGGTTAGCTGCATCTTGCTAATGCTGCGCCATCCTCCCCCTCAACTTCCCTGTCCCCACCCCCAACTCTTCCAGCTTTTTTTAATCAACTCCCTTGGTGTTTCAGGAATCCAGGGCATGTGTGTGTTTGATTCCTTTGTTGCCATGGTAGCCGGATTCTTTGTCCTGACACTGGCGGAGATAAAATACAATGCCCTAGAGGACAACTTCTTTGAAGCTGGGGAGTTGGAGACCTATTAACAGGCTTACAAACCTAGTGTCTGTGCTGTGTGTTTATCTCCTTTCAAAAGAAGCTCAAAGCACTTTATGAGCATTCCTGACCTCACACTCAGGTGCTCGTGAACTGAGAGAGCTGTGGGAGCTGTGTCACCTCCCTGAGCACACAGGAACCTAGGCCGGGAAGGGGTAAGCTGCTTGTCCCATGATGGCAGCTGAGGGCCCCTAGCGCTGGGCTTCCTGCACACTGCAGGGTTGACTTCCTGGTGGGCTTTATTCCCTGGCGTGTTTGTGCATTTCTGTAAATGGAATTAGGATGAACTGTGTTCATTTTTCAGTAAAATTCCTACGTGACGGCCTGGGTCTTTAGTCAAGTACTTCAGATTTGCCAAGGCGCACTTCAGAGTTCCTGCATTTGAGTCCTGGCTCCCATTCCTAACTCCAGCTGCCTCCTGATGCAGACCTTGGGAGGCAACTGGTATTTGTGCAAATAGTGGAGGTCCTGCTGCTTGTATGGGAGACCTGAACCGAGTTCCCAATTCTTGGCCTTGACCTTGTCCATCCCTAGCTGTGATAGTTGTCTGGGCAGGAAACCAGAAGTCAGGAGTTCTCCTGTGTTCTCTTTCTGTCCCCATTTATGTGTATCTCAAATCAAATATTTTTTTAAAAAGAAATTGCTTCCATGATAAAACAGGGGCATTTTTACCTTAATTACAAAGATTTCGGTACCTGGAAATTAAACACCAGAACAGGTATGGGCTGGCGTTGGCACAGTGGCTAAGACTCTGCATGGGATACCCACATCCTGTGTCAAGGTACATGGCTTGAATGCCAGCTCTGCTTTCTGTTCCGACTTCCTGCTGATGTGCGCCCTGAGATGCAGCAGGTGATGGCTCAAGTACTGGCATCCTTGCTACCCACGTGGGAGATCTGGTTGGAGTTCCAGGCTCTTGGCTTCTACCCCAGCCCAGCCTTGGGTTTCATGGACATTTGAGGGACCAGGTGGTGGAAGATCTCTTTCTCTCCAGCGGTGAGTCATGACACGCGCTGTCACATCCTGCTGGGTCTCCTTTTGCCTCTCTTGCAGATCCTTCGTGGAGTCCCTCTTCCTCCACCCACCGCTGGGCGTTAGGACTCCCAGAGCATAACTTCTGATCTCATTTGCACAACAGCCGTGCCTCACATCTCTCCTTATCTTGCGCCAGGGTTATAGGAGGTGGCTGGAACAGAGGTCCTTGTCTTCTTGTAACAAAAGAATTTTGCGTGGATAGGTGACATTCTTCCTGAGTTTTATTACCCAGTGTTCTCAGGCTGGGTAGCCCCCTTGGCACCGGGCAGAGGGGACTTTCCTGTGGTGCTTTCCTTGGAGAGAAGGCTAGGGCCACCTGTAAAGTTGGCTGGAGTACAAGTAGAACTTTGCAGTGTAAAATCTTGGGCTGTTGCCAACATGGAGGCTGCTAGGTGGAGAGGCAGGGGTCAGGGGTGGGTGCTGCACCCCTTTGCATGGGTGTTTTGTTTCCTTCAGGCCCCTTATACACACACGCAGGCTACATCTAAGCCTACTCTCTGAGGACTCCCAGACTTCTCTCCCAGATCTCTCCCAAATTCATGTCTGACTCCAATTCTTTCCCAAGTCTAAAGAGGTTTCCACAGCGTCAGAAATACATCTGGATATTTACTTGATCGTTGTTGGGGAGAAGCAGTGGGCATTGTGGTGCAGCCCGTGAAACCACCACTTGGGAGCCCACATCCCATGCAGATTCAGATACAGGCTGCTGTATCCCGGGAGGCAGGAGACAATGGCTCAAGCGCTTGGGCCCTCTGCCTTTAAAGTAGGTGAAAAATAAACACTAGCTTTAAGAGGAGTGAAGATGAGCAGTGTTCGAAAATATCTTTGTGTGGATATAATTCACAGATGCACGTATCAACACATCCATGGTCCGAATCGTGAACAACCCACCTGCACTCGTGCTTTCCAAAGTGACTCAGCCCTTGGCCCCTGTTGCAACTTGAGGATCTGCTGCCACCTAGAGGCTCAACAGGAGCCTTGAGGAGTCTCCTACTCTCCATCTGCCTTGACATCTGATCACTTCTCAAATCTGCCCTTGTTCCGGCCTTCATGAGCTCAAACTTGGCTGTGTCTCTCACCCCTCTGCCATCTCCCCTATCCTCTTCTGCCACTAGTACATGCAGTCTATCTAATCACAGTCTGACTGCATCCATCCCTACCCTAAATACTTTAGTGTTCAGCTTTGAATCCAGGGTCAGGTTCAAACTGCTTGGAGTGGCTGTCAGGTTCATTCCAATGTGGCTGCTGTTGGTTCTGTGTTAGCCTTCACCACTGTGCCCATAGTAGGTGCTTAAATGTTTATTATCTGAGTGAGTGAGTGAGTGGGTGAGTGAGTAAAGCTGGGGACAAACAACGCTGCATAAACCCTCACTGCAATAGTGGAATTAAACACTGTCATCTTTGCTTTGTCCCAGAATGGCCCATTCCATGGTAGTGTCTGACATGTGTCAGGCACTGGGTATGGTGCTCTGGATATATTAGTGGACAAAAACAGAGAATCGTGCTCTAATGGAGCAGAAAGAGAAAAAGCAAAATGAAGCATTAAGATCAGGAATAGGGGTGAGGAGTTGTGTTACAAGATAAAATGGGGTTTTGAGAGCAGTCCTCCTTGAGAAATTGAGGACTGCTCATGGAGCCAGATCGCATTATTACTCTAAATTTCCTTCATGCCACTTGCCTTGGGAGACTAGAAATTGAAAGAAGAAACCAAAGGCAACCCCTCTGTATCTACAGAGCCCACCAACCACAAACAAATTTTTTTTAAATGTTGCATCTATACTAAGCATATATAGGCCTTTTTTCTTGCCTTTATTCTCTAAAGAATATAGCACAACTATTGATAGCATTTACATTGTGTTAGGTATTAAACATAACCTGGAGAGGAATTAAAGTATGTGAGAAGATGTGTATTGGATTTATGCACTATGCAATTTGTAGAAGAGATTGAGAGCATCAAAGATTTTGGTATCTGTGAAGGACCTGGAACCAAAGCCCCAAAGATGCTGTGGGAAATTGGGATGGCAATTAGCTCTTGTTTGTTCCTTCCTTCTTTCCCTCCCTCCCTTCTTCCTTCCTTCCACCTATCCTCCCATCCATCCATCCATCTTGTCTTTCCTTCTTTCCTTTTTAAGGATTTATTTATTTGAAAGTCAGAGTTAGAGAGGGAGAAACAGAAGTTTTCCATTCTCTGATTGATTCACTCCCTAGATGGTTGCAGTGACCAGGGATGGACCAGGCCAAAGCCAGGAGCAGGAACCAGTGTCCATATGGAATGCCAGCGTTACAGACAGTGGTTTTACCCACTGTACTACAGTGCCAGCCCTGATAGTTGCCATTTCCTGTGAGCTTACCACTTGAGAGGCATCCACTGAGAAGTTGCAGCATCTTTTCTCCTTTCATCTTTCAATAACCTGCTGATATGATGTTGTTATTATCCTAGTTAACAAATAAAAAGAGCCAGTGAGGTGATGGAATAGGCTCCATTTGCAGCATTGGCATCCCACATGAGCACTGGTTTTAGACTCGGTTGCTCCAGTTCCTATCCAACTCCTTGCAAATGGCCTGGGAAAGCAGTGGAGGATGGCTCAAGTCCTTGCCCTGCATCCACACGGGACACTTTGACAGCTCTTGGCTTTGGATTGACTCAGCCCCAATCACTGTGACCATTTGGGGAATCAACCAACTAGATGGAAGACTCTGTCTCTATTCTCTCTATAAATCTGCCTTTCAAGTAAAAATAAATGAAACTTTAAAGAACTTCAAACTCAGAGAAATTGAAGAATTTGCCCAAGACACTACAGTAGAGGTGGCAGAACTAGCACGTGAGCATACACACTAGCCAGCTTGCCTCCAAATGTTGAATTTTTAAATCTTATTTTGTTTTTTATCAAAGATGCACAGAGAGAGACCATCTCTCTATTGGTTCAGAAACCCGGATATCTGCAAAAGCAGGACTGGGCCCAGCCCAAACCAGCAGTCTGGCAGTCAGTCTGGGTCTCGCACATGCGTGACAGGGACCCAGGCACTTGGGCCATCCCATTGTTGGCCAGCTGAAGGTTCCCTGTGGTTTTATTTCAGATTCTTATGAGATAAAAATCCACCAAAGCAAAGACATGAAATTAAAGAATCGGATCAGAATTAAAGAAGGAGAAGACACATTCAGAGGTAATCGTGACAGCCCCACCAGGAGAGGAAGGTGCCAGGCAGGCAGTGATCCCCTTTGTTGGGAAGGGGCGTTGCCCTAATGGAGTATGGAGATGGTGTGGAGTTTAGGCAGGGTTCAACCTATGTGATGGCCTCTGGCAGGTTGTCATGGTGTTTTCCATGAGGAAGGTTTTCATAGCTAAGTACGTGTGTGTTCATTTTGGCATCTTTTATGATACAGGAGATGGGTGCCTCATGGAAAAGAGGGTATGCTGAATTGGCATAAAAAGGGGCAGGGTTAGGGGTTCAGATTTAGAGATAGAAGCTATTGGAAACTTCTCAACGTCTTCATTCGCTGACTCCCTGCCTAACACATCACCATGCTGCACATTAGCAGGAAGCCTGGTTGTAAGCAAAGGGAACTCCATGGACATTCCGAAGGACATGTTAACTGCTTGAACCAAAGGCCCATCCTAAATGAAGACATTTGAGGACCACTTCTTTGGGCCTCTCCAAAATCAGTTTAAAGAGACAATATCTGTTTTCACAAAGAATTCAGTATCAGCACAAGTAAAAGCTTCTGGAAGCACACAACACCTGTTCCCAGGTCCCTGCCCCCATGTGATGCATTACAGACAAGTGGTTCCCAGCCTAAAGGCATTCTTCATAAAAACAAAACAAACCAAAAAAACAGTGATCTGCCTTCTCGCAGTCTTGTTGACAGAAACCCCTTCCTTGAATATCCATCCTGTCTGCTAATCCCGTCTCCTCCTCTTTGCTCTAAACGACACCAGAGCTTAGCTTCCTTCCATGGCCTGATCAGCTTCCTCCAGTGTATTTGAGGAATCAATTTCAATTCCAACTGGTCTCAGCGCTGTCTTCGGGCTGCTGCTGTTGTCTAGACATTCGAATAATCAATCCCTCAGAGACCCAATCCTGGGTGTTCGCATGTCCTCCTCCTCTACCATGACTAACTACTCACAAAGAAGGCAAGTGTGACTCAGAGGGCTCCACCACAAATAATGCATTCTTTGGCCCAATCTTGCCCCATGCAAAGTCAGGCTTTTGAGTCACAAAGGTCACTAGAAAGGGTGGGGTTGGGGGTGATGTGTTAGACTCTCCTTAAGATTTTAATAGAACCCAAATGTAGAGCAGAGTATTTAGGGTAGGTTACAGGACACATTTGGGAAAAGAAGATGATATGAGAAAGAAAATAACCTTGAACAGAAAGACTTTCTTGCTTTTCTGTGCCCAACTTCTGCCAGGGAAGCAGCTGATACAGGAGAGGCTTCTTTGCTTTGTGGGGAAAGATTGCTTTAACGTCCTGACTAGGAAGGCTTGTTAAGAGTGATTCCTGTCTCTGGACTGTGGGGCCCCAGCTTGCCTATGCCCTGGAGTCCTGGTCTGTGTTGGTATCTAGTTTGTTGGTTTATTTATTTATTATTTTTGTCTTATTTTTGTCATTGATCCAATAATATTTAATGATATGGAAGCAGTCTTAGGTGAGAAGTTAGAACATAAAATGATTATAACAGTCCCAACTGAATGAAATTCTTTTATATTTAGAAATTAAGAAAAACCTGATAAAAATCATTCATGGTTTTATCTAATGTCTAAAATTTTCTTCATTGTAGTTTTTTCAAATTTTGTGCATGAATACATACTATTTTCATAATCTGAAAAAATATTATTAAAATAAGTATGTTTGCATGCATGCCACAAGGAAAAAAGGAAACATCCAAATTTTAAAAATGTCTTTGTGTGCAGCGTAATAAATTATTTCCATTTTCTCTTTAATAAGGTTCACCATTTACTAAATTTGATAATAAGCAACTATTACTCTTGGAATAAACATTTCAAAAAAAATACTAGGGACTGGTGCCATGGTGTAGTAAATTAATCCTCTACCAGCATCCTATGCATGTGCCAGTTCATGTCCCGGCTGCTCCACTTCCAATCCAGCTCCATGCTTATGGCCTGGGAAAAGCAACAGAGGATGGCTTGGGTCCTTGCAACCCTGCACCCACGAGGGAGACCCAGAAGAGGAGACCTGGAAGAGGCTCCTGGCTTCAGATAGGTCCAACTCTTGACTGTTGTTGCCATTTGGAGAGTGAATGGTGGATGGAAGATTCGCGCTCTCTCTCTTTCTCTTTCTCCCTATCTCTCCCTCTCTCTATAACTGCATTTCAAACAAAAATAAAAATGAATCTTAAAAAAAAATCAATCTTAGGTAGTCTAGGTCACACTATAATTATATTTTAATGATTATTTTAAAGTGAATGTTAAGTATATGTGCTAACATATCATACATATTATACATATACATATTATACAAACTACTCACAATTTCCCATATGAACATTTTATGCTATTAAATATTCACCTGGGATGTTTTTAATGGCTGAGTAATATTTTCTAGAGGCGTTTATTACATGTAGGTTATTTTCTTTCTAGTTTTTGAGTTTAAGGAGCATTCTTACTCATAAATCTTCTTCAGAGTCCTACAGTTTTTGAGTTCTCCATTCTTCTGAGCGAAGGCAGCCAAGGCTTGAAGCTTTGGGGTTTTGTTTAACTTAATTTATGGATGTCCTTGAGAAAGAGAGAAACCGACAGATCTTCCAACCACTGGTTCACTCCCCAAATCCAGTGAGGACCAAACCTGGGAACTGGACATTCACCCCAGGTCTCCCACAGGATGCCAGGAACCCAGGCGGCTGAGCCTTCACCTGTTCCCAGCTCCTACATTAGAAAGAGGTTGGACCCAGGGGCCAGACCAGGGAGCCCAGGGAGCAGCAGGTGGGAGGCGGGCATCTTAACCACTGGGCTAACCCTCGACGGCAGGAACTCTGTTCAGCGACTGTGTGTGAGTGCTGTGGTGGGCTCAGTTCCCGGAACTGCCTTGGATGGGTCTTGAACTCCACCCAGCTCCCCTTTTTTCCTTCTGCCTTCTTCAGCTGGTGACAGAGGCAGAGAAGTGGAGCAGCTGGGGCAGCAGAGGGAGCTAGAGAGAAGCAGGGAAGGCATGGCCCTGGGGAAAAGCCATCCTAGCATCTCCATAAGACACTTCAGGAAAGAACCAGAAACTCATGTTTGGTGTGTGCCAACTGTACTTCAGACCCTGCAACAGAATTTTTCACACTCACCATGGCATTTTAATGCTTATAATATATTTGGAGGAAAGAGCAGATATATTCCCATGTCACAGATGAGAAAACTGAGGCACAAGGAAAGCCAAATCCCTCTATGCTCTAGCATGCTGTCATACTAGGTATGTTGAGTGTCCTGTTTTTTGTTTGTAAGATCCCTTCTTTCTTCAAGGTCATGTCCTTTCCCCACTTGTATCCTCAGGCAGTTTGGTGGTTATGCCAAGGAGGCAGATTACGTGGCACACGCCTCCCAACTGCGTGCCGCCCTCGAGGGCACAGCCACCTACCGGAGCGACATCTACTTCTGCACTGGCTATGACCCTCCCATGAAGCCCTACGGACGTCGGAATGAGGTCTGGCTTGTGAAGACATGAGTGATTCATGCAGCTTGGAACTTGCTGGAAGCTTCTGGGTGTTTCCTTACCCTGGGGTGGGGGAAAGAGTGGGAGATGCTTCCCAAATTCAAGCCACATTTCACCAACTTCCCTTCCATGTCTCTCACTGCCAGTTTCCTGAAATCAGCATGTTCCATGTACAGAGGCTCTTTTTTCTTGTGGTTGGAAATAATAGTCAAGATCAGCATGATTCTCACTGATTAGAAAATTCTAGGAGACTGGAAAAAAAATCCAGGCAGCATTTTTTTAAGCCATCTGGATCATTTCAAAGTGATTTAAAAAATTATTGAATTTGTATTTTTGGTATTAAAGAGAAAATGTGATTTGTGCATGATCTTTCTTATGATTCTTACAAGAGATTTGTCTAAAAGGGAATCAAAAATAAAAAATCTTTGGTTTAAAAAACTGAGATAAATCCAGGGTGCAATTATTCCCAGGATTCTATAATCTTACAGATAGCGAGAACACTTGAGAAAGGAATCAAACGGATTTATTCCAACGTGGATTCTGAAATCCACGCACAGTTTTCTCATTTATTTTTTGGCCAAGAGCTGATTCCATCAGCTGATTCACTCCCCAGATGCCTGTCATGGCCACGCCTGGGCTAGGCCAAAAGCAGGAGCTCAGAGCTCAATCCAGGCCTGCCATGTCGGGGGCAAAATCCAGTTACTGGAGCCATCACCACTGCCTCCCAAACTCTGCATTAGCAGGACCTGGGGTCAAGAACTGGAACAGAGAGACTCAAAACCAGGTCCTGCCCTGTGGGACACTGAGCGAAATGCCTGCCTCTCCAGGGATTTGTAAGCAAAGATTCCTTTTTTCTTCCTCCAAAAATTGCATCTTTTTATTACATTGTTTATGAGTTTTTGAAGTACCCTCATATGGTTTTCAGCACTACTAATGGAGTGTTTACTGTAGCCGGAATCCTTTATTTAGCATTTCAGAGTTCTTGAAAAGAGAAAACCCAAGATCCTGGGGAAGGCAGCCTGGCTCCCCCGCCTGCTTGAACATCCCTCCACTAGACGTTGGTCACGGCTGTCGGAGTGCTGTCACGGTCATGAGCCAAGGACCACTCTGACAGCTGTGGTCTGGGAAAGGTTCCAGGAGTCCCAGGAGACGACTGAGGAAGACGGTCAGCACATCCCGAGAATCCTGCAGCCCTGGAGGCCAGGGATGGAGCTGAAGGACTTATCCAGGATGACGGGATGAGATCCAATAAAAGAGAAGGCCCATTCTCTTTAACTAAACAGTCTGGGATGAAGTTTTGGATTAAGTGGTTATGGCACCACTTAGGACAACCTGTTCCCATAGCAAGAGTTCCTGAGTTCAATTTCTGGGCTCCTGACTCCAGCTTCCTTCCAGTAGACTGTGGGAAGCAGCAGTTTCCATAACTCAAGTAATTGGGTCCCTGCTACCCACACAGGAGATCAGGATTGCCTCCGGTGTCCCAGCTTAAGCGAGGCTCCCTCTTGGCCAGAGCAGGCATTTGAGGGGCAAACCAGCACATGAGAGCACTGTCCACACCTGCCTTGTCTCTCTGACTTGGACATGGGTTTTTTAAGGCTTTTTTTTTTAATTGGAAAAGCAGATTTTGCAGCACGCAGAGAGACAGAAGGATAAAGATTTTCCATCTAGGCTCGTCACAATGGCTCAATCACTAAACCCTCACCTTGTAAGCACCTGGATCCCATATGGGTGCCAGTTCATGTCCCAGCTGCTTACTTCCCATCCAGCTCACTGCTTGTGGCTTGGGGAAGCAGTACAGGATGGCTCAAAACCTTAGGATCCTGTATCCACATGGGAGACCTGGAAGAAGCTCCTGGCTCTCTGCTTTAAATTGACTCAGTTTTGACCATTGCAGCCATTTGAGGGAGGGAGGAAGGAGGGAGAACCACAGAGACCTGAAAGTCTGATCGATAAGCTGTGGTTTAATAATGCAAGCTTTTGTGCTGATTCCCACTCACTGTCTTGTCAGCATC
Source organism: Ochotona curzoniae (assembly GCF_017591425.1). NCBI lineage: Eukaryota > Metazoa > Chordata > Mammalia > Lagomorpha > Ochotonidae > Ochotona > Ochotona curzoniae. Next base: position 435,556 of record NW_024466810.1, read on the forward strand.
TTCCCCACACAGAAGCTCATGAAAATACCCTCAACCCCGTTTCACTCCCCTTCCCTAGAATCTGGAGTCGAGGACATGGCTGATAATTAGATTGTTGTATAAATAAGTTGGAAGACAGGACCCAGAAGAGCACAGATGCTGACAAATGTCCAAACTATATTCCAGGGGTGGGCATCTGGAACAGCAGTTCAAACCCTGCCTGCCATGCACACATACCACACTAGAGGGCCAGGGTGTGAGTCCAGCTCCCCGCAACAGTCGGTGGGTCCCTGCCACACGTTCAGGAGTCCTGGGTTGAATTCCAGTCCTGGTTTTGGCTTGACTTAACCCCGGCTGTTAGAGGCTTTGGGGAGTGAACCTGCAAATGGAAGATTCACTCACATATTCTGTCTGTTTCTCTCAAATAACTGGAAATAAATAATAATTTGATTTTATTATGAGTGGTCATTGTGGCACAACAGTTAAATCAGTGCTCAGGATGCCCATAATCCATACCAAAGTGCCCGAGTTCAAGTCCTGGCTACCTCTTCATCCCAGCTTCTCACTACTGCACACCTGCAAGGCAGGCAGCGTAAATCATTAGGACCCATCACTCGTGCGGGAGATCCACATGGAGTTTCTGGCTCCTAGATTCAGCCTGGACCAGCCCTGGCTGTTATATCTGGGGAGGGAACCACCAGATGAAAATCTGCATGTGTGTGTGTGATGCAGGAAGTCAATGTTCTCAATTTTAGTACTCAATTCAGGCTTTGCTTCGACAAATAAGTAAATAACAATCTTGGCTTGATTCTGAGGCTTGCAGCGTCTAAGGAACAGTGCATACATTTATGATAATTGAGTACAAAAGTTGTATGTGAGTGAAATTGACATTTTGAGATTTCATTATTGTTTTTGGTTCTCATCTACACTTCTGGAGAACACTGCTTCTTTTACTTGTTACTGGATGAATTCTTTAGTTAGTAGAAGGTTGAGCCTGTGATTATAAAGCAAACTGAAAGCATGTCATCGTAAAAATTTTTTCAAAAGTAAGACAAGAAGAAGGGTCAGAAGGAGGGAGAGGGCAAGATGGAAAATATCATTAGGCTTTAAAAACTACACGTAAAATACATAACATTTGCTCCCTTTATACAAATTGTTTTAAAGATTTTTTTTTAAATCAGAGGGGTGCTTTGCCTTCCCCCAGATGTCATCCCATGTGGGCATGAATATTCTTTGCATTTTCTAAGCACTGCTCAGTACAACTTGTCCTGGTTATAACGCAGCACCATGCCACCCTCTGATGCTAAGGTGAGTGTTTAAAGACCATCGGATGATTGATGATTGTGTGCATAATACCACAGGACACTCCGCTGACACAGGGAGGCCATTGTTCAGGGACGGCCTCCTTAGTTTATGTCTGGCTTCTCCACTCTTGAGTCATGTGACTTTGATCTTGGGCACAGCAATTACAGTTTCATAGTGTGACATGTTGATGAGTATTTATGTGGACCAATGCCCTGGATTTTGCCTTTGAATTTATAGTCTTAACTAGCTTTAGGCTTTTTCTTTAGACGTGTTTCTGTTTCCATAGCAACATTATTTTACAGGAGCTTGCGGACAAGCTCAAACAGTACCCACAACTAGAGAACCAAGAATCAGACATGCCTGGAGAAGCATCAGAGCGGACTGACTGAGACAGTGGTAGGTGTGGCCTGCATAGCGACAGCTCCTAATCACACTGCAGATAAAATCACCTCATCTCTCCTTGACAGTGAATTCATTAATCAATATTAAAAAATCATTTTAGGAGCTAGCTCGGACCACGTCCTCCTGGCTGGATTCCTTATCCTTCAACAGTCCTAGAACCATGACTGGTTCCCATGAGATGTCCCTTTGTCCATTCTGCATGCTTTGTTCCCACTCCTGGGACCTCCCATCTCTTTCTATCCTTCCCCTTCCAGTCCAGCTTAGAATTCTTCTAAATTCTTCCTGATCAGAGCTGGTGTGATGGCTCAGTTGACTAATCCTCAGCCTGCAAGTGCCAGCATCCCAAATGGGCACCAGTTTGTGTCCCAGCTGTTCCATTTCTCATGCAGCTCCCTGCTTGTGACCTGGGAAAGCAGTCAAGGATGGCCCAAAGCCTGGCGACCCTGCTCCCACATGGGAGACCCAGAAGCAGCTCCTGGCTCCTGACTTCAGATCAGATCTGCTCCAGTCGTTGCAGAGCAATGGGGAGTGAACCAGCAGATGGAAGATCTTTCTATATCTCCTTCTCTCTGTAGATCTGCATTTCCAATAAACTAAACAAGATCTATTTATTTTAAAATGTGTAAGGAACTGGTAAAGTCTAGCCTATTAAAAAGTCTTCCTAGTAGGAAAGGAGGTTGTACAATGAAATTTTAGTTTATTCTCCAAGTCACACATGCCTCACAGTGCATAAATCTCAGCTGTTTACTAGCACATATCGCCAGATAGATGAAACTGTCTCAAGGGCTAATATTTTTACTATTCATCTAGTAATATTCAGTATTATTCATAGTGCTGCTTGTACTCAAAGTGCCCAGGAGAAGATAAATGTATGAGAGTACTTCAAGTACATGTTAAGTGGAATTAAAAGGTGAATTTATTTGGGTGCAAAAAAAAATTTTGAAATCTTGGTATTCTTAGGGGTCTTCAAAAAGTTTAGGCAGAATTTTAGTTACACAGAAATACATGTTTCAAAAAATGTCTTGTACCAAAATAAACATATCTACTAACTTTCTCTACAGCCTTTTTGCATTACCCTCATATGTCAATGCATTACTGCTGAATAACTAAGTGAATGAACATTTTCCAACTCATGAAATTCCCTAGAGAAATCTGGAAAAGCAGGATGGAGGAGGGTCACCTGTCTGACCATGATACCCAGCCTGTACATGCCCATGATGCCAGCAGAAAGCTGTTGGCACGAAAAAAAAATCAAAAGTGCATGAATAAATCTATACACTCGAGAGACACACAGCCCATGACCTCCTCCCACAAGCAAGTCAGCGATAGCTCTAAGTTAGCATGCCCAAAACTAAACTCTTCATTTACACTCTTCCATACTCCAAACCTATTCATGCCATAGTCTTCCTTGTATGTATACATAGCATCACTGTCCACCTAATTTGCTCAGATCAAAAACATGAAAATCAGGGGCCGGCATTGTGGTATAGTGAGTGAAGCTGTCGCTATGACACCAGTATTCCATGTGAGTTTCAATCCAAGTTCCAGCTACTCTGTTTCTGATCCAGTTCCCTACAAATGTGCCACAGAAGGCAGCAGAGGATGGCCAAAGTGTTTGGGCCCTGCATTCCTATAAAAGACCTTGAAAAAGGTTCTGGCTTTTGCCTGGCCCAGCTTTGGCTGTTGTGGCCTTTGGGGGAGAAGCCAATCAATGGTAGACCTTTCTCTCTCCCTCTCTCACTCCATAGCTCTGTTTTACAAATATAAATGGATAAAGAACTAGAAATGAGCCTGAGAAGGACAACTAAGCCTGTGGCTGGATGGTCCCAGGCACCACTCTCCTTGACAACCGTCAGAGAACAAAATATTCCTCTGGGCAAAACAGGGTCATCCCTCCCCATTTTGGATGGTCCCCACTTTTTCTTGACCAGTTAACTGGCTGTTTATCTCCTCCCCGTTTCTCTTAGGTGTAATGGAGGGATGAGTGGAGAAGAACAGACACTCTCTCTTGGAGAACAAAGCTCAGTGCTTCTGATCATGCCTGGCTGGGAATGAGAACTTGTGAAACCACCTGTGTTCCGTTGACCCTCTGCCTATAAACCTTCCCCGTTGGCCTTGCCTTCTCCTGAACCTGATGTGTGGTGTTCGATGCCACTCCCTGGCTGGATGTACCCTCAATCCTCCTCTTTCCTTCATTTCCCAAATCCTATCAAGCTCCTCCTAGAGGCCAAATACTGTTGTGCATGAAACTAACAGCCATGCCCTTTTTGAGTAGGGGACATAGGTACTGAAGGACAGACAAAAAAAAAAATACTGTGCTTTAAAAAGTAGTAAGTTCTGTGGGAAAATGGAAAAGTTGGCAGGATAAAGAGTGGGTAGCCTTACACAGGATGATGTGGAGAGATGCAAGTTTTACTGTTGAGGTCCAGGAAATCTTCAGGGTGAACAAGGACTCAGAGGTATGGAGGGAACTGGCCACAGGGATAGCTCACATTCTAGGTGGAACAAGCAGCTGGTCCAACCTCCCAAGACAGAGCGAGCCTGTGCGGCTCAAGAGCTGGAACAGTGAACAAAGGGGAGCCTCGAGACTGCAAGGCCAGAGGCCAGTGAGCTGGCCCTGCTGGGGTCACTGACAGGCCTTTACCTTCCTTCTCTGGCACTGTAGAATTTAAGCAGAGAGTGACCTAAAACTCAACATTGGAAGATGGATTTTGCCCATTTCAAAGACAGTGACAGACAAAGGTCTTTTACCTGCTGGTTGATAAAAGTCAGGTCTGAAACAGGCCAAAGCCAGGAGCCTGGAGCTCCATTTGGGTCTCCCACCTGGGTGCAGGGACCCAATAACTTGGGCTACCTTCCCCTGCTTTCCCAGAAACATTGGCAGGGAGCTGGAACAGAAGTGATAGAACGGGCACAAACCGGTGCTCCTGTATAGGACACTGATGTCAATGGCAGCAGCAGTATTGGCCCCCAAATTCAACTTTTAAAAGACTCCCTCAGCACCCAGCATGGTAGCCTAGAGGCTAGAGTCCTTGCCTTGCATGCTCCAGGATACCATATGAACCCCGCTTCCCATCCAGCTCCCTGCTTGTGGCCTGGGAAAACAGTCAAGGACAGCCCATGGACTTGCGACCCTGCACCCATGTGGGAGACCCGGAAGAGGTTCCTGGCTTCAGGTAGGCTCAGCTCCAACTTGGGGAGTGAACCATCAGACAGAAGATCTTCCTTTCTGTCTCTCCTCTCTGTATGTCTGACTTTCCAATAAAAATAAATAAATACTTTAAAAAAAGACTCCTTCTGGCTGCCGTGTAAGAGATGATGCACTGTAAGAGGCAGAGGGTTAGGACCAAGGTTGGGATTCAGGGACAAGGGGGGAAGCACGCCATCTGTTCAGAGTCTACTATAGCGAAGGTCAGTTGAGACCTGATGGTGACATTGAAGTGGCCCGAGTCGGTATATATTGTGAAAGCATAACCAATAGGATTTTTTCTAAAAAGAGAGTTTTCTTTATTTTTATTGTAAAGTCATATACAGAGAGGAGAAGAAACAGAATAGATTTTCCACCCACTGATTCGCTCCCCAAGCGGGCTTTGAAAAGGAACCAAACGTCTTTACTTCTTGTATATCGCACAGCTCAGACATCACCTCTGAAAAGTCTTTTCCCCACTGGGCAACCACAGAGTATTTGCAAGATATCTATGATAGTTTATTACTTGTTTACCTTGCGTCCTGTCTCATCCTGCAGCAACCTGCACGCATCCCACAATTCAATCAACAGCAAACCACATGTGTGACAGTCCCCGAAAGCTCACCCAGTGACCCCCACAGCCATCTCTGTACAAGCGCTCCGTTAGCCCCGCAACAATGCATGTCTCAGAACACAGACCCACTGTCACAGGCCTGTGGCGCAAAACAGAAATCTTCATATGATGTTTGTTTGGCAAACATCCTAGAAGGTATAAATTCATTCCGTTGGTGTAACTGAGAACAGCGCAATCTGTTCAACCTTCTCCCCTTTGTAAAATCCAACGTTAAAACTGTAAAAATGCACACAATAGGCTTTTGTGCCTAATCATAATAATATTGTAGGAGTACTGGAAATTTTTCTTAATTGAAATAATACACACGTCTTCTGATCACTCACCTACATAAGGATTAAATACGATCACTTAGGGTTTTGTTCAACTTTAACTCATTATTTTAGAGTTTCAAAAAGGAAATGTGTTTATCAAATGTTTTTCTTTCAAGATTGGTTTTTACAAAAGTAGTAATTGTGACTGGGAGAAAATGAGATGTAACAATCTCATATTTCATTCAAACTGATTTTATAATGTTTTCTGTGTGTTGCAACCATGCTAGGAATATGCAGCAGCTTTAATCATTACGTTTATAAGCAAAGTTGTAAGACCTTGGAATGTACCCTTTCCGTGGAATGCTGGTGCCTCTAGGCTTATGTGATTCCCATAGGGATACGTGCCTTTGAATTTAAGCCATTTTACAACTCCACAGAAACAAAAGTCAGTATGTGGAAGAGTGACAATAATGCAAATAATCCAGACATATAGACCTGCTTATTAATTGTCTTAAGCCATCTGTTCAGTGACATCTCTGCTGATCTATTTCCATGCTGGTGCTTTAGCAAAAAAAAAAAAAAAGAGCTGGAAGACTGGGGTCGCAGGTGCTGTGGACCACAGAACCTGCACATGCCTTATTCCTGGCTTGGGATTCTCAAAGTGTGGCAGCTCTGACCCAGGACAGCACAACTGGAGAGCAGGTCACCCAAGAGAGCCGAGCAGAAGCTGCGAGGCCAGGGTTAGACTGGCCTCAGAACCTGTGTGTCCCCACTCCCACCACGTTTTATTAGGTACAATACAGTCACAAAGGGAAACCTCAATTCAAGAGGAGGGAACCGGGATCCACCTCCTGTTGGGAGGAATGTCAGATAATTAGAGCCGTGTCCCTTGAAGTCCTCACATGTGCTTGACACATGAAAATAACCAAAGGGTTCTCCCATCTTTTACAATTTAATTAGGAATGTCCCCACAAATTGGCCCAATATGCAATTTCATTATCGTAATACCTTAAAGAACATATGTTGAGACATTTTTCCAATTCAGAAAAATTTCTTCTTTTTGAACTTACGTAGCAGGCTTAACTATTTTTCCTCACGACAAGAACTTGACTGTATACAGTGACAGATTTTGTCAGCTCCAAAGCCTGAACAAATATTTCTGCAAGTTTTGCTTGTTGGCCTTGCATTTGACTTCACTAAATCCATGAACATCTGCAAACGTTAAGGTACTGTAATCTCATGTTTGTTCATGATCTTCTGAATTTTTTAAAATGACCATATTTTTTGATCATATTTGTTGTCCACATTTCTAATTTCTTTATAAGCTTCAATATTGAATCAACAATGTACTTTCCAATTAGAAGATTACATCTAATCTAGTTATAGAGGAATTTGAACCTTAACAATGCCACAAATTCTCTATAAACATTGTCAAGTCATTTTTTTTTTATTTTCTTCATTTTTTGTGTGTGTCAGGTCACTCTTATGTAAGCTAACTCAAAATTGTTGTGTTTTCGTCTAATTGAATCACAAAATCTGCCACACTACAACCAAATCAAAATCATTAAAAAGTTACCTCTTTGTTTTGCAACTATACAGCGTTGATAAAATATTATAGCATGCCAGCAAGTATTTGTCAATATGGTTCTCATTATAGCAAAAAAAAAAATCACATCCATGAATCAGTCCACACATCCTGGGAAAAATAATTTTTGGCATCTATCTGATCCATTTTCTTTTTTATTAGCTTATATATGAAAGTATTTTTTAAAAACACAAAATGGAAGTTTGTTTGAAATCCATGCTGGTTTTTGGTCCTATGCATTTTCTATAGACTTTTTAAATTAAACATTTGTTTTTATTGGAAAGGCAGATTCACAGAGAGAAGGAGACACAGAGAGAAAGATCCTGCATCTGCTGGTTCGCTCCCCAAGTGGCCACCATGCTGGAGCCAAGTCAATCTTAAGCCAGGAGCCAGGAACCTCCTCTGGGCTCCCCCATGCAGGTACATGGTCCCAAGGCCCCAGACCATTCTCCACTGCCCTCCCAGGCCACAAACAGGGAGCTGAATGGGAAGTGGAGCATCTGGGACACAAACTGGCACCCACAGGGGATCCCAGCAATGGCAAAGCAAGGTGATAGCCACTAAGCTACCATGCTGGCACTCCATGTACTTTTTCAAAATGCTCTCTCTGCACACAACTAAACAGGTGGTCAAAAGGCATGTATTTTTTCTTTGGAAACCTGTGATAGAGATATTTAAAGAGTACCATATTATTACCCCAGGTATGCTCTTCAGTGTGAAGATTTTAACTTTTCATTAATAAGAATTTATTATAAGTAATATATTAAGTCTGTTATTTTTATCAAAACTTGTGTATGTCATAAAATCTCATTTGAAGAATCTTCACTAGGTCCACCAAAGTAGCCTAGTGACTGAGGTCCTTGCCTCGCGTGTGCTAAGAATCCATATGGGTGCCAATTCTAATCCCAACTGCTCTGCTTCCCATCCAGCTCCCTGCTTGTGGCCTGGGAAGGTAGTAGAGGACGGCTCAAAGCCTTGGGACCCTGCACCCATGTGGAAGACCCGGAAGAGGCTCTGGGCTCCTGGCTTCGGATCAGCGCAGCTCCAGCTGTGTGGCCATTAGAGAGTGAACCAGCGTATGGAAGATCTTTCTGTCTCTCCTCCTCTCTGTGAATCTGACTTTCCCATAAACATAATTAAATCTTTTTTTTTTTTAAAAAAGTATCTTTCATGTACAACTTGACATCTCCTTTTCCCATTTTAGAATATAATTTTAATAAGATGAAAAATGTTACTAGTCAACATTTTTCTCAATAGTGTTAGAGATGTACTTCTACATATAGAGGTTTAACTAGAACATACAAGAGTATTTCAAAATGTGTAGAAAATTAAGGGCGTTTTCTTGACACAAAAGATTTGAAATCCACATTTAGTTTCTATGAATATTTTGAAGACAACTGATATGCATGGATTACAATCCTTTACACCAAAATAAATTTAGCTTTTTAAACATTTTTGCTTATCTGAAAGAGAAGGCTCTACCTTCATCTGCTAGTTACAGAATGACTGCAACAGCCAAGCTGAGGCATGGACCCAGAGTTCCATTCGGGTCTGCTGAGTGGGTAGCAAGGGCCCACGTACTTGGGCTATCCTTCACTGCTTTTCCAGGAGTACCAACAGCGAGTAGAGCAGTCAGGACTCAAACTAGCATCCATGTGGGATGCCAGTGTTGAATGTGGTAGCTTAATCTATTACAAGACAATGCTGGCTCCAAATTCAACTTTTAACTCTACTTTGCTTGAGCTCTTCAAAGTAGCCTCACTGCTCTGTAGTCTTCATGCCATCTAGCTTTCCCCAATAATTCAATAAAAGGAAAAGTGTATCAGCTCAGTCAAATGTGTTTTTGAAAGATCTATTATTTTATTGCAAAGTCAAATATACAGAGAGGAGGAGAGACAGAGAGGAAGATCTTCCGTCCACTGGTTCACTCCCCAAGTGGCCACAATGGCTGTAGCTAAGCCAATTTGAAGCCAGGAGCCAGGAGCTTCTTCCAGATCTCCCACATGGGTACAGGGGCCCAAGGCTTTGGGCTGCCCTTGACTGCTTTCCCAGGCCACAAGCAGGGAGCTGGTTGGGAAGCAGAGCTGCTGGGATTAGAACCAGCGACCATATGGGATCCCGGCGCTTGCAAGGCGAGAACTTTTAACCATTACCCTATCACACTAGGCTCAATCAAATGTTTTAATAGTCACAATCTAAGTGAAAATATACAACAACAACCAGTGTAATAAATGTCACTCAGTCAAGAATGTTTACAATTTGCTGCTTTGATAGTCAACTGCTATGAAAGCTCATGGTGAACTCCAGATTCTATTAACATAACGAAGCTGTATAGTGGTTACCTTTAACATCAAATCATGTCATCTACCAGAAAATTGCATGAGATACCCAAGGCCAGGTACATAACTTCTGAAGTCTAATATCAAATGAACAGGTGGGGCTTCCCCTTTCCAAAGATCCACTAGCTCAACCTAGAACAGACTGGTGGACTTGGGAGGAACAGGTGGCCGTAACAGGTTCAGAAACTCAAGCGATGGGAAGGACAGGAGACACAGGACAGCAAGGAGTAGCAGAGAGGAGGAGGTTGAGAAGCCGTCTCAGGAAGCTGGGTGGAGGATGGAGTGTACATGAAGTTCCAAGCTCCAGCGAGTGCTACACTGTCCCATCCCATTGCACTTAGAACACGGTGACCCTGGGGCCTCAAAGTGCAAGCCTGTCTGAGTGGGGAGCCCTGTACCACTAAACTGGTTACACCCATTTAAAGCCAGCCCTGGAAATGCCAGGTAGCAAGAGAACCGCCATTCCTGGCCAGTGCAAGCCTTCCTTGTCCCAACTGTTCTCACTGGGTCATCCTAATAGCTGCAGGATGAAGAGCATCTTAGCCATTCTCATGCTCTGAGCTCACATCTAAGGGCCTGTCCTTGTGATGCGACACGAGAGTATGAGGAAAGGCAGGCTGGAGTAGCTGCAAGGATGTGGCCAGCAGTCAGACAGTCCCAACTCTTTCTAGCATGCCACCCCTGGGTGCATGGCTCTGCTTCCTTATGACTCAATTCCTCAAGTTATAACATAGACTTCCTCACTGCTAATGAAAGGGTGATGCCGGGGCTGCGTGACCTTCAAGGTCCCCTGCAGCTCCGTTTCTGTGAGAAGGAACAAACGCCAATAGGTGTTGGGCCAAAGGCGTCTGGCTTCTTGCCTGTTTCATCCCTGTTTTTAATGGACTTGTGGTATTCAAGCTATTTGGGGTCATCAAAGCCATTTGTTGCCGTATAAAAGCTGGAAGAAATGAGGGGTGAGTAAACTGGATGTGTGTGGGCAAAATGGGCCCCCCTGCTCTTAAGGATCCCAGCAAATGGGTTAATTCTACCACATTAGATTTAAAATAGCAATAATTAATACCCGAGATGGGTCCTTTTATCTAAGGTGCTCAAAGGACTTGGTGGTCATTAACCTATTAATTCACCTGCCTCAAGCCATGGGCGGTCAGGAGGAAGCTCCTTAGAAGACAGGCACTCCAAAAACATCATAGCCAAAAAGGGTGACCCTGACTAAGCAGCAGGAGGAGGTAGGAGGTGAGGGGGTTGTCCCAATAGTTCTCTTTGAGGAATCAACTGGAAATCCCACTTGCTATTTTAGCAACAGCAATGTAACCATTCACTGGGCTCGCTGTGTGAATGTGCACAGACATCACATTGCATCAGCTGAGAAATCCCTTCACGCTTAAACATCAGCCTCTGCAAGTGCAGACAACCGTTATGCCCAAAGCAAGCAGAGGGGAGAACTCTCGTCCCAAGGATGTGTCCAAGTCCATGGAGAAATGGCTAGTAAAGTGAAGGACTCTCTACAGACAGAATTCCACTGCAGGATGGATCCCTGGAGATTCTGTCTGATTTGCAGGAGGCTCCCACTTAGAAGCATCTAGGGGAGGAATCCATAGCATTAAAATGTAGCTTCAGAAAAGACTGGAATTTATCATAAAAACCATTCAGTGAATCCAACCATTCATCACCCAAGAGGCATTCCACTCAGGACCAGGAACTCTGGAAAAACAAAAGGCAGAAATTGCCTCGCCATCCCCCAAAACTAGGTCACTACAAATCTAATCAAAAGGTGAGATTAATCAACATAAAATAAATGAATACATTGTTAACTGAATATTCATCTATTTCTATTAGTAATATGTTTCTTTTTAAATGATCAACTTTGCTGTTTTAAAGACTTATTTGTTAATCTGAATAGCAGTTACAAACAAGTGTAAGCAAGAATTTTCCATCAACTTAATTCACTTCCCAAATGGCTCCAACAGACAGTGCTGGGTCAAGTCAAAGCCAGGAACTCCATCTGGGTCTCCAATACGGTGACAAAAGCCCAAGAACTTGGGCCACCCTCCACTGCCCTTCCAGGCACATTGAATTCCATGCTTTTCCACCCTACAGATCTTGAGTCTTGTGGAGTCCGAGGAAGAAGGCAATAGAAGAGAGCTAGAGTCAGCAAGGTAGACAGGGTCGTGCACAGAAACAGTGAGATGAACCAGATCTTAGAGGAAAGAAAGTGCTTGGATTAACAATTGAATCCGTGGGAATAAAACAGCAACAACATCTAAGCAAGGTGAGCTGGGGACAAGTTATTTCTCTGGGCATTAAAGCAACCTGACTAGACTGTGTGCCCAAAGAAAGAAGGAAAGTTGACTGGGAAAAGAGCTTAAGGAAACCAGATGCAGCAAGCACAGATCCAGGGTCTTCAGACCTTTGTGGGAAGGCAATTTCTGGAAGAAATTAGGGATGGCCCGTGTGTAGGAGGGCACATTCCAGATCAGCTGAGTTCTTTTATTTCAGAGCCCAGGCACAGTCCAATGAAACCCAGAACAAGCACATCCTAGTGGGACCAGAGGCTAGGGGGAAAATTTAGCCAGACTTGGATAGGAATAGATGACACTGGTAGGGGCCCACCTCTGATGAATAGCCAGGGCCTGAGGAAGGGTTCCCATAAGAGAGGAAAAGAGATTCATGGAAAAAGGAGATAAATTTCACCCAATTTATAACGTTCACAGCCATTGGTCAATTTCCCATCAGTATAGGCAAAACCACTCTGTCTTATGGCCCAGAAAAACTCCTATTAGCATGATGAAGAAATGTTTCTTAATTCTTCCAACTAGGACCAAGATGTGGGGAAGTTTCTGGATTCCCTGTGTCTGGCCAACTGAGGGCTTATATGGGATCTTAAGTCCACTGGAATATTTCGGGAGGGCACGGTCTTTTCTCAATTCATCTCTCCTGCAGGACCACCCAAAGGCCAAGGGCCCCTGGTCAGCAGTAAGATAAAATAAATGATTCCCAGAGCCATCTCTGCAGGAAAGTTGCTGTGCAACTGGAATAGGTGTGTCTTTCTGTCCTTCCGGTTCTTTTTATAGGCACTGAGGAACCTGAGTGAGGGCCTGCAGTCCTTCCGCCCATTTGCAGAGAGATTAAAGAAGCTGAGGCTGTCTCCTTCTTACTCACTTGCAGTTACAACCTCGCCACGTCCAGCCTCAGCTCCCGGAGTGGCCACAGAGAAGGTGAGTTGGAATGGAGGGGACACCCTCTCAACTGGGAGCCAACATCTCTCTAGATAGCTGGAGTCTTGTTTGGGGAATCATTCAAGTCAGCAGGGCTAAAGTTATTCAATTCCAAGATATTTTTCCCCAAATAAATTTGTGGGACTTTTTCTTTTCCTGAGCCACAAAAATCAAGACATGGACTTTGGGGCTAAACCAAGAAGTTTGAAAGGAGATGTTTTGTTTTTATAATTCTTTGATGTGAACAAACCGCACGTGTTTATTAATAATCTGTTGCAATTGGATTAATTTGATTTGGAAAGCAAAAATCAGTCATTAAAATTTGTTTGGGAAAAACATCTGCCTCGTTCAAGCAATGCATCATTACCTAGAATAATCAAATAACCCGCTAATGTTGGAAACCCTTGTTCTGGAGCCTGCTATAGCTTGTGCCTTCTTCATAAAGTTGTGATACATTTATTTTATAGAAAAGATTTTGTAGTAGTCTTCAAAGGCTATGGAGACTGTGACATAAAATGAATAAGAGCCACCAAGTAAAACCATTTCTGCTTTTCCTAGCCCTGCCTAGGCTGACCCAGCAGGTGTTTCTCGTGTGGGTTCCTGTAAAGTCTTCAGTTTGTCTCATCTTTTTCTTTCTGCAGGGCATCAGAAGACCATTCTTGTGAGGTCCACTTAGAAGTCACCATGTATGAGGACTGCATTGAGTCCACTGGAGACTACTATCTCCTCTGTGACACCGAGGGGGCCTGGGGCATTGTTCTGGAGTCCCTGGCTGCCATTGGCATAGTAGTTACCATTTTGCTCCTCTTGGCATTTCTTTTTCTCATGCGAAAGGTCCAGGACTGCAGCCATTGGAATGTTCTCCCCACCCAGTTCCTCTTCCTCCTGGGGGTGCTGGGGCTCTTCGGACTCACCTTTGCCTTCATCATCCAGTTCAATCAGCAAACTGCGCCCGTCCGCTACTTTCTCTTTGGGGTTCTCTTTGCTCTCTGCTTCTCGTGCCTGTTGGCTCATGCCTCCAACCTAGCGAAGCTGGTCCGGGGTGGATGCTCCTTCTCTTGGATGACAATCCTGTGCATTGCTATCGGGGCCAGCCTGTTGCAGACGATTATCGCCATCGAATATGTGACACTCATCATGACCAGAGGCATGATGTTCGTGCACATGACACCCTACCAGCTGAACGTGGACTTTGTGGTCCTCCTGGTCTATGTTCTCCTGCTGATGGCCCTCACGTTCTTCGTCTCCAAAGCCGCCCTGTGTGGTCCGTGTCAGAACTGGAAGCAGCATGGCAGGCTCATCTTCGTCACGGTGCTCATCTCCATCATCATCTGGGTGGTGTGGATCTCCATGCTCATGAGAGGCAACCCGCAGCTCCATCGCCAGCCGCACTGGGACGATGCGGTCGTCTGCATCGCCCTGGTCACCAATGCTTGGGTTTTCCTGCTGGTGTATATCATCCCTGAGCTCTGCATTCTCTACAGATCCTGTAAACAGGATTGCCCTGTACAGAGCAATGCCTGCTCCATGCCCGTCTACCAGCGCACCTTCCGGGCAGAGAACCAGGAGCTGTCACGAGGTACTTGTCTGGGGGTCTTGGGGTGCAGAGAGATGTTCACTTGGGAGAGATTGGGAACGAGTAAGGTAATGGGATAGAATGGGAAGGAAATGGTCAGATGTTGAGTGGGTGACTTCATACTTCCAACATGGAAATGAAACTCCCAGAACCAAAGTTAGATTTTGCAGAAAAACAAGTTCTTCCAAAATATGGAGCTTTATAGAGAAAGGTCGAGACAGAAATAAATCAAAAGCCATTAAAAAGATGGCCATGACTGAATGCTCATGTTGGGTTAAGAAAGGCATCCACTATAAGCTAACAAGCCCCAAATTAGGCTTACACTACACAGTCACAAGACTGCCAGTGCTAAGTCCACACGTGTTGCCTTTCAAGGTCTAAAGTTTGTCCTAGCAACAGTGATTGGCATTTCAAAATTTTGAGTCTCAAAGCTGATTTTCCAAAAGTCTTCATCTGATTCATGAAATTCCTAAGACTCACTACGTATAAAAGTCACACAGCCTAATAGCCTCTGAATTTCTGCTTTTCTAACCATTCACAGCTTAATATTCTTCAAGGTTTACCAAAGAAACAGGAAGAAATATTCTATCTTGAGCATTTTCTCTATGAGAAACAAAGCAATACATAACATTTTCATAAATATTTCTGGATCATATTTTTATCCTTACATAAACCCAAGCCACCGGCTATGCTTTATTAAGAAATCAAACATATTTCTTATGCTAACAAAGACACATGAACTCCCGAAACCTGGGAGAAACGGTGGCTAATTGCAGTTATCTGGGCATATGTAAAAATTCATGCATTCCTTTTCCAAAACATCTGGTCTATTATTCATAATCAAATATCATAGTTTTACACCAATATTTTTGTCTTAAAAGGCATCTGATTTTTCATTTTACTTCTAATGTGTGACTCTGATGTTGGTTTTTTTGTATTATATAATACATACAATATTCACCAGGCTCAAAATATTAATATAAGCTTTGCTTTTAAGCACAGAAACATCTTAGAGCTGCAATCTGTGGCTAATTGCACATTCAAATTAAATCCTTTTCAGATTTTTACATCGATTTTTCCTTTCAATTTATTTGGCAAAGAGTCAGAAATTGACACTATGCATCTTTCCTATTAAAGTTTTCCATTGCCTCTCGATAATGTATAATCAGATCGCTGAGGTTTGCAATAAGATTGCAATAACTTTTTCTTGAAAATACTTCTCAACTCTTACCAGAAGATAAGACTTTGTATGCTTGTTTTTACTGGTATTGCATGGGTCCAGGAATCAAAAGTCATAGAGAAAGTAATTCTGGGAGTTTCATAGTCACCAAAACATACCAGGATCCATAGTCTCAATATCCCATACTCTCCAAATACTAGCCAAATATTTCAAGTGTTCTAAGTATCTATTAATTAAAACAGCAGGGGCTTGCTATATAATTATTTCTCAGTTTGGCCAAGAATATCCTATTATGCAAACAGGGTTAGAAAATTCATTTCTGAGCAGAAAATAGTCTGTCAAGAATAGTCATTGCTAACATCGTTGGGTATTTTGTGGGAAAAGAAATCAATAGTATAATAAAACATATAGATTGCTCTCCAAGGTTGAGAAGAGTACCAGAAACTCAAGATCAGATTATAGAATCAGAATTTTAGATCACCTGGAAAACACATGAATGTTCAGTGTTAGAATGATTAAAACTCCATGAAACACTCAAGATTAGGCCCAGCAAAGAAAAACATGCAAAGGTATGCAAAACAGCAAAATACTCCCCAAATATTGTATAAGCATCTGAAAAAATCGTGTTATTGTGAGTCCTGAGTCGACAGTGAAAATCAACAAAAGTATGACTGGCAAGAACCATCATACCAGCAAGAATGCTAATTCCAGGTGGAGAATCCACTTGTAGGGAAAAAGAAAATGGGAAGGAACTTGGGAAGACTCAGAGGAAAACTAAAAGATGAAGGGCTCTAACGCGAGCACCTCATGAACAGATCGAGACAATGAAATTGCGATAGTATTCATTATGTTTGCTGTGCCTTTCTCAGGCTATGCAAGTTCTCGCTCTGAGTTCTGGATTCAATCACAAGATTTTGTTTGACTCCATGGGGCATTGTCATGTGATTCCTCTGACTATAGCTGCTTGTTGGGAACTTCCACTGGGTAATTATGTGATTTACCACTTGGTGATAAACCCAGAATCATGCAGCTGAAAAGAAGAGTTATGGCTAGAAGTGCTCAGTAAAGGCTTGAGTGAGTGTGGGAACTTCCTCCCAAGAGGCTGTGGGCTTGCCATTTTCCATCTCCAGTTAAGAGAATAGATGGAAATAGTTCAAACCCAAGGCCTGAGGGATTTAGATTAAATATGGAACTAAGAGTTGGTAAACACTCATTGCTACAGATCAGGGAAGGGGATTAAGGATCCATTCCCCTGGAAGTCTTTCAAAAGCAGATTAAGCTGATCTCTCTGAAGTGGCTTAAGGACCTTAATGCTGAGATATAAACACATGTGGCTGGAGAATGAAAATGCAATGGGGCATGTCACTACAGGACAGCAAGCATAAATATCCCTTGCCCTGGTCTGTAAGTCTCTAAGAAGCTGTATACTCATTGAGCTTTTCTTTTTGGAAAAAAAAAGGGGGGGGAGGGGGAATTAATTTATTTTAAAAGCAGAGTGACAGAGAAAGGAGAACAGAGAAAGACATGTGTTCTCAGCTGGTTTACCTCTCCCCATGGCTGGGCTGGGCTGAAGCCAAGGGCCTGGAATTCCATCCAGATCCCCCACGTGAGGGACAGGGATGCAAGCTCTGAGGCCATCTTTCACTGTTTTTACCAGGGAGCTGGGTCAGACTTGGAGCAGCCAAGACTCAAACAGCAGCTCCTGGGGGTGCCAGGACCACAGATGGCAGTTTGACTCACTGTGCCACAACACTGATCCCTACTGAACTTTAAAATCAGTTGCTGATAACCATGCTCTCAAGCCAAAAAGCAGAGACATGTGCTGTCACGGGATGTGATTCAAGCTGTACAGTTCAGCATATTGATAGGTTCAGAAAACCTCAACACGAAGACACGTAAGAGCAGAGCAATTAATTTACAGGGGCCAGCAGCGTGACACAGTGGGTAAAGCTACCATCTGCAGCACCAGTATTCCATATGAGCTCTGCTTCAAGTCCTGGCTGCTCCCGTTCTCATCCAGCTCTCTGCTGGTCTGAGAGTCATGGAAAATGGTCCAAGTGTTTGGGCCCCGGCCAACCACAGGAGAGCCAAATGAAGCTAATGGCACGCGATCTGGCCTGGTACAGCTGGACCATTATGGCCATTTGAGGAATGAACCAGCAGATGGAAAACATCTCTCTCTTCCTCAAACTCTGAAGTTCAAATAAATAAATCTTTTCAAAAAATAGCAATTTGTGCAGCATACAAATGAAGCTATTAAAATGCAATAAAGTGAAGAAGCAATTCTGAAATCAGGTTAATGCTTAATTAGTTCATTTACATGCATGTAGGATGTTATTCTAAACATATCCTTCATTAATTAATTAGTTGATGGATATTTTACTTGTTTAATGTTTACAGTTAGTACATTTTGGAATTTTTTCAACACAGAACAGCTAACCTTCAATAAATAAAATCAGTGCTCTTTGAATTGAGAATGTTAAGTGATGTTACCTGTGCAGGTTATTGATTATAGTAGAATATAAACTGTGGCTCTTTCTTATGAAAGCTCCCCTTCCATCACTGCCTGTTTCATCCATTTTAGGTTAGTTAGAACATTATTGTATCAAGTTTTCTAAGCAGGACCCAGCCTCATTCAAACTATCACATTACTGTTGGAACTCTTCCATCCAGAGTGCAACGTGTAAACAAGCCTAGCATGGTTCTTCTTGAAGGTTTTAGGACTCTGTATAATATAAATATGAGCCAATGAGTATTTAAAAAAAAAAAAGCAAGCAAAGCAATGAAAGCTACTCCCTAGTAAACACCAGTTTTGACAGAGTAGGGTCCTCCTTAACAATTCTCAATATGTTTGTCTCCAAGGCATGCCCACCTTCCCAGGGCCAGCACACTGCAATGATCCCAAGTGCTGGCATTTCTGTTTGTTCTTTCGTGGGAAGCTTGTTCTTTTTTGTCACAGAGTGAGAGCTGGTAACAAAGCACAGAGTCAAGGGCAGCATTTGGTTGGTCCAGGATAGATAAGACACAGATCGTGCTGTGTATCAAGACTCAGGGCCCAAGGCTAATTGGGCAGACGAGGATGCAGAATGGGGCCTCAGAATGGGGCTTAGGGGTGCTGCTCTGCTTGGGAACCCATCTTAAGCCCAAAGCAAGGGCCCCAACCTCCAGGAGCCCCCAGCTTCCTTGTCTTTACTGGATGAAGACAGGGCCCTCCCTGCCTCCTCTGCAGGCAAACAAATACCGGGGCTCCCTTGGCGCAGGTTTCCCACCATGAGAATGTTGCCAGTTTGATACAGAAAAACTTCCAGCCTTTTAGTAAGTTTATGGATAATAATTAAAACTGGAAGCATTGACTTATAACTGATGAACTGGTCCAATGAGAATATGAAATGAAGCTACCAAGGGACTGAGTGTAAAAGTCTTATTATGTTATGGAGGACAGCTAAACCCAAAACAGCTATTTTTGCCCTGAAGGAAAGAGAAGGGCCTCCTCTCACAGCATCCAACCCCTCCATAACATTCCAGAAGGAAAAGGATCCAAGCAGTAGATGGTCACTACATCAACAGTACTACCGTCCGTCATATATACAAGACAGTACATATGGTATTGTCCATATATTAGGCACTGCTCTGATGTTGTTCAACCAGTCCATATAAATATATTGATTTCATCTCCAAAACAACTCTCAGAAATAGATTATCACGACTTTTATAATAATTTATTTCAATCTCATCAGAAGCAGGCAACAAAAGGTTAGCACACTTGGGCCTTGTTAATACGAGTGAGGGGCAGTGGCTTTCTTCATGGTCCCTCCTCTCCAAGTATAAACCCTAGGACACAGTCATGGCCATGATCAGCAAAGAACAATGACACATCCAGCAGCTGTTCAATGTTAGAGACAGACACAGTCCCTGCCCATCCATCTTGAAGTCTGCTGGAGGATACGGATGAAACCCAATCGTATGCATGACTTTGGGTTAGTCTGATGAGAATACTGGAGAAAGCTGGCTACCAAGAAGGAGTCTTGTTATCCCAAGGACAAGAGCTAGACCAAAAATTCAGCTCATCATTATTCTGAGAAAGCAGACAATTGTCTCCAGGGATTTTGTTTTCATTATATCTGCTCTTAAAACTTGAATCCAAGCAGGTGGGGACTCGAGCCTAAAGGATCTATAGAAATGAGTGGGGTGCCCAGGGTCATTTGGGTTACACTGAGAAGATACCTTGACCCAGGGTTAAACACTCTTTGTCCAGAAAGTGATGGATCTTCAGCATCTCCCATTGCTGAACTCAGAGATGTTTCTCCTGAACACACATATGCTACCCATAGGCAAGCTTGCCCATTAACCTTGAGCACGCTCCCTTAAGTCATCACCCTTCTTCATACCAGCCTCATCTGAGAATTCTTGTTGAAGGGTCAGGAGGCACTTTGTATGGCACTGAGTTGTCTCACCGTCCCCCTGTGCTTCTCCACGTCAATCTCTGACACTAACCCAGCGCTTCCCTCCTTTGGCTTTCAGCCCGAGACAGTGATGGAGCTGAGGAGGATGTAGCATTAACTTCATATGGTACTCCCATTCAGCTGCAGGTAAATGCGCTCGTCTGCCCTCCCCCAGCAGGGACACAGCCAGCCCTCCTTCCTTGGGAGAGCTCCTGGGCTTCTTCTCCCATGGTTCTCCTGGCCCAAGAGAGGATAGGCAGGGCAGGACCTTCCCCTAAAGACCTATAGACCTGGAGCCATCCAGATTTAAGCAAGGTGATGCAAGAGAATCAAGTGCAGCTTTTGCCTCCCAACATCCCCCACCGCCTTCAACACAAGAGATACGCTCTCACGCAGGTGAAGGAGCCCGCAAAGACAGGGCAGCTCGGAGGGCTCTGTGTAAGGAGGAAACAGTTTGGACTCACAGGGCTTTGCCTTGCCCACCACGGCAGACTGTAAACGGGTATCAGTGCCCAGTCCCTGAGCCCCCTACCAACTGCCTGACACCTCCCTGTCTGGCTCCAGCAGCCCTGGCTACCCCTCCAAGAACTAGGCTGAGTTCTTCAGCATCATCTAACTGCCCAGATGCATGAACCATTTGCAACACTCTCAGGACCAATCAGAGGGGCAACTGCTTAAGAATACTGCAGACCACTCCCATTTGTACTGTGATGGCTTCCACACATGCATATCTGGACAGCCCAAAATACCACAAGGGGACATAATTCTTTTATTATGGTGATTAAAAGCAACTAAAATCCAAGAGTTAAAGTCATGCTCAGGCCCTCTCTCCAGTAAATTTTACTACCTAAGCTAATCCCCCGAGTCTGTTACCAGAGACTTAGCACTTTCCTAAAATGACACACAGATCATGACATTTTCTGGGAGAAGCTCACAAAGGCATGTACGTGCTAAGAAACATCTGGACTCTTCCCTCAAGATTTTCCTGGATGAGTTTCAATTTCCACTGATGAGTGATTCAAAAACCTTGCAAACCTATCGGAGGGTAGGCTTGGCTTTTTCTCTCCCCTTGCTCTTTTTAATTAAGAGAGAATTAAATGACGGTGAGATAACATTTCAAGACACAGCTCTGGAAAATATGATCTATGCTGGCTCAGAAAGTTGATGGTGGTGTTTCTTTCCTTTCAGACTGTTGATCCTACACAAGAATATTGCATCCCTCGGGCAACCGTAAGTTCCCCACAAGATGCAGGGTCATAAGGCCTAGAGGAAACGAGCGGTGACGACCTGGAAGACGATCCTGGCTAAGGGAGCCCCACAGGTCCCTCGAAGCATCAGCCCAGCCATCCGGCTCTGTTTCGTGGCCCCCGTCCATCCATCTGGACCCTTTGTGGAAGACTTCCCTTCTGAGCTTAATTACAGTCTTGCTGGCCACCCTCCCTTGACTACATGTCTCTTTCTTCATGCATGTAACTGAAAACTTCCCTTTCTTAGAAATGCTGGAAAGAACCAGCGCGTCTTACTAACAGCTGCATGACCCTGGTCTGAAGAAGTTAGGAACATCCTAATATGGCAAAGCACAAAGGTTAGTAGTAACTTATTTCCACTGGGTTATTCTCCGAATCCTGTGTTGCACACTGCAAGAAACACATCACACAACTTAACCTCTTTAGTATATTATAGCACCAGGTTCAGTATTAACTACATATATCTAGCTTTCTAAAAGTCTTTCACCTTGCAAAACTGGGATTCCGAACTTACTGAACACGCCGTCCCCCAGCTCCTGGCAACACCATTCTTCTTGCCTTCTATAGCCTTCTGTCTACATTAGACCCCTCCTGTTACAGAATTGCACGGTATTTGTCCTTATCACCGACTTATTTTGCTTGCACCTAATATCCGCAAGATCCACCCATGCCGTCTATATGACACGATAGTCTTTCCAGGCTAAACAATATTGCATTTTATGTTCAAAGATAATTTTACAAGTTCACGGAAATGCATATTATGAAGAAGCTGTGCATGAATTCCAAAACATTTCTGCACCCAAATCAATTTACTTTTAAGTTCCATTTTCCACAAGCTTTTTTCAAACATTTGCTTATTTAAGAAGCGGAAACAAAAAGAAAAAAAACAACAACTCGTATTCACTATTTCACTCCCCGCCCCAGCCACCCCATCCCACCCCATCCCACCCCACTCCGCCCTGCCCACAGCTGCTCGAAGTCAGGAACCTGGAGCAAGGGATTCACTCCAGGCCTGCCTTATGGATAGCAGGAACCCAATCACTAGAGCCATGACTGCCTCCCAGGGCCTGTATTAACAGCAGTCTAGAGATAGAAGCAGTCAGGTGTCGAGCATAGATGCTCTGATAGGGGACACAGACATCTTCATCAGCAACTTACGCACAAGGCCAAATGCCTACCCCTCCAGGAACTATTTCAAATACCTTCTTACAGTGTTTTCTCTGACAAATTTGGGTTTGTGTCCACCTTTTGGCTAGTGTAAATAATACAGCAATGAACATGAGCATACGCTTATCTCCTTGAAAATCTAAAAATCCAGAAATGAGATTGCTAGATCGTATGGTAATTCTAATTTTTTTTCCATTCCCACTAACAATTCACAGGAAGTTCCAGTTTCTCTCCAACATCAGCAACACTTGTTCTTTCTTGGTTTTTCTTACATTTTATTTTTCTTTATTTTTTCCCTTATCTTTGTAGTAGCTATTCAAGTAAGTTAAGGCGTGCGGTCGTTTTTCACAAATGAACCCACAACATGATGGACTCAACGGTCTCTACGAAAGTTATAAGAAAGTTCTCAGAATCATCACAACTGAGCAAGTTAAATGCCATGGACAGTCCCATAGACTTGCAAGCTGGTGGACCTCACCACCCTGGGTGATCACCCCACGCCAGCCAGGGTGGCAGCAAACACAGCTGGGTCAGTGACCTGCTTCCATGCACCAGTAACAGCCAAGGGAAAACCAGCCCCGCAGATGCTCATAAAGAGTCTTACGTGGCAAACATGAAAAGCAAATCTGCATGTCTCAATTCCTCTAACAAGCCAGGGCCTCTGCACTCCTTGTCTTGCCTTTATTCCTTGCACAGGCCCTCATACACGTTTGATATTTAGCACAGTCATCACAGGACCGCAGTTGGGAGTATCCCTCCCGAGGAGAAATCAGGGCCCAATTCAGCCCTCAGGGTTTGGGGGTGGGGGGAGCAAAACCTTGGGGAAGCAAGAGACTTACCCAGCTCCGCTGTCGCCGTCGGGGAGTGCTGTCTGACTCCTGGGCAGGCCTCCTCCCCTGTCTCTGAGGCTGCTGTCTGACTCCTGGGCAGGCCTCCTCCCCTGTCTCTGAGGCTGCTTCTGTAGTAGCAAGTCAGATGTGCTTGATCAAGCAGCCAATGAGATCATTTCAGGCAGGTGAGTGTTGAGTGCCCGCTATGTGGAAGCACTGTGAAAAAAAACAAAAAAAACAAAATGAAGGCTCTGTTAAGCGTGCAGGAACAAGACAAGGAAAAGACAGACCCTGGGCTCCGGCCAGAGACAAACCTCAGAGAGAGAAGGGCACAGGACAGACAAGCACACGGTTAGCTTCCAGAGGGATGTGTGCAGTTAGGGCAGCTAAGGGCCGAGAGTGGGTGAACATTAGGCAGGGCTGAACTGGCTCTGAAGGTTGCTTCCAGCGGCTAACACCTGAGGCGAGGCTGAGCTGGTTAGGGAAGACGGACAGCTGAAGCCAGGTTAACAAGACAGCAGGAGCTTGGGAAGTTTAATTGGTGCACGTGGGGAACTGAAACCACGGAATGCGCTAGATCTGTGTTCCTGCCCCATCAGGCTTTATGCAGGGATACTTCAAGAATGGAAGAATGGGCTTTACAACTGTGTTCATTTTTGGTGCAGAAATTTTTTTTTTTAACCCATGCCTGGTTTTCTCATAAAATATTCATTTTCTATGAACTTTTTAAAAGCCCATTTTATGCATAGATTTCAAAAAAAAGTTGTGCCAAAATAAATTGATTAATTCTATCTCCCACTAACATAAATTTTTTTAATTATTTGATTTCTTTGAAATACTGAGAGATAGAGTTCTCCCATCCACTGATCCATCCCCCACATGCCCACCCCACTCAGAGCTGATGCACTCAGAACCTGGGAGCAGTGAACTCAGCCCATCTCTCACTGGGTCTTCCAGTTGGGGACAGCAGGGACCCAATCACTACAGCCATCATATCCCAGGGTATACGTTAGCAAGAAGCGGAGTTGGGACTTGAACCCAAGCACTCTGGTATGGGATGTGGGCATTCTGAGCAATGTCCTAACCATAGCACCAAATGCCCAAAACTTCCTGTGTGTAAGAGAGCCTTTGGGGTGGACATGGACAGCATGGCTTCTTGTTTGTTTGTTCACTTAATATTTTAACTGTCACAGACACAAACTGTACACGGGTTGAAGTGCATCGTGGCATCCAATGTACAGCAAGAAACTTTTTCAAAGGCAACAGATACTTTCTGAGTTCACCCCGAGGCAAGGCAGTCCACATAGAGAATTCTAGAGACACATCTCCCTTATGCTACAGGCCAGGGCAAGGGACTTGCCCAGAGTAACAGGGCTCGTTAGGAGAACTAAGACCTGGGGCCCAGATTCCCAAATGCCATTCAAGAGTTCACCCTGTATACCTTGTTTTCCAATGCTTACAGATATTCTTCTGCTACCCTAAAATTAGCAGCTCTTTGTAAAAACATTCTGCCCAACACAATGTTATCAGCACAACTCTATACCCAAAAAAGTGCCCAGAGCCTTGGACCTTCTGCCCTTACCAGGAATGAATGCAGAGAAAATGCTGAGGCATGAAGTCAGACCTGCACCTGTGCATGGGGGGGCGCCCACGTAATGGCTCAGATCAACTCTAAGCAGCTGGTCCCTAGGGCGAGCTCTGATTTGCCATTCTTCACAGAGTGTGGAAACCTCCTGCAGTAAAATGCAGTTTGTGTTTTAACATTTCTCACAACTGAGTTAATCAAAGGACGCCAAGGTGGTGACTCCCAGAAGCACAGACATACCACCGTGGCTTCACGCGTTGCTAGACTGCCTTGCCTGGAGCTCCCTTCAGGCGGATCTCGGGGAAGGACGAGTGTGAGTGGATGACTGTGCCAATCCAGGCTGTCGAGTGGAGGAGGTGAGCACAGTGAGAAATCCCTGACCTTGATGTGAGTCATCCCTGGAGCAGCTTTCCGACGCACGTTAGCAACGCCATTGGGCATCTTCCTGGATTTTTCTAAAGACAAAGGAGGAACCACTAAGCTTGAATTGTATTTGGTTTCTGGTTAAATCAATTCTTGGGTTAACGAGAATGACTTTTGAGGTAACTGTGACCACAGGTCGCAGATAAACTAAGAGCGGGAAGTTCAGGTAATGTATTACCGTCCACTAGTGGCAAAATAGCGGCACAGGACCGCAAGATAAACATGGAGGAAGCTGTGCACAAAACAGCATGGAGCACAGATAAAGAAAACCCAAATTGCATTGTTGCATTTGTGTGTATTTCAATTTATGGAATGAACATCATTTTAACTCATTAACATGTCCTTTAGGTAATGTTAGTGTTTTAAGGAGATATGCCTTTATGAAATTCACCCTGTAATGATTACGTTCATGAATTCAAGGACGTCCCGTCTGCTTCAGACAAGGCATTCCTGCGTGGATTAAGGGGGCCGGCCACGACATCACGACATTTTGTGGCAGTTCCCATGCGTGCGGTATTTATGTGTAGAGGAACCTTTGTAGACATCAACTGCAATTCATTTTCACATTCTGCAGGGTTCAATTTAGTGACATTATTTCCTTCCCAAGGTAATTTATTTCTAGAAAAACTGACCTTTTCAATGTTTGATTTAAACAGGAAGCTTATTCAGACTAACGTTTGCTGTAGTTGTTATTATTAGGGCTTCATTTTTTAAAGCAAATGAAGACATGAAGCTAGAACTAGGGGAGAATAGACCGTAGCTGCAAGGAGCTGTGACATGCCTGGTGCTTCAGGCTCACAATTGTCTAAACACCTTCCACTGTACCGTGCTTTGCAATTTATCAATAATTTTCACATCCACCATCTCATTCAATCCATTAAATGGATCGGCCAAGAGTCTCCGGTTATGCCATGTACACACTCATCTTTTTTATAAAGATTTATTTTTATTTGAAAGGCAAACTTACAGAGAGGAGGAGAGAGAGAGAGACAGAGAGAGCTTCCATCCACTGGCTCACTCCCCAAATGGTCACAATGGCCAGAGCTGAGACCATCTGAAGTCAGGAGCCAGGAGCTTCCTCCATGTCTCTCATGCAGGTGCAGGGGCCCAAGGACTGGAGCCATGCTCCTCTGCTTCCTCGGGCCGTAAACAGGAAGCTGCCTGGGAAGCAGAGCAACTGGGACTACTGGCACTCATTGGATGCAGGCACTGCGAGTGGAGGATTAGTTTGCTAAGTGACCGTGCCAGCCCTCTCACTCATCTTACCAAGACACAAAGGATCTCACCAAATACTCATAAGCTACATTGCACACTTTCTCTCTGCTGCTTTTTACAACACAAGTGAAACACCTCAGTAAAATCAAGTAGATATGGGGCCAGTGCAGCAACATACAGTCTAATGCTCTGCCTGGCGCCGGCATTCCTTATGGGCACTGGCTTTGCCCCTATTGCAGCACTTCCCATCCAGCTCCCTGCATGTGGCCTGGGAAAGCAGTCAAGCACGGCCCAAGGCCTTGGGCTCTGCACCCATGTGAGAGACTCAGAAGAGGCTCCTGGCTTCAGATAGTCTCAGCACCAGCTGTTGCAAACCATTGGGGAGTGAACCAGTGGAGGGAAGAGCTCTCCCTTCCTCTCTCTTTCTCACCCGCCACCCCACCAAATAATGGCTCTGCTTTATGGAGAGTGTCACTGTGGCTGCCATAACTGCTGTGTTCCATCTATTCCGAGGCTCCCTTGCCTCCCAAGCACATGGTAAGATCGTCCTTTTTACCCCTTCCAAGTCTGAATGGGACCACAAAAACGCCACTTCCAAATCTCTTCGGGATTTTGTTCTTTCTGCAGTATCCCAAATAATGACTGTTCCATCCTCGAGGTTCTGTGATGAACATGCAGTGTGAGGAAGAAATAAAACGTGGTTGTGTTAAGCCCCCAAGACTTGAGGTGATCTGTTACCTTCGCTAGCCAGCCCATTCTGACATAGTTGCTGAACTAGCTGTGTGCATCCTGAAGACAGACAAGGAGTTGCTTGTCTGAATCTTCTACTGCCCTACCTGTTCATCAAGTGTTCTTCAAAGATCACTGCAGATGAAAGGAGAGCCTGCTGTGGGCCAGACTGATGTGCTGGCCACACGGCTCCACGATGGGCCGTGTAATTACCGTTCCCGGAGATGGCTGCCATCATAAAAGCTTGAGCCAGTGTGAAGTGGGAACTTTGAACCAGGAGTAACGCTGTCTGGCAGCCGAGGTCAAGAGATACTTCACAAAGGAACTCAGAATCTCTTGTATAGGGTAGGGACAGTCACAGAGCAGACGATCCAGGGCTACGCCTAATGGGGACCCGTGTGAGTTAGAAAATGGGCCCCCTACACCGAGAGCTGCATCCACAGGGCAGGACAGGTGTGCTGGCATGGAGGGCGCTGCAGGTGGACCTACCTCTCAGCCACATGTCTTCATAGGGTACAAAAACTATTTAGTCAATTCACCAGTGGCTCGTGGACGAGGTACAGAAAAGAAATGACTTTATAAAGACGCAAAGATTAAAGGCTCACTTAGCGATGTGCAAGGTCTTTGTTCGGCTGCAGGTGGGTTCAGAGAGAGGCAGAAAGGGAAGAGGCTGGGGGGCTCGGCTGCGTCCCCTTGTCCAGGGCTCATGTCCCCCAAGGGGGCACCTGGGAGCTCAAAGCATCAGGAATCAGTGCTGCCCCAAGACACACTGGGGCCTGAGGCCGAAGGCAACATGTCCAGATGCCCCTGCCCCCATCTCCAATTCGATTCCTAACCCAGGGCTTCCAACAAGACCCCTATGGAGAGGGCAACCTGAGTGTTATTTGCAGAAACACGTGGTATAGACAGCTTGGGAGGAATAAGCCAGGAGAGCATCCGAGAGTATTTCAGAAAGCTCATGGAGGGTGGGGAATTGTGGTGCAGTGTGTCAAATCACATCCCATATCCGAGTGCTGGTTTGGGTCTTGGCTACTCTGCTGCTGATCTAACCTCCTGACAGGCAGCAGATGACGGCTCAAGCGCTTCAGTCCCTGCCAGCCACAAGGAGACCTGATGCAGGTCCTGGCTCCTGGCTTCAGCCCTGGCTGATGTAGGCATTTGAGGAATGAACCAACAGAGGGAAGATCTCTCTTTTTCTCTCTCTTCCCCACTCCCATCCATCTCTCTGGCTTTCAAGTAATGAAAACATAAATGTTTTTAAAAGCTCATGGAAAAGAAACAGAATTATATAATCTTTTGTATGTGTGTGTGTGGCTGATGAGTTAAGCTACCGCCTGGAGCACTAGCATCCCGCATGGGAGGGCCTGCTCAAGGCCTGGCTGCTCTGCTCCCAACATCTTCCAGCTAACACACCTGGGGAAGCGGCAAAGGATGGCCCAAGTGCTTGAGCCCCTGCTGCACAAATAGGAGATCCAGATGGAGCTTCTGGCTCCAGATTTCCACCTGGCCCAGCCCCAGCCTGTGGCCATAAGCCAATCCAGAGAAAATCTCTTTAGCTTTCTGCCTCTGCCTCTGTGTTATCCTGCCTCTCAAATAAGTAAAGAACAACTCTTTTTTAAAAGAGTCGTTTCTTTTGATATAATTCTTAAATCATGCAAAGCATAATATGCATTTTTCATTGACCTTTCTGAGTATCTCTCACACAGTTGTCCCCTGACCCATGATGGGATGGTGCCAGGACTCCCTGGATATCAAAAAAATTTAGGACTGTAAGACACATCTCACCTACTTTAAATCATCTCCTGATAACTTATACCTAACATCATGTAATGCTCTGTAAACAAAAATTTAGAACCTAAGAAGACACACACATTTCCCCATCTGTTCATGTGGAACCCAGACTGGCTCTGGGACTCTCCCTATGGATTTGAGATCAAAGATTGGGGTTTGCAGGGAAGCTTGGTGATCACACAGAGGGGCAGATGTGACCAATGCCTGCCCCCGGAAGGCTCACAGAGACACCTGTCACAGACACAGAGTCTCAGAGTCCATCAGCAGCTCCAGGAGCAGGTGCTCCCAACTTCCCTCCCTCCTGCTCGGCTACCCAGGAACATCCCTTGCAACAGGTGTCTTCCGCGTGTCTCCCCTTTGCCATGCTGGCGCAGGAAGGCAACAGAGATGGCTTTCACGGGCATAATAAAGTGAAAAAGTTCATGAGCCAGTCCTGCTGGGGACATTCAGCTGTGGATTTGTGACTTCTACATCCTTGTCGGGGTCAATGTGCAGCCCAGCCCTACACACACGCACACTCACACACATGCACACGTATGCTCGCTCCCGTGTCCATGGGTGCACACACATGCACTTCTATGTGCATGCACACACCTCCACATCCTCACATCTGCTCCAGACACCACAGGCTTCCGCAGGAGAAAGCCTTGCCAGATGCAGCCGATGCCTCGAGAGTCCAGCAAGATAAATCTCTGCGCAGATTTGCCAGCACTCTCATCTGTTTGTAATTCAGTTTATAGAATCTGAAGGGCTTTGTTCATCCATTTTGGCTCAAGACAGTTTAGAAAAGTAATGTGCTTGAGGGGGAAAAAAAAGAAACCCAATGCAATTGACCTCTGGGGGAATCCATCTACACTGCTCTTAGCTTTTGCTGTGGGGGGTGCTTTGCGCTTTTCCGTACGTTTAGCATGTTCTTGCATCACTCTCCCAGGAAACACAGCTTTCGCAAGCCTGACAAAGAGAAGCCTCAGGGGGGGAAAGTGGGACGTGACGGAGTCTGAGCCTGCAGAATGTCCCCGCCTCGCTCCCGGCCGCGGCTGCTCAACTGCTTTTATTGCACTGAGTGCAAGCACTCTTGTGCCGAAAGCAACAAAACTACCATTGATCAGCTAAACTCTGGCAGAATTCTCTGAGGACAAATTGGCATTCAAGACATCAGAAACAGCAAAAGAATGATGCTCTCCGAGAAGCCGTAATTCTGGTTAGTCTGTGACAAGAGAAACAAACCCTTCTCCCCGAGAGTTTATTCATTCGTTCCGCCTTTGTACCAGTCACTGGGCAAAGCTCGGGAAAATTCAGAGGAAAAAGGAGACAGTTGTGCTCTCCCTGCGACCCACACGGCAGCTGGAGAAAGGTGAGTCAACTGGCCAGCGCCAGGGTACTTCACAAAGTTCACAGAACACAGAATTGAAAGATCATGCTTATTTTGGTGCAAACATAATTTTAAATCCATATATACTTCCCGCATAATATGCATCTCCCATACTTGTTCTCCAAATTTGTATTTATTTATGTATTTTTTACTTGAATGGCCAGAAAGAGATCTTCCATCTTCTGGTTCACACCGACCCCTGCCCCCGCCCCCAACACACACAGGCCTGCAAAGCCAGGAGCCGGGCACTCAGTCTGGACCTCCCACATGAGCGACACAGACTTGGGTCCTTGAGCCATCACCGCTTCCCCTCAAGGTGTGCATTCAGCAGAAGCCGGAAGCGGGAGCAGGGCCAGGCCTCAACCCCAGGCACTCCAGGACGGGATGCAGCCACCCCAGGGTACAGCCTCCAGCCTCTGGAAGTGTCCTTCTGTGAATTTCAGAGAGTCTGTTCTCTGAAGACCTGCTGGCATGAAGACCAGCATTATACCAAGCGATGGTAGAAGATTCTGGGAGGGAGAATTGAGAGGAAAAACTTAACCCTAAGGGTAGCCACTGTAAGCAGCAGACCGTTCAGAAATCCGACTTGGAGGACTGGAAGAGAGGGGGCTGAGTTCCTCAAGCGAGGCTGCAGGTGGGGCAGGACATGGGTCCCCTGAGCCCTAGAGCAGCCAACGCTGAGGTGGCTGCAGCCCACAACACCCGCACCTGGCAGCAACCAGCACTTACCCGTAAAATATCCGGGCCATCTTCTCAGTGTCCCTTAAAGCAAACGTTAGGAAGTCCTGCGTAAAACCTCAGGCCTGAACCTGACTGTTGTACTTGGGATTAGCATGAACTGTGCATACAGCTTATGTCATCAGGTTTCTGTTAAAATTAAACAACACGCGCACCCCCCCGCCCCGGAGATCTGGAAAAGTATCCAAGTCCCGTCACACAGCGCCTGCGGAAAGGACTCCGCGCGGCTGGAGGACAGGGCGGGAGGCTCTGCGCCCTCTGCTGGCAGCGCCCTCCTTTGCTTTCACGTATTCACTTAAAGGAAGCACTTGATGGTTTCCTGTTGGTCTATTCAAATTGCCACCTTCTCCACTCTTGTGCTTTGCGGTCATTATGAAGTAAAATAAGGGTTGATCTGACAACGGAGATGCCCACTAAGTGACTTACAGTTATTTTTGCCCTGTGGTAGATTATGGATGACAAAAAATAATAATAATAATAATAAATAAAGCAAAACAGCAGAGAAAGGAAATATTTTGGCAGATCTCTGCTTTACAATTTTCCTTTCATTTGACAGCTCTCTTCCATCCTCTCACCCCCACTCTCCTGTCTCCCAGTGAAACCTCTCTCTCTCTGACTCTCTCTCTCTCTGACTCTCTCTCTCTAAGTAGCTTGCGGCTCCCTCCAGCTCCTCCTGACTCCCAAGTGTGCATAGCATTCAAGCACCTATGACTCAAGTGACTGAACTCACCCTACAGAGGTTCAACCCACAAACCTTTTTGATTTCATTGAGTAATACAAATCATAGGATTCTTTCTTGTGCAATGAATCACGCGCAAAGAGCAGCATGGGCTGGGCTTTTCATATTTAAAACAAATGAGAGCTGAGTCTGTTAGACTGAGCGAAGCACTGTTTCGAGCCTTGGCTACGCGTACCTGACGGGCAGCAGCCTGGACTGGTAAGGCTCAAGCCCCTTTGTGAGAGGGCCTGCACGAACACAGTGTCTACCACAATACACCAGCTAAGATGCAAATCTGAGGCGCAGCCGTTTGGCAAGGAAAAGTCCAGAACCCGAGGAGTTAGGGGGCTCCCAAGGCTTATCTAGCGCAACTTCATTCCAAACACCGAGTATCCCCCCCCCAAAGAGGCCCAAGGAGAACAGCATGAGCTGGACCCCCCAGCCACCTGTGCGGTGACATGGGGACTCTGTCGCCCCGGCTGCCTAGCCACTGAGTCACCTGTGCCGCTGTCACGGAAGGCAGGGGAGAGGCAGCGTGGCGTCCCGGGGAGAGGCGGATGCGGGCAGCCCACGTGGACCTGCTGCTCAGTCTCTTGGCTCTCCAGCATCTGCAGGGACTAAATAAAGGGGGGGGGGGGGGAACACAACAATAATAAACCATGGGATTTCTGCACACATAAAATTATATTTCACAGAAGAGACCTGGAGGAAGTTCCTGGCTTCAGATGACAGAAGACACTGTCAAATGAAGTTGATACAAAGCCAGTGAGATGTGCAAGCCATGACAGGGAAGAAGTTCTGAGCTGAACACAACTGGGTCCACACTGGATTAACCCCATTCCACTCCAGTTTCATGTTCACGTTGAAGGTTCCTGAGTGGACTTGGTGTGTAAGACACAGGGTTCCAGCCAACGCCTCCAGCTGTCGTAGCAGCACAGCAGTTACAAGGACTTCCCCCCTCTGCTTTCCCCACTGCACAAGAGTGAGGGGCGGCCCCGGGCCACAGCGGCACACACAGAAGAGACACAGAATGTGGGGCTTGGGGCTCCAGATGGGTCTCATGGAACTTGAAGGATTATCCCACTGGCTGGGGAAAAGGAAGATGGATCCTTTGTCTTGCTTTGCGACTCCTCCTTACAGCACCTGTGTTCCCAAGAAGCCAAACTCTGCAGTTAACCAGGAAAAGCCAGTTCTCACCCCTTCTCCCTGCGGCTTCCATGCTGAGAGGAGAAGACGCCCAGGGGAGAAGGCAGAGGAAGGGATGGTGTGTGGGTAGACAAAGGGAAATGGGGGGAAGGCCTGGAAAGTGTGACATTTCATTTCATTTGATCGTTTTCTCAAATATTGCCTTGGGGAAAGAGTCCAGTACGGACCACACCACTGCCCCCAGCAGAAAAACCAGACACCCAAACTCTACTCCTGGTTGTCTCAACTCCACCAGGTCCAAAATTCCTCCTCTGCAAAAAGGAGGACTCCAACTCTCAAATCTTAGCAGCTGCGGTGCTCCAGAAAGGTCAAGAAAATTTTACAAATCTTGCGAGTTGCAGCAATCAAGGTCAGACACCCACCCAGATGCATCGATACCCTAAAGTTAAAGAAGGACTAAGCTTGGGGCTGCCCTGAACACAAGGAGTTCCAGAAAACAGCCACAAGGTGGAGCCACAGAGCTCCCCAAGGGGAACAGTCTACAAGCTGGAGGCTGACCGAGCCTGGAGCCGCAGCACTTCTCGCCAGGGAGTCATTGCTCTGCAATCCCATTCTGAAGTAATCCCTGTTTTACAGGGGATGGGGTCATGGACAAACCGGCCAGCGATGGCAGCAACAGCAGGGAGAGGGCAAGGAAGGAGCAGCTGGGCACAGGTCAGCTTCCTGGCAGAAACATTAAGTCTGAAGAGAAATGAAGGGTTTCAACTCGGGATGCACTGGGGAAAACAGGCTTAAGGGCCAGGCTGAGCACTCTGTTTTTGGCACACTCTTCCCGACAGGAAGCCAACGTTCTCACCCCGTAAATACGGCTTGATATTAGTAACAGCCTATGAGACCATCAGCTGACGCCAGGCTGCCTGCAGATGGGCTGGGAACGCCCTGCAGAACTTCACGAAAATAGGCCAAAGGGCGAAGAAACTTCTGCCAACGGGCTGAGACCGAACTCTTAAAAGATGGAGGTGGGGAACAAGCAGCTCTTAAGTAAAACCCTTTAAACAGACCCCCTTTCTTCATGCCTGCTGAACAAATCTGCAGCTGGCATCACAGAAAGGCAACTTTCCACGTTCGTTTTTGACCTGGCCGGGTCGCTGCGGGCTGAAAGCTGGGGTTCTACTGCCCTCCAGTGGAGACAGAGGGTATGGCAGCACTGGTCAATGAGAGGCAGCGTTTTCTCCTGACAATGACAAATGAGAGATTATCATTAGTTAGTTCATTATCCCATTTGTAGAGAACGGAGATGGCACCTCGTTTGCCAGCCTTCAGTCAGCTGGCATACCCCACACACCAAGCTGGGCTCCACTTTCAGCACATCCTGGTTCAGCCCAGGTGCATCAGAAAGGGCTGTTGAACTCCTAACGAAAACAAGCCTGTGGGCCCAGCACGGTAGCCTAGCAGCTAAAATCTTTGCCGTAAATGTGTTGGCATTACATATGGTTGCTGTTTCTAATCCTGGCGGTCCTGCTTCCCATCCAGCTCCCTGCTTGTGGCCTGGGAAAGCAGTCAAGGACATGCAGCGATGAGTGCCAACCCCAGACACCATCCAGTTTGGGTTTTTTTAAGATTCTTATTTTTATTGCAAAATCAGATATACAGAGAGGAGGAGAGAAGAGAGGAAGATCTTCCGCCCAATGAGTCACACCCCAAGTGACAGCCATGGCTAGTGCTGCACTGATCCGAAGCCAGGAGCCAAGAACTTCCTCCAGGTCTCCCACACAGGTGCAGCCTTGGAAAAGACTAGAATCATTGAGAAGAATCCATGTCATTATTTGTCATTCCCTTTTCAATGCCAAACTAGGCTTGTGTTACAGCCAAGTCTATTAGCCAACCCTGTGTGGAACATAACCTCTAGGTTGTTAGCTAACCCATCACCTCGCCCCTGCCCCACCCGAGCTTTCCCTTGCTGGGATGAATGTCGGCTCCTAGGAAGTGATGCACCGGCCAAGCTAACAATGCATGTCATTCACTCTCCAAGGACGGGGGTTTTCCTGCTCCTTTTCAGAGAGAGACTTCCTCTCGCGGGCCCCCATTGCGGTCTCTAGGATTGCCAGGTGCCATGTCTTTTACTGAGAGAATCATGAACCAAGCCCATCCATGAGTTGCCCACTCTGACCATCAAACCTCAGTGAAATACACACCTGACTTTGAAGTTCCCAGACCCCATTCCAGGGTCGCCACTGCCCTGGACTCAGCCTTCCCGGCTCTCACCTTGCCTGGTTTCTAGACGTGTCTTAGGTCTCAGGAGGACATGGGAAAAGGTCAAGTACAAACTCAGAGGAATGAACCTTGAACTTCAGCCCCAACATGAAGCCCCACGGGGAGCCTTGGAGCCATTGGAACCTCCGCTACAGCAGGGAGAACTGCCACCATTGGGAAGGCATGTGGCACAGGGCTTAAGCCACTGCCCAGGACCCGCATGTCCCACATCAAAGTGTCCCAGCACCTTCTCCAGTTCCAGCTTCCTAGTAACGGCCATCCTGAGGGACAGCAGAGGACGGCTCGAGCTGCTTGGTCCCTGCCTATCAGCGAGGAGACCTGGATCGTGTTCCCAGCTCCTCATTTCAGCCTGGTCTAGCCCTGGCTGCTGTGGGCATGTTGGGAGAGCAATCCACAAGACAAACTGTTTCTCTCTGCCTTTCCAATACAAATGAAAATAAATAAATGTTTTTAAAAAAAAACAAATCACCACCACACCTTTATTGAATATCCGGCTGAATAACTTATTATACAATAACATTGCCCCCCTGGGGAGTACAACGGGAACGTATTTACAGAAAGCTGGACGAGGGGAGGCGTCTCAGTGCCAGAATGGCCTGCAGGAGCGGCAGGCAAACTCGTCTTCGGGAGCAACTGCGCTTGTCGGTGCTGGAGGGGTCCAGGAAAGCCAGTCCACGGGCAGCTCTGGTCCGCGAGTTGACACGGGTGCAGACTGGCTGGGGAACACTGGGGACAGTCTCTTCAGGCTGGCCACAGCCTCCTCTACCCAGCGCAGAAGGCCGGGCAGATGCAGAGCCAAGAGACTGGCACACAGGAGAGAGCCAGGCGTGCAGCCTCTGTTGGTTTCGCTCAGCTCCCAGTCGTGCTCCAGGCTGAAGATTCCCAGCTTGCAGCTGGACGCGCTTGCCCCAGAGGCCGAGCATGCCAGGATTGAGGGCTGATGTGCACACTTTCAGTCACAGGTAAGTGACAAGGACTCGGTGACACCTGGGTCTAGGCAGCTCAAAGACTCCCACGTAGAGAAAGAATCCCAAGTTAGGCATAAAAGCTGCTGGGGCCTCGAGTCTTTCTCACCTGCCTCGGCTTGGACGTAAGAGAGGAATGGTTGTGGTGGGAGTGGGGTCAGAGGACCCCTCAAACGTCCTGGGTGGGATTTCCTGGAAGATTCCACTGGTGGGCACCTCGCGCCTCGCTATGTGGCAGGGTGGTCACACGCAGCTCTGGCGAAGCCTGTTAGCTGCCCTCCTTCCTGCCTTCGTAGCCTTTGTAAGGGCTGGGCCGGGCCTGAGCCCGGGGGATGGAGAAATCTTTCTGGGGGGTCCGATCCTGAAACGGAAGCAGCCACGTCATCCAACCCACGCCTTCCCGGGCCACTCGCCCGCCTGCCCCTCCTCCCAAAGCCTCACTTGTGGGGACACCCCTGGCCCCGAAGGGCAGGTGAGGCAGTTCCCAGAGCAGGGCAGAGAAGGTGATCTTACCTGGAGCTGGAAATGGGTGGCGTAAGGGGCGTGGAGTGTGTCCCCTATCTCTCCACGGCCTGAAACAGAGCAAGACGAAAAATTGAAACCTTGGGGACCCCGCCTGCGTGCAGCCTGCCGCATGACTCATCGGAGCCTCACATCGTGTCTGTTTCAGAGCCATCTCTTCAGTGAACTTGACATTCCTCAGATCACTGGCTTGAGGCCCGGGCCAGCTGCAGAGCAAGCTCAGTGCTGGCTGAGTAAATGAAAATCACGTTGCAAGGCCTTTTGGAATTTCTTAGAGAACAAAACTTAGAGAAGGAGGCCACCTCATGCCAGGACCACCTCAAAACACACTGGAAAGGTCACTTACAGGAGGATGTGTGGCCCAGGCGCTTGTGACACTGGTGTGCCAATATCAGAGCCCCCAGATGCCAATGCTGGCTCTGCCTCCAGGCCCGGTTCCTGGGAGGCAGCAGTGATGGCTCAGGAACTGAGGCACCCACACGGGAGACCTTCAGCCTGACCCAGCCCCAACTGCTGCAAACATCTGGGGAGTGAACCAGCGGATGCAAGTTCTCCCTCTCCTCTTCCTCTCTCTCGCTGTTTTTCAAATAAGTTAAATAAATAAATGTTTAAAATAATTGTATACACATTTATTTATTTGAAAGGCAGAATTCCAGGGAGGGAGGGAGAGAGAGACTGGGAAGAAGGAGAGAAAGAGAGAGAGAGGAGAGAGAAGCAGAGTCAGAGGAAACCAGCTGTTCCATCTGCTGGTTCACTCCAGAAACGGCCTCAATGATGAGGGCTGGGCCAGCCTAAAGCCAGGAGCCCAGAGCGTCTTCCAGGTCTAACGCGTGGGTGCAGGAGCCCAAGGACCTGGGCCGCCGTCCACTGACTACTCAGGTACATTGGTGAAATCCTAAGTGATTCCTCAGGAGCTGCATCGGAAGTGAACAACCAGAACCGGAACTCAAATCAGATGGCGGCACTGCAGGTGGTGGCTCAACCTGCTATGACACAGAACCAACCCCCCAAATACAACATTTTAAATGTCTTTTCAAATGTAGAGCTGATGAGACGTGTACCAGACAGGATCTCAGCAGCATTTCTCTTCTTCCTTAGAAAGTTACTTCCTGTATACATAAATATATATCTACTCTGTATGTATTTTTTGGTGAACAATTGGTTTCTGTGTCTTTTGGGAGAACTGGTTGAGAAGAACAAACACATGTAACCACCACAAATGGAATCTAAAGCAGGTCTTTTATTTCCCACAGGAACCACCTGCCCAATTCACTCAGTAAATGTGTGTAAACAGCTGGTGAGGACTCTAAGGACAAACCAGAATCATCCATGGCCCGCAGGTGACTCTGCAGAATGAGGAAGTTATGGCAAGGACAGAGACCTATCGGATGAGACAGACTTTCATAAGAACATTCAACGGATCTAACACGCACAGGACAGCACGATGCCCAAGGAAGACTCCGGAAAGCGTCAAGGAGACGGGGGAGGTGGCAGGCAGGGGCCCGAAGCTCCGTGACCTCAGCTGCAGAGGCAGGCAAATGCAGTGACTCCAGCCAGGAGTGTGCAGCTTGTATGGCCTGGGGAGTGAGGCTCCCACCATGTGGAACACTTCGGGGTGCTGGGACAAGGGGGCGGGCACTGGTGAGCAGGGTGAGTGAGCAGCAAAGCATTCCTTGGAGGGGAAACTAACGGGAGCAGCTCCTACAGTGAAAGGCAGGCAGCAAGGCCTAGGCCCAGAGGGACCCCCAGGAGTGCCTGGGAGGGACTGGGGCGCAGAACCTGCCTGCTCCTCCTGCCCCTCCCCTTCGTTGAAGGCTCCTAAGCAACCACAGGAGACCACAGCTGCTTCTGGCAGAAGTGCCAGGAGGCGCCGCATCCCGGGCTGTTATCACCCAAGCCCAGACCTGGCTTACTCACTCACCCATCCTAAAGGTGTTTCCCCACCCTGCATAGTGATTAGACTCACAGATCCACATCAACTCCGAAGCTCAATGAGTACATCCCACTAGCAAAGGGAGCCGCTGGCTGTCGCTCCAGCCTGTTTCTCATAAGAGCACCTGTAGAGTTTAGCTGCTACCTGCAATGCCAGCATCTCATAGGGGCTCTAATTCCTGTCCTGGCCACTCTACATCCCATCCAGCTCCACGTTAATGCAGAAGATGCCCAAGTGCTTGGATCCCTGTACCTGTGTGGGAGATCCACATGGCATTCCACACTCCCAGTTTTAGCCTGGTCCAGCCCCGGCCATTGCAGCTACTTGGAGAGTGAACCAGTGGATGGGGGGGTGCTCACTCTGTTGCTCTCTCTCTGTCTCCCTCAGTCTTTCATCCTGCCTTTCAAACAAATAAAATCTTTTTTAAAAAATTAGCAGAAAATCTGTCTTCTAATTCCAGAGAAGAGCAAAATCATTTGATCCTTTTATGTTCAATATGATCTCTCCCCTACTAGGAGCCTGGAGACACACAGTGAGATGTGGCTCTTGGGCTGGGTGAGGATCCCTGGGAACTGAGGCTCCTGCAGGTCTGTGCTAACAGCATCTTCTCCCCAGCACCCCAGCACCCCAGCACCCCAGCGAAACCCTTGCTCTGTGCACCTGGACCTGCTAAGGCTCAATGATTTGAAGCAACATTTGACCATCCACTGGTTCATTTCTCAAATGTCTGCCAGGGCCAGCACTCGGCCAGGTCAAAGCCAGGATCTAGCAGTTTCATCCAGATACCCTACATGGGTGGCAGTGGCCCAAACATTTGGGCCATCTTCTGCTGCTTTTCCAAGGCCATTAGCAGAGAGTCAGAGAGAAAATAAAGCAGCTGGGACTTGGACCGGTACTCATACAGGTTGCTGGCACGGCAGGCAGCTACCTTACCCACTACAGTACCACCCTGGCCCCTCTTCTATCTTTCTCTTTCAAATAAATCTGTATTTGTGTACTTGAGAGGCAGGCAGAATAACAGAGTGAGAGCCAAAGGCAGGAGCCAGACAATCCAGGTCTCCCATACAGGTGACAGAAATTCAATGACTTGAGTCATTAGCACCACCTCTCAGAGTCTACAATGAGCAGGAAGCTGGTGTCAGGAGCCCCAGCTGGGAGCCAAAACAAGGCTTTCCCATGTGGGACATGGACCTCCTAAACTGTTGCCTGAATGGCAGGTGTGCATGCCAGGCCACGTACCTTGAGACATATCATCTTCAAAATATGCTCTGTTCTCCATCCCTTGATTCGGCTTCATGTGCTGAGGTTTACAAAACGCGTCCTCGAGCGGATAATCCGTGGGTTCGCGCTGATTTGTGAGCAGCCGAAACTCGGGCCCAACATAAGCAAACAGGAAAGCCCAGCCGTTGGCCACCAGGGCCGTGCTCAGGATGGTGTCGTCCCACTTGGGACCCGGGCTGGGAACCAAAAGCAGGCTGATCCACGCCACCCAGATGGCGATGGACAGGAGCATGGCGATGTAGACGTGGGACCCGTGTATCTTCCAGCCAGTGAAGGGGCCACAGAAGGTGAAGGAGGACATAAGGAAGGTGAGGGCCATTAACAGGAGGACGTAGATGAGCAGTAGGACAAAGTCTTCGTTGCGGCGAGGCGCCGAGAGCTCCGAGAAGGCGTCGACGTTGGTCCTGTTCATGGCGAGGACCACATACTCGATGGCGATGACGTCTTGCACCAGGCTGAAGCCCAACGCCAGGCCCAGAGTCACCAGCATGGATAGCGAACTCCTGCCCCGCACGAGCTGCGTCAAGTTGAAAGCATGCACCAGGAGACAGGAGAAACAGAGAGCAAAGAGGACACCAAAGAGGAAGAAGCGCGTGGGCCCTGTGGCCCCGTCCAGTCTGATGATGAAGGCAAAGGTCAAGCCGAAGAGCCCCAACACACCGAAGAGGAAGAGGAACTGCGTGGGCAGCATCTTGCGCCTGTTGGAGTCCTGCACCTTGCAGACGAGGACCAGGAGAGCAACCATGAAGACCACTGTGGTCACGGCTCCAGCACCGGCCAGCGCCTCCAGGACGATGCCCCACGTGGCGTTCAAGTCACAGAGCATATAGTACCTGGATGCCAGGTCGAAGCGGCAACCCTCGGGAGCTCGGGAAGTCTGCGGAGCTCCGGTGGAACTCATCCTGGTCCTGGATCGAAACAAAACCGGGGTGGGGGAGAGTGAGTCTCAACAAACTCAGACACATGCAACTGATTAGGAGATGAATTTAGGAACGAATGAATTAGGAAATGAATTTGCTAAAACCTTATTTTAGTGTATGTGCTGCCAAAGTGAGCACTACAGCAAACCCTAAAGACTGATAGGAGTAGAACGCCATGCTTCCCCATCCAATTTAACCACCCTCATCTTGACCTTGAAGCCAGAGGAATTGGCCCTCTAAAGAGATTTTTTAAAAAAAATTTTTTTTTCAAGGAACAGCTTGCCAAGTTATTTCTTTCTTGACTTGCCCTCGGCTGACTCAGGAATCATGAACAGAGAGATGGTCAGGCCTGCAGTTAACACTTGAATCTTAATTTATCAGTCTTCAATTTTTCTTCTGCTTCTGGCTGTGTTTCACATATGCCCTGGAAGCATCCCATTCTCTCATGGATGAGGACTTTCCCAAAGTGCAGATTTTTCTACAGAAAGGCAGACATCTGGAGCAGGTGTTTGTGCACAGCGACCAGGTAATGGCATGCTCCAGCTCCTGACTCCAGCTGCTCACATTAGCACATCAGGAGCCAGCAGTGGGACTCACCCACAGGGGAAGCTGGATTGAGCTTCCAGCTCTCACCTTGGGCCTCAGCCCAACCCTGACCATGCAAGGTGAGGTCTCTCTCCCCCACCCCCTTCCCTCATCAGATGGTTCTTATGGCTCCATCTGCGGAGCCCCAGATGATGGACGGGCCACCAGGCAGGTTATCTACTCATCCATTAAGAAGATTCACGGATCTCCCAGAGTCCCCCCAACTTGCTTCCTGCGTATCTATAATCTCCCAGGACAAGGGCTCCTATCTCCACTTCCACTTCCCCCATGGGAATTTTAGACCCAGCCATCCGCCAAAACCCTGCAAAATCTAAATTCTAGGGGGTTGGGGGCACAAGTGGGAAAGGAAATTTGGGAAATTGGAAAAGAGGAAGGAGATTTTAGACATCTTCTCAGAACAGATGGCTCTCAAATTCCAAAGTCAATACCGCACAAGGTGTTGAAATTCAACAGGGCTAGACACAGCCATAGTCCTGGCGGTTCCTCAGTATAAATGCCTTTACTGCTGTAATTTCCCATAACGCTGCCCCTTTCCTTTGGTCATGTGCTCTGTGTGCAGGGATTTTCTTTTCCTCCCGAGAAGACTGACCACTGATGGTGGATGGAAGGGTCTAAGCAGACTGGAAAGGAGAAGCTGACAAAAGACGCCAACATTCAGGCCAGGCAGGCATTCACTGAGGCCACCTCGAGGAATGCAGTGTGGGCTCTGGTCTCCCCTGGTTCAGACATGGAGAGGGGTTGTACTGTAGGAAATCCAAAACAAGCGAGGCTGGGATTGGGAAGCAGAAGGCACGAGGCCCCGGCTAACTCCGGCCTCTTTCCAGACAGCAGAATAAATCGCCCGGTATTTCATCGTCACAAACCAGCAGTGGGCCTGAAAATAACCAACCGCTACAGTCTCCTGGGATCACCAGAGAAAGCAGAGAACAGCCTCCCTTCTTTGAGTAGATGAAATCATAAGGTACATAGCAGTGCAATGTGACGCAAAGTACGCCATCTGCTCTACAAGTGTCCAAGACAAAAGCGTATCTGCCTCAAGGCAGAAGGAATTTGCCTAAGATGTAAGATTGTCTTGTCATACAGTGAGATGGTCACTGTACCGGAATACTTTTATTCAAATAGCACAGTTAGGAAGTATGCATATGAGGACACATGTAATGCACATATGCAAATATATGCTCACTGCGTGTTGAAATATCACATGTGGTGAGTTAGAACCAAATAACCCCAGCTATGCTGGAGCAGATGTTGGTTACAGCAGTTGACACTGCCTGGGATGCCCACAGTGTCAGAGGATTCAAGCCCCAGCTCTCTTCCAGTTCGTTTCCTGCTCTGGAGGTGGCCCGTGACGGTGTAGGTAACTGAATTCACTCACACGGAGAC
Source organism: Ochotona curzoniae (assembly GCF_017591425.1). Classification (NCBI taxonomy): domain Eukaryota; kingdom Metazoa; phylum Chordata; class Mammalia; order Lagomorpha; family Ochotonidae; genus Ochotona; species Ochotona curzoniae. The sequence goes on from NW_024466810.1 coordinate 478,499, forward strand.
TTGGATGGGGCTTCCGGAGCCTGCCCGGCCCTGCTGTTGTAGTCATGTAGAGTCAGCAGATAGAACTATCTCATACCCTCTCCTTCCCCCACTTTGCCTTCCAGATAAATAAATAAATATATATATATATATATATATATATATTTAAGAGAGAATTTTAGGAGCCAGCACGGTGGCATAGTACCCTAACCCCCTGCCCTGTGGCACTGATATCTCCTAGGGGCACTGGTTCATGTGCCAAGTGCTCCACTTCCAATCTAGCCTGCTGCTTATGTCCTTGGAAAAGCACTGGAGGACAGCCCAAGTCCTTGGCCCCTGCACCCACATGGGAGACCCAGCAAGAAGCTCCTGGCTCCTGGCTTCAGATCTGCTCAGCTCTTCCATTACAGCCATTTGGGGAGTGAACCAGCAGATGGAAGACCTTCACTTTCTCTCTCTCCTTCTCTCTCTGTAAAATCTACCTCTCAAATAAAAATAAATGAATCTTTAAAAAGAGAATTTTAAAAGTATAGTTGAAATCTATCTTCCTGACTCTAGTGAAAGCGGGCTGTCGAAGGTTCACTTCCTTCATTGTTCAGTATTTGCTGAGCGCCTCCATTAGCCAGTCATCCTCCCAGGTCCTGGACGGTAACGGAGGAAGCAGGTACATCCCTACCACAGCAGAAGGGACAAAGGTGCCGCCATCGCTGCTGCCTTTAGACTGCCCTCCCCCCGGATCTGAAGCCTGTGTGCTCCACGTCACTGCACATGGCCCCCAGTCAGAACACGGCACAGAGAACCAGGTCATCTCTCACCTCTGCAGGGTGGGGCAGTGTGAGAACCAGCAGGAAAAGGGAACTCACAGGAGGCTCAAAGGGGGTACTTTTCGAAGTGCAAGTGCCCCAAGCCCCATCTGCTCTGCTGACAACTGTCCATCCTTTGATGGGGACCAAGAGAAAGACGAGGTGGACAGGGACCTCTTGGTGGCTCCACCTTGTCTGGGCATGAACGTGTTAGAGGAAGAACCCTGGGAAGGGACCCAGGGCCTAGTCATGGATCACACTGCATTTATTTCATTTCTCCACACCCTCTGAGATTAATCATATGGGTGGTATTTAGCAAGAAACCTTGCACTCTCTCACCCTTCCTGCCTCTCCCTGAAAATTGCTACTTCCCACCCAACGAGGTACCTCTGCAGACTGACAACGGTCAAGTACTCGGGGCATAAACATCTACTCATGGTGAAGGACTTTGAACCTGATGACTCTGAGGTTCAACAGAGATGGACGGCATCTTTGCCTAAAGGATAGCTCCAGCGCTGGACAGAACGACAATGAGGCAGCGGCTTCCTGCCCCCACCGCAGACCCAGAGACCCCTCACTTCTTGGCCGCTGCGCAGGAGGGGGCAGCGTCTCCGAACCTCCTGGCACCCACAGAGCAGGGCTCAGGAAGAGCAGCCGCAATGAGCAGCAGTGCCAAGAGGAAAGTTTCCACTCAATGTCACTTCTGCCTCCCACCTGCCAGCGGGCATGCGAGAGGAGAATCGGGCCCTGAAGGACTTTAAGGCTTTTCAAAAGACACCAGTGAGTGAGTGCTCCCTTAGGGGATGTTGGCCCCAAGCAGCGGCTTAGCCCGCTTTATCTCAAAGCTTCCCAAAGACTTTTTTATTTTTTTAAATAAACTGTCTAGAGATTTTACTAAAGAAAGTTTGATAAAGAAGGTCAGTGGAAGAACCATCACTTGATTTCAAAATTTTTACTCTACAAATTTGCTTCATCTAGTTTTCTTCTCCACTCACTAGGTTATTCTCTAAGTGAATTTCAAACAGCACCTAATTTTATCCATAAATATCCTGGTGGGTGTCCTTTTTTAAAAAAAAAATTAAGACTCAGGGTTGGCAGTGTGATGTAGTGTACTAATTTGCCACCTGCAATACCAGCACCCCATGAGTGCCTGTATGAGATCTGGTTATTCCGCTGTCAATCTAGCTCCCCACTGAAGTGTCTGGGAAAGCAGTGGAAGATGACCCAAGCCTTGGGCGCTGCTACCCATAAGAGAACAGGGTGGAGTTCCAGACTCCTGGTTTAGTGGCACCTGGCCCAGTGCCACTCATTACAGCCATTCGGAGTGTAAACCAGTGAATTATTATTATCTGTCACTCCTTCTAACTATTCCTTCTAGATAAAAAAAAAATCTTCCAAAAAATAAAAAACTGCTTCTTAACCATTCTTTAATAATTAACAATAATCCTTAAATATCAAATATCCAGTTAAGATATTTCCTAATTCTCACACCAGTGTCCCGTAAAAGACCTTAGTAAATGTTCTTTTATCTGGATGACTAAGTGTCTTAGAACTAGCATTCTAATTCACCTCCCTTTTACTCTCCTCTTCCCTGGAAGATAAAGATTACTCAACAGCAAAGAAAGTTGTCAGTTCTTTGAATTAATCATAGAAAAATCAAGTTCCACCAAAGTCATTAGAAGCAAGTCTCTATGGGAAAATGGTCCAAGAAAGTGCTGGAAAAGACAGGATTCCGAGAAACCAAAATCACTTTTTATTGCCTTAAATCCTTCTGGAATGAATCAGGCATTAAAAAAAATGAGGTGATGGTGAAGGAAGGCAGAGGAGAAACAGAGGAGGAAGAGAATGAGAGACAGGGAACGGGGAGTTACTTATTGGGTTCCATTCTGAACCATTGGTTCCTCTTCCCCACAGGGAAAAGGGGTTTCCCATGTTGCTATGCATGTGGCTAAGTCACATAATCTCCCCAAACCTCCAGTGTGTCTTCCAGAAAATGAGGGGCTGTAAAACGATGTGGTCTGATCCCAGCCCCGCTGTTCATTCCTCTGGGAGTGCTGGGTGGATAACATCCAGAACCGCCCTCTCCCTTGCCTTCCCACCCCATCTCTTCCCATCAAAGCGCCTGTGCCACAAATTCCTCCCCAAGCGCCAGCGAGAGGCCGAAGGGGCTGATCAAGGGTCAGAGATGGGCACCAGCGAATGCTGCCCCAGAGGGCAGGGCAAGAGGCAAGACAGAGACTGGCAATGTTGCCCAGCAAACCAAGACAAGCGCCAACCTGGGATCAGGCTCAGCATCTAGTTTCCAATCTCAGACCCCTCTTCACCTGCCACGTGGCAGGAGAAATATCCCAGTACTTCCACCCAGCCCTGGGAGGCGGCCCACAGTGACTCTATGTAGGCTTTCCCAGAGGGTCTGAGAACAAACTACCCTAGGGCCAGAATACTGCTAAAAGTGGATCCTGCCTTCTATGTTATTCTGGCATCAGATATGATGGCAGGACCTGCTTTTTGGGACCTGGGACTGACACCAAATAACTGACCCATTTGTTGAAGATGACCCCTTGATTTTCTACCATTATCTGTTCTCCAATGGCTACATTCAATTAGGAGCAACAATTGTCATGATGTAATTATGAATGAAAATGACCGCTACACTGAGTGTTAAAAATAGCCTCAAATACATTTGCTCATATACCTTTTTAAACGTATATCATCTCATTTAATATCCCACAGTCCATTTATGGGAAAGATACCCAATGTCCCCACAGGAAGAATATTTTCTTATGAACAGTCATACTCATAACTCAATCATTTATTGCATCTCTTAGTCACTTTCACAGGAGCCCAAGCTTTTGTCCCTTCTTCCTCTGTCCATTTAATCTGACCTATTACGATGCAGGGCTCCCTGAAAGGTCCCCAAACCCAGTAATCCTGCCTTGAGTCAGCCTTGCTGTCACTGAGCAAATATTCAAGCACCTAGCTGACGTCAGGTACTGCACTTGGTATACAAATCACATAAACCGAAACGTGTGCTGGCGCCCTTGGCATACCTGGCACAGGAGTTCCCCAGGGTGTCCAGGAAATACCCAGAGGTACATACAAAACAGTGCCCCTCTTTACCCAGTTTTGTTCAATCAGAGGTAAACATCAGACATACAAGTGAGCTACACGGGGCACAGCACTCAGCCCCTGAAGGTTTACTCTGAACTCCACACTAATTTATTTAATCTTCACAACTATCCTATGATTATGTTCCTTTTTACAGTTGAGGAAAATGAAACACAGAAGCACTAAAAACAAACTTGCCTGAAATTACACAGTTCTTAAAGCCAGGCTCGGGTCAGGCATTCTGCAGAGCAGTTATAACACCACACTGCCTGGCACGTCCCCATCCCTCATGGGAACACCTGGGTTCAAGGCCTGACTCCACTCCCAATTCCAGCTGTCAAAGAAAGTAAGTACATAAGTAATGCTTGAAAAGGCCAGACTTCCAGACACCTGGTTCTGTCAATTCCCTTGGCAGGTGCACCCACAAGTCGGATGCTCAGGAGAAGGCTGGCCTGTATCCACAGGTTAGCCTACAGGTGGTATCTGAAGCCTTCAGAGGGATTGAGATTGCACAGGAAGCCAAAGACAGAAGCAGAGAGACATAGCCTCATCATGGTAGGAGTCAGCAAAAAGCACATTAAAAAGAAATTGTCAGGGGTTTGTAGAAGAAATAAACCTGGGTGGTTTCCCAGAGCAGCTTCCAAGGGCAGTGGACAAAGGAATTCAGCATTGCAAATGGAGCTGACCAAATCAGCAAGAAAGGGGGCTCTGGATTTAGCAGTGAAACGGCATATTAAGTGTGGGCATCTCACATATCGGAGTCTCCGGGCTGGGGTTCCCACCTCCTGCCTTTCAAACATTGGAAATTTAATTAAAAATATAAAGTATTACCAACATTAATTTCATCTCATTCTAAACTTACAAACTTTTCAATAGTTTTTACAAGCAACTATTTCTTGGCCTTCAATAGTTTCCTGTATGCACAGGATACACATTAATAACAGCTTCTTAAGGAAACAGAGCAAGCCGCCTATCATTGGCAGTCTGTCCGCCTGGTGCTCGGCCCTGTGGGCACAGAGCAGATGTTTCAGACTTGGACTAACTGCGGAATATTTACCCGAAGCAAGTTATTTATTAGCAAGTGTGAGTAATGGGAAAGAAAAAAAACGTTTTGAGATGAATATGTGCTGATGCATAATCCTCATAATTTCGATCCAGGCTGAGTTCTGCTAAGGGAGGAGTCCCACTGACACTGCTCAGACCTCGACGGAGGATTAGTCGTCAATGAAAAAAGCCTGCTGAGAAATCTCTGGGATCCCCGTCTCTCCATTGAAATCCCGGTTCGGATGATGTAAAGAATGACACATCACAGCCACAGCTTGTGAATAACATCTGCATCACATCACGAACTGGAACTTTTTATGTAGTGTCAGAGAGAAAATACACCATCGTCAGCAGCTTAGGCTGACCAAAACAGTGTGACAGAGAGATCCAGGACAAGTGGACACTTCTTAAGAAGTTCTCTGGGAATTCCACCCTCTTCCTCTTTTTCTAAAGAAAGTATGTAGATTTTAGATTTATAATTCTAAGAAAAGGAATGTTGGTAAAACGGGAGAACACAATGAAGGGCACTCAGGATCTACCTCAAAGCCCCCCAGGACCCTTCTTTTATATAAAGGTAACACAGTCACACTGGATACACCACATCACCTCTCCCTCCAGGTTTATGCGTCTAAGTTCTGAGAATGGAACCACCACCTCCTCAGGTGCCTAGCTCATCTAGAAAGACAATAGGAAGAGCAGACCCCATGCCCCAGAGCAAGATGGCAACAGCAAGAGACTAGAGCTACAACCAGTCATCTTGGAAAGACTAACCTAGTGTGCCTATAGGATCCTCTGAAAGCAAAGGGATCCGCAGGGTTAAAAAGAAGCAAAAATGGAAAATAAATACAAAAGAAGGAATGCTAATAAGTAATGTTTATTTAGCAAGTATAGGTGCCAGATTCACAGCTACATACTTCGTTCAAGTTAAAGAGGCAAGCACAAGTTGAGCTTTTAATATTGTACAAAGTTGTGATCAAGGCCAAAAAAAAACAGCTTATTTTATAATAATTAGGGATGTTCCACACTGAAGATTAAATAATCAGATACTCTGCCGTGACAAACACTACAGCAACTAAAACATATAAAGTAAAAACTACTGAAGTACAAGGAGAAACTGAAAGAAACGCTAAGGTTACAAGACTCTCCTCCTTCCTTATCAACACTTGGCAGCCGAAAAATGCAAACTAAATAATACTAGAAATTTTCCACATGTTCCATGGATGCTTGGGTGGAAATAGTCATCATACCTCATGAGATCACTATCGCTGATCAAAATTACCACCTTTCATTTTCTGCGTCCGTGATGAGAGGACAATTTCTGTAAAGGATCACTAAGACTTTATGAATCCATGGCACACTTGCCAAAAAAGGAGCATATTTTCGTACATAGAGAAAAATGTGAAGCTCTCACATAGGAAATGGACAGGCTATGTATGCTAATTTTGTAAAAGCCATAAAAATAGAAACACACACACCGAAGTACTCAGAAAGTCAAAGATCCCACCAACAAAAAAATGCTATTGGTTGTGTACTGAGTGACATCCTTTTCTCAGCTCAGCTGGTGGATCTTTCAGTAACAACAGGCCCAGTATGAAAAGAACAACATCACAGTCAAACTCTACTCTCTATCCTACCGTCCTTAATTACCATTCAGGAGTGAAAGAAGTGTAGGGGAGAAAAAAGTTCTAATGAAAATTCCCCAGGGAACAAGAGAAGCCGGAGGGGTTGAAATCGCAACACAGGAAATCTCTCCTCCCTCACAGGATCCCCCAGATATCTTCCAAGGAACGCGGGGTGCCCGCCCCTGCCTGGGCTCAGCTTGGGCGGGGCTGGGGGTAGAAGCCGAGATACCTCCAGGCCTGGGAGGACAAACCAGGCGCTCTGCTCAAGGCGGACAACCCTTCCTGGGGAAACCGCTGAGCACTGGGCTGTCCAGACCTGGGAGGGGCAGACCCTCTGTTTCCCAGGCAGCCCTTCTCTGCCACCAGCCTCCCCTGCCTCCCCTTCCTCTCCTCTCTCCCCTGCCATTCCTAGCAGCAGGCAGCACCCAAGCCCTCCCTAGTCTCCTACCCGGGAGATGGGAGCTGCCCCTTCAAGAATAAACCCTCCGCCTAGCCCTTTAAAGGCAGGGACGTTTCGGAAAGAAGCCAGGAATGGGAAGGCCACAGATGCTTGGGCCACCTGCTAGCCTTGCCCAGGGCTGTGAAAGGCACTGTCCCAAGTGATTTCTATTAGGGGAAGTTGACCTGCTACCATGCCTTTGCGTTCATTTTGAGCAACTCAGGGGCCACTGTAGAGCTGACCCCAACTCACAGAGACGATAAAGTGGGTAGGGAGAAACTTCGAGACCCAATATTCAACAGGGCATCCTTGAAGCCGGGCGGGGGAAGGATAAAATGCAGTTAACTTTTCCGTGTTCGGGTGACCGTGTAGCAGCTGCCACCTCTTCCCTCCTCCTGCTTTAGATCTTCCTCTATCTCTTTCTGCCTCTTCTCTTCCCACTAACATGATCCCCAAGTCCTTCACCTCTGGCCTGGCAAGAATTCCGTATTAGAGCACAAATCATTGCCCCGTGGTCTTTTTCCCCCTTTGTCTTTCTCTTAGCCTGAGAGGCCCAGAAATGGGGGGTAGATGAGGTTGGAAATTCAAGTAGAGTCAAATTAGAGCAATTCCTTTCTCAGTACTGCTTCGCCCCTCGCCAGTTGCGTTCCATCCCCATGCCCCCCTTCTCTTCCATCGCAGCTGCGCCACGCGCTCTGAGCTCTCCTGGCCTCACTCACCCTGGTCCTGGGCTTTGGCTGTGAACTTGGCGCTGCAGTGAGCACGCGGCTTGCTAGCTTGCTGGACGCAGGAGGAATCCTTGGAGCGGAGATGCGGCCCTTGCCGCGCCCACGGTTATAAAGGCGATGGTGGCTGGGGGCGGGAGCCCGCGCTCACGCCTCGCAGGGTTGAGCGGAGGGACAAGGGGGCGGGGAAGGGTCCAGGGAGAGGAACGCCCATGCCAGTTCCACAACGCGTCTTGCTGTTATAGCAACGAAGTCCCAGGACCTCTTGGCTTCAGAAGCACTCACTTGGGATGGGGGCAGGGTAGAGGGGAGGACCCCACTGTCTGCTCCTTATCCCAGAGGCAGGGTCCCAGCGAGGGGTTGGGGCTCAAAAGGACGCTCCCTCTGTTTGCCCGGCAGTCTCCTGAGGATGGAAGCCACACCCACCCTGGGCACTGGCACTCCCTGGCAAGTGCCGGCCAGTGAGAGGGCGGCAGCTGCCCAGTGAGTCCCAGCACCGGAGTGAGGCTTTCTCCCCATCATTCTTACCCCGCTCAGCGGAAGGAGAAGCCAGGCTGGAGGGGAGGGAGGTGTCCGCCCTCTGGGACCTTCCCAGCCACAAAGGAGACAGGGGCCCAGGCCCACATCCCACCGGTCCAGGGCGGGGAGCAGAGTCACGACCCTGAGACCCAGAGATTGCCGTTTCTCCGCTTTTCTCACCACCTCCTCTAAATTCCTGACCAAGCCTGCCGGCTGCCGGGAACAAGGGGGGGGGGGGAGCAGATAAAATCACAAAACCAAGGAATTCGCCAGCAGTGTCTAGCAGCCCCGCCCTCCTCAGCCCTCTCAAACCTATCCTAGTGAAACCTGTCTTTGTTTACTCTTCAACAGTCCCACAGAGGCGGCCCAGAGGGTTAGGGCAGTGTGCCCTGGGCTGTAGGGAGGGGAGGGACTGTGTTTTTAAGGTGGCCATAGGTGCACCTGTGGCTCTCACCTGTGCTGCTCGCATTGGCCCATGGGAAGGACCTACAACTCCCCAGACCTCCCCCTCGCTTCTCCCTGCACCTTCAGCGTTCTTGTTTTTTTTTTTTCTAAGGGTGCTGCTCAGGCCCAATGGTCAAGACGTTGCTTGGGTCAGAGTATCCAGGAACACGTGAGTTCAAGTCCTGACTCCTGAGTGTGATTGTGCCTTGCTGGGAGCCAGCACGTGATGGCCCAGGCAGCTGGATCCCTGCCTACCCCTGTGGAGACTGAATGCTCCAGGCACCTGGCTGATTACAGGCACCTGGGAAGTGAACCAGACCAAGATCGGCTGTGTTCTCTCTCTCTCCCCCTCCCTCTCTTCTCCTTTCTCTCTCTTCCTCACTCCCTCTCCTTCCCTCCTTTTCCCTCTCTCTCTCCTTACTTTTCAAATACATTCTTAAAAGTTAAAAATAAGATGTGGTTTCTTAGAGACTGTGTCTATTAAGTTCCTGTTTTATTCATAAGAAACCACAGCCAATATCCTGAGTCTTGAAACATTTTGCCCTGAGCCCCACAGCCTGGGCATCCACAAGCCCACCTGCTCCATCCCCAGGACTCCTATGGCTTGCACTGAGAGGCTGGTGGCACTGAAAGGGAGGGTGCTTCCTAGAGCATTCCATCCACCGAGGGAGGGCTTCTCTGTGGACCTCGGAGTGCTGGTCTGTCAAGGCAGGGAGGCAGCTAGCCCCATGTTGGACCACAGATCACAGGTGCGAGGTGCTGTAAGGGGTTACATTTTTTAGCGACCACGTTAATAGAAGTAGAAAAAAAAATGGGAATTCATCTCAACTACATGTTTTCCTTAACTCATCAGATGACAAATATGATCATTTTAACACATAATCAATATTCTCCAAAGTATTACTCATTTCAGCACATCATCAGCATTTTCCAAAGTATTATTGGGCTGTTCGATGTCATGTTGTCTGTGTATGTCCTCAAAAATCCAGTATGGGGTGGGACATCTGGTGCAAGAGTGAAGATGCCTCTGGAGGTAGCTACATCTCATATCAGAATGTCTCGGTTTGAGTTCCTGTCCAGTGCTGAGTCCAGCTTCCTGCTAAGGAAGGCAGCGAGTGATGGGCTGCCTGACACCCACACAGGAGACGCAGACTGAGCTCTGAGCTCCTGGCTCCAGCCTGACCCTAGCTTGGATAGCGTGGGTATCTGGGGAGTGAACTAGCAGACAGCACATCTTTCTCTGTCTCTCCATCTTTCAAACAAATAATTTTTAAGTCCAGCAGGCATTTTAGATTTACAGCGCCAGCCACATTCACAAGTGTTCACAAGCCACATGTGGCCAGTGGCTCCCTCGCGAAGCTGGACAGAGCTACTCACCTCCAAGGGCTCACCCAGCGCTGGCACGCTAGAAGTCTGAGTCACCACATGTGGGGCGAGGCTCGTGACGTCAAGCCAAAAATGTCATGTCTGAGAAGGTCACAGCTGGAGGGGCGTCTCCCTCACCCCCACCCAGCCTGCCAGGACAAGGAAAGGGAGGGCAGTGTCCAGCCTATCGCTCTCACTGCTCTCTGAGGCGGCACCTAGCATGCACAGCGCTGTACGGGAGGACATGCCTGGGTACACATGCTTATTCTGAGTGCAATCTTTGGTCATGTTGCCATTGATTATGGACAGCCACCTGCCCCTTGGCATCGTCTCTATTGCCCGCCTATGGACTTCTTTGTCTCCTCCCATCTCTTTACAAGAGGACAGAGTCAGGACCAGGGCAAGGCCAGTGAGGCACCTAACGCACAAAATTCCAGGAGGTACTACATAGCCCTAAGAGTGGGTGCCCTCTTCAATGCTAAGCTCTGGGCCCCATGTCACCTTTCCCCATCCCAGTCCGGCACCTGAGTCTGTAAGGAACCCCTGGGCAAGGAGGGACTGAATGGGAAGAGTGAAGCAGCCGAGTGACTGGCAGGGTGGTCAACTGATGGAGTCATTTGTTTCCAGGTCTATGTACCGAGGCAATGGCCTTGAGAGCAAGAATCAAGACCCTGGGAAATCAATAAGAGAAAGAGCAGGAAGTTGAGCCTGGAAACTCAGGTTTCACTCTGACTCTCCTTCACCTTTGAGTGTTTCGGTCACTCCTCAAACGTCTGCAACAGTCACAAGGAGCTGGGAATCAGCCCCAGCCTCCCAGGGGAATGTCAAGGACCCCAAGTACCTGAACCTTCACCTGGTGCTTCCCACGGTGTGCACCAGCAAAAAGCTGGCATCAGAAGCAGAGCTGTGGGGGCCCAGCACGATGGCTCAATTAGCTAATCCTCCTCCTTCAAGTGCCAGAATCCCACATGGGTGCCGATAATCCGATTGTTCCACCTCCCATCCAGCTCCCTGTGAGTGACATGGGAAAGCAGTGAAGTATGGCCCAAAGCCTTGAGACCTTGCACCCATGTGGGAGACCTGGAGGAGGCTCCTGGCTCCTGACGTTGAGGCCATTTGGAGAATGAACTAACAGTTGGAAGATCTTCGTCTCTCTTTCTCTGTAAATCTGCCTTTCCAATAAAATAAACTTTAAAAAAAAAAAAAGCTGGAACTTAAATTTGGGCACTTAGTATGCTCCATGCACAGTGGAAGTCATTTTGTCTAGATTGTTACCCTAGTGCAACTGCAAGGATCCAGCCAGGTTCCTAGCTAGTACTGGCTACCTCTAACTACAACAGGAAGCATATGAGAGCCAGCCGTGCGCCAGGATTGCAGTGAACACAACCAAAGCAAGAAAGCCTGCTTGGCCTGTACCCTCTGATGGGAGTTTTCCTGTTTATTCAATTATTAGCAGTTATGGGTGATCTAAGAAACCAAACAGAGCAGAGTCTAGCAGAGTTGGGCAGTGGAGAAGCAAAAGCTCCACGTCCCACCAGGGGAACATACAGGAGGATGGTCACACCAAAAGGCCACCAGCAACACTCCCTCCCCACCAAGGAGGAGATGGCATTTTTCAGATGAAGGGAGTGGGGTGAGGAATCCAGAACGCATTCCAGGCAGAGGGGGCAGAGTGTGCAAAGGCATTGGGGCATGGACCCTTCACATGGCCCTGCCCACACCAAAATAAGCACTGAATGTGGGCAGTAAAACAGGAGGCTGGACGAGCAGAGTAGTCAGCAAGGGTTTAGAGTCCCAGCATGGCCTGAAGCAGGGAGCCATCAAGCAAGGAGCGCCACTCTGGTGGCCTTAAAACCAGTAACAGGTGCCTGGACAGGGAGAGCATGCAGAGAGTCATACAGACACAGCCGAGAAAGCCAGGGAGAAGCAAACACCAACATGGGCGTGATGCCAGCTCACGCCAAGGACCACCAAGTTCTGATGCAGTGCCCACAAGTGGGGACACGGGTAGAGGCGGCTCCCCTCTCAGAAAGAAAGACTGTTGTCGTCTCAACTCAGTTTTTTGTGCCTGGTTGCACAGCCCTCCCAAATCTCTGAATTGAAAACCACATTTGGCTGCAGCTTTGAAACACCAAGGAGAGCTCTAGAACACAGCAGGAGTAACCATCTGCAGGCAGATGCTCTCCCAGCAGCCAGGTGGGAGAGGCTAGAGGGCGCCGAGTGAGAGCTGACACTTGAAGCTGGGGAATGCGGCCTGCAAGGCACCTACACCTGCGGTCAGCATACTGGCCAGGCACCAGCTCTGCCCCTCTCATGCCACTCCTCATCAGACTATTTTAAAAATGCTACAGTCACAGCTTAGACTTCCCTGCCTTCGCTGGGGATGTCCCTTGAGGTGACACTCATGGCCAGGGTCTTCATCAGGAGGCAAGTGATGATGAGCCAGAGCATGCCTGCTGAAACCAGAGCGACCCTGCTTATAACCCCAGGGCTGGGGCACAGCACCCACTAAGTACCCAGACTGGTTCCGTGACATGAAACCCAAAGCACCTGCCAGATTATCTTCTTCCCTCCCACAGGACACAACAAGGCACCAATGGCTCTGCCGGGACCTCTCCCTCTCTCTGAGGCTATACTTGGCTCAGAGAAGGCGGCCAGAGGCCACAAGGGCCACAGAGAGCCCACAACCTTTGTTATCTCAGACCCATCCTTGGGTAGATCCCACAAGCCACTCTGTTCTCCTGTTCCTTTTGCCTGCAGTAAGCTAAGATGCCCACACTCTGTTAGAATGCCTGGGTTCTACAACCGGTGCCTGACTCCTGCTTGCCACCAACTCTACAGTGATGGCTGAAGTGCTTGGGTGCCTGGCACTCACGTGGGAACCCAAGACTGAGTTCCATGCTCCTAGTTAGTACAGAAATTGGCAGTTCTCTCTCTCTCTCTCTTGCCATCTGTCTTTCTGCCTCTGAAATAAAGATACAAGCCTTTTGTCTGACTTAAAAGGTAGCATATGGGAATGAACTTGAGCCTTACAATTGTAATAATCTGGCCCAAGTCCTACATCACAGCTTCAGGATCTATTTCCTCTTTTACAAAGAAAAATTTCCGAACACTCGGTTCATAGCGCTGGTGTGATCTCATCTAACACCCAGTGTCTTGGTTGGCTCTCTCTCTTGAACGTGTGTCCCTGAACACAGGAAGACACATATCCCTGAACACAGGAACACCAACCAGTGAATGGAAGATTCATCTCTCCCTATCTCTCAGTAACTCTGCCATTTAGAGGAATAAACTGCTTTAGAAACACGGCTTTCAGGTGCTGGCACAATGGTTCAATTGGCTAATCCTCCATCTGCAAGTATGGGCATCCCATATGGATGCTGGTTTCTGTCCCAGCTGCTCCACTTTCTGTCCAGCTCCCTGCTTAAGGCCTGGGAAAGGATGGCCCAAAGTCTTGGGACTCTCTACCCACATGGGTAAGCTGCAAGAAGATTCTGGCTTCTGGCTTCAGATTGGCTCAGCTCTGGCCATTACGGTCATTTGGGGAGTGAACCAGCAGGTAGAAGATATTTTTCTCTATAAATCTGTCTTTCCAGTAAAAACAAGTAAATATTAAAAGAAAAAAGGAAACAGGGTTTTGACAATTTAGGACTCAACGATCATTCACATGCCTGGCCGTTTGCCCCCTCCTGCCCCCACCAGTTTAAGACTAGGGTATTTATTTCTTCAACGACTACATATTGAAATGCTATGTGCTGGGCCTCCTTCCAAGCACACAGAATCTATCAAGAACAAAAGACTTAGACAACTAAAGTCGTGTATACCACCGGCCCTAGCCCATAGTGAAACTCCAGTGGGGTGTCTGTGCAGGTGCTCAGGAATCCCCCAGGGTCCCACTCTCAGGGACACCCTGTGGCAGCCACTCCTCAGCCACCCTAGACAGCAGCCTTGGGCATTTGAACAAGGATGCTATTAGGCTCTCGACTCACCTGCTGCTCAATTTCCTTGTTTTCCCTTGTACTACCCCAAACCACGACTGCTGGGAACATATTTACATAAAGCCAGTGGGTGTGGTCTTGGGAAGGGAACCAAATGAACCCTGACAAAAGGGAGTATTGAGAAGAGAAGACTATGAGTCAACGAGGGGCCCAGAGACTTCACAGTGTGGCTGTTTGACTTCCCACAACCAAGGCATGTCCCAGATCCCCTGGAAAACAGCTTTCGAATGGAAACCTAGGAGAATTCTTCCCACCAGCTATTTAAGCTTTTGGTGATTCAGTTTCCTTATCGCTCTTATCTGTACAATGTAAATAACAGTACTAGCTTTGCTATCCTACCAAAGAGATCATTGAATCTGGGAGGAGGGGAGAAAGCACAGTATCTGGCCCATGATATGGGGTTAATAAACAGTAGTTGTTGATAGGAAATGGCCTGAAATAAAGTTCAGAGGGATCAAGGGACAAGTTTTAGGCCCGAATTCTGGTTGACAGGTGATCCAGGAGAACTGTCTCTAGACTTGTCCCAGACATCACCCTCATGTCATTTCCCATCTGAGGATATCATTTTAGATAGCAAACACTTGGCCATTCTCCACTTTCATTTTTAATTCTGTGATTTTTTTTTTATACCCAACTCACAACCACCACCAAAAAAGAAGACACTTTGTAGCTGTCCTCAGCAACCAGCAAGGCTTCTGTTTTCCATATGGCAGGGTTCCTAACCTGGTGCCACGGGCCCCCACCCAATTCACATGCTGAAGTCCCCATCTGATTGCTCCCCACCGCCCACCATGTGATGGTATCATTAGGTAGAGCTTCTGGAAGGTGATTATACTATATATACTCTCTCGCTCGCTCTCTCCCTCTCTTCCTGCCTCTTCTCCCTCCCCTCTCCCAAAGAGGTCCTGCGAACACACAGCAAGGTCACCACTACCTACAAGTCGTGGCCTCAGCAGAATTCAGCCATGCTGGCTCCTAAGCCGTGAGTCCCCAACCTCCAGAACCAGGAGAAAATAAACTGCAGTTAAGCCACCCAGTCTCTAGTGTCCTGTCATTGCAGCCTGAGGAAATTAAGACACCCAGAACATACACACACACACACATACAACTGGGAACCAAAGGCAGGCCTCCAGGTGTCAGAAAGGAGTATGCATTTTCCTTGGGAAAATGTCCTGAGCTGTCACCATCCGTCAGAGAAAGACACAGAGGGAAAGAAGGTTTGAGCACTATGGATCTGCCCTCATGTTTGCACCTGCTAATGCCCTGTCCCTAACTCCAGAGCCAAGCAGTGCCCCACTGCAGCCCCCTGGGCGTCTGCCTGGGCCCTGCATGTGGTGGGCCTGGAGACCAGGACCATGGCCTCTGGCGCCATGTCCCCCAGAGGGCTCTGCCCAGTCCTCCCCAAGGGGCGCCTGGCTGCTCTCACTGCAGCTGCTGTTGCCCACGGCTGTGCTGGGCTAAACAGCCTGCTTTTTAGACTGTTGGATTTGGCAAGGGCTGTGCCTCCTCCTTTCACATCCCTTTCCTGAGTGAAAATAGCTGCCCGAATGACTTCCCTGGGGCCAGGCTGGCTTCTCGGGCAGATGTCCCCACTCAGAGCTTGTTCTCTGCATTTACGCTCAATGCCACAACGGCATTTCTAGTCATTTGAAGAGAGAAATTAAAAACTTTCCAAAGGCATCTCTCATGAGCTATCTATCAGTATCTATCGGCTCATTTGTGGCCTCAGAGCTTCTAACAGGCCAGGTCACACCAGAATGGAACAAGCTTCAAGGAGAAGCTGACCATCCTGGGCCGCCCACCTCCCACCCTCCCAAGCTGGAACCCATGACTCTGTCCTCTGAACCCCTGCCCACTCCATGTCTGCTGTCTTTTCGTATTCACAGGGCAACATCTGAGGACTGTCATCTTTATTCCACCAGGACCATGCTAGCTGCTTTTCATTCATTACCTGCACCGTCTCCTGGCTGGAAGAAGCTGCTAGACCTGCTGAGGGCAAGGTTTCTAGGACAGACAGGACTTAATGGATAATAACCTGAGGGCACAGAGCCCAAAGACTGATGCCATTGTAAATATGAAAAGATTCATAAAGCAGGTAAGGAGAGAAAGACGTGACCAAGCTTAGCTTGGGGTAACTGGAGTTGCCTTCTAGAAGAGTCTGAGTTCAGTTTGTTAGACTTTGGAGATCCAGGAGTCTCTGAAATGGGAAGATCTGATGAGCCAGACACTAGCCAGAAAAGGACGAGTCATGAGAAGGATTCCCACAGCAAAGCCAGACAGCATTTGGAAATACAGCCCGTGGCACAACTAAGAGCATCTTTATGATAAAAGTGGGCAGGCGGGAAGTGTAGTTTATTTACATTGAACCGATGCTGTCCAAGCGTGTGAGAGCACTGGGACAACAGGGGTGTCCAAAGCGGGGAGGAGGCACCTGCTCAGGGTAGTAAGCTGGATTTGTTGCTGGAGTTGGGGGTGTCTGCCGCCTCAGATTTCCAGGTCAAGGTTTTCACAGACATTCAGGAATGTGGAATTGCTGTCCTTTGATTTGGCCAGCCCCTGTTAACCCATTAACTTTCCTTATCTTTCTTGCCATCCAGTCCCTGGTCCTTGTAATGAAATTCAAGCCATGGTGGAATTTTTCTCTTATCAACCTGTTCCACTTTTTGCAAAACTCTCTCTCCTGGGCAAGTATTGTTAGTACAGCTTGGAGCAGCAATTGATACCAAGTACACACCCAGAGCTGGGCATCGTGTCAGCCTGGTAACACAGAAGAGGTTCCCAGACTCCGAAAACCTCACAGGTTCCTAGCTCTTGACAGTTTTTGGGGGAGAAGATTTACAACTTTCGAGGGGTTCATGACTGCCTCTCAGATTAAAGTTATAAGGTAAGCCCATGGATGTTAAGACATTTGGAAACAAAACAGACATAACTAATTTATAGTCTCTCTCTCTCATACACACAGACATACACACACAGTCCACTGTTACCATCAGCTGGTGGCAGTGAAGGGAAGAACCCTCTGCCTACTATCACTTCCTCCGTGCTCCTCTGGTCTCTCAGCCTGTGACTGGCTGTGTGAGCTGCCCTGGGGCATTTAGCTAAGCAGAAAAGCCCAGGACGTGACCAGTGTCTTGTTTAGACTTGTCCCTCTGGTGTTCACTCACTGTTCCTTCCTCCCAGTCAACTACTTAATTTACTTTCTTGGCTGCTTAGTTTTTACTTCCTGGAGGAGAGTCATGAAGATAGGTGCTAGCGGACATGCACACACACAGACCTAGTGCAAGTCGACACACAGTACACACTAATTAAGGCCACAGCAACTGGGCTTAATCAGATGTTCAGTCATGCATCCCATCAATATTTGCTAGCCTACCTGCAGCCATACTATAGAGAAAAGGACAGAAATGAAGTGATCCCTGTCCTTTAGGCCTTTACAGTGTAACAGGACAGACAGGAATATAAGGAACGTGATCACAACACAGCGACTTAAGCACAAAGGAGTAAATGATGTGGGGATTCAAAAGAAAGGGTCATTTCTCCTGGAAGGAAAAAGCAGCAGGAAAATTTTTCACAGGAGAAATGGCTCAAGAAGGTGAATCTTTCCCCTCATGGTGAAGATGCTCATTGGGTCACCCAGGTTCTCCCTATCTGAAGTGCGTGGGTTCCAAGCCCTGACTCTGACGCCCCACGCCCATCCTCCCACTAATGCATATCCTGGGAAGCATCAAGGGATGGGTCAAGTGCTTGGGTACCTGCCCTTCATGTAGGACTCCTGGATGGAGCTCCTGGCTGTGCCAGCTGGATGTGCAGGCATTGAAGGAGTTAACCAGAAGGGGAGTTCTCAATCTGTGTGTACGCATATGCCTCAAATTCATCAATTAATACTTAAGAATGTGAGTTTATTTAGAGAGAAGTTTATGAGCTGAAGAGTCGGTGAAGGCTGGAGGTAATAGAGGCCTTTCATGCACTGTCCACTTCACAAGGTTGCCTTCCTGCCTGCATTTTCCCAGCACATTCTAATCCCATCCCTCTGCAAACCACAGAGCAGCCACACACACCTGTCCAGCCTCCCATGCTAGGACTATCATAATACACAATCAGATTGCAGGGGCTGGGGGGCTGGTACACTTCCCCTGCCCTCTACCCTCTCAAAGAAAAAGAAAAAGTGGCAGTTTGCTTCATAAAGGAAACAGGTCATGCAGAACACACTAAAAAGGAGAAGCAGTTTTACTCTAAGAGGGTTAGAGAGTCTGGGTTTTTCTTCCAGGCATGGAACATTGGTGGGGTGGATTGCACCAAAATTGAAAACTTGAGTTTCATCGGCTCTAAGACAGAGACCATAGGACCTGCCCCAGGGCATGTCAAAACGATGAGATGAAATACGTTTGTGAACCCCTTAATCCTGGGACAGTGGCTGGTTAGTTCCTGAACGGTGCCACACTTCACAGCCTTGGGCAGATAGTTTAACACCTTTCTCCTCAGCTGCCCACACTGTAAGGTGGCCAGCCATCCACCTTTTGGAATCTGTCAATCAACAGAAGTATCATGGGGACACAGAAAGAATGAAAACCCCTCAGGTGGCTTTGGCACAGCTAAGAGGCGATGAGGGCAGTGCCACAGTGGACTGCACAACCTGGCAGTGGAGTGGGCACTTAGACACATGGCACCTGCTGCTCCTCTGTGTCTCTTCAAAACCCATGGAAGGTGGGTGTGGGGATGCCCCACAAGAGGCAGCATGGTGAGGGAAGTCTTCCCACGGAGCTGTGCAGGAAGAACATCTGAACTCTCACAATTCAATCCCCATGGAGAAGCAGGAACAAGCCTGGGATGTTCACAGACAAGCCGAGGATCCAAGTAGACTTCCTGTGGCACCTCAAGCCATGGAGAATGCCAACAACTACGCTCCTTTTTTTAAAATAAAATTTTAAAAACTTATTCTATTTGAGAATCAGAGATCTACTTTCCACTGATTCATTCCCCAAACATCTCCCAGCAGCTGAGGCTGGGCCAGGTCAAATTGAGGAAGCAGGAACTCAATCCAGGTCTCCCATATGGATGGCAGGGACCAGCTGCTTGGTTCATCATTTACTGGCTTCCCAGGGCGTACGTTAGGACTGCAGTCAGAACTCAGTCAGGACTCAGACCCAGGCACTCCACCCCATACAGTGAATTAGCTACAGAGCCAAATGCTGCTCCAGCAGGCTTCGTCTTTGCCAAAGGTCCCCACAGCCACCATGGCCATCTCAGGCATCTTGGCTCAGAAGCCCATTTCTGCCAAGAGGCTCCTCTCCACTCATCTCTCCACTGCAACCTGAAGTCAGTCAAGCCTTCTAGGAATGTGAACGCCATGACTATCCTGGGTGCACACAGAATGTTTGAGAAACACAGCGTGAAAGGCCAACTTCACTGCAACCAAGCGGCCAATCACCTCCTGCCTGGTTTTATATGCCAATTAAGTTTGAAAAAGCAAATAAACCCTCCCAGTCAAGCCACAGGGGAACAAATGAGGTAGTTATGAGAAGATGGGGGTGGGACCCTATAAACATAAACCAGTCAGGCTGGGGGGGCAGGTAGACAGTTGCCCCTGGGGCAGCCATTCCCAAGTCACTTGTTTACTAACAGCAACTGCGGGGAGGTGGGGGAGGCAGCAATGGAAACGAAAACCATACCTCCTAGCAAAACCAACTCTGTCCAGGCCCTGGTAGCTGATTCTCCATCTCTATCAAATCGTACATATGCAACTCATGCCTAAATCAACAAGTGAAAAAAAAAGGTTAATTTCCTGGCAGGAAATTCCTGTGTAACTAATCAGCAGCTCTGGTCCCCTGCTCTGTCACTAACCAGCACGGTGACCTTTAGCATGTCTAGTTCACTCCACCCTATCTATACCCTCAGACCATCATGCCCGTTACTGACAACAGCTGCTAACTCACCTCTCTGCCTCAAGTTTTCTCTTTTCTCAAGCATCCCCTCTCTGGAGATCATTAAGAGAGAGGACCTTCCAAAATCTCACATCTGGCCAACCGTGCCCTGTGTAACCTCTCTTCATTTACTCTAAGATACAATGCAAATACCTATGTGTGACTTACAGCATCGTTGGTGATCTGGCTCCTGTGGACTATTCCAGGCTCCTATCTCACCATTTCCCATCTGGAATCCTGTGTTCCAGGCTTGTTTGCATTCCCATGGTCCTTCTATGGTGCTGATAATAGCAACAGCCTCCATGTACAGAGTGTTTTCTAAGTACTGGGTATCATGGGAAAGGACTCTTTGTGGATCCATGAGTTTCATCTTTCTCTACTCAGTAATGAATATGGATTAGCTCCATTTCACAGATGAGGAAACCGAGACATTAACAAGTTAAATAACTGCCCCAAATCTTCCTCCAAGGAGGTGGAAAAACCAGAAGACTCTAGGCCCATCATTCCTCACCTCTTCTCTCTGAGCCTTGGGACAAGGCTTCTGTGTGGAACCCCGTGTCTCCCTTTCTTTCTGCCCGCCCCCACCCCATATTTGTTTGGTTAGTTCCCAGTATTTGTGTTGAATCCTCGTGTGTGTCTCTTGTTCTCTAAAAAGCTTCTCCCCACCTCCTCAGCAGACCATCCTATCCAAAGCCCCCAACAAAGAAGCTTCCTGAAATGCAGGCTCTTAGGTGACCCTCACATGCTGAAACTCACTGGGCCTGTGACTCACCATGCGAGAGGCCAGCACTGATACCCGGCAATTTCTAAACTTAGGTCATAAAATGACTTCCAGCCTCCACCCCAAGCCTTCTGGAACATTCACTCAGTTGATAGTCTATAACAAGTACCTGGTAAGAAAGCCAGGCTGGCTACATGGAAAAGCTCTATGGGGCCGGGAAGAGGTCTCACCAGTCCCCAGCACTCACAGCTGTCCATGGCTTGCACTAGCCACAAGACAGAGCTGGACTTCAGCTCAGGTGAGTGCCAAAAACACCAACCGCAACCATCAGCTGGATACAACCAATGGAAAGGCCACCAGGAAGGAACCATGTCATCCCAGTCAACATGCAGAGATGTGAGGTTTACCATCAAATTGTCCCTGTGTTTGACTTTTACCATGGTTTCATCACATGTTAATGGATAGGCAGAATAATTGAGGATACACCAGTAAGGCCTGTGGCTGTGACTACTCTCAAGCAAGCCTCAGTCTTGTGAAAGAGAAGGGCAATCAGGTGAGTACAACATTGTTAGAAGTAGTTTGGGCGTGCGGGCAGGGTTAAGAAATAACAGTCCAGTCCTTAGCAAAGCAAACTGAAAATCAACAGAAGTTTCATGTGACTGATCAAAGACACGCTTCTGGGGCGTTTGGCACAGCAATGAACACACCATGAGGAACATTGAAGCCCATCACATAGCTCCCAGCTCTGAGTTCCAGTTGCTCTTCCAGTTTGAGTGTTGTGGCAGTGCACACCTTATGGAGACAGCAGCTGAAGGTCCAAGTACTTGGGTCCCTGTCCCCCACATGGAAACTCAGATTGAGTTCTGAGCACTAGGTTTCCATCTGGACAGCCCTGGCTGATGTAGGAACAATGATATCTAGCAATCAACTGATTGATCCAACTCAATCTCTATAGTCTCCAGTTTTCATATTAAAATTTTTAAAAAATTAAAATGCACGAACTTGTGAGTCACATGGAGTTTGACTCCTGAACCTCAACTTGCCTGCCAAGTGACTGAAGAAAATGTTCTCAATTTCTCCGTCGTCATCTATAAAATGGAAAACAATGCTTACTCTAGGAGACAGTTGTGAGGATTAAATCAATACTGATTTACAAGGCTTGTCCTCGAGCCTGGCATGTGGTAAAGTACATCACAGGTGACTCAACAGAGTCATAACTAGTTATGGAAATGGTATCTACAGCAACAAGCATAACATGGGCTTTTCAGAGCTCACACCAGGGTGACACAAGAGAAATCATGTGCTTATCTCTGTGTTAAAATGCCTGCCATTAAAGGCCCGGTGCAGTACCTAAAGTCCTCACCTGGCATGCGCCGAGATCCCACATGGGTGCCAGTTCTAATCCCGGTGGCCCTGCTTCCCTTCCAACTTTGCTTGTGGCCTGGGAAAGCAATGGAGGACAGCCCAAAGCCTTGGGACCCTGCACCCACATGGGAGACCTGGAAGAGGCTTCAGGTTCCTGGCTTTGGATCAGCTCAGCTTCAGTTGAGGAGTGAATCAGCAGATGGAAGATCTTCCTCTCTGTCTCTCCTCCTCTCTGCATATCTGACTTTCCAATAAAAATGGAATAAATCTTTTTAAAACATGTTTACAATTAGATCATTACTTAATGCTCCACTTACTTTAAAGTCTGCACCTTTGAGAGAACCCAAAGGACACTGGTACATTTCAACTTCACTCAACAAGGGCCTGGAGCAGCCCGCCGTCCTTCCCTGAGGACAGGAAATGAGTCTGTGCATTCTCCTGCCTTGCGCCAACACTAACACCTAATATATACAACAGCTGCTTATTAAACTTGAGATAGATGAACAAATGAACGGAAAACTCCGAACGAGCACACACAATGCCACAGAGCTAGGCAGAACATTTTATCTATCATATCTCATGTACTTCTCATAATGACCTTGGGATATAGCCAGACAAGCTGATTAAAGCCATCCTCCCAACTGTCACACCTCTCATCACGTGTCACACAAACCCAGAAACAATCTTCCCTAGAAAAGAGGAGCATGGCTCAGCTTACAGGTTGCACAGAAGACTCTTGCCACCATACAAGTGTGTCTTCCAGGAGTTCCATGAGTCTATGTGAAGCGTCTGCAAGTCTAGAGAAGCTGAAGAAGAAAGACAGCTGGGTTACTTCAGCACCTGGAGCAGGAGGAGGGCCACCCACTAAGATCCCTTCAAGTCCATTGTTGAGTTCTTGCGCTTCATGGATGATGGGTCTCTCAATCAGGGCAAACAGATGTTGAGAGATGTTTGCAGACACTCCCCTCTCCCTGCCCTTCATGAAAAGAGAAGTCCCTGTGTTTTTGCTTCCTATCAAAGAGGGGTTATATCAAGCTGGCTGGTGGTATAGCATGATAATCCTCCACCTGCTGGGGCCAGCATTCACATGGGCGCCAGTTCTAGTTCTGGCTGTTCCACTTGTAATCCAGCTCTCTGCTTATGGTCTGAGAAAGCAGCAGATAATGACCCAAGTCCTTGGGCCACTCCACTCACGTGAGAGACCAGGAAGAATCTCCTGCCTTCTGGCTTCCAATCGGCTCAGCTCTGGCCATTGTGGCCATTTGGGAAGTGAACTAGAGGACGGAAGAGTATTCTTTCTGTCTCTCCTTCTCTATGTAAGTCTGATCTGTCTTTCCAAAAAAAATTAATTAAAAACAAAATAAAAAGGAGCTGCTTATCATTGCTACCTAGAGAATTTGCATGTCTCTTACTCTAAACAAATCATACCCCTCCCAAAAAAGCCCTGAAAGCATTGACAAATACTGCATTTAGTATTATTATTTTATGATTAAACTTTAGCATTGTTTTCTCCCTTAATTTAGTCTTTAATTACTTATGCCAAATAATTAACTCCGTTCATTTTTCTTGATTTATTCTTTGTGTACATCATTGAAATGCTCCAATTCATTCTGACGGCTGAGGCAAACACTATTAGACTCGCTCATTGTTGAAGGGGATCTGTAATCCTATATTCACAGCAGCACAATCTATAACACCAAAGACATGTAAACCACCCAGATGCCCATAAAAAAAGGAATGGATAAAGAAACTATGGTACATCTACTCCGTGGAATATTATCCAGCCATTAAAAAGAATGAAATTATACAATTTGCAACTAGATGGTCCCAACTAGAGACCATTATGCTATAGTGAAATCAGTCAATCCCAAAAAGACAAAATACCATATGTGCTAATATAAGGAATCCATCAGCAAGTTGGAATGTATAGTGGCAGAGTAATGGAGACTACCATCTCCAGATGTGAAGACACAACTCAACACGAATCTCTACTTTCAAACAAAAGATGGACTCCCAATGAAAGTGTTGGACATATCTAGACAATGGGGAGATGTCTAGATGTCTGACATTGTCTGTACCTGCAATGTCGCGACACAAATAGTGGACTGGTGAAATTGTAACTCCTTATGAAGAGATGCACTGTTGTGAAAATATGGGAAAAATCAATCGGGGGAGTGGAAATTGGGGGACAGGAATCCCAGACTATAAAGAATTGTACGATACAATTCAAAAAGTAAAAAAAAAAATTGCTCATTGTTGAACATGAGGCTGATCTCAGTATCTGTCCATTGATTGGCTTGGCCTGTGGCCACACACACTTGTCTGTTTTGAGGGATGGAAGAAGCAGCAGCAGGTGAGAGAATGATGTGAGCAAGTAAGAAGAGGTCGGAGGAGAAACTTCAGTGTGGGCTGTGAACACTGTGCCTCTGGGCTAAGTGGTACCAAGAAAAGAAGCCCACGTGCACTTAGACACTGCTCAAGTCAGAAGCAGAAACAATCACTTCCACTAGCATCATCACTCGCCCTCACCTTGTACTGAGTACGGGTTCAGGAGTTAGTGCATTTCCTCCTAACACGAACACTGTGGAGAGTGGTGTTAACTATGAGGGGACTTCCAAAGGTTCTTGGGAAATGGAGTTAAAAGAAGTTTAGTGAGTGGATATTCAGCATAGCAGGAAACAACCTGCTTTAGATCCCACATCTTAGCTCCACTTCTGATTGCAGTTCTTGCTAATGTGCACGTGGGGAGGCAGCAGGTGGCGGTAAAGCAGTTGGGCCCCTGCCACCCACATGGGAGACCTAAGCCGCACCTCTGAGATTCAGCCCAGCCCAGCCCAGCCCAGCCCCAGCCAAAGCTGGCATTTGGGGAGTGAACTAGTGGAGGGGTACTCTGTTTCCACCTTTCAAATAAATAAATAAAATTTTCAGAGTAAGCTCATTTGGGGGCTAAAATTTTTGGACTCCAGGCATATGAAGGATCTCTAGAAAGTTCATAAAAATGAATATTATGAAAACACTACAGCTTTCATAATGTTTTGACCCCCCAAATAAACTTACCGTTTAATTCTATCTTCTTGGTCTTTCTCGGGTACCCTCGGATCACCCCCATTAGTCAGAAGAGGAACAGGAATATAGTCAGCTTCCAGACCCAGAAGTCCCTGTGCTGCTTTAGGTCACTGGGGACATTATGAGGACTCAGGGTTCCACATCCCCTTGCGTTTGCACAGTTACAGCCCTACTCCCTGTTCCTTCAAAGTCTGCCCCATATCAGGTCTGTGTCCCCGGAAGCACCATCTGCCCACATCACAGCAGTCCACCTAGCTAGAAGTTGAAAAACAGTCTCGTCAATCCTCCATTTGCAGTCTCCTAGGTTGAAAACCAAGAGGTGTCAAAGGAGGCCCTCTTCACCGATCGACACCTGCCTGGCACAGAACGGGGCGTATCTCCACACTGACCCCTCACAGCCGTGGAGAAGAGCTGGGTTCATTCTGTGCCCTGCATTTCCCCGGGATTTCCAGACTCGTGCATTCCCACAGTAATACCTGTCGCCAGACTGCTATTTCCTGCTGTGCTTTGTACAGCATTTGCACATTTTGGCATCTGACAAAAGCATGATGACAACACCTAGTCATGGCATCCCTGTATCTACATTAACTTCCCCCTTGCAGGATCTAGCCTCACTTTGTGGCTTGTCCTACAGGTCTTGGTAGTTTTCACAATCCATGGATAAAAAGGGAATCGAGTCAACTGGCAAAAGGTTGGAGAAGATGACAGAGTACTAATAACATCGATTTCAGTAAGTCTGCCAGAGGGAGGCAGGAGGACCACGCGCCATTTAACATGGCAGCAAATCCCAGGCTCGTCTTCAACACCAACCAAACCTGTCTCAGATTTTCAGGGTGTGGCAAAAGGGGATGCTACATTCCAGAAGACCTAAGTTGAAAATATCATATGAGAAGAAGCAAAACAACTAGGGCCGAAAGCAAATGGGCATGAGGGCATGAGGAAATGTTCTGATGGGCAGGTTCTAAAACTGGCTTAGAGTGATGGTTGCGCAAATGTGTTAAAACTCATTGAACTCTACAATTAAAATGGGTGGATTTTATGCTACATATGTAATTCCTTAGTAAGCTGTGCATCAATATAATAATATAGTATAAACCAACTCCAAACAACTCCCAGATCAGAAAGAGCGAAGGGGAAAAAGGTGGCCAGGGCCAAGGGGTGAAGACAACAAGAGTCACCTCGGATTTCGAATCTCCAAATCTCCTAATCAATAAAAGTGTAAATGTCACGAACCATTAGGAAATAGCTCATGCCACTAAATAAGAAACCTTTGTGAGGCAATGACCTCTATAATTTGTCATCCCTCTTCCATACAACAATTATCATTGCATCAGTCACCTTACAAGAAGCTGCCTATGTATCTTTCCCTCCCAAAAGGCCGTAAGCCCCTCGTGAGCCAAGCCCCTTGTACTTAACCATTTGTCCCCTTGGTCCCTAGCACAGGACCCAGGGACGATATTCCTTCAGTAAGTCGCTTGGACACTTCATTTAGATTTATTTGGAGTTCCTGGGCAGGAGGAAGGTAGGTAAATGCATTCACACTGATCAACACTCAAGTTACGTCCAATAGATGATGAGGGATTTCCCCCCCAGGAGGTTATCAGTGCTGACAGCTATCCATCCTTTGGGAGCTATTTCATGAATATGAACATAAACATATATGAAGCAAGCAACATTATATGGCATCGTGGGATTAATCCTCAAGGTCTCTTAGGAGAACATGATTGAGCACTTCTTATTATAGTCTCCTTGCCAGGAGAGGGACCCAGGGATGTCCAAGGTTTTTGAAGCAGGTGGAATTCTGGCTTCACGGTTGATGGTAATAATCTTACTAGAAACATGGAGCTGGGTAACTTCCCTTACCTCCAGGTGCTAAGCCTAGGGAAAGGGCAGAGAGCTAGGAAGGCTAAGGCAGTCTTGTAATTAAACCTAGCTTCAACAGTTAGTGCAAACTCCTGGCATTTGCTGGGCATTCTGGATGAGTCAACGAATTACTGTACCAATCATTGTTCTTAATCTGCCTCAACAGGAATTCATCTAATGATATTGTGAATGTCAATCTGTAATACTAGAAAAATCATTCACACTTAAACATACACAAGGGCACTTCAAAAAGTTTGTGGAGGATATGACACAGCCTCTCTGCCTGAAGCAGCACTGATATCACATATGGGTGTCAGTTCTAATCCTGGCAGCTCCACTTCCCAACCAGCTCCCTGCTTGTGGCCTAGGAAAGCAGCTGAGGACGGCCCAAAGCCTTGGGCCCCTGCCCAAGCGTAGGAGACCTGGAAGAGGCTCCTGCTTCCTGGCTTCAGACTGGCCAAACTCTGGCCATTGCAGCTGTTTGAACAACCAAATGTCTCTTCCTCTCTGACTTTCAAGTCAAATAAATAAATCTTTTTTTAAAAAAAAACTGTCTTTTTAAAAAATATTTTTATTGGAAAACTATATTTACAAGAGGAGACAGAGAAAGCTCTTCATCCACTGGTTCACTCCCCAAATGGCCACAATGGCCAGAGACAAGCTGATTCAAAGCCAGGAGTGGAGCAGCTGGGACACAAATCAGTACCGATATGAGATCCCATACCGGCAAAATGAAGATTTAGCCACTGAGCCATCACTCAGGACCCAAAAAGTCTGTTTTTCAAATAAAAACAAACAATATTTTTAAAAGGTTTGTGGAAAAATAGAGTAGGAAAATCAATTTATTTTGGTGCCTAAGTATTGAAATCTATGAACATGATGAGTATTCCCATGAACTTGTACAGTTCATAGAGAACGCCTAGTGTTAAAATTACTACACGTTCATTTCAAACTTCTGGCACAAGGGCCAAGGACCTGGCCTGGCAGTTAAGCTGCCAGCTAAGAAGCCTGTCTCTCACAGGGAAGGGCCTGAGTTCAGCACTCAGCACCAGCTCTGAACCGCAGTGTCCTTCAAACACAGACCCCGGAAGACAGCAGCGATACCTCAACCAACTGGACTCCCATAAACCATGTGGGAGACCCTGAGTCCTGGGGAGCCTGCTGAGGGCCTCTGGAGGATGAACCAGTAGACAGGAGCTCATTTCTCTTCCCCTTTCTTGCCTTCCTCTCCCTCCCTTCCTCTTAGATGAATCACATTTAAATTTTAAAATGTTTAAAATGTGAGCACAAAAGTAAACTCACTTTTTAACTCCATTTTCCACAAACCCTAGTCTAACCCATTATCAAGACAGGAAATAGTTCAGAAAAGCAAATCTCAGGTATACCCAGATTTGGCAGTTACTGTAGACTTCAAAATAGCTTTTGAAAAATTAGTAAAGGATCTAGTGGAAAAAAACATGTGGTGTGAACAAATGAAGCAGATTAGCAAAGAGACATTTGAAATGAAAATACTACAAATAACAGCAGGAAGGAAAAAAATGATTAATAAACTTAGGGACAAATTAATGGAAATAATCCACGGGACAGTGCAATGACTCAATTAGCTCATCCTCCACCTCCAAGCATGTATCCGATATGGGCACTGGTTCGTCTCCTGGCTGTTCCAGGTCTCCCTGCTTGTGGCCTGGGAAAGCAGCAGAGCATGGTTCAAAGCCTTGGGACCCTGCATCTGCATGGGGTACATGGAAGAGGCCCCTTACTCCTGGCTTAGGATCAGTTTAGCTCTGGCCATTTTGGAAGTGAACCAGCAAATCCAAGATCTTTATCTCAGTCTCTTCTTCTTTCTAAATCTACCTTTCCAATGAAAACAAATGTCTTAAGAAAAAGATACAGAATCCATATCCCAAAAGCCTGCTGGGTGAGAAATGATTACAGAGTAATTCCAGATGGCAGTGTTGACCTGTCTGAAGGAACAAAAGACCCAGAGACCATAAACACCTAGCTAAATATAAAATGCATCTATACTATGCAATGCAGTACATTGCATAATATAGAGTATATAAGGATAAAATATATGACAAGAGCTTAAAGCACAGGAAGCATAGATTACAGTGTTGTAAGCACCAATAACTGTTGGAGAAGTACAATGTTGTTATTTGTAAGATGATAATATCAAATAGTGGAATAATATCATATAATAAAGCTTCCATATAATGTGTCAAACTTTATAGGTTGCAGCTTAAGCAAGGTTTACAGGGAAATTTATCCTTTCAAATATCTATGTTAGGGCAAAACAGTGTAAAATTGCACCCAGCACAGTAACCTAGTGGCTACAGTCCTCACCATGCATATGCCGGGATCCCATATGGGCGCCAGTTCTATTCTAGGAAACCCCGCTTCCCATCCAGCTTCCTGCTTGTGGCTGGGAAAGCAGTCAAGGATTCCTCAAAGCCTTGGGACCCTGCACCCACATAGGAGACCTGAAAGAGGCTCCTGGCTCCTGGCTTCTCTGGCTCCTGGCTCCTGGCTTCGGATTAGCTCAGCTCCAGCCGGCTGTTACAGACACTTGGGGAATGAATCAGCAGATGGAAGATCTTCTCTGTCTCTCCTCATCTCTGTATATCTGACTTTTCAATAAAATAAATCTTTTTTTTTAAAGATTTATTTTTATTATTTTTTACTGGAAAGGCGGATATACAGAGAGGAGAGACAGAGAGGAAGATCTTCCATCCGATGATTCACTCCCCAAGTGAGCGCAACGGCCGATGCTATGCCGATCCGAAGCCAGAAGCCTCTTCTGGGTCTCCCACGCGGGTGCAGGTTCCCAAAGCTTTGGGCCGTCCTCAACTGCTTTCCCGGGCCACAGGCAGGGAGCTGGAAGGGAAGCAGGGCTGCCGGGATTAGAACCGGCGCCCATATGGGATCCTGGGGGTGCAAGGCGAGGACCTTAACCACTTGCACCACCGCGCCGGGCCCCAATAAAATAAATCTTTAAAAAATAGTGTAAAATTACTGATTTAAGCTTCAACCCGAAGAATCCAGGAGAGGGAGAGTGATGTGAAATAAAAGAGATGGTCAATTGTCAGCAATTCAGAACTGTTGAATTATCAAAAACACTTGACAAGGACCTTCGGAGCATGCCCCAGGTTGGGAACCTGGGATGGGTGGGAGGTTGGGTGGGGCTTCTCCCTTTATCTCCCCGTTTATCCCAGATACCCCCCCCCCAAAATAAGCAATAATGTGGAAACAATAGTCTTACCCACTTTCCTGTAGCCCTTGACCCTTTGTGCCCTAATCAACTATGCAAAGATTGTCAAAATAAAAGCAATTTCAAAAAAGAAAAAGATGGTCAAAATGATTTTTTAAAAAAGCAAAAACTGAAATAGGAAACAGACAAAAAAAATCCAAAAGAACAGAATTCTGTTCTTTGTAAAGAATTTATAAATTCCTAGAAAACCCAGCAAGAAGAGGAAGCTGGAAAACCCAAAACACCAGTATCAGAAACAAAGGCGGGCTCATCACTTAGACCCTACAGATAACCAGCACTGTGGTGCATTTCATATTTACAGTTTTAAGACCATAATGAGGGGCCAGTGTGGTGGCTCAACAAGCTAATTCTCCACCCATAAGTGCTGGCAGCCCAAATGGGCACTGGTTCACGTCCTGCTTGCTCCATTTCCCATCCAGCTCCCTGTTTATGGTCAAGGAAAGCCATAGAAGATGGCCCAAAGCCTTGGGACCCTGTACCTGTGTGGGAGACTTGGAAGAAGCTCCTGGCTTCAGATCGGATTGGTTTCAGCACTGTGACCACTTGGCAGGTGAACCAGCAGAGGGAAGATCATTCTGTCTCGCTTCTCTGTGTGAATTTGCGTTTCCAATAAAAATAAATCATTTTTTTTTTTAAAAAAAGACCATTAATGACACTTCCTACCCCACCCTTCCTCCTTCTCCCACTTCTACTCTCCCCCAACCTTCCTTTCTGATTTTTCCTTTAATTTTTACAATGACAGCCTTTCAATTTACTTCATAATCACAAGCTTAATCCGCTACCGAAGAATTCAACAAGCACTAAGTAGGAAAACCACTTCAACATGATATTTGTAACATGCCTTCATATTTGCATATATTCAGTGCTCCTATCATGGGTTCGGCGTCCATGAACGCAACCAACCAAAGATGCAAAATATTGGGAAAAACACTGTATTTGTGCTGAGTATATATAACCTATTCTTTCTGTCATTATTTCCTCAACAGTACATGACCATCATTGAGACAGCATTTACACTGTTGTATCTGAGTCCAAGAGCCACCTCCAGCTCCTAACTGCAGGTTCCTGCTATTGAGGACCCTGGGAGGCAGCCATGAGGGCAAAAAGTTGGGTGCCTGGCACCCAGGTGAGAAAGCTAGATTTAGTCCCCAGTTTTCAGTTTGGCCTCAGCCTAGCCCAACTGGTACAGGCATTTGGGAATGTAACAGTGGATGGGGGTGCTCCCCATCCCTCTCTCCCCATCTTCAATGAATACATAAATAAAAACCTAGCCCCTGTGGATTTTGATATCTGCCATTTCCCACACACCTAGAGGAAGGATTGCATGTTTGTTACACATTATTGCACAGCAGCACTTTATCTACACGGCAAAGCATAAAACCAGAGACAAGTGACTTAAAGATGGAAAGTGCTGAGGTCTATTCTGCAGCTCATCAGCTTGACTTTACAATCTCCAGTCCCTGGCTGCCTGTGCCCCACTTGGAAGCTGCTCCCTCTGGGTCACAGGGCAGGAAAAGGAGCCCTGGCCAACAGCCGCTGGCCGGTAACGGCAGGGAGCCCAGAGAGCACTGGACCGCACAGGAAATGACTAGGCTGTGGTTGGGCACCATAATCTCTGAAGGCACATCCGGGCTGTAAATCTTCCAAGATACCTCTCCCCTGACCCCACCCAGCCAGGCAGCTCTGCCTCCATTCCCACACAGCCCTCTCAGCCAGGGCCCTGTAACTGTGGGTCTTTTGTCTCCTTCAGGACCCCGTCCAGTGGTCCTCTGGACACTCACGTGGATCCTCTAAGGCAAAATCACTA
Source organism: Ochotona curzoniae (assembly GCF_017591425.1). Classification (NCBI taxonomy): domain Eukaryota; kingdom Metazoa; phylum Chordata; class Mammalia; order Lagomorpha; family Ochotonidae; genus Ochotona; species Ochotona curzoniae. The sequence goes on from NW_024466810.1 coordinate 510,556, forward strand.
AAAGGGTGAAGCATGAAGCTTGCATTACCAACTCCTGCTGTGGTAACTTCTAGAATCTGGTAAGAGGCAACAATGGTGTGTATTAGCAAAATGAGGCTACATGGGTGAGCTAAAGCACATTTTTGTCCTTAAATATCCTCTATTTCTCTTCCCCAAAAGAGATTTCAGGGTCCTGGCAGTACCCTGGTGGCTAAAGTCCTCGCCTTGGATGCGCCAGATCCCATACAGGCACCAGTTCGTATCCCAGCTGTTCCACTTCCCTTCCAACTCCCTGCTTGGGAAAGCAGTAGAGGTGACCCAAAGCCTTAGGACCTTGCACCTGTATGAAAGACCTGGAAGAAACTCCTGGCTCCTAGCTTCAGATCAGCTCAACTGCAGCTGTTGTAGCCACTTAGGGAGAGAAACAGTGGATGGAAGATCCTTCTGTCTCTCCTTCTCTCAGTAAACCTGACTTGCAATAAAAATAAATCTTTTAGAGAGAGATATTTCAATCTTCCAGATGCCAGCCTTGCGGCTGGCATTGTGGCCCACAAGTTATGTCACCGCCTTGGACTCCGACATCCTGTATATGTTTGCATCCCAGTGTGATGCTTCCAATTTCCTTCTTGCTAGCGCGCCGTGGTGCCAGCAGAAGGTGGCCCGTGTGCTTGGACCCCTGCCACCCAAATAGAAGACCTAGAGGGACTTGTGGTTCCTGGCTCTCACCTGACACAGACCTGACTATTGTAGCCATTACTGTAGTGAACCAGAGGATGGAAAATATATCCTTCCCTCTCCGTCATTCCACCTTTCAAATAAATAACTCTGGGCACTTCAACATGGGACACAGGGGTCTTAACTATTCAGCCCAAGCCTCTTCCCTGGTGTCTCTGCTTAAACAGTCACAAACCTGTGGGCACACTGTAAAACTCAAGGAAATGTGTACACACATGAGTATTACGTTTTCTTCTTTAAGATTTATTTATTTGTATTGGGCACAAGCAGAGAGCTAGATGGGAAGTGTGGCTGCTAGGATTAGAACCGGAGCCCATATGGGATCCTGGCATGCTCAAGACAAGGACTTTAGCCACTAGGCCACTGTGCACACCTTGTAAATCCCACCTTGGATGGATTTCAGAAATCATGCAAGACACCGTGAAAAGCATTGCCTAGGTGGAGGTTTTCAATTATCACTAACAAGCTTGGCCACTCCACAAGCAGCTCCCTCACAAAGCAGCTCATTCTCTCCAGTCCGTGTGTGAGGCAGCAGGGAAAAGCCACACACAGCAGCCTCACCCCAGCCTCCTGGTAAAGAATGAAATAAGCAGCCACTACAATGCATGAAGAGAAGCATGTCAAGTAAGAAACCTGGGATCCCCCCTCTCTCTGACCCATCCGGGAACAGCACAGGCTGTTGGTTTAAGGTTGGTGCTGGCTTGAGCAGCTGTGTATGGGAGTTGGAAGCCATGGGGTGTTAAGCATGAGTCAGTGGTGGACTCCTGTCCTCAGGCGACCACTGAGGGGAAGGAGGGCCAGCCTTCAGGTCAATAAGCCCAGCACCTCCAATTACCAAGTCCTATTTCTGTTACAGATCACTTGGACCCAGAATGGTGACTAAGCCCTGATCCCTTTGACCCAAACCACATGTCTTCAGAACAAAATGAATAGATGAGTAGCCCACCAGCTACCCAGCCCCAAGCTGATTTGACAGAGGGTAGAGGGCTCTGAACCAAGCCTAATTGAGGAATACAAAGCAAGGCAGGGGCATACAATGGAAGGGGAGCAACTGACTCAGGGCAATTTACATTCACAAATGCGGACTGTTATTGTGACTGGCACAGGGGAATACCAGTATACAGGCTACAGACTAGGGTGAAGGCTGGAGGGGGAACACAGACGGGGCAAGTGACTTAGCAGCCAAGAGGGAAGGAGAGGCTTTGGAAAAGAGGAGATGTTGTCAGCGGGAAAGGTGGGAAGCCAGGCTGGCAAGAGGAAGTGGAGATAATTCTGCCATGCCACTTTTTCTGAACTTTGATTTCCTTTGGTTCTCCCAGTCCCCACCTTCAAAGCCCCTCTTAATAAACCTTGAAGGCAGGCACCCTTCAAACAACTATAAGTGCTTCTCTCGGCCACCATGAGCCACACACCACCCAATGAGCCCTCTGACCCTGCCCCTGTTCTCAGCCACAGGCAAGACTCCTCATACTGCCCAGCTTGAAAACTTTTCCATTTAGGGGTGATCGTTTCTCCCTTCTGCCACCTACTGGCCAAACTTGAAAACATCTTCTTGGGCTTCCAGCTATTTGAAAATAGGCTGGTGCCTGAAATGTGTGTTTATTATTCATTACTAAGTATTGTTATTGGGGCTGGCATGGCGGTATATCAGGCTAATCCTCCTCCCTGTAGCACCAGCTTCCCAAATGTGCACTGGTTCGTGTCCCAGCTGCTCCACTTACGATGATGCAGCTCCATGTTTTTAGCTTCAGAGAGCAGCAGAGGATGGCTCGAGGCCTTGGGACCCTGCAACCATGTGGGACACCCAAAAGTTGGCTCCCAGCTTCAGATCAGCTCAGCTCTGGCCATTGCGGCCATTTGGGAAGTGAACCAGTGGATAAAAGACCTTCTCTATCCTCTCTCTGTAAAGTTTGCTTTCTAATAAAAATAATTAAAAAAAAAAAAGTATTATTATTAAACCTTACTTATTCAAAAGATTTTGTCAAGGGGATAAAAACACAATAATAACACGTAGTTCCTTACTGGTTTCCTTGACCTCTGCCAACCACATAATCCCTGTCCACTTGCACTGTAAAAAGTAAAATTACAACAGCTAAAATGTGTGGCCCTTCCTGATGTGTCGTGGCACCAGATTACTGCCAAAAAGTTCATGGAAAATGGAATTTTTAAAGAAACTTATTTTTGAGAAGTATTTTGAAGTCCATACATAGTACAGTTCATATTTTCTATGAACTTTTTGAAGAAGCTTTTTATAGTTTGCTTGCACCTCACACGCAGGGGAGACATGTACTATGATGGTAGTGGTGGTGATGAAGATGGCGAGGAGGAGGATATGGAAACACAGCGTTCAGGTCACGTGTCCAAGGCCTCATTGCCAGGAAGGGTCATGGGGCAGTGTGGCTCCATGGCCCTTGATGGGAATGACCATTTGTGCCTTTTGGGATTGCTTAGAGAATTCGAGATCACACATGTGGCCCTCCTGACATTTAGTGAGCCTCAGACAGTGACAGATACTGACCCCACTGTGCATCAGATCCCACAGTTGTCAGCAGCCTCCGTGAATAAGCCATGGTCTCCGCTGTGCAGGCAAGCAGCAGCGCAGCACCAAGCCAACTTTGACCTTCATACACATTCCTAGTGCTCAGCACAGCAGCCAGAATCTTACAGATTTGGGAAGGCAGAGAGAGGGAGAACGGGAGTTTAGAAACTAAGATTTGAGATTCTGTGAGGCTGAGAGGAGGGAAATGAGAAAAGTCAAGCTCACATAGCCCGAGCAAACAAATCCCGAGACACTTCCCACACTCCACTGTAACATTCTTCCTACTCCTTCCGGCCCCTTGAGAGCAGCGACAGGAGCCATCCTTCCTCTCTGGAAGATCTGCTGAACAGACGACTCCTAGCAGACCAAAGCTCCAACAATACCAACAGCCATCTGCACCCCCAGCCTGGAGGCTTTCCGGCCCCTCCCTGGGCCCATTTTCTCCTTCCTCCCTAGCACACGTCAGCTCCCCACTCTAGGTGTGACTGTTTGGAACTATTCCAGACCTCAGGTTTCTGCGTTGTATTTTTAGCTACACTTTTAGTGCATACTTGGGACAGGTGAGGCATGAAAGGGAATGTGGGTGTGGGTCACCCTTGAACCTCAAGGGCCCTGGTTTGGGGCTCTCGGCATTCCATTTAGAGGTGACTCACAGCTTGATTTATGAGCTGCCACGGGGCCAAGTTTCACCTCCTGCATAAACAGAGTAAAACTCCTAGTATACTGTGTTTTGTTCCAGGGGCCGACTTTCTTGATGGTGTTTTGCTACCTGTTTTTATTAGCGTTGATCCCTTCATTTTCTAACCCACAGCAACCTGGGTTTCTTCTCAGGTCCACTCTGCCAGGGTTAGAGGGACATCGGCTGTGGCAGGCTCATCCTGAGTTCTGTGGCTGTGAAAGGGGGGGGGGACCCCCACGGGAAAAGCATTCAGGGCACTACACTTGTCCCTCCACAGCCAGTCCCATCCTGGGGTACTCACCTACTTTTGGGAGACTGAGAATCCTCAGAATCGAGTCTAGACTCCTTTAAGCTACAATTAGAATCCACTCAAGCATGTCTTAAGTGATGTTGTGTTCCTCTGGAATGCTAGGCCCGGTTTAAAGCAATGTCACCTGGTCGCAAACCCCTGTCCCTGGGCTCTCCTGGTTTGCACTTTCAACCCTGTTCAGAGGAAGTAAAACCCGGAGTTATAATGAAGTCATTTCTGTGTCACCATGCAATGAATACTCTGTAAATTGGATTTATAATTCAGGTGAGAAGTGAGGGAGACATTAACTCCTGGCTGACCTAACCCATTACAACACACTCCCTTTACGAGGTCATAACAGTTACGCAGGTTTGTCCACAACCGGGTGGAGGGAAATTGTTTTGAAGCCCACGGTGCAGTAACACCAAAGAACAGAACAAAGATTGGAGACCTCCTCTCCTCCTGCTAAACCTGCGGTCTTTGGGGGTTTTGACTGCAAAAAAAAAAAAAAAAAAAAAGTATGTTTCAGAGGTCTATGTTAAAGTTCTTTGTACGCCGACCTACCCCACTCCTGAAGCTATCTTCCGTCTCCTCCCCTTTCTCTGTAGCCGTTCCTCTCCGTCATTTCCATCCCACAATGCAATCATAACCCCCAAAGAATGCAGCAGAATTCACAAAGACACAGGGAAGCCATGGCTTCTGGGAGAGTTGCAGGCCGAGTGTCCTCCTAAGATCATGTCCAGCCAGACCCTGGAAGGTAACCTTATGTGGATATTGTCTCTGTGGATGCAATTAAATACACAATCATGCTGGATTAGCCTACACCCTCAGTTCCGGGTCAAGCGGGTTCACAAGCAAGCCACACGAAGGCACGCAGGGCAGGAGGCCACGGGCAGCTGCAGCCAAGGCCCATGAGCAACGGCCAGTAACTACCACAGGCCGGGGACGGGCCCTCTCCTGACTCTCCGGGAGTCAGGAGAATGGCCCTGCCACACCTGGACTTCACATGTGCAGAATCTGGAACTGGGAGAAAGTGAGTTTTTGTCGTTTCAAGCCGCTTGGTTCAAAGTCTTTGAGAAATTAAGGCATACCTCATGACGGGCATCAGCAGCAAGACCCGACGTGTGGAGTATGGCAAACAAGAGGGCACAGGGCGTGCTCTGAAAAACGGGCAAGCTTCAGGCCCACTGGCCTTCACTCAAGGATCCGGGCATTCATTTCCATGCCAGAGCTTTCCATCTGGGACTCCAGCTTAGGCTCTGGGCCTGCAACTGTCCCGGAATCGACGGCATGCCCCCTCCTCCCCTGGGACTCCGAGTGAAGCTGCGGAGTGGTGGGTTTTTAACCTTTTCAGGCTCCCCAGAAATAGGCACTTAGCTGAGGGCCCCACAGACCCAGTGACCACCACCTGCTCAGAAAGCTCAGCTGGCTTCAGGATAATCCCAGTTTCTCCTCAAGTTGATTTCAACTTGCTCCTTCCTGAGCTGAAACAGCCCCAGGCACTGGCTCTGACACAGTGGTTGCTACCCTAATCCCCTGCGAAGTCTCACCAGGTAAATCCGTTATAACGAGCCCCAGAAGGTAGGCAGGGCAGCCACAGGTGCACCTCTCCTTTCCCTCTATTTCCAGGTCCTCCTTTCCGTAGAACAAACACCTTCACCACAGACTCCCTTTAGCAGCTACCTGAGGTAGAAAACATCCTACCCCAACATCTGAGAAAGCTCTTCCTGGGGTGGGTGTTGGTGTAGCAGTCACACACTGCCTGGACCTCCTGGCCCCCTGCTGGGGTTAGTTTCAGTTCTAGCTTCCTCATTTCAGTTCAGCTTCCTGCTAATTAATGCACATGCTGGAAGCCAGCAGGGATGGTTCCAATATCTGGGTCCCTGACATCCACATGGAAACCATGCCCGGGGTACCCAGTTCTTGGCTTTTGCCTCTCCTAGGCCCAGCTGTTGAGGGTGTTTGCAGGGTAAAAGGAAACTAAGGTGAAATATCTCGCTCTTCTATCACACTGCCTTTCAAATACAATAAAGATCTTTTTTTCCAGGAGCAAGCATTTGGCCTAGCTGCTGAAACAGAATGTAAGGCACCTGTAACGCCGATCAGAGCACTAGATTCAATTCACAGTTCTGGTCCCTGGCTTCAGCTTCCTGTCTTCAGATCCTGGGAGCCAGCAGTGTTGACTAAGTGACCGGGTCCCTGTGCTGCAATGGCGTTTGGGAAATGCAGGTGGTGTTTGGGAAACGAGCCAGTGGATCAGAGATCTCACCTCTCTGCCTTTTTAATCAATCAGTGAGACTCGGCTCCAGCCAACAATACAATCGCCTTTGAGGCAGGATTTCCTTCCGAAAGCCATACATCACCTTGTTGCTTTGCTAAGTTTTTTTTTAAAAGTCTTAAATGAATAATATTTATTGTAAAGAACTAGACATGTATCTGCCACTGTCAAGTTCTTACCTGTTAGTAACATCAAGATCTTCAAGGAGTTTTGAGTCTTCCAAAAATCATATTTAAATTTATTGTCTCGTCGAAGGGATGACACAAGCTAAGAGTTTAGGTATCACTTACAAATATAGAAACTTCTTTCTTTTGTACTTTACAGATCACGGGGTCCACTGGGCCCTGGACAGGCAGCAGGTCTGTGTGAAGTCATGGGGTACACAGCCCACTGATGCCAGCAGCAGGGCAGCCACGCTGACAGCGGCAGCAGCACCAACACTCCCCAGCAGCCACACCCCTAAGAGGGGGCTGGGTGGCTTCAGGACCCACCCGCGACCGAGGCCAGTCCTAGGAGCCCCACTTGGCAGATCCCACTCTCCAGGGGTCCCCTTCAGTCTCCACACAAGTCATTAACGGCCTTTCCGCTTCTTCATTTTGCCCCCGGCCACCTTGTTCCTCACGCCCATCGCTCCCTCGGTATCGTCGTTGTCCCCAGCATCCTCTCGCGCTCGCTTCTTCTTCTCTCCGTGCTCCCTTAACTCCTGCAAGAAACCAGAGGAGGGGACTGATTCTAAAGGACTGTCACGGAGGGTGACGCAAGAGCCCACACTGCTGAGTCAGCCCTGGAAGCTGCCATTAGCAAAGGACTAAGACCCCACTCCAAAACACACAGAACTGCCCACTCTGTAGTAACCACAGCACGGAAATTAACATTAGAAGCTACTATCATCCCATGGCAAATTGGCAAAAATACGATATCCCAGAGATTTATTCTAAGGAAAAAAGTATACAAAGTTGAGTATACTAGAATTTTCAACACAGTGCTAACAAGGAAAAACACTAATCAATGAAATCATGGCGCATATATATATATATATATATATATATATATATACATATCCACAAGGGAACTCTTTGGGAAATGACCACAGGGATCTACGTTTGCTGGGAAAGAAAAAAAAAAGGTCACCACATACAATCAGATAAAGTCCAATTACAGCCTAAGGAAAGAAAAACAGCCAAATCTTATCAATGGATCTCTGTGGGAAAAGGTTTATCTCTTCATGTACTACTTTAATCCTCTCTATTTTCTGAAAAATTTTCCCCAAAGGACACTGTTTGCTAAAGTTAACACTTTCAAGAACATTGAATGTTTTTGTAAACATTCCATGGAGGAAAGGGAGGAGAGGCCAAGTGCTTCCAGCCCTCAGGCTAGACCTGAGGAAGCAGCAGAACTTCCCAGGATATGTATCTAGAATTTTCTCACCACCCTTCTTCTACTGTTGCCACCATTACCAGTAACTGTGGGTTCCATTAGCTTATCAGGTGGTCATAAAAGGCCGCAGCTTTCACATCATTCAGTATGATTTATAGGACAGGGGATCAGGCAGAACGCCCAAGTTCACAGCCCACAGCTGGGTCTTCTGACCTCAGCTCTGATGGGATTTTTGGCACCTCATGATACATACCCACTGGCTGAGAATGCGGTCACCCTGGGCAGCTCAAGTCCAAGCTTTAATTCAAGCACTCAGTTGGATGACCTAGGTAAACTACCTATCATCTCTGCACTATAGGTTAATCATCTTAAATTTGTAATACGATACCCAGCACCCGTAGTCCCTTAGGCAGGATTAACACTCTAACGTGTCTGACACACAGCTTCATTTACATAGATGAGAGCGAGTTGCATGCTGCTTACCATTCGGGCAAATCTCTGTGCTTCGGTCACCCGCTCCGTAAGCATCATCACCTCGTCATCCTGTGTGGGGAAGGCAGGCAGCTTCTTCCCAATCAGGTGCTCTATGCGCTGGAACAGCTCCACATCATACCTGGGGAAGGAAGAAGGCAGGGCTACGGTTGTCCACCCAGGAAACAGCCTCCATCCCCAAATGCCACAGTATCCTGGGCTAGGAAGCAGTGTGAGCCCGATTTAAGAAATTCTGAGCTTATTATTCCTTCTCTAAATTCTGGCTAAGAAATAAAAAAAAGAAAAAATCAAGTGTGGCTGAGAGCAATCTGCGCTGATCATTCAAAGATCTCCCACCGCACTCTGAGCACAGAAGAGCTGTGGGTACCTAACCAGTGTGTCCTTTGCAAAAAGATCATCAATAGTTGCTCTGATCACTTCTGAATGATGGGAAAGTCACTGCTGGCCGGCTTCAGCAGAAGGAAACGGGGACCACTGGGGCCTCTCACGCATCAAATTCTATTGCAGACACTGTACATATGTGCTCTCTGGGTCTCGGCAAAACACTGGCAGGGACAAAGGAGTGTAGGTGATCCCACGGCAGATGGCAGAGCCAGGCTGCGAGTCAGTGTGGCTTCAGAGTCCTGCTCTGGGGTCGCTCTCCCCGAAAGCGGATTCACTTACTGAGTGACAAAGGTGATAGCCTTTCCAGAACGCCCAGCTCTAGCTGTTCGGCCTACTCGGTGGATGTAATCCTAAAACAAAAGGGTTTACACATTCAAGTGATTATAAGTTAAAAAAAAAAACACACACACACAATGGATGCAAACTCCTATGTAAACCTTAAAAAGAAAACAGATTCCTGTGGAACCTGGGAAAAAAATGGCCAGCACTATTTCTTGATATACAAATCCACTTCATCCACTTTATTCTCCTTGCAATACAAAAATTGTTCTAAAGGTTTTTTTCCTCCCCTTTCTTTCTAGACAAATCTACAAAGCAAAATTCACACAGCTACAGGCAACTGGCATGAAGAAAAACCCTAGATCTGCAGATTCTACCAACTGCTAGCTAACTAGTGTAGTGTACAAACTATACTACACCTCTCCAAACCTTGGTATCTAGCTCTAAGACATGGAAATACACACACTTTCAGTGCTAAGCATAAACGTCACGTGACATTCTGTCTACCATAGTTAAAACACAAAGACAAGTGATACACCTGTTCTCAACCAGGGGCTGTCCGGTAACACCTAGAACAATTCTGGTGTCACAATGAAATAGCAATCCTACGGGTAGTTGAGTACAGGCCACATGTGCTGCCAGCACTCTACAATGCAAACAACTAACCCCATGGCCTAAAGTGTTACTGGTGCCATGGCTGAGAAGTGCTGAGATCCACCAAGCACGACTATGGAAATGAGCTGATCAGGGGTCAGTACCTGCTACAACTGTCCCTCCGGCTATAAGCACCCAAAGCCTGCCCTGATGACCTGTACTCGGTTATTAATGTTATACATACAAATGACAGACTGAAAAAATGAAGAGCTTTCTTGGTTTTGATACTTAGGGAAAGAGCAAAAAAAAAAGTACGTCGTAACTAAGGAAACACAAACATTCCACTAACACAGTCAGGGAGCTAGAAAGTCAAGTCAGCAATAAGACTCACCTTGGAATGAGTAGGAATGTCAAAGTTGACAACCACATCCACATGAGGTATGTCCAAACCCCGGCTTGCAACGTCAGTGGCTAGAAGAATGGAACGAGCCTTCGCCTTAAACTTATTAAGGGATCCTAGACGCTTGCTCTGAGACGTGAGATAGATAATGAAAGAGAAACGAGAATTTTAATCTTGGAAAGTTAAAGATTCTTAGGATACAAGACACACAACCTACACACAATAAACACAATAACCAACATCAAGAAAAAGTTGAGTTTACTTCCCCCAAGTCCAGAATGTCAAGACAGTAATGTGCAAACAACAAAATAACATTTAAGGGATGGCCATGAGGCCTAGCAGCACCAACACTCACGTCGCCTACTGAAAAATACCCACGACCCATAGGAGCAGCTGTGTTGGAGACCAGCCCCTGATTCTAGCTTCCACCAAGGTAAACTAAGCAAGGCTCGAGTAACTGGGTCCCTGACCTGGCCCCCGTGTAGTAGAGGATTTAGTGCCCAGCCGAGGCTCCAGCCCAGACCTGCTGTGGGCATCTTAGGAGTGAAAGGGCAGACGGGAGCTCCATCTCCATCTTTCTCTCTGCCTCAGAAATAAACGCTTTTATAAATTATGACATAGGCTAGAAAACACAAAATATGGACTATTTAACATAACTAGGAAATACTTTATGTAAACTTCTAGAGACCAGAGGACCAGAGTCACAACTACCACCACAGCTAAATAAACCAACACAACAAGTTGCAACCAGACAACTAACTATACAATAACCTAGCCTGAGCCTCTTCTATCCTGAAACGAGAAAGTCAGCATGTAGAGCAACATTTCAGAGTGCAGAAATTCAGAACAACCGTGGGGAATAGACACTGAAGCCACATCCTTGTGTGGTGACAATCTAGTGTTACAAGATTTATAACTGCTCACAACACCAGTTCATGGCTGAAGATGTCACAGAATCCTTACCTGACTCATCTGTCCGTGGAGCGGGATGGCAGTGAATCCAAGATTTCGGAGTAACAGAGCTGTTCTCTGGGTGTTGTTACAGGTGCTGCAGAATATCATAAAGGAGTTTCCAGCCAATTCATTTAGAATATAAACCAGGTAGGTATCCTAAGTCATAAACCCAAAACAATACATGTCAATGAATCCTAAGGGTAGGAGATTCCACATATAACTAAGATTAACCCTACAGATGCTTCTCAGGTTTCCAGACCACCATCTGCCAACTGTGTCACCTCGTGAAACAGGCATCCCCAAACGGGCTGATGCCACACACGGGATGTGTCCTCAACAATCAAAGTCAAGTCCTTGTCAAACCACAAACTAGGTTCCCCTTCCTACAAAACCAAAAAGTCATATCAGAAGCAGACAACTAGAACACTATCCCAAGCCTGGGGTGAAGAAATTGTCTCACTATGTGAGACTTCATGACAGTGGCCTGATAGGTTGAAAATTCCTGGCAAGTCTGACTTATCAGCAATGATGGAAGCACAAGGTGCACTCCAGGGCAGACAGAACCACAGCTCTTAGCTAAACAAATGTTGACATATTTTTGGATGCTTAGGTGAGAAGCAAAGGGAGAGGCAGGAATGATCAAAGTCAACACTTCACCTTGAACTTAGAGGGAATGAAAAGGTAATACTGTTGCAGTTTCTCCACCGTTTGGTATTTGGAGGAAACAGCGCACTTCACAGGATTCTTCAGAGCTGCCCGCTGAAGCTTTTGCACCTGAAGAAAGAAAACCTAGGATAGTATCCAACCCCTGTATGCTCTAGTGTTATTTGTAGTCATTTTTCACTGTTGCTACTGCAGTTTCTCACCCATCAAGACTTACAAAGAGGAAGGCAGGAATTCAGGAAAATCTCACCTTCTTGGTCATGGTGGCAGAGAAGAGGAACGTCTTCCGGTCCCGGGGGATCACTTTGAGGATCTTGTCCACCTAGGGTGCAAGGAGGAAAGCACACCACAGAACGTTTAGAGTGGACTCCTGCAAACCGCTGCCTGGGGAAGGAAACAGACACCAACACGAAGCACATCGCTGTGGGCTCTGCAGGCCCACACACTCAATTTCACTAAAATGTCCTGAGCTACTTATTATTTCATACAATACCAGAGGCAAAAAGGCCAGTTAAAGAGCAAAACAGGTTAAGTTGATAGATTACACCTAAGTTGACCAAAGGAAAAGGTCAGGAATGAGTATTGATCAACTCAATAAACAGAGTAGGTCATCAAAGAAAATTAAAAAAAAACATTTCAAAATGCACAAAAAGGTCTAAAAAATGAAATGGAAAAGAAAATCTGGTTTTGCCATTCCTCATCTCTGAAGTCATGGAGCAGGTGGGGATGTAATTCTGCCTCTCTAAAACCAATAAATAAATAAATACTTTTAAAAGGGGAGTGGTGGGCCTGGCGGCATGGCCTAGTGGCTAAAGTCCTCACCTTAAACATGCCGGGATCCCATATAGGCATTGGTTCGTGTCCTAACTACTCCCCTTCCCATCCAGCTCCCTGCTTGTGGCCTGGGAAGGCAGTCGAGGAAGGCCCAATGCTTTGGGATTCTGCACCCCTGTGGGAGACCTGGAAGTTCCTGGCTCCTGGCTTTGGATAGGCACAGCATCGACCATTGTGGCTGCTTGGGGAGTGAATCAATTAATGGAAGATCTTCCTCTCTAACTCTTCTCTCTGTATATCTGACTTTGTAATAAAAATAAATAAATCCCTAAAAAATTAAAAATAAAAAAAATAAATAAATAAATAAATAAATAAATAAGGGGGTGGGGGAAGGGATGGAAGGGGACCAAAGCCCTCTTTAAAAAAAAAAGGCAGGTGGGGCCCCTTCCCTGCCAAGGCTGACCGGACATGGAGGACACAACTCATGGGCTACAGAAATTATCAGCTCCAAGTCAGTCAGCGATACATCTACTGAATTTTACACTTGATCTTAGCCAAAAGGCCGAGAAGCGATCTACTGAATTTCGAGTCGGCCTACAACTGCCTCGGCAGAGCCAGTCCCAGGGACTTCCTGAGCCACAGGCTGGACGTTCCCCACCTCTGCAGAGGGGGCTGAGGCACGGACAACGTGAGAGCATCAAGAGGGCAAATGGGCAGCTGGGATGCTACAAAAACTGACTTGGACCAGCACTGTGGCACAGCACCACCAACAACACCATCATCCCACAGGGGGGCTTAGTTAGTGCACCAGCTGCTCCACTTCCAACCCCGCTCCCTGCTAGTGGCCTGGAAAAAGCACACACAGCCCCAAGTATTTAGGACCCTGCCACCAACGTGGGACGCAGGCATGAAGATCCTGGCTCCTGGCTTCGATCTCACACAATTCCTGCCATGGTAGCCATCTGGGAAGTGAACTCATGGTGGAAGACCTATCTTTGCCTCTAACACTGATTTGCAAATAAATCAATCTTCAAACCACCAAAAAATTAAAAAATAAAAACCCTGAGACTGATGCAGTGCTCACATAAAACAGGTGTACAATGAATGTATTTTAAAACAGGCAACTTGAGATGCCCTACAAGCAGGAAGAGAAATAAAAAACTCACCTCTGTCTCAAAATCCATGTTCAATATTCGATCTGCTTCATCCATGACCAAGTATTTGAGAGCTCTCAGATTGAAGCCTTTTGTATTTTCCAAGTGGTCAATTAATCTTCCAGGAGTTGCTACAAAAAAAAAAAAAATGGGAGAATGGCAACATTCAAAGAAGGACCAGTAAAAATAAAATGACTTCTTCCTCCGCCCCCAGCACCAAAACACACACACAAACAAAACACAAACAAACAAAAATAAACGAAACCGTTAGGAAATTAACAAATGTTACCAAAAGAAAACTTGCTCCTCCAAGGTAATCCAGCCAACACTGGTAGGCTTTCTCTACCTGGAGTTGGCCCGTGTCTGTCACTGGCTCATCGACTCACCTATCACTATATGCGGTTTTTTCGCCAGGGCCAGGGACTGGGACATCGAATCAATTCCACCTACAATCACAGCTGCAGAAATAAAGAGAACATAAAAATGAGCTCCTTCGTGACTTTCAGAGTCCACTGGACATCTCTGAATTCTGCTGGATTTCTGCTTAAATTGGTTCTCCCCTTAGAATTAATGCTTTTCCCAAAGCTAAGCCCATAACTTCTAATGACAATACTTCCTTCCAGGCTCTGGCCCACTTACCACAGTGCACCCCGATAGAGGACCCCAGGGCTTCAAACTGCTCGGAGATCTGAAAGGCCAGCTCGCGGGTTGGGGTGAGGACCAGGGCGAACAATCGCTGTGGCGTCTCCAGCAGCGCATTCAGAATGGGCAGAGCGAAGGCCCCTGTTTTCCCAGAGCCGGTTTCCGCCAGCCCAATGATATCACGACCTGGAAGAAAAAGAAAACACCTCACACCAAGGAAATGCCCGCTCTCTGCACAGCCTTCACGTTCCCACAATGGCACAAAGCCAGGGGCAAGGCAGACACTGGGTATCTGATGCATGAGGAGAAAGGCTGGCCGGCCGAAAAACAAGGGAAGACACCTCCTCTGCTCTAGAAAAACTTAAGCCCGTGGCCAGAGAATACCCAAATGCAGCCTAAGGTGGTAGGGGCTTCAACAGAGGCCCTTAGAGAACATAGTGAGGACACAGAGGAAGGAGCAACTGCTGTCCCGAAGGCCAGGAAGGGCTGCAGGTGACGAGTGAGCCCAGTCTGAGGCCGAGAGGAAGGCGGACGTTCCTATAGGAGCCAAGAGGAAGGGCTTTCCAGAAAAGAGCTGCAGAGAAGAGAAGGAACGCGGCACAACACAGCAGAGCAGAGGCAGAAGAATGAGGCTGGAAAGGAGACCTGGAAGCCAGCTAAGAAGTCTGGAGGAGCAGGGAGTTTCAGGCTCATGACTTTCTTTGGTCTTGAGGACATAACAAGAGGCCAGGGAACTGAACAGGACACATTTCCACTGCTGCTCCTGAAACCGTATGGGTCAACACCTTACCAACAGGTCACCATGGCTCAGCACTGGTAACAGGATCACACTGTCCAGGCTGGCTGCAACCCACGGGCAGCGGCGCACTGCTGCTCCGTGACATTCCTCCAGCCGCACTCAGCTGTGGGCACGCTGGCCAGTGACCGCGCAGCTGAGAAGGCAACCATCCGCAGGAGCCCCCTGCTCCAAGGCAGACTGAGGAGAGCTCTGCTCCTCCCAGTCCCATGGGATTCAGAATCAGGCCTTTGGACAGTACACCTAAGATATACACACCCCCTATCCGAGTGCCCGAGTTCAAGTCCCAGCTGTGCTTCCTATGCTAGCTGCCTGCTCACATGCACCTGTGTGAGGCAAGCAGGGAGCTGGATGGGAAGTGGAATAGTTAGGACATGAACCAATGCCCATATGGGATCCTGGCATATGCAAGGTTTTAGCCATTACATATGAACACCATTTTACATCCCAGCTACTGCAATCCAGCTTCCTGCTTGTGGCCTGGAAAGCAGTCGAGGATGGCCCAAAGCCTTGGGACCCTGCACCCACCTGGGAGACCCAGAAGAGGCTTCTGGCGCCTGGCTTTGGATCAGCTCAGCTTTGGTCATTGCAGCCATCTGGGAACTGAGATGGCAAATGGGAGACCTCTCTCTCTGTCTCTCCTTTTCTCTGTAAATCTGTTTTTCCATTAAAAATA
This sequence comes from Ochotona curzoniae, assembly GCF_017591425.1. Classification (NCBI taxonomy): domain Eukaryota; kingdom Metazoa; phylum Chordata; class Mammalia; order Lagomorpha; family Ochotonidae; genus Ochotona; species Ochotona curzoniae. Next base: position 526,240 of record NW_024466810.1, read on the forward strand.
AATAAATCTTTAAAAAAAAATCCTCATCTAGGCCCAACACAATGGTTCAGTGGCTAAATCCTCGCCTTGCACATTCCAGGATCCCATATGGGTGCCAGTTCGTGTCCTACATGCTCCACTTTCCATCCAGCTCCCTGCTCGTAGTCTGGAAAACAGCAGAGGATGGTCCAAAACCTTAGGACCCTGCACTCACATGGGAGATCTAGAGCAAGCTCCTGGCTCTTGGCTCCTGGCTTCAGATCGGCTCAGCTCCAGCCACTGTGGAAGTCACTTGGGGAAGTCAATCAGTGGATGGAAGATCTTTCTATCTGTATCTCCTTCTCTCTGTATATCTGCCTTTCCAATAAAAATAGATGAATCTTTAAAAAAAAAATCATCTCCTAAATGTGCTCCAGTGCCTGAGAGCAAAGGCAGATCCCTTCACTTGGCATTCAAGCCCTTTACATCCGCCTCAGTCACCCTACCGAGCCCTTTCACCACTCTGCAGGAAGCACCTGCACATCTCCACACCTGCCTGTGCTGTCCAGCTCCTCTGGCTTCTGTCACGTGGCTCCCTATGCCTAAAAAGTCCTCCTATGTGACCATATGTCTAAATCCTTCCACATCTTCCAAGTTAGTTCAAACATCTTCCCAAGCTCCCCAGCCAAAAAAAAAAAAAAAAAAAAACTCAGACGTCTTCTCAAGCCCTCTGCACCTGGAAGGGACCACACCTTCTACGTACTTTGAATGTCATTCTTTATGTCCCCTTTCACCATAAACTGATGACTACCTTACTGCAGTCATGGAGAGGCCACTGGTACCCGGTGCCTTGCACGTGCAGCAAATCCACAGTACCAAGCCTTAGCAGGAGCAGACGTAAAGGCCCAGTAAGCCGATCCCTTCCCGCGTCATAGCTCTTCACGGCAAAAGAGCCAGCGGGCCCCACCACTTCTCCAGACCAAACACACTCATTTCCTCCATCGGTGACTTGCCTGATTTTTTACTTTATCGAAAAGACATCCAGAGAGATCTTCCACCTGCCCCAGCCAAAAGCTGGAAACTTCCTTCAAGTCTCCCAGGTGGGCAAGAGGGACTCAAGCGTTCAAGTCAACATTTACTGCATGGATACTAGTAGGTAGCTGGGGCAGGGAACAGATGAACAGGAGATACAACAGCACCCAGCAACTCCTATAAGGGATGCCAGCATGCCAAGAACTCACAGAACAGCTACACCAAGTGTCCTCTGCCACTTGGATACTATCCCTCAGCCACCGCCCCTCACGTGGTCCCCAGCTCTAAGAGACATGTTCCAGGTATGCTGTAGCTGGTGCCAAGCATTCTCAGGACCTGTTCATCTGAGACACATGGGAGAGGAATCTGGGGTGAGGAGGACCTAGACTTCCTTGGAATACTACACAAAATCTGACGTGTAGACATTTAGGGATGCCCTCTTCTTACGGTCATTCACTTCTCAAGGATCTTAGCACACCCCAGTCAGCAACTGCCTCTGGGTCTCTGACAGCCCACCCTAATCCTAAGCGAGTACCCTCAATGAAAGTTCTGCTTGCTAGTTCTAACCCTGCACTTCAACCATTCTTCCACAGATCTTTTAAGTAAACCTCAGAGCAATAAATCTCAAGTCCTCTGGACAGACACATGTCTGAGGCAGCCCTACAGCAGCACGCTCCAACCAGGGCCTTTCAGAGTACACATTCATCCAGGACGGAGAACAAGTCCCTTCAGCTGTTAAGACAGAAAAGCAGCTCGGTCAACAGGAACGGAACACGATTAACTTTTTCAATGGCCAACAAGCCCAAGCTTGGAATCTTGGGAGATCGTATTCCCTTTGAAACATGTAAGTAATTGCTTTGAACGTGGCATTCAGGTGAGCAGAACTCCACGCCGGATCTGTTGCGGGGGACATAGTGCCCATCCACGTACCTTGTAAAGCCAAGGGAATCGCTTCCACCTGGATTTTGGTGGGCTTCGTCCAGCCCAATTGGTCACAGGCTTCACACAAGACATCGGTCACGCCCTTCAAATACAAAAAAAAAACAAAAACAGGCCTCAGCAGGGAACAGTACAGCACCACCCCTGTCAGAGCCGGGCTGGAAGTCACCACACCTCACAGCCTGCTATTTAACAAGGAGGGCCGTGGGGCAAGCGCTCCAGAATATTCTACTGACCGGGTCCACAGTCACGAGCACGTGTTTTCTCACCTCGACACCCTCACACTCCTGCGAGCTGCTAAGTGCTTAACTACCACACCCAAGTGACTCACGTGCACACTGAGGCACAGATGACACCAGCTCGCCTCTGCCAAGCGACCCGGTAAGAACTTCAAACCCGGGCCCACAAGCAAGCAGCAGGCACAAGTACAAGCTCCAGCACGGATAACACGCAGCACCGTAAAAAGGAGGAGAGAGAAGCAAGCCGACCCCGGAGGGCAGCTGTCCCACCGCCCAAACCCAGAGACCGAGAGAGCGCGTCTGGCCAGCACCCGGGGGAACCCTCTGCCAGACACTGGCCAGCACCTACGGGAACCGAGTCCTGCCTGAGCCTCGCCCCACAGCAATACAAGAAGTCGGCATCCCCCAGTCTCACCAGATCTTTAAATGTTTTAGGTTCCTCCTCTTCCACCGCCGCTGACTCGAGGCCTTCGGCCGGAGAATCGTGCTCTTCGGACGCCGCCATCTTGTTTGCTGACTGCGGAAGTGAGCCGGCGGCGCGCGGGAAGCTGGGAGTTGTAGTTTTAACACTTGTTCCGCGCGCCCTCCTGCGGGCTTTCCGGAGATTGCAACAGCCGGACAGGGCAAGTAGTGATGGAAAGTTAGGGATGGGTTGAAATTGGTGGCCTGGAGGAACTGCACAGGGTGGCTAGTGACAAGAGCCTCCAGCTTCCCTTTTATTATTGTTTTATTATTTTGTCTGAAAGGCACAAAGAGACAGATCTTCCATTCATTGATTCCTGAGACTTCTCTGTAACACCTTGGTACTCACTTTGCTAAGCAAACCATTTTAAACAGACTGCTCAGAAGTTTCCATGTGCTAGCACTGTGCTAGATGCCTGGTGAATGGACCAGCAGCTGCAGCAGCCCTGGTGAAGAGAAGACAGCGAATAAACAAGTGATAACAGAGTATTTCAGATCTTGAAAAGTGCTGTGAGATAACATGCAGAAATGGCAGAGCAACCTGGGGAGAGTGAGTTGTGGGGAAAACTTGGAAAACGGGTTGACCGTTGACCCTTCTGAGACAGGAGTATTTGAGCTGGGATCTTATGGGCAGACAAGAGAAAGAAAAAGGCAAATCAGAGGCCCCGAGAAGCGTGAGACTGATCTGGAAAGCAACCAGGCACTACCAAGGCAAATTGAGTATGTTGTATGCCCTGTGCCCAGCAAATGCCTTCCTGTCTCCTGACATCCGGGTGGTCGGGGCAGTATTCTTGGCGGAGACCAGGTGGGGGCAATCTGATATCTATCTGGCACAGTGGATGGTAAGTATGTGTCTGTGGCCTGCAAAAACACCCTGGGTGGCACGGTTCATATGTGGGCTGAGTAATATTCCCTGGAGTAGATGTACCATACTTTCTTTATCAACTCCTTTTTGGACAGGCATCTGGTTGTTTCCATGTCTTTGCTATTGTACATTGTGCTGCTATAAACACAGGATTACAGATCCTCTTCCCGTATGCAGACTTCATTTCCTTTGAATATATTCCCAGAAGTGGGATAGCTGGGTCATACGGCAGATCAATTTTCAGTTCTCTTAGCACTCTGCATACTGACTTCCACAGTGGTTGTATTAGCCTACACTCCCACCAACAGTGAAGGAGAGTCCTTTTTTGCACGTCCACACCAGCAGGTGTTGTTGGCAGTTTTGAATGTGGACCAGTCTCACTGGAGTTAGGTGGAACCTCAGTGTGGTTTTCATTTGTATTTCCCTGACAGAGTGAAATTCTACCATTTGCAACCAAATGGTTCCAACACCCTTATGCTCAGTGAAATAAGTCAATCCCAAAAGGACAAATATCATATGTTCTGTCTGATATAAGCAAACACAAGATCAATAGCCCTTTCAATACTATTTTGCTCGTGGATTTTGATATTTTTGTTTTGAATTTCAGTCATTCAAAACAGCTTTTCTTTTTCTCTCATTAATTTCCTCACTGACTCATAGGTCACACAGTAGCATCGTTTTCTTCAAGAAGGTTTTTTATTTTCTTTATTTCTTCAGTGACACATTGGTCATTCAGTAGCATGTTATTTAACTTTATGTTGCTGTAAATTTTCTATTTTTCTTCCTGTTGTTGATTTTGTTTTATAGCTTTTCATTTAAGGGGATATAGTAACTGTGTAATAGAGACTATTATATCCAGATGTGAAGATACAATGCAGTATGCATCTCTACTTCCAAACCAAAGATGGACTCCCAATGAAACTGTTAAATATATCTTGACGGTAGGATGCTGGACTATCTGCCATTGTCCATGCCCACAATGTCAGGATACACTTAAATAGCAGAATCATGGACTTATGACTGTTTATGAATGACTATACTATTGTAATAATATAAGGGAAATCAGTGGTAGGGAAGAGATTTGGAGAGGGGAGCAGGGAAATCCCAGAGCCTAAGAAATGGCACCATAAAATAATAAAACAAATATATTTAAAATAAATAAATACATTTTAATGTAATGGATTTAAAATTTAAATAAATTCTTTTTAAATGTAATAAAAATTTAAAATTTTTATTTGAAAGGCAGAATTTAGAGAGAGAGGAGAGGTGAAAAAAAGGTCTTTCATCCACTGCTTCGTTCCCCAAGTGGCCACAACAGCCAGAGCTGAGCAAATCCGAAGCCAGAAGCCAGGAGTTGCTCACAGGTTTCTCACGTGGGTGCAGGGTCCCAAGGACTTGGGCCATCCTCTGCTAAGTCATAATCAGAGATCTGGATGGGACAGGAACCAGTGCCCATATGGGATACTGGTGTCATAGCACAGAGGATTAGTGCGTTGCACCACTGCACCAGTGGAAGAAAATAAATATACAAAGAGGAGGCACTTGGCATAGTACCATGCCCTGAACTAAGGACTGAACTAAGTACCGTGGTGACTTCAGCTGCGGCCGTTTGGGAGTGAAGCAGCGGATGGAGGATCTCTCTCTTATTCTCACTCTGCTCTGTAAATCTGCTTTTCAAATAAAAATAAATGCATCTTTCTTTAAAAATGGAAACTGACTTAAACCAGCCCACTGCTGTTGCGTTAGCAAATCCTGTTTGCATGGCCAAGCAGGGGTCTCGCCTGTTTGTTCTTGGAGAATTCAATCTTGGGCTATTTTTACAACTTCCTCTGGTGCCAGTATCCCCAAGGCACCAAGGGTTTGGAGAGGATGTGGCTGCTGTGACGGCAGCATCAGCTTCGCTCTGTTGCTTGGTGTGGGGCCTCACCCAGCATGCATCCTGGAGACAGGACCCATGCCAGCCCCTGGGCAGTGGCCGCAGGGGGCTCCAGCGAGAAAGCCTGCAGCGCCCAGGACGTTATCTATCTGCTTTGCACTCTTCATCTCGGAGGCTTCTGTCATGGTCACAGAAGGTACAGAGGTACGAGCTAGTCAAGGAGCCAGGTCACACCTTGTACTCTCAGAACAATGAGGAAGAGAGCAAAGAGGAAATCTAAATAAACCTTCTAGAACATCAGAGGGGAAGTAAGCCCAAAACAATGTACAGGCCCCAGAAGGACAGCTCTCACCGCTCCCAGCTCACATCTCAGTCTCACGTGGACCCTGCGCGCTGCAGTCTGCACACGAACCCCTCCCTCCCCAAAATACAATTTAAAATTATAGCTTATAACTGCGTTCCTACAAAGACAAATGTATGGAGACACCGTACTGAAATGTTTCCTTTGACCTAAAAGCTCATACTGTCTTTGTGATTTTAGAAGGAACTGAAACTTGATTTGTAGGGCTCTGAAAGTATGGTGGGTGGGGCCAGTGTTATACAGAGGGTCAAACCACCACCCGAGATTCTGGTTCAAGTCCCCGCTGCTCTGCTTCCCATCAAGCTCCCTGTTCGCGCATCCAGAAAGCAGCAGAAGGCGGTCCAAGAGCTTGGGCCCTTGCGTCCCATACATGAGATTCAGATGGACTTCTAGGAGCCTGGATTCAGCCGGTTCAGTGCTAGTTATTCAGGCCTTCTGAGCAGTGAACCAGAGAATAGAATATCTTTCTAAATCTATTCATCTGAAAGTTAGATGGTCAGACAAGAAAGAGATCTCCTGTCCACTGCTTCGCTCTCCGAATGGCCACAATGGCCAGGAGGCAGTCAGCCTGAGGCCAGGAGCCCTGAACCCAATCCAGTCCTCCCATGCAGGTGGCAGGGACCCAAGGATTTGAGTCACCACCTGTTGTCACCCCAGGGTATGCATTCACAGGAAGCCAGAAACACTTACCCAGCTAGGCCAAAGCATTGCCATAAATGAGCTTTATAAAATATGTTTTAGCTACACCATTTAGATATCTTCTTAGCACTTCTTTCTTCATCTTCGTCTCCTGGCCTCTTTCTTTCCTGTCTGTGCCACACGAGCAAGTTGCAATCCGAAGTCCCCCCTTCTCCCTCTTGATCACCACCACGGTAGTCAAAAGGGAGTCAACGGTAGCCAAAACGACCACCATTATGGTCTACTCTCCCACCCTACAGCAAGCACAGTGGGCACAGGCACTGTGGCTGGGCAGCTCTGCCTTCGAGTCCCAGAGCCCAGTGGCAAAGAGGCTTTCAGTAACTGCTTGTTCCCTGAATGAGTGAAGTAGGTTTGCGGATTATTCTCCTATGAGTGTGTTTTGCATGAATAAGTCCCAGAGCCTGTTTATCAACTAATTCCATGGTTCACAGGGAGTTTCTGAATCTGACCAGCAATCTGGGCGTGTGGTCATTTACTGGCTGAGGCCACGGTCAACGTGGATAACCACCCCAGGAAGTGGCTCAGGGCAGTGTGGCGTGGCTGGGGTGGTACGGGTCAGGAAAGCCAACTTCATCAAGCATGTTATTTGGTTCTTGGTACTCCTTGGTCCATTCCATCTATGGGTCTTTAGGACATGGGATTACTGTATGAGCACCCTCCCCGCCAGCACCCTCCCTCCTCCATGACAAAAATGTGGCCCTCAGGTATACGTTAGCCATGATGGGATATGGGATCCCAGCGCATGGAAGGCAAGGACTTCAGCCATTAGGCTACTGTGACAGGCGCAACTGATTACTTTTTAAAAATGGATTCGTCACACTGAATCTGCTAAATAATAATGAAAATAATAAATCCAAAAAAAAAAAGGATTCCTATAGTTTGAGGTTAAGTGAAAAGGGCTAAACATAGCCGCTCCATAGTTATGATTCATCTCAAGGCAAACATGAACAGACACTATGTAACTCATTTTTAAAAGATCAAAAAGTTTGAAGAATGAGCAACTTGTTTCAATAAAGAAAAAGCTAATTTTAGCACAGTAGGAAAAAATAAGCATAAAAATTGCTACATTTAACTGTATCTCCCTTTACCTCCACCCAATGCCTTTAGCTCAATGTCTAAATTGCCTCCACTTCCTTTTCATATCCAGGCTATTGAATCAAAAGTATTATAAGCTGACTGTGCACTCCCTGAAAGGACCAGTCACCATAGGATTGCAATGCCATAGGCGTCCCATATGAGGGTTTTTAGGTTCAGTTCCCAGCTCTAACTCCCCTTCCCACTTCCTGCAGAATCCAGAATGCTGCAGGAATGGCTCAAGTGCTTGAGTTTCTGCCACCTAGTTCAGAGATTAGCATTGATCCCGGCTTTGGCCTGGCCTAACTTGGCCACTGCAGGCATTTGGGAAGGAGATCACCAGACAGAAGTTTCTCTCTCTCTCTCTCTCAGGATAAGTACAATAAAAACAAGATCAGAAAGCTTATTTTATATATATATATAAATAAGCTGATATATATATATATATTTAATGGAGCAGGATCTATTTCTAATCAATTCTTGAAATGCATAACCAAATGGATCTTCTTTCCTGTGAAATCAAACTGTTCAACCAATATGAACCCTCCCAAAATAACGGAGCAATACTTCAGTGTTTAATACAAACATATTTATTTGAAGCTCTGACATTTTTGTGAAGCACACTTAGAATCAAAATCCTCCTCTCCCTCCTCCCCTTTACCACATGCCATTTCAACCTGTTTGTGCAATGAAAGCTTAAAGGAAGAAGCCTGCTCACATTCCCATAGAAGACAGAAGTAGCAATTTGTCTCTGGGGTGAAGATAAGTTACACCCGCCTAAATCCTGCCGGAAGCTCCAGTCTTCATCGGAGAAACCCAAGAGTGGATGGTCCGTCTCTGCCAACAAATTCCTATCAACATAGTTAAGTGGCTAATCGTCAGATGCACATATTGAACTATTTTTATGTGCAAAGTATTATTTCCAAATAGCCACCATCCTGTGGAATTAAAACGGGCTACTAAAGTAATAACCTCAGAAATTCAGGACTTCCATTCCCTCTGACAGCCTAATGATAGCTTGTCGCTGCTTTGGGAAATACCCAGTTTATTTTTAGGGAATAGGTCAGGTATCAGAAGACTATAATTCAATAATAAAAGATGGAGTTAGGGAATGATTGTACCTTTGCGATAAAACACAAACCATAACGCGAAGTACATTCTGAAGGTCTAAAATGCTAACACCTATGCAAGCCACTCAAGAAAATGATACCAGCTCAATCTAAACCAACAGCAACTTCCAAAATAAACCAAGATGAAGACGGATTACAATTCACAGGAAAAACAAAGATAACACTGACTGTCAGTCCTCACCTCTAGTGCAAAAATAGAGCTCCTCAGACACACTGTCCTCCCCTCCCAAAAAAATAGTGTGTGTGGAGGGGTGGGGTGCGGGATGGGCAAGTGCCTGGCACGTCCCACGCTTAAACAACACAACCAAATTGAGAAGGTGTGCTCCCAAAGAAGTTTCCACATGTTTCTCAACATTACAGTAATCGGCATGGCTATTGAAGCACTAAGCATTTGTGTGGACACACTTGGTAAGTTTCCTGCGGTCCCCGAAATGAAAACATGGCACACCCCCACCACAACACAAGCTGTTTGTCCATCACATGTGAAGATGTGACTTCATAAGACATCAGGTTCCCAAAATCTAAGTGCTGCCTTCATAGGTTCTTTTTATTTTTTTTTTCTCCTAAATGAAAATAGGTTCCCTTTCCTGGTCAAGTGTTATCTTCTGGCAAGGTACCTTTAGATAGACACGCATTGTCACGTATCTACCCCACACTTGCAGACTCCATTGACAATCTTACACTCGGCTCCTGATCTTTTGAGAATTTGCAACTACCTCCGAAGGAAGACTTCTTCAGAGAGCCCCATGACATGTCCAGCTCATGTCCTGCCTTCGAAAGCCCAACCTCATGAAACTCTTGAAGACTCCCATTCAGAAATTTGCTAATGACTTTCTAAATGTAGCAATTAAATAAAATTACAAGCAAATAATACATAGAAATTAAATAACAAACTGAAAATAAATTAAAAAAAATATGTGACCCGGTGGCTTTCAGAGAAATTAATAGAGATTGGTCAGTTTCCAGAAAATTCACATTCCTTGCTGTACCAGTTTCTACAATGAGTGAGCAACACTGCCCTCTAGCGAGTTTACATGCTAACATCCCTCAGCTTTTAGAATGAGAAACCGCAAGCAAGTGTGGTGACCTGGGGTTTCTGCACACACCCACACATTCTGCCCCTGACCCTGAAGGCCATGGAGTCTCCAGAAAGGCCAGGAGACTTTGTGGGAGAGATCGGCATTTAACACAGTGGCTTCAAAGCCACAGCCTGGGTCAGGATCACCCCAGGGGGCTTCCGTCACACTGTCCCGGCTCAGCCCCTTCTTCGGAGTTTCTGATTCATACAGCAAGGTGAAGCCTAGAAATTTGCCTTTCTCACAACTTCTCAGGTGAGGCGTCTTTGCCAACCAAAGCCCGCATTTCGTGAGCCAGGCGTTGTGTTCAGTTCCCCACAACTGAGCGAGGTTGCATACGCCATGCGTGACAGAACAGGAAGAAGGTCTGAGGGAGGCGAAGTGGCCAAGGCCATCACGGTCGAAGCCCGTCATAAACCCGGAGTGTTTGATCAAAGGCCACGGCCACCTTCCCTGCCCTGCATGCAGGAATCAAAGGGGTCGATCACCTGCCCTTTGCTGGCTTCGCTCTCTCCCTTCAAGGGTCAGGGCGTACAGGCTATTCCATTGGCCTCCTCTCTCAGAGCACTTGCAGGTCTGCCTGCGGAGCTACGCCATCTCCAGGCGGACAGAGGGAAGAGCAGGGCATGTCAGTTCCCGGTCCCTCTCTGGGTCCTGAGTCTTCCTAAGAACTCTCATCAAGTGTGGATTCGCCCTGGCTTCTGAAATCCCTTGCCGTCAGAAACCCTAGAAGAGAGCTTTAAAAACAGGTGACTCCTTGAGTGGCCTAGCAGAGCTTGGAGAGGACACAGAGGGTGTTACCCTCACCAGTCTCAGGTAAGACCCTCTCATGCCTAGCAGGTGCCTGGGTCCCAGGCCCAGCTGTTGGCATGCAGCATGCTGCTACAGCACATCCTGGCGGGCAGCAGGTAATGCTCCGAGTCCTCGAGTCCCTGCCACCCAGATGGAAAACCCAGTTTGATTTCTAGGCTACTTGGCTTGGCCTGACCCAGCCCTGACTTGACCAGGCACTTGGAGAGTGAACTGGCAGCCAAAAGATCGTTCTCTCTTTCCTCTCTCCCTTTCAAATAAATAAGAACTAAAAAAAAATTTAAACACAAACACCACCAAAAGAGTGAGCGCTTGCCTTCCCTCCAAAGCCCCAACAAATAACTTTAGGAGTGTCTGTTCCACTGCTGCTGACAAAAAAACAAAACAAAACAAAAACAAAAAACAAAAAAACTTCTCATGAACGAAAACAGGGTCAGCTACTCCACTAGGATCATGCCAAAGACCCCAGCCCTTAGGTCCAGGTAGCATGTCACATGGATGGGGAAGGGGCTGTGGGGACCACCTGACCACTTGGAACAGCTTTTCTCTTCCTTTGTGTCTGTCCGACTCAGAGTTGCCCTGGGGGAAAGCTACAGATTTGGAGCATCCCATGAGGACAGTCATGGACGGGGGAAGGACATCTCAGAACAACAGCGCAGCAGGCGGTGCATCTGGGCTCCTGAGATCATGGCTGAGGCCCGCCTTGGTGCAAAGCCGGACCCGGGCCTCCAGTTGCTCACTGAGTTCGTCCAGGGCCCCCGTGCAAGACTCGAGGCTCTCGGCCAGTTTCTGAATCTTGGCCTTCAGCACGGCCTGGCTGACCCTGGTGGCCCCTTCTGCCCGCCTGGGGACGAGGAAGCCACGGGAGCTGAAGAAGACGATAAAATAGACGCAGTTGTACAGGGCCATGGAAGCACTCCTCCCGCTTTGCAACAGCTGGACATCGCCGTGACCCTGGCAGCGGCAGAAGTAGTCTAGGCAGCTCAGCATCTCCCGCATCTGGTCCTGGCACGTGGCCGCAATCTCCTGCACCTTCCGCAGCTCCCGGGAGTTGCAGAAGATTAGGGAGACATCGGATGTGATGGTCACGGCCCCTCCGGCGGTGGCCACCCCAAGCCCCAGGGCCGATGCCAGGAGCGAGGCACCCAGCGTGACGGGGCTCAGGGAGAGCCCCACGATGGCGGCCACGGCGCCGGCTGCGCTCAGCGAGCTGCCCGCCACGTTGGCCGCCTGGGAGCGCCGGCGGAAGCGTTCGAGGCGCCGTGCCACCTCGCGAAGGCGCAGCAGCTCTCCGTGCAACCGGCCGCGCCGGTCCAGCAGCAGCCCCTGGAAGCTCCGCAGTGCGTCAGGGCCCCGCGGCTCCCCGGCCGCCAGAGTCTGCATAGTCTGCACGGCCCGCAGGTGCACAGGCGCTCCTTCAGCCCACGGCTGCCGGCGCCCGCCGCGGCTCTCGTGCGCGCGCTGCGGGGAGGGCGTCTCAAGTTCAAGCGTAGCGGCTACTGCTACGCCGGTCCGAGGAGTGGGGGAAAGCGGCCAGTCTCCTGGAGAGTCGTGCGTGTCAAGTTCACAGAGGCCAACGCTGGAATCTGTGACCAGTGGCAGGTTCTCGAGCCCTCGCGACCGCATCTACCAATGAGAAAAGGTCGCTTTGAGCTTCTCTCCCAGAGAGCCCTGGGGAGGGACTTGCTCAACTGTTCGACAAGAGCTAAGCCTGGCCTTAGCTCTGTTGGAACGCGCATTGCACGTGGTGGATTGTATAGTTTAGGAAGCACTTTCATCATATAAAGACCAGGGCCCTGGGAGCTGTGAAACAATTTCTCTCTCTCTCTCCTTTCCCCCCTTCCTATAACCTCTCCTCTCTCTCCCATCCCTTCCATTTCTCTTATACACAGCAATATCAAGTCACCAAAACCTTAAAAGCCACACCATCTGTAAGAAACCGAAGTCCAACCTTCCCTCAGCGTAATTCTTTGCTACATATTCATCCAGGCTCTTAGAATCGAGTCTAAGGTGTGGCTGATTCCAAGAGAGTTCATCTGGTCTTCAGAAAATTAATCAGTGTTTAGTAAGGGTTTAATTAAAACTATGTTGATACCACTCTCCATTATGAGGGCTTCCTCTAAAGAAAAAAAAAAAAAGGCTGACAGTGAAATAGGAGTGGCTTACTCAGTGAGGGCCACTTTGCACTGTGAGACCAGGAAGAAGATGGTTCACACAGAAAAACACTACAGGGGCTGGTACTGGGGGCTCAACAGGCTAACCCTCCACTTCCAAGTGCCAGCATCCCATGCGGGCACCGGTTCATGTCCCGGCTGCTCCATTTCCTTCCCAGTTCCCTGCTTGTATCCTGGGAAAGCAAAAGTGAATAGCCTAAGTCCTTGGGACCCTGCAAGCCCACGTGGGAGATCAGAAGAGGCTTCTAGCTCCTGGCTTCGGATCTGCTCATCACACTTGGGGAGTGAACCAGCAGATGGAAGAGCTTTCTGTCTCTTCTTCTTTCTGTAAGTACACATTCTGATATAAATAAATCTTTAAAAGAAAAGAACACTGCATGCTGAGGCGAAAGCCCGCGGGTTCTGCCAGGGAGTCTCACCTTCAGCCCCACCATCCACCTTAGGAATTTCTCATGGCAGATTAGACACAGAGACAGAATGTTCCAAAACTCTGAGACCTGGCACCTGGCTGAGGAGAACACCCAAGAGCCCAGGTCCGGGGGCTGCTGACTTCCCGGCACCCAGAAGCCGGTCTCCGCACACACAGGTCTCCATTGGCCCATTCCCTTATTCCAGGCAAAATGACAGGAAGTCATCTCATTGACCGCCCCCCCAACCAAAGCCTAATGGATCATGTATGTGACCCCCAGCACGGCCAGTCCTGCTGCTTTGCACCTGTCTCCCCACAGCCAGCAGGGGCTCCCCACTTACCCTCGCTTCTGATCGCCTCTAGGAAAGAGAAATCCCGGGCTGTTTCTGGAAGGGTGAGCTTTATAGTTCCCCAGAGCCAATAGCAGCCCTGGGAAAGCCTTGTCTCATTCTGAGAATTTGCTGTTTCCTGTCCTGGCCCCTGCTGCCTCCATCCAGAAGGATGTGACACGGTGGAAAATGACCTGCCAGTACAGCACATCCCGTAGTTAGGAAACGGACATTGTGTTCACTGGCACTCCCTCCCCAAGCGCAGGAAGAGAACCCTGGGCGCTTCCCCCACTTGAAACACGTGTGCTCATTCTCCCAGGGGGTGGGGGGGACACCCTGCCTTTCCTCTCCTGAGAATAGCCCATGACGCCATCTGAGGGGCTGAGAAGGCACCTCAGGCTGACCAATTATAGTGTTTTTTTTTGAGAAGTCACAGTTACAAAACCGTTTGGGGTTTTTTTTGTTTTTTGTTTTTTTGTTTTTTTTTGAAAAAGCCAAGGGCGGAGGTGGCCGGTCCTCTGCTATCTGATGTAGCCACTCATGCTCCACGCCTGTGTTTTTAAAAAAAAAATGCTTCAGGAGTCTGTGAGTGGTGGAACCGACCCCGTGCAGCTTTAAGAATGCAAGGCCACGCCCACGGGATGTGCTGCGTGCGGGTTCGGGCATCTCCAGCTGTGAGGACGAGGTCGGAGGTCTTAGAAAGGGCTTGATACAGACCAAGTGCGTCAGAAGCCGAGGCCGGGTCAGGCTGCCCAGGGAGCTAATTATACACGTTCAACAGCAGCAGGGACACGGTGTTCATTTGATGCAGTGGTTGTACCCTGTGGGACCATTACACAAATGGATTCCATTGACCAATTAGCGAGGCCCGGGCTGAAGGACAAGTGTCTGGATAGCTCGGGACTGGCCACAGCCCGGATCTCATGGAACAAAGTAATCCCTGGGGCATTCCCAGGGGGCCGGAGTCCAGCTTGGTGACTCAGTTCTACCTCTGGGCCCCAGGTCCAACCCCCTTCTCCTAACACTCTCGCTTTCAGGTGAGGATGGCCAGATGGGTATTTCACTTACATGGCTTTCTCTGGTTCATTTGGAAATCTTTTGTTTCCTTTTGATTTATTTGAAAGGCAGAGAGATGGAGACACACACAGGGATCTCCCATCTTACTGGTTCAGCTTCTAAATACGACAGCCAAGGCTGGGTCAGGCTAAACCCTGGGGCCAGGCGCTCGACCTTGCTCTCTCACAGGATCACCTGTCTTTAAGCAATGCATGTGACCAGAAAAGCTGGAATGGGAAGTGGAACCTCAACTCGAATTCAGGCCCTGTGGGCATCTGCATGCTCCTCCAGACATCCATCCCCCACCCCCCAATTTGGAAAGTCTTAACAGCCATATTATTTTTGCAGCAGAATTAAATCCTCATCTTTTTCCCTATACTTTATGGATAGGAACCAAACCACAGACCTTTGGAACGTGACTATTCTGATTTTGAGTCATGTCTAACTATTCTGGTTATACCTCCTCAAAAGAGAAACGTAACTTCAGTCCAGGGGCCTCCATTCTCTTCTTGTACTTTTGGGAAAAGCAGTGGAAGAATAACTTCTTCCATCCCCAGATGTGAGCTGTGAGCCAGGCTGAACTGGGGGTTTGGTGGACAAGGAAGGGCCATGCCCTGATTCTTTTTTTTTTTTTTTTCTTTTTCCTCAAAAGAGTCACAGAGACTGAGGAAGAGAGAGACAGGGCGCTTGCATCTGCTGGTTCACGCCCCCCAAATAACCACAACAGCCAGGACTAAGCCAGGCCCGATCTAGGAGCCAGGAGCTCTATCCAGGTCTCCCATGCGGGTGCAGGGGCCCAAGTCTTTGGGTCATCTTTCACTGTTTTCCTGGGTGCGTTAACAAGGAGAGATGGACTGAAAGTGTAACAGTCAGGACTGGAACTACATCCCTATGCTTTGTGATGTTGGCTTTGCTGTACCAGTGTTGCAAGGGGCTTTACCCGCTACACCACAATACCAGCCCCTCTCCTTTTTTAAAGAACCCTGAATCTTCAGTTCCCGTCCGCTCCCCCAAATCCCCTTAGAGGGACACAAATAATTCCTTATTTTGTGGCTGAGGAATTTTCCCAGGGTCTTCTCTAACACCTCAGTAATCACACAACAAAGACAGATACACTGAAGGCGCGGGAGAGAAGGCCTCATGCTGCTGAGCTCGGTCCATAGCCTGAAATCTCCTTCTCGCTCTGTTGTGCACCAATTGTTTCCCCATATTTTCCTTAGTATGGAGAAGGGGAGGAAGCTAAACATCTGGCCCTGTAGACTAGTTGCGGTTTCACTGGTTGCAGAAACTTGGCCTTGACATTATTTACAAGAACTGAGACTTGAACTTCATGTTGTTGACTCGACACTTGTCTACTTTCACGGAGCAAACCATGGCACAAACTTTGAGAAACAATTGAAGGCATTTTGGTCAGAAGTTGTGTGTGAGAAGTTCTCCCCCACACTCCTGCCCTATAAAGAACTGTGGATTGGGGCACAGGCACTGGGCCAGCAGCAAAGCTGCACGTTTGGGCTTCTTTTTTCCGCATCACAGTGACTGGGTTGCCTACCCAGTTCTGGTTCTTGAGTTGCCATTTCCTCTCCCACTCTCTATCTACCTCTTGAATAAATAAATAAACACACTTTTTTTTAAAGAAAATTCTTTCATCTGTTGGCTGTGTTCTCAAACTTCTTTTCCAAAGTATTTGTGAGGTACTTGTAACACATTATCCCAGAGTAATCCTTCCCCCTCACCTCATGGGAGCCAGCTTGAACGTCAAGACCTAGAGCCATGAGGACAGGCAATGCAGGCAGCAAGAGGGGTCCACAGCTCTGCAAACAAGGGCATCTCCCCAGCCCCGAACAGTCTAATTCTGGTGCTCTTGAATAGGGTCTGGGCACATGCAGGGGAGTCCAATTTGCAGGTGCTGTTGTGAATCTCAGTTCTAGAAGCTTCTGATTTTCCAACCACTGGTTTCGTAACAGCATAAACCCTAAGGCCGCTAGACAGTAGTTTGTCAGGTGCTTATACTGCAGTTACTATTAACAGTCTACTAGTTTTAGGCATATATTTAAAACCATCACTTTTGTAACTATTTATTTGACATATATACACACACAAAGAGGTAGACAGAGATCTTTGATTTGCTGGTTCATTCCTTAAATGCCTGTAACAGGTGTGGCTAGGGCAAGGCCAAAATTAGGAGCTGGGAACTCCATCCATCCAGCTCCCCCCTGCGGGTGGCAGGAACGCAAATGCCTGAGCCATCACCAGCTGCCTCCCAGGGTGTGCATTAGCAGGAAGTTGGCATTGGACGGAGCCAGGCCTTGAACCCAGGCCCTCTACTGGGGGGTGTGGCTGTCCTAAGCAGCCTTTACATCGCTGGACCAGACACCTGCCCCAAACTATCACTTTTGAAGGATAACGTGACAGTTATCTTCAGAATCTTCAACATGCGCAGGCCACTCCAACTTTTCAGGCTCTCAGTAAACAACAAAAACAAAAAAAGAAATTCTAAGAATACTAAAAATTGTGTTTACTTCATAATTTAATCATGGGATTTATAAAACTATTCATTGATAGCATAGAGCAGCGGTCAGAGAGAGTTTTGAACGATCTGATTTTTTCCCTTTCACTCCCTATCACTGTATCTCAGTGACTGTATATAAAATCTCTTTTTTGGAGACAACATCAGGATGATGAAAGTGAAACAGTATGTGTGAATGTACGATTTAGGTCAAAGGTCTTCCAGGCTTTGCAATCTGTTCTATCAGAGACATTCACTCCAATAAAGAACAGCAAATTACAACAGCATCACACACTCATTTGAGGATTTCTGGCCGTGGTTTTTATGAATTTCACAAAAATGTAAGCACGCTCGTACAGTTAAGCTCTCCCAGTCCTTGCCGAGTTGAACTCATGAAAAGTATTTGGTTCATCTGAAGAAATGTCATTGTTTCCATAGCAGTTTTATGAGAATCTGACATAAGCAATCCCTGGGAGGTAACGAACCAATCCCTGGGAGCCACTCTCTCAGCTGAGGATTCTCTGGGTATCTAGCTCACACGGGATCTCATTATTATTATCATACATGCGAGGAATCGCCAGGAGGAAAAAAACCCAACAGAGTGAACACTGAAATCCAATCATCTTTTGTTTCTCCAGAATGGCCTCTGATCTTTGTTAATGTACACAGCCATTCTTCAACCCTAGTGTTTAAACACTAGTCTGGGTTCGTTTTTCTACCTAACGTTCCTACAGTTACACACTTCTCAGTGTTGACACAGTCCTCAGCCCTGTCATTTTTAATGGTTATGTAATAATCCTGCTGTTTGCTTAGTCATTTCCCTGTTAGACACTTGGCTTGTTTCCAGGATTCTCCACCGTTACCGTTAGAATTGCTGGGACATGTGTGTGCACTTGCCCCTAGAGGAGGGGAGTATTCATAATGAAATGTTGTCAAATGAAGGCAGATGAACATCCTTCCAGAAGGAACTGTTTACGCCACCACCAGCTTTGCAAGCACAGCACCAGAAGGCCTTGACACAACTCAGAGGGGGATTTTATTCTCTTTTTCGTTTTCTTAAGATTTATCCTATCTGGAGGCTGGCACGTTGGCTCAACTAGCTAATCCTCCACCTCCAAGTGCAGGCGTCCCATAGGGCCACTGGTTTGTAGCTGATCCACTTCCTATCCAGCTCCC
Organism: Ochotona curzoniae; assembly: GCF_017591425.1. Lineage (NCBI taxonomy): Eukaryota > Metazoa > Chordata > Mammalia > Lagomorpha > Ochotonidae > Ochotona > Ochotona curzoniae. The sequence continues at coordinate 544,411 of NW_024466810.1, forward strand.
TAGTTCTGGCCTAGAAAAGCAGTAGAGGATGGCCTAAGGCCTTGGGACCCTGCACCCATGTGGGAGACCCAGAAGAGCGAAGTGGTTCCTGGCTCCAAACTTTAGACTGGCCCATCTCTGGCCATTGCAGCCATTTGGGGAGTGAACCAGTGGATAGAAAATTTCTTCCTTTCTCTGTGACTCTGATTTTCAAGTAAAATTAAAAATTCTTTCAAAAAAAAAAAAAAAGAAAAATGAAGTGGTAAGCTGGGACTGTCTAGGGATGAGGGGATGAGGTTGAAGGCTGGAGAGAAGCTTGGCCACGATGATTTTCAAAGTCAAGTTGAACAAGAGTGTATTAGCCTCCCTTTCTCTACTGCTGTGAAGTATCTGATGCAGGCTCAGGGTGTAAAGGAATGAGCCTGATTCAGGTCACTATTCTGGATACTCCAAGGCAAAACTGGGCCGTAGGTGTGGCCTTTGACCAGGGCTCATGACAGATGGTGTCACAATTATGGAAGCACAAGTAGGAGAGGGAGATCAAAGAGATTTATGTATTTGAAAGGCAGAATTGCTAAAAAAGAGAAGGACAAAAAGAGAAAGAGAGAGGGAGACAGAGAGAGAGAAAAAAATCTTTCATCCACTGGTTCACTCACCAAATGGCCAGAGCTCGGCTAACTTAATGCCAGGATTCTAGAATTCCATCCAGGTCTCTCACCTGGCTGGCAGAGGTCAAAAGATTTGGGCTGTGCTCCGATGGTATCCCAGGCTGTCAGCAGGGAGCTGGATGGGAAGTGGAGTAACCAGGATTTGAACTGGTGCTTATAACTGGTTGCACGCAGTGGTTTAACCCACAAGGCACAATGCCAACTCCAGAGATCACATCTTATAACAGGAAGCCAGAGTATCATTCCCAAGTCCAGCCTTCTATTTTAACAACTCACTCTTGGAACAGATCAGGGACTCAACAAGGGCTACTTTAATCCCTTCCAGGGATACACCTCCAATTGGCCCAAGGACCTCCCACCAGGCTTCCCACGCGGCCTCAGGCCTCACTAAGGACCCGGTGGGCCCACAACAAGTGAACCATCAGTGGGACAAGCACATCCAAGCACAGCTTAGCACCACTGAAGATTTTTCATTTGTGGTTTTGCAGGGTTGGCATCCTGGACACTCATGGAAAGGATGGTTTTTAGAGGCACACAGTAAAAAGCCAGGACTTAATTTAGAAGGTGGCCGAAGTAGTTCAGAAAGCCTGAGTGCAAGAGGTGTTGGTAGGACAGAAAGGTACAGGAAAAGTAAAAAAAAAAAAAAAAAAAACAGAATACTTGATGGAGATGAAGTTGGCTTCTGCTCAGGTTAGTTAAGTTAATCAAGGCACACAGCCTCCTCAGCATCAAAGGAACACAACGTATACCCCTGCCATGGGGGAGGCAAGAGACGAAAGTGGAAGGCATCAGACCACCTCCAGGTGCTTTGCCTACAGAGAGGATAATCAGAGGTGAGCCAAGGCACCACCAAGCCTCTCATTCCCTCTTCTTTCTCAGCCACTCCTTTGGAAGTACAGTCCTCATTTGGTCCTAGGAAGGGCCTCCATTAGGTGCTGTAAGCAGCCTTTTGCTAGGGGTCTGGAGGGAATGTGATGGACAGCAAGAAAGAAGCTCTTGGAGAACCAAGAAGCTGGAAGGGCAACAGCTGCTTTGTGGTTGGCAACATCTGTTGGCATGCCGTTGGCTAACTACTGTTTCTTCATATCTTCACATCTGCTCACAAACCAAGGCTGGGACTGGCATTGTGGCACAGTTAGTCAAGTCACCACCTGCAATGCTGGCATTCCATATGAGATTGCTGGTTCCAGTCCTGGCTGCTCTGCTTCTGATCTAGCTCACTAAAAATGTTCCTGGGAAAGCAAAGGAAGTTGACCCGAGTGCTTAGATCCCCTGCCACCCACAAGAGAGACCTGGATGGAATCCTGGAATCCTGATTTCAAGCTGGCTCAGCCCCAACTGCTGAAGGTTATGGGGGTGGGGGAAATAAATGGATGATCTCTTTCCCTATCACTCCAACTTTCAAGCAAATAATGTAAATCTTTAACGAGCAAAAGAGAAATCAGAATTCTGATGGGGCAGGCATTATGGATCAGCAGGTTAAGCCACTGCTAACTAATAATAAATATTTTAACCTAATTGACTCAAGTGAAGTTTTTTATAGTGCAATGTGGATCTGAATTCTTCTCCAGGTTGATACAGAATTGATCACTCTGTGTTTAAAAAAAAAAATACTTTTCTATAGATATACTATTGCTTCTCTGTTCTTTCCTGATTTTTGAAACTTACTTTTATTTGAAAGACAGATTTATTACAGAGTTTTCCGATGACTGGTTCACTGCCCAAATGGCTGCAATGGCCAGAGTTGGGCTGATCCTGGAGCCAGGAGCTTTTCCAGATCCCCCACATGGCTGTGCAAGCAGAGCAGCTGGCACATGACCCAGCACCCATATGGGATGCCAGCATTGCTGGTTACACCACCATGCTGGCCCTTTGATTCGTTGTTATTGTTTGCACGTACTTCTGTAAATTTATTGAGAGCCTGACCTTGAGTTCCTGAGGCCGCTCTTGACTTCAGCTGCCTGTTTTTTAATTCTATTCAATCACTGCTTTGTAACACCATTTTTTCCTTTCTGTTTAACTTACATTTATTTTTTTCATTTATTTGCTCATCCAAATGCCCACCACAGATAGGACCGTGCCAAGCTGAGACCAGGAGCCCAGCACTCTAACTTGGCCTCTTCTGTGGGGGACGGGGACTTAAGCCATCACCATTCGTGCCCGAGAGAGCCACGTGCAGAGGCAGCTGGAGTCAGGAGCCGCCTCCGCAATTCAAATGGGAGATACGAGCAAGTTAACCAACGTCGTCTCCCAGCCTTTCTAGCTTTCAAGGGGGACTCCACCATCCCTGCCTATCGATTTCAAAATGAAATGTGTTGGTCATTTTACTGCTTCTTCTTCTGGATAAATCTAATGCTGGAAGCTCCTAAGTCACTCCAGGCTTGTGAGTTGTGATCAGCAAGATGCCAAAGCTGTTCTGCTTCCTTCTCCACAGGTGTGCACACCTGCATAGAACACCTGGAAAGCTGGGAGTGAAGCAGACCTTATGTTATTTGGAAGTTTGCCCCTTGGTCCCTATTAGTCATTACCGGTTTACCACAAGACTTTTCCTTTGGATGCTAGAAGAACTGCAGCTGAGTCCACACCCTCCTGTGGCCATCAAAGACTGTCTTATCTCCCAGGATACTCACCTTTGTTTCTCCTTTTCTCAGACTTAGTCATTATCTCAAGTTCTCACACTCGCACAACAATCACTGCAACCTGGACTGAAACACCTGCTTTTTTTTTTTTTTTTTGTATCTATAGAGCCATAATAAATCTTCAACTGGCCTTCAACTTTAAGACTCCTTGAACAGTTTAGCATTTTGCATCTTCTTAGAGGCAAGAAAATGTTGGATATCAGTCATTTTTTAACTCTTCCTAAAGCCAGTTTAAGATAGAAATCAGTTCACACTAAACAACAGAATGAAGCAAAAGGTATCTTTTCTAACACCCTGAAAATCAATCACTTTTTTTGATTATTAGAAACTTTAATAACTTTAGGTGCTTTTTTAATTCCGTGAGAAAAATCTATAACTTATTTTTTGCATTCCTTTTAAATTTACAGTATTTTTCTCAGTGTGGTGTTAGTTTCGTGGAGATTAATAACAAAATTTAAGAATCTAGCTACGTACAAACATTGGAGGGGAGATACTCGGCGATGCTGGCCAAAGCACATAAAGTTTCAAATAGAAGAAAGTGGTCCAGCAGATGTATTGTACAGTATGGTCCTAAGTGGCTGTTGTGGCCACTTGGGGAGTGAAACCAGTGGATGAAAATCTACCTTTCCAATAGAAATAAATAAATCTTACAAATCTGCTTTGAACCAATGGAATGAACTGTGTTTTTGTAGACAGTTTTCCAAGGCGGTACATGTGGCTCTCACTCATGGTAGCAACAGGCCACGATTCCTTCATCTCTGTCCGTTATGGATTGACATTTACTGCCTCGTCAACTGAGTGATTACAAAAATCACAAAGCGAATATTCTCATGCATGGTGGGTGTGTACACCCTGGCAAGCACTTTTGTAGACGGCAGCCCGGAAAGTGAGATTTCCTGAACAAAAGACATACATATTTTAAATGTGATATTGATTTTCTTTTCCCTACTGAGTATAGTTTCACAATTCCTCTCCCTGAAACATATTTGTAACTAATGAATAACAAGCAAGCTCTAGCTTTGATGAACGAAAAAGTAAAACTCTGGTCAAATATGCAAGTTTAGACCATTAATCCAAAAGAAATTATGGATATTTTTAAACCGACAAATAAAGTAAGTCTTTATAAAGGAGTCTCTGAATTCTACAGCTATTCAGACAACATAATCCTTCAATCAGCTTTATTTCGGGGGAAGAGAACAATTTCTGACTGTTTGAACTAATCTGACCAGAAAGTTTCAGTAGCCCTTAAGTGTATTAAATTAAGCACATGATGAAAAATAAAATTCAAAGATCATTCTGATGGGAAGGTTTTGTGTTAGCCACAAAACACAGAACTTCTATTTGAGGCACAGAAAGCAAGATATTTTCTATTGGATTGCAAGTTTAGGTTCACAAGTTTTAATATTTCAAATAAATAGGTTCCAAAGAAACAGAGATGTTCACTGGGCATTACAAGGATGAGTAAGTTTTAAATCTAAGTTTCCATCTGTGAGGAATTCACTAACCTCTGTCTCTCCTCTCTATAAATCTGCCTTTCAAATAAAAAAAAAAAAAAAGTTTTTAAGAAAAAAAAGCTCATGGGAAGTTGAGTTAAATGCTATGTTTATTTTGCTTCACAAGACATGTTGAAATCCAGGCATAGGTTTGCCATAATGCACACTTTCCATGAACTTTTTGAAAATACCATATGCATGGATTGAGCAAAAGCTCACACTATATTTATCTTTTAATTCCTTTTTCATGAATTTTTTAGAAATACCCTCAACATAGCTCCACAACATAATTTTTAAAGAATCATTGATTGAATTGATTTGAAAAGTAAAGCAGCAGAGATTTTCCATGTACTGCTCATTCTCCAAATGGTTGCAACAAGCAGGTGTAGGCCCAGGCTGAATCCAAGAGCCAGGAATTCCATCCCGGTCTACCACAGGTGTATCAGGGCCATCTTGTGCTGCTTTCCAAGGTGCATTATCAGGATTGCAAGTTAAGCAGCCAGGACACAGACCAACACCCACATAGAATGCCGTACTTGGAGTTGGAGGATAAGCCAGTTAGCCATTGTACCAGCCCCAGATTCTCTCTCTCTCTTTTTTTTTTTTTGCTTAGGTGATAGCTAAAAAGATTTTCTCTTTACAATAATTTGCTTCTTTTAGTTTCCTGAATCTGTTTTCTTTTTCAGTAAACAGTCAGGTAGGAACAGCAGGTGTCTCAGCAATCAAAATGTTGCTCAAGGTACCCTTACCTGTTGTTGGGGTGCCTGGTGAGGAGCCCCGGCACCACTTTTAACTTCCTAGTATTATAGATCCTGGAGCCCACAGTGAGAGCTCAAAGAGTTGGATTCCTGCCATCTGTGTGAGAGACAGGCTGAGCTCCTGGCTCCCAGGTTTGACGAGGCCCAGCCTTGGTGGGTACTGTATGATAGTAAACCAGCAGTTAGCAGGTATGTCTCTCTCAGAACAGCTATAGAAAAGACTAATGAATTTAGTATGAATTTCCTAATATGAGAGCCCTGCACGAAGCAAATTCCTAGAGGAAGAAAGGGTGTTGGGAGCAGAGGAGTCTGGGTGGGCAGAAAGCTTCCACTCGGATGACAAAAAAACTTCCAGAAACAGAAGAGCTGATGGTTGCACGATAATATGAATGTATGTAAGGCTGCTGGAATGTATAGTTTAGAAATGGCTAAATGGGGGGTGGGATTTTGGCAAGCCACATTTGAGTGTGTGGGTTCAAATCCCAGCTCTGTTTCTGTTCCTGGCTTCCTGCTGAATGTGCACCTTGTGAGGCGCCCAGAGACAGCCCAGGGGCTTGGGTGCCTGGCACTTCTCAGGGAGATACGCATAAAGTTCCCCAGCCTTTGTCATCGCAGTCATTTCAGAAGAGAACAAAGTAAACAGATCCCTGTCTCAGATTTTCCTATGAAGAAAAACAATTTTGAAGACATATAATTATAAATTAGATAGTGCATATATTTTGATGTATTAAACATAAATCTCAAGGGGGGAGGAGAAAGGCTGATGCCACGACACAGCCAGTTAAACTGCCACCTCTGGTGCTGGCATTCCACATGGATGTTGGTTCGAGTCCCAGCTATTCCACTTCCGATCCACCTCCCTGTTGGTGGCCTTAGGAAAACAACAGGGGAGCCTGGATGCTTGGGCCCCTGCACCCACCCATGTAGGAGACCCAGAAGAAGCTCCAGCCTTCTGGATTCAACCTGGCACAGCCCCGGCTTTTGCAATGATTTGGGGAGTGAGTCAGCAGATGGAAGATCTATCTCCCTCTGCTCCTCCTCTCTTGCTCTCTAAATAGACATATATATAATTATATATATATATCTCTTATATATATATAAATATTTAATATAAATTATGTATATAGTAAATTATATATATAAATAAAATTCTGTCTTTCAAATAAATAAAAAATCTTTAAAAAAATACATAGAGCCTGGTATGATAGCTTAGTGGCTAAAGTCCTTGTGTTGCATGTACTGGGATCCCATATGGGTGCCAGTTCACGGCCCAGCTGCTCCACTTCCCCTCCAGTTCCCTGCTTGTGTCCTGGGAAAGCAGTTGAGGATGGCACAAAGCCTTGGAATCCTGCACCCATGTGGGAGACCCAGAAGAACCTTCTGGCTCCTGGCTTCGGATTGGCTCAGCTCTGGCCATTGCGGGCCTTTGGGCAGTAAACCAGCAGATAGAAGATCTTTCTGTCTCTCCTCTTTCTTTGTAGATCTGCCTTTCCATTGAAAAATTAATCAATTAAAATTAAATAAAGCCCCAAACACTGCAGAGGCAGATGACCCAAGCACTTGATCCCCTGCCACCCACATGGGAAACCCAGATGGAGTTCCCATCCTCTGGCTTCTGCTTGGCCCGGCCCCTGGCTGAGTGGCCATTTAGGAAGCAAACCAGTAGATGAAAGATCTCTCTCTCTCTCTCACTTGCTCGCTCACTTTGTTCTTTCCCCTTCTTCTGTTGTTCTTCCTTTCAAACAAATACATAAATACATTTTTTTAAGATAAAGATAGTTTTTTTTATTTTGGGTGTGTTAGTGTTGATTTGTTTTTACAGCAGCAACAGCTTGAGTTACACCTCACTGGAAACTGGATTGAGTTCCTGGCTCCCAGTTTCTGCTCAGCCTGGCTGTGGCCATTGAAAGCAAACCAGGGGACAGGAACTCTGTCCCCTGTCTCTCAGTTTCTCTCAATTAAATAAGTAAACTAATTCAGTGGGTGGCGATTTCCTACCCAGGTGTCAGCGTTAGCACTGTGGCACCTGCTCTTCCCATAGCTAACAAGCTGCACTCTGGGCAGCAGATACAAACACAGCATTGGGAAGGACTCTGTCTCTCACAAAGTTGAGACACAGCCAATGGCCACACCCTCCATCCTCCCGGCCTCTGTGGGGAACCACTCTTTCCCACCCACGTTCTTTGCACGACCCTGGGAACTGCAGGTGCCTGCACTGCAGCTGTGCCAAGAAGGCAAGTTCCATGGAGCAGCAGCCCCCACACGACCCACCCAATGCTTCTGTCCCAGTGCTTTCTCCACTGTCTCTTTCTATGGGTGTCCTTGGGCCTAAAAATCATGCTATCCCCTGGGGAGGGTCTCCCAGTTGGCTGCAACTTTGAGAACAAGCAGAGGCAGCGATTCTTGAGCCACATGGGTTCAAACTTGGGCCATCCTTCCCCCACAAGTCCCCCCCTCCCCCAAACCTCCCCAGTGCACCCTCTTTTGCCCTTGAGCATGGTTCAAAACAACATCAAACAGGAATTAAAAGGAGGACTGTTTGTTTACATTACCCACCGAGCCCTAACACATGGCAAGCTAATCTCTCTCTAATGCTCTCTGGTCCGTAGAGAACCCAGCTGTTGCGCAGTTTTCAAAACAAAACAAAAAAATATTTTCCCTCTCCCTTCATTTCGATAAGGGGAGTATATGAAAAGACCGGGTACCCCACCCCCTTTATAATTGAATCCTTACCTCAGCCGTGCCTGCTGATTAAGCCCTGGGCAGCCGGCTGGTCCCCGTTAAGGCCCTCACAGTCCTTGTGCCCATGCCAAGGCCCTCTTCAAGCTTCTGAGTGGCTTCTCCAACACAAGCACAGCTGTTCAGAGCCAACTGCACCACTCTCAGCTCCTACCTAGCTCCCTGTAAACCTTTGCAAGCTGCCAAGGTCAAGAGCAGCTGGAGCACAACACCTCCCCCATCACCCCTGACAAAAGCGCAAGGTCCCAAGGGCAATCCCTCATCCCATAGAAGCCTCAATTGCTCCAGGTGCATCCACCCACTTGCCTCTCCCTCACTGGGCTCCTTTCTTTCATTCCAACTTTCTGGCCAACGCACCCGCCACTGGAGCTCACAAGCAGTACCCAATAAATAACCCTCCTGCTACTTTTCAGAGCTCAAAACCAACCCAGAAAGAAACTAAAAGAATGAGAGAGGAAGGCCACAGGTTGGCTGGATGCCTGAGAGAGTTGCAGAAGCCGTTTCAGATAAAAGTCCCAAGAGCTTCCCTATGTTCTGCTGGAAGCACAGGATCTAGAAGTTTTGGTCCCAAGTGGACTTGCCCCACTGGGGCGCAAGGTCAGCCTGGCCTGGCCCCAGAGCAGACTTCACGCTGGCAGGACCGACACAAAAGCTGAATGTGCCCACTTCATTCTCCCCCTGATTTGCCAATGAAATCAACAGCCCAGAGAGGCAAGAGAAAAGGTAGAGAAAGGCTGGCAGTTAAATGCAACCCTCTTCTAGAAAGACAGTTTTTATTTCCACGTTGTTTGTTTTTGTCTAGTAAGAGAGACGTTTGTATTGCGTAGGTGATTCAATCCCTTGATTGTTTCTTTTCAGCCAAGATGGTAAAAGCTGTTCCCTGATGCCATGGTTATAATCTGTGGTGCCGTGGTTATAATCTGGCAGTCTCAAGATAAGCTTATCTCTCCGAACATTACAGAATGTTTTCCTGTGGCCTCAATTTTTCCTGTCTTTAGGAAGGCACTCAAGTTCATATATTTATCAGCCAGGCAGATGATGCATCATTTCAAGCCCACTAAAGTAAAACTTTATCTTAGTGAAGTTTTCTCAGATTCTCTCCACTGTCCCTTTTGTTGTTTTGGTGACTCCCCACTTTTGGATTCACACAGACTGGCCCCACTGCAAGTGAATTTCTAGAGGGGCCATGGAGCCGATGACACCACTTGGAAGCCCTGTGGGGTTTTGTGCCATCCAGTGTGCAGCTTGGCCCAGACAAGTGGACACAGACAGGAGGTAACAGTTCAGAGCCCTGCTCCTGCTGCCTTCCTCAGGCTTCCCCAGGGTGCAGTTTGTGCCTGGAACCATTCTGGAGTATTCCTGACTTGCTAGCCAGAATGCCTGCTGAGACTCACTGTGGCAAAGATCACTTGGGCATCTTTCTTGCCTTGCTTCCCCAGTTCCTCCCCTCCTACCACCTGCAGCCTCGAGAGGCTGTGTTAGCTCAACCTGCCCTTGCTATAAGGCCAACTTCAGCATGTAATACACATGCATCTCACACAAACACAACACTTTCCGAGTGTGTCCTAGGGAGGCACAGAGAATGTGATATTACAAGCTATCTAGGGAACCTCCTTTAAAAATATTATTTGAATTTTTCTTTCTTTAAAATTTGCCCAGCTCATTCATCTCATCTTCCTCTTCTCTTTTCCTTCTTCTTCCTTTTTCCCTTCACTCTTTTTATAAAATCTGCTTCAAAGTATCTCCTTTGCTTTGGTTCCTCCCCCCTTGAGCAGTTTAATTCTCTTTATCGCAAATCATCCTGCTTGGCCCCCAAAACACCCTCTAGTGAGTTGGATACCTAAAGCAAGAAGAGAGGTTTTGGTCACACATCATTTTAATATCTGTCACACAGGCATAAAACACAATCCCAAGCAAGCAAGCAAGAAGTGCAAAAGGAAAGAGTTTGGGCAGCACAAATCCGGGGTGGGGGCTGCAGAGGCACATGTTTCCTGCAATATTCGGTGGAGGGAAGGCTGGGAAACAGCAATTTTGAGATAGCAGCAGATGGCATAAAACAAGGCTCAAAATGAGACCTAGTCGCCTGGGCAAGAGGAGATCAGGCATTGCAAAAACATTTTCAGTAACACTGGGCCCTGGCAGCAGGGGTGCAGTTTAACAGGCAATAAACCCAATGGTAATGTCATAAATGTACAGTGGGAATGAGACTGTCAGCTTATCAGAATCATAATGAAGTTAGCAGAGTCAGGCTACTTGTGAAGAAAGAGATGTTTACTGAGCTCACAAATGTTAGAGGCCGAAAGTCTCGATAGCATCACTTGGGTTCATGGCAGGTGGCAGCTGGCAGGGCACACATAAGAAATGACAGTCCCAACGGGAACTCGCCAAGTGGGTTGCCACAAAAATTTATTTATTATTTGAGAGACACACAGAGGTCAGTCTCCACTGGAACTCCTCTGGTTCTGTCTCCAAATGCATAAAACGACCAGGACTCAGCTGGGAACTCAGTCAAGTAGCAGAATTCCAACTACTTGAACCATCACCACTGCCTTCTCAGGGCCTGCATCACCCAGAGTCAGGGACAGAATCAGAACCCAAATGAGGCACTCCAGTGTGAGGTGAGGGCATGTCTCATCAAGTAGATCCAATGTCCATCTGTGAGCTCAAACACCTACAAGGGCTACTTCTCGGAGCAGTGCCCCTAGCAAGGCCTAAGCACCTCTAAGCACCACCATGTCACCAGCAAAAGGACCCAGGAGAAACAAACCACATCCAAGCCTCTTCAGAGAATGATTCTGAAAGTGGGTAACAGATCACCCACAGGAGGCAGGAAGCCAAGCTAGCAATTCCCTTCTCTTCACATTCTCCTCTCACATTGAAGAACAATGCGTTCTCCCTGTGTCTTAGTCTCCCGTTGGAGCTACATCAAGTTGCACCAGCTGAGTGGCTTGAAACAACACACATTTACTATCTTTTAGTACTTTGGGCTAGAACTCCAGCCAGAGTCTAGATGAGCTAAAATCAAGGTGTCCTTCCCAGAGGCTCCGGTGGAGAATCTGTTCCTTGCCTTTTCCAACTTCTAGAGACCACCCTGGTCCCTTTCTTCATCCCTAAAAGCAGCAGCTAGGGTCCATCTTCATATCACATCACTCCTCTCCAGCCTCCTCTTCTTCCTCCCTCCTCCCCATCTAAAGACCGTGTGATTAAACCTAGTCCACTTGGGTAAGCCAAGCTACCCTCCCTACTGGAAGGCCAGCAAATCAGGAAACTTAATTCTATCTGCAACTGTCATTCCCCCTTTTCCACCTAACAGGCTATTCAGAGATTCTGAGGATCAGGATGTGCACCTCTTTGAAGTCGTATCTACCTGTCACATAATGATCCTACACTATGGAGTGGCCATTCTTCCCTGGCAGCTCACTCGGTCACGGCCATTCCAAAAGCTTTTCCATTTTTGCTGTCAGGGGGCTGTTTCACTACACTGGGCCCACCTAATAATCTGAGTTTGCCCCTCCCCATCTCAAGGTTCTCAACATTAATCACAACTACAAAGACCCTTTTGCCATCTGAGGGAGAGTTGGCAGGTTCTGGACATAAATGCACAGACATTTGGGGGCTGTTATCCCGCCCGCCCCATTGGAACCACGCTGGAATTCTCCGGCCTCTAGGCTGGTCATTGAATATGTCATTTCCAACTGGTACTCTGCTAAAGGCTTGGCCATGTTCAACTGTTGGATAGGATGACTTCAATTTAATCAGAAAGCAGAAGTCAAGCCTTCTCACTATTAGCTCCCCAAACAGGAAAAATGTGTGCATCTTTCCTCTTGCCAGTGAAGCAGCACTATGACCCTGTCACTGCCTTTAAGATATGGAAGAGTTCAATGTCGGCCCAGCTCACTCTCCAGGGACCGCCTCTTCGTAATCGTCACCTCCCCTCACCCAAGGCCCCTGGCAACTGCTCAAACTGTTTCCGTTCCTTTGCTTTTGCCTTTCTGAGAATGCCATGTGGTGGGATCAGTGCTGAGGCACAGAGTTACACTGTCACCTGCAACATTGGCAGTCTGTATTGGATCACTGGTTCAAGTTCCAGGTGCTCTGCTAATGGACATGGGAGGGCAGCAGAGGGTGGTCCGAACTGGGTCCATGCCGCCCACTCAGGAGAATCAGAGGGGATGCTAGGCTCCTGGCTACAGCCTGGTTGGCTTTGGCAGTTGCAGCCATCTGGGGAGTAAACCAATGGATGGAAGACTTCTCTCTCTCCCCACCCTCTTATTTTTTTTTTTAATTTTTGACAATCTTTACATGGTAATTAGGGCACAAAGATTCAAGGGCTACAGGAAAGTGGGAAAGACTATTATTTCCACAAAAATCTTTAAAAAGATTTATCTATTTTTATTGGAAAGTCAGATATACAGAGAGGAGGAGAGACAGAGAGGAAGATCTTCCGTCCAATGGTTCACTCCCCAAGCAGCTGCAATGGCTGGAGCTGCACTGATCCAAAGCCAGGAGCCAAGAGCTCTTCCAGGTCTCCCACACGGGTGCAGCATCCCAAGGCTTTGGGCCGTCCTCGACTGCTTTCCCTAGCCACAAGCAGGGAGCTGGATGGAAAGTGGGGCTGCCGGGATTAGAACCAGCACCCATACAGGATCCCGGTGCATGCAAGGCAAAGACTTTAGCTGCTAGGCTACCACATCAAGCACATAGGAGAAAATTTTAAAGATAAATGACTTAATTATTTTTTAAAAAATAATATTTCTCCTCTTTCTATTGCTGAGTAATATTCCACTGTATAAATGTATCATGGTTCATTTATTCATTCAATTGAAAAAAAGGCAACTGGGGTTTGAGTTTTGGGCAATTAGGAATACAGCTGCCATAAGCATCAATCCGCAGAATGTAAATACAGGTTTTTCAGTTCTCTCGGGTAAATACCTAGGATTATTGGACCATATGGAAACACATGTTTACCATAAGATACAAACTGTTTTCAAATTTGCTCTCCCATCTGGCACTCCTGCCAGACAGGAGCAACAGTCCCAGTTGGTCCACATCCTTGCCAGCATTCAATCTTGTCTTGTTTCAACTTGGATTGGTTTGAGGTTTTAGTCATTCCAATAAATGTATGACATTCTCTCACTGCAGCATTAGTGTGTAATTTGCTAATTACCAATGACAACGTGCATATCTGCCAATGTGTATTTTTCCATCCATCATTTTGTTCCAAATCTTTTACTTTTTAAAAATTAGTGTTTGAAAGGGGGAGTCACAAAGCAAGAGAGGAGAGAGAGAGTGCGTGAGACAGAGAGAGAGAGATCTTCCATGCAATGGTTCATTCCTCCAAATGGCTACAAGTGGCATCTGAAATCTGGCGGCGCATGTTCGGGCCATGACACTTTCTCAGCAATGCTTCTCCAGCAGTTACCCAAGTTCCCTGTTCAAAACACCCTGTCTTGTGATTTCACACAAATACTTCTGAGTTCCTTGGGGACGGGAGATCAGGGTGATGTTTTCTATATCAAAAGCCCAATATAAACAGTAGATGCCCAATATTTACTGAGAGGAGGAAGGGAAGAAAAAAACTGAGATGAAATGCCTTTCAAGATACATATTTGCCTGAATTTTGTGCAAATGTTTATTCACAAAATTACACACCAATGTGAGAGTCATAGTTCACACAGCTGTTTCACCAGCCTTAGTGATGCACCCAGATGACAACGGAAAAAAACTACAGTGAGTGGAGTTAAATCACGCCATTGGGACTTCACACTTTTTTTTTTCTTTTGCACAATAATTAGGATTTTTTTTTAAGATTTATTTATTTGTATTGGAAAGGCAGATATACAGAGAGGACGAGAGACAGAGAGGAAGGTTTTCCGTCCAACAATTCGCTCCCCAAATGACCACAACGGCTGGAGCTGAACCAATCCAAAGCCGGGAGCCAGGAGCTCTTCCAGGTCTCCCAAACGGGTGCAGGGCCCCAAGGCCTTGGGCCATCCTCAACTGCTTTCCCAGACCACTGGCAGGGAGCTGGATGGAAAGTGGGGCTGCTGGGATTAGAACCAGCGACCATATGGGATCCCGGCGCGTTCAAGGCGAGGACTTTAGCAGCTAGGCCACTGCGCCAGGCCCACAATTAAGATTTATTTTTTTTTATTGAAAAGTCACATTTACGGAGAGAAGGAGAGACAGAACTTCCATCCTCTGGTTCACTCCCCAAGTGACCACAACGGCCAGAGCTGAGCCAATCTGAAGCCAGGGGCCAGGACCTTTTTCCAGGTCTTCCATGTGGGTGCAGCGTCCCAAGGTTTCGACTGCTTTCCCAGGCCACAAGCAGGGAGCTGAAGGGAAGTGGAGCAGCCAGGACACAAATTGGCATCCATTCAGGATGTCAGTGCATGCAACGAAAGGACTTTAACCACTAGACTATTGTGCTGGGCCCAGGACTTGATTCTAATTTGATTAATTAAAACATGTTTGCACTTAGGAAGGAAGCAGTGGCCCTAGAAAGCAGGCTAACACATCATCCTTGAAGAAAATACACCTGTTACTCAAGGCCCGGGCTTTGGGACATCAGCTTAGGAAGCAGTGTTACAACACGTCCTTGACTTTGAATTATTGTCAGTGTTCCCAAGTAAGAAGTACTGTGAAGTCGATGCTCACTTCACTGAGGGCAAGACAATTAAGGAAAACAAATAGTATTGTATCTACTAAAGCTGACCGGGAAAGTGTGCTTTTACAAAGATGCAAATTGAGAGAGCGAACACAGAGCGATGGAAAAGGCTGTTTTGAAAAGCGGTCACATGTGCACGTCAATCAACTTCCTCCAATGAAGTGTAACACTAGTTTGTACTCCTATCAATAACAGTTAGCATTTTGCAGCAATTCCATGATGGCATTCGCACATCATGACCCATAAAATTTGTAATTGCACCTCCCTTTCAGTTGGTCACGACAATAACACAGTAAGCCAATCATTAGTTTTCATTTACAAACTTAGAGAGACAAGGCACCAAAAGCAACCCAATGGAACTGCAGGAGAAGTCCCCCGAAAGGCACATGGCCTTAGCTTTCAACCAGTCAGGGAAAACCTGGGTGTTTCAAGGGAAAACCTCCCTCAGCAATCTTCAACAGCACAAAGGAATTGATTTTTACAATGAAACTCCTCACTAACTAAACAAACTGGCGAACAACACTTGACTCCTGTTTTTGCACCTACCAGCAAAGTGAGCCAAGTCCCCTGCTAGGCTAATCATCTCAGAGTGGGAAACCAGTTAACACCCAAGCTAATCAAATACCAAGCTTTCAAGAGGTGGGTGAGGGGAGCGGGGTGACCTTCTTACCTTCCATGGAAGCAGGTGGAGTTTGAGAGCACCAGAATCCATATGGAGCTAAAACTCGACCCGAGCTTTAGAGACAAGCCTATCAGGAAACTGATGGCATTCTTGCGGGGTACGCGCCATTGGCATAGTTTCAGCAAAAACATCCCATAGCGGTACATCCCATAGCGGTACCAGTTGTGTCCCAGTCAGCTCCGTACCTGTGGTGTGGGAAAGCAGCGAAGAACAGCCTAAAGCCTTGGGACCCTGTAGTTACGTAGGAGACCCGGAAGAAGTTCCTGGCTTCTGGCTTCTGACTGGCTCAGCTCTGCCAAGTGGTTGTGGCCATTTGAGGAGTGAACCGGAAGCAGATGGAAAAATCTGTGTGTGTCTCTCTCTCCTACCCGTTTCTCTGTAACTCTGACTTAAAAGTGAAATAAATAGGGCCGGGCACAGTGGACAAGTGGCTCAAGTTCTCGCCATTTATGTGCCGGGATCCTATGTGGGCGCTGGTTCATATGCGGCTTTCAAATCCCTGATTGTGGCAATGGAAAGCAGTCGAGGACAGCCCAAAATAAATAAATCCTGAAAGAAAAAGAAAAAAAAAAAAAATTCCCGGCCTCAGAATGCCTGACGGTAATTGTAGTCTTCACCAAAAAGTAGCACCCAGGGTGTCCCTTCTGCCCAAAATAAGTGCATAACGTCCATTGTGTCTCAGGAGAGACGGAGAGCACAAAATAGGTATTTCTAGGATTATTCCAAACTGAGTAACAGCCCTCTATTGTTGTGGTTTTTAATTCTTTTTAAACTTTGGTTTACCTAAAAGATAAAGATCTCCCATCTGCTGGTCCTTCTCCAAATGTTCCCAATAGCCAGAACTGGGCGAGGCCAAAGCCAGGCTTGCAAAACTCATTCAGGATTTCCCAGACACACGACAGGGACCCAGTTCTGCAATACTCATCCCGCCCCTCCCCAATTGTGCATTAGCACAGCTGATGCAGTACAGGATGTGGGTACCCCAAGTGGCCCCTACACCTCTCTAGGTCTGACCGTCACCCTGCCTTGGTTCGTAATGAAACAGTTATTAAAGATATTAGAGTCTCGTTTTTCAACAGACGGCAAGTCATGGCTGCCCAGAAATATTTAATCCCCATAAAGTCTTGTAGCCTGGCAGAGAGCAAAAGAGAATGAAGCAGACTGTCACAGTGAAGCCACAGTCCTGTTCTCGCTGAGATTATTTATGGGAACAACAGGAAAACCTCAAACCCTAAGCTGAGAGTCAGTGACACCTGAACTTGAGCTCTCGCTCAGCTACCCGCTGTGACCTTGAATAACAATCCTGGTTTTTAAAGCCACTTCTTAGAACTTCTTGGAGGATTAAACAAATAATGTGTTGGACAAGCAGTTTTGAGAACACCATTGCTCTGTGGATGACAATCGTTATGATTTATTTAACTAGAGAGAAAGAGTGGAAAAAAAAATGCTTGTTGTACTGCATGCTTTGGTGTGATGTAGCAAACACAGCCCAGGGACTTTAGGGAGACGCAATTTAAATACTGATCATTGTTGGCACCATTTTTCAGATTTCTCCCCACTTTAAATAGGAGACAATCCATATGCCACTATGAAAGTTGAGCTGTAGCAAAAGTATGGAAGTTTGCAACAGGCAATCCAGGTTATAACCTGGGAGCCAGTCATTTGCCTTTAGATGTATGTTATCCCAGTTGGGGATATGACAGGAGAAATGGCGAGATGGAATTACTCACACTGGGTGCATCTGTAATTCATTTTTTAAAGATTTATTTTATTTTTATTGGAAAGTCAGATATATAGAGAGAAGGAGAGACAGAGAGGAACATCTTCCATCCATTGATTCACTCCCCAAGTGGCCGTAATGGTCAGAGCTAAGCCAATCCAAAGCCAGGAGCCTCTTCTGCGTTTCCCACATGGGTGCAAGGTCCCAAGGCTTTGGGCCGTCCTCCACTGCTTTTCCAGCCCATAAGCAGAGAAATGGATGGGAAGCGGGGCCACCAGGACACGAACCAGTGCCCATATGGGATCCTGGTGAGTGCTAGGCAAGGACTTTAGCCACTAGGCTATGGTGCCAGCTGCATCTTCAGTTCTTTGTGCAGAGGGGGCAGGACTGAAAGCCACTGCCTTAAGGGACCTTGAAGTTGGTAGCTAGGATAAGACTTCTAAGAACCTGTCCAAGCTAGATCTACAAGGAAGCTTAGAACGGCCAGCCCATGTTTAAGGATGTAAAGAGATACTGAATCTGCAGATAGGTTCATAGATGAGCTTGCCCTGGAGTTAAGGTTTCCTGTTAGGACCACAGGGAACAGGAAGCTGGGCTTTCTGAGAGAATCAGCTGGTTCTCTGGGCCTGGACTAAGGTACCTGTCCATCGACAATGGGCCTGAGGAATACACTCGTGAATGAACAGGGAGAGTTCATATACTCAAGTTTGTAACACCCAAGTGTAACTACAGCATCTTACTTTTATAACCCATGTAAATAATAATGAAATTTCTTCTCACCTAAAACGTATGACATTCTTGCCCTGCCTCAAAATGAAAAGTTTACTGTGAAAACTCAGTCACTACCTAGCGTGATCACATCAACCACAGGGTAATTTAAGAACCTTGGATTTTTTCCCCTTCCTTTTAGAAGCTTTCATTGTATGCAATTATCTGTACTTGGCAAGTTCCTCCATGATACATTTTTAATGTTATTTACAGTTACTACCCAATAA
The DNA here is from genome assembly GCF_017591425.1 of Ochotona curzoniae. NCBI lineage: Eukaryota > Metazoa > Chordata > Mammalia > Lagomorpha > Ochotonidae > Ochotona > Ochotona curzoniae. The sequence continues at coordinate 562,754 of NW_024466810.1, forward strand.
AGGATACATTTCAAATGTATCTAGATTAGACAATCACGGCTAACAAAAGTTCCTTTCCTTGGAAATGCCTGCAGGAGCTTAGTAAATAGAATCGCTTCACTTTACTGTAACACTGATCCACCTTCCCTCTTCCAGCTTTCTCCCGCTGCTTTTTAAGGCACAAAGAGCACCCATCGCCCCAATCTCCTCAGCTTTCAGGCCGGCTGACAATAGCAGCATGCAAATTACTCCATCACTAAAATGTAAAGGACCACCACACAATAGGGTTTAGCAGAGGTGTCCTGGGAAATTAACCGAAATTGGTGACCCTGTGGAACATGTGTCATCTCCTCATTCAATCACCCCTCACTCTCCGTCCCCACCTGCTAGGCCAACTTTATCTCAGAACCCTCTCCCTCAAACGCCCCCTCCAGAATCTGTCCTTGCCGAGCCAACAATGGTATGGAATCAGTCCCTTGCTCAAAACTCCTCAAGGACTTTGCTATCAGTTAAGATTTGCATTTGGCAGCTAGAAACAGAGCCCAGAAATCATAGCGGCTCCAACAAGATAAACGTTTATTTTTCTTTTCTGTAAAGGAATTCTGCAGATAAGCAGTTACAGAGCTGGCGTGGCATCGCCTATAGCTGCTGTATCTTTCTGTTGCACAATGTACCTTCTATCCTCAGCCACAAAGAATGTGTCTCAGGTTACATCCATCTTATCCACCTTGTAGGCAGCTGGAAGCAGACAGACCGGCAGGTGTCAGACCTCCTTTCCAGTGCCTCCAGGGCCTAACAGAGCAAACGGCTTGGGGAGAGCTGCTTCAGTCTTTTCTGTGGCAGAATAGGAGTCAGACCATGTCTTACCCACAAAAAAAAAACTGTAGTCAATGTCAACATCTTAGAAACTGCAAGATAACAATTTGAAACTGTTAACACTGTATTCTAAAACAGCTACACTGTTGACTTGCGACAGTGCCTTAAATTCCCAGAGTAGGAGATTTGTTCTAGAAGTCAAAGGCTGTATCACCAGGAAGAAGGCCTGTTTTACTGTGAGAAAGAGCTGCAGTAAGTATAAGGTACTTCCAGAAGATGGAATTTTAAAATGAGTCTGTTATGATATAGGAAAAAGTTAAAATGCATGCATTTTTTTCAGAATATGTATTTTCTGTCAAACCCATAAATATGGGTTTCAAAAATTTTTTTGCATCAACATAAATGCATCCTCTTAAAATTTATTGAAAAGGCAGAGAGACACAGAGAGATGCTCTATCCCATCCCAAGTGTCCACAACAACCAGGGCTGAGCCCCATGAAGCCAACAGTCAGAAACTCCATCCAAATCTCCCACATGGGTATCCCGGGGACCCAAGTACTTGAGCCATAATGTGGAATCAGAAACAGCCAGAACTTGAGCCCAAGCATCCCAAGTAGCATCTAACCCCAGCACCAATGTTTTAATTCCATTTCCCATAAACTTGTTGACACACCTTCACAAAGGCAACTTTTAACATACTTAAAATAATTGCCAATGCTGTCAAACAATATAGGAATAGCAGAATCAATAAACACTATAGAAAAGAAAAAAGGGTTTATAGATACTTTTTGGAAATTTTTTGAATCTAGCTACTTGTTAAAACCCTAAGAAGACACAAACAAGATAAGGAAATTTACAAAGAGAGGGGAAACTGGCGAGGCCTGGTGGGAAAAGCTGCATAGATTGACCAAGCTGTGAGCACGCAGGATAAAGGCCTTAGAGAAAATGACAGACATCTAGCAAAAAGAGCAGAGTAAAGCAAATTAAAAAAAAAAAAAATCTACATAACCCTGGGCAAGGACAGGTGTGGATCCCACCAAAAGAGTGGATTAAACCACTGCCTGTAATTCCAGTGTCCCAGCTGCAATGGTGAGTCCTAACTGCTCCACTTCCCATCCAGCTCCCTGCTCATGTGCCTGGGAAAGCAGCAGAGGACGGTCCAATTTTCCTAGCTTCAGCCTGGCCATTATGGCCATCTGGGGAATGAATCAACAGAAGAAAGCTCGCCCTCTCTCTGTGTCTTTCCCTTTCTACCCTTTAAACATATAAAAGAGAGAGAGAGAGAGAAAGAGAAAGAGAGAAAGGTGTTTGGGTCCTTCTTCCATTTTCATCCCTGCCTGGGAGGGTGACTTTGGAGAGCTGTCAACCTCTGGATCGCAGTTTATTCAAATCAGAGTTTGGGGCGCTAAGAGCACTACCATGGTCACCATGGAAACTAGCAGCAGGTACTTTGGCTTCAACAAGGGGAGACAGAAAACAAGCGTCATTGCTGAAAGGGGAGCAGACGCGAGGCTCTCCGCCCAAGGGCCAGAGGTAGAATGTTAGAATGAGATTTAGGATTTGTCCAGTAGGGTATGTGTACACTCCCTCCTGTGTGTAGGAACGGCAGCCTATTCGGAACAAAAATATAACAATAAAACAGTGAACACACACACGGCTATTCTCTTAGGCAAGTTGCATCCTACATTTTCTGAAGTATCCATTTTTGTTTTCTTCCAGAGAAAGGTGTTTGAGACAGTGGAGAGGGAAAACAAGGAATAGAATTAAGGTGTGTAAATTGCTTACTCCAGGGCTGAGCACACAGCAGGGCACCTGACGGCCACTGGTCTCCAGGACACAGCCCTCTTTCTCTTCCTGATACAGGACTCGGTTCTCAGCACCACAGCTCCCGTCAGTCATCCACATTCCCACGGCCCAACAAACCCCTCTACAGGCTTCCCCAGGGGCGAAAAAGAGCCCTCCTCAGTTGGTCACACCAACCCTGGGCCTCCCGCCTGGCTACACAGCTGACGGTGTGCGGCAGATAAGCCACGCTGGTTCCCCTTCTCAGATTCCATCAACGGGTCCTCTCTTTGGAGTGAAGACTGGTTTTATTTTGTGGTGCTGGAGGAGGGAAGAAGGCAAGGTGGAAGGCAGGAAAGGAAAAAGAAAAAAGAATGAAGATAAGCTAGATGGGGGAGTTATTTCAGGTCCGGGGCTAAGATTCAGAGCTATTACTTTCAAAGAGATTATGAAAGACAAACACTTTTGCCAAAGACTACAACAAGGGGTCGGTGTTAGGCATAGCAGTTAAGACACTGCCTGGGATCATGTGTCAGACTGCCTGGGTTTGAGGCTCGACTCTACAATCCATGTGGAAGACCCACGCTGAATCTTGGCTGTTGGCTTCCATCTGACCCAGCCCCAAATCCCTCCCTTACCTCTCTCTCTCTTGTTCTTGCTCTCACCACTGTGTCTCTCACGAATGATGACTTTCAAATAAACCTTTTTTTAAAAAGGAAAAGAAAAACTGTTGTGATTGAGCTGGCAATTACAGGTCTCTTAGATCAGCTCCAAAGAAGCATGAACTGACAGCTGCAGACCTGAAGTTGTTCATACCTACACAAGAACCTAAGAGGCGGAGCGCTGGGTTACAGCTTCCTGCCCTGCCACCAACTCTGGGCTGTTCTGCCCATCTAGCCAGCAGAGGGCTCTCTTCTACTAATCTTCGGTCTTAAAAGCAAGGACGAAAGCCCGTTCTAGAGGATTTGTTCTTCCTAGCCCTCTTTGAAAGTCTCCTTGCCAAGCCAAATAAAGAATGGAGCATTTGGCTAAAGTACCTGTGAACACCGAAGCCAGCTCCGGGGTAAACATGAAAGGAAGCGGGGCAGCGCTGCTGGGAGACCATGACTGAGGATCCGCCTCCGAGTTCTCCTTCTTTGCCCAGCAATCTCACAGACCTAGTGTGGACCAGACTCGAAAGCGGTACAAGGAACTGGCTGGTGATGACAATGAAAAGGGACCTCCAGCTAAAACCAGCAGCTCGGTGGGTGGACAAAGTGTTGGGGTCCACTGCTTCAGACCTGTGGTTCAGCAGACACTAGGCCTGGCTCTGGCTCACATGGACAGAAGGGAATGTTTGATCCAATGACGGAGGCACCAGTGATGGTTCCTGCCACCCACACGGGAGACCCGGATTAAGTTCTTGGCTTCCAGCCCTGGTCCTATCCAGACCCTGCTGGTGTGAGAATTCGGGGAGTGAATCAGTAGGTAGGAATGTTCAGTCTCTTCTTTTTTTCTCTTTCTCCCTTCCTCTACATAAATAATAAAAAACAAACCTGGAATTATGCCATTTGGGATCAGTGGCTGCCCTCGTGGTTCAAGCACTTCACATTAGATCTTACCAAATGAAGACTGAAAAAAGTTTGCTTAGAAATTATATTGTGGGCCCGGCGCGGTGGCGCAAGTGGTTAAGGTCCTCGCTTTGCACGCCCGGGATCCCATATGGGCGCCGGTTCTATCCCGGCAGCCCCACTTCCCTTCCAGCTCCCTGCCTGTGGCCCGGGAAGGCAGTCAAGGACAGCCCAAAGCTTTGGGACCCTGCACCCACGTGGGAGACCCGGAAGAGGCTCCTGGCTTCGGACCGGCATAGCATCGGTGTGCTCACTTGGAGAGTGAATCATCGGACGGAAGATCTTCCTCTCTGTCTCTCCTCTCTGTATATCTGCCTTTCCAATAAAAAAATAATAATAAAAATAAATCTTTAAAAAAATTATATTGTACGTGTTTCACAGCGTCATAGCAAAATAATGTACTCAAAATAAAATGAAGGAAATAAAATGGAATGAAAATGGAAAAATGAAGGCATGTTTATTTTTAAAAAAAAGATTTTTAGAATTGTACCTGAAAGGCAGAATTACAGAAAGATAGAGGGGGAGATATCCTATCTGCTGGTTCAGTTCCTAAGTGGCTACAATGGCCCTGGCTAGGCCAGACCAAAGCCTAGGGCTTCTTCTAGGTCTCCAACTTGAACGCGGATCGAGGGCTGCAGCCACCTTCTGCTGTCCTCCTAGAACTATTTGGAGGGAACGGTGCCATAAATGGAGCAACAGGACTTACATTAACCATTTGGGATGCCATATTGTAAGTGGTAGTTTAACCTATTATGCCATAACACTGGCCCTGAGATGTTTGCTTTTACACACACACACACACACACAAAAATGTGAAACCCATGCAAAGCTTTTCATAACATAAATTTTCCATGAACCTTTTTGAAGAATCCTCTATACTTGGATTTCAAGGGGTTTAAAACACTTTTTTTGTTGTTGTTGTTTTGGTTTTTGGATTGTTGTTTTGTTTTTGCACTCCCAAAAAAACTTATCTCTCAGTTCTATTTTCCATAAACTATTTTAAAGGTTTATTATGAAGGCTTTTATTATTATTATTATTTGTTTCAAAAGCATAGAGAGAGAACTCTTCCATTTGCTGCTTCACTACACAAACACCCACAACACCTGGGGCTGGGCCAGACCCAAGCCAGCAACAAGGAACTCCATCAGGATTTCCCTTGAGTGACAGGATCCCAGGCACAGGTGCCACCACCACTGCCCATCAGCAGCTGCCTCAGCAGTGGAGGCTCATCTCCATCCCTGGTACTCCCACATGAGATGTGAGTGTCCCAAATGGCAGCCTAACCCCCCGCACCATGACACCTGTCATTTCCATAAATCTGTGACCAATCTTTGTAGGGAATGAAAGCCTGAACTCTCCTTCCCATATTCTACTGGGATGACCCCAGTACAGGCTGAGGTTTTTAGCTAGAGTTAGAGGGAGTGAAGAAAGGATTAAACTATTTAATTGAAAATGTTCAAGTTATTCTCTTCAGTTATGGACTGGCTTCCAATTACACTTAAAGGAAAGCCCAATATTCCTTACTGTGGCTTAACAAGTCCATCACCCTTACCACAGCACACAGGCCTTCTGCCCTTGGAGCTTGTATTCCAGAAATAAGCACCTTAAAAAAAAAACTAAAGAGACAGAGGCAGACTTTCCATCTGCTTGCTGAAAGGCAGGGCTGGAGCAAACCAAGTCCAAGAGCCAAGAATACACCCAGGTCTCCTGTGTTAGTGGTGGGGAGCCAGCTACTTAAGCCGTCACCTGCTATTTCACAAGGTGCACATTCGCAGGGAGATAGACTCAGAGAGGGAGCTACAACTCAAACCCAGGCACTCCCATGGGGGATGCCGTCATTACAAGCAGTGTCTTAGCCACTCCGCTAAACACCCAGCCCCACAAACATTTGATTTCTAAGTCCTTCCCTGGTTTGCTGCCTTGGACCAGGGTCTGCCTGGATGACTCTCCTTCCCCCAACTCCTTCACTTGCTTGACTTCTGCTCAGCCTCCAGGTCCTAGCTACCAGGTCATTTTTTAAGAGCAATTTCTTAGCCCCTATCACCAGGTTCTGCTTCCTGTTTCTGTCTTTTCCAGCATTCTACAGGACTGGAACGTGAGGGAGGCACCCCCTTGGACAGGTAGATTTGTGAAGGCCCCTTTACTTAGGGGGGGAAATAACAGAGCTTGGGGTGCAGGCCCCGCTTACTCCCCAGCTGGGAAACCTTGGATGGAGCTCAAGTTGTCAGAGCTCGAAGCTGAATTGTGACATCCTTTCCATCCATATCTCTTTCCACACACTCCCTGTAATGCCATCTGGTCTACTTCCTCTAACAGACTGTGGCTTTAGGACAGTAGCCTCGCCCAGAAGGCTCCCGAGTGTACATGCAACAACAAAGCAACATTTAACACCACTAAGCAAATATTCAGTTACACATTCACATGCTCTTTCCCAATGAGATAATAAACGAGCCTGGTTCAGCCTACGCAATTGTACTATCATCTCCTTTTGAGTTTGGTGGATTTGTGGTTTGTGGCCAAACTGAGGACTATAGCTTCCTTGGACAAGCACTTGCTCTTCAGTGATGGAATGCACAATCTCACAGCTCAGAGAGTCAGAAGGAACCCATCCATCCTCTCGTTGAACCTCCCCCCAAGACAGGAAAGAAAGAATCAATATTTTCTCAACTGTAAATGCAAAGACAGAATGAAGCAATTCCCCAAACTCAACATCCCTCACTTTTAAGATTTACTTCAGGTCCTCCTAGAAACTAACTCGAAATTGAAAATGACTGTCCCAGCCCTGTGTCCTCAGTAACCAAGCCAGGGCAGCTACTGGATCTGCTAATCCCCACACTGTTTCCCTGCATGTGCAAAGGATGAGGCAGTGCGAGTGTGGAATACTGTTAGCAAGGAGAGAGGGCAAAGCTGCAAGTTTCTGTTGTTTACAATATCCCTGGGTTAATTCCAGTGGTATGGATATCTCACTTATGTGCCCTGCACACGAAGCTATGTGTATATAATATGCACACAGGCACACACACACATATACACACTCCTCTGTAATCCATCTGGGCATTTGAGAAGTTCTAGAAATATTAAAAAGCTGTTATAAAAATGCAATCAATACAAAGATGTTTAAGAGAAAGTATCTTCCAATCAGAAGTTAGGAAACTTTAATGTTTCCAGATAAATGTTACATGTATGAGCATATTTTTATTTTTCACAAATAATTTTTATTTTACTTTATATGTTATATGATGTTTATTTTATGCTTTTTGTTCTGGTTTTATATATTTTATATTTTACCTTTCACAGAAAATGGTTCCATACCATAAATATTGCTTATGCCAGCTTTTTGCCTTAATGTCCTTTTTAAAAAAGGTTTATTTATTTTTAGTTGAAAGACAGAAATGCAGAGAGAGGAGAGACAGCGAGAGGTCGTCTACCCTCCGGCTCACTCCCCAAATGGGCACCAGAGCCAGAGACGGGTTGAGACAAAGCCAGAGGCTTTTTCTCGGTCTCCCACATGCGGTCAGGGACTCAAGCACATTGACTGTCTTCTGCTGCTTTCCCATGCCATTAGCAGGGCGTTGGATCAGAAGCAGAGCAGCCAGATGCTCATATGGATTGCCAATGCCACAGGTGCTACACTGCATCACTGGCCCCTGTGTCTTACAGACAACGTTTCCTGTGAATACATATTAAGCCACCTGCGCTGTCTTAATGACTGCAATCTGTGTTATTCCTGGATATACTAAAGAGGGTTCAATAGAAATCATTCATTTGGTTTGTTCACCTCTTTATAAAAGCTAATTATAACACTGCAAACGATTATTCTGATGAAAAATAAGATTTTTGGTCATAAATCTTACTATTTCCCAAGATTTATTATAGACAGGAATTGTGCAATCATGGACTACACATGTTAAACCCACAGTGTATAAAAATATAAAATACTCACACACATGTGTTGCATATTCAGCAGTTTTCTCCAAATGTTTAGCCACCTATAACACCACTTACCTACCCACACATTATTTTCTCACTCTACTGATTAGATATTTCATACTTCTCATGTAGTGCAATAAACTATGCTCAAAGCTTTTAAAAGACAGTCGAGGAATGGCTGTTTGGTGCAGCAGTTTAGACATTGCTTGGGACACCTATATCCCATATAGCAGGGCCTGGGTTTGTGCTTTTGCTTCTCTTTCAACCTAGATCCCTGCTAATAAGCACCCTGGGGTCCCTGCCGCCCATGTGGGAGACCAAGTTGGAGTTCTAGGTTCCTGGCTTTGGCCTGGCTCAGCCCTGGCTATTGTGAGCACTTGGAACCAACAGATAATGTGGAGGTTCTCTTTAGGTTTTTAGCTTTCTCTCCTCTCTCTCTCTCTGTCTCGCCTCTCCCTATCCAATAAATAAGAAATCAAAACAAACAAACAAAATGTGAAAGAATGGAGTGTTTGAAGGAAAAACCGGAGGCAGGCAAGGATTCTGGAGACGTGGATTACTGATGATAAAGAGATGGGAAGCAGGAATGGGTGAGAGTGTGTCACAAAAGCCTGTGTGCTGTTTGGAAACAACTGAGCTGAGGAATGCCAAGGGCCAGGTAAAGCAAGGCCATTAACCCAAGATGAGGTGGTTTGGGGGAGAGAAATGAACCTGGGTGATGGCTCACGCAGGCCATGGCTTCCTCACGCACGCATTCCTTGTTTCCTTGGTCACCAGTGAAACTACAAAAAACCTTAGATAAAAAGGAGGAAAACAAAGACCAAGCCATCAAGAAAGAATAATGAGGGTGGACTGCCAACACGGCGGTTAGACCACACTTGGGAAGCCTGCATCCCATGTCAGAGAGCTTGGGTTCAAGTCCCAACTTCCCTCCTGATTCCAATTTCTGGCCCATGTTCCTGGGGGGTGGCCGGTGATCGCTGAGATAGTGGGCTCCCATCACCCGTGTGTGAGGCCCAGATGGAATTCTGTGCTCTGGATTCTGGCCTGGCCCAGCCCTGGATGGTGCAGTACGTTTGGGGGTGTGAACCTGTGGACAGATGATCTCTCTCATTCCTTTTCAAATTAATAGAAATATGTTAGTAAAAATTCTTTTTGGGCCCGGCGCGGTGGCGCAAGTGGTTGAGGGTCCTCGCCTTGCACGCCCGGGATCCCATATGGCCGCCGGTTCTATCCCAGCAGCCCCGCTTCCCTTCCAGCTCCCTGCCTGTGGTCCGGGAGAGCAGTCGAGGATGGCCCAAAGCTTTGGGACCCTGCACCCGTGTGGGAGGCTCCTGGCTTCGGACTGGCATAGCATCGGCCCTTGCGCTCGTTTGGGGAGTGAATCATCGGACGGAAGATCTTCCTCTCTGTCTCTCCTCTCTGTATATCCGCCTTTCCAATAAAAAAAAATAATAAAAATAAATCTTTAAAAAAAATTCTTTTTTAAAAAAGCAAGAATAGCTGCCCATGTGTCTGGGTAATCCTAACTATACTTCTTTTAACGAAACATCTGACTTCTCAATACAGTTTGTATTTCAGGAAAAGCATTGGAAAAATAAAATCTCAGAGAAGGGAAGGGCTTTCCAGGTATGACACAAAATATTTAATTCATAAGATATAACATATTGATCCCTTTGATAAGCTAAAAATAAAAACGTGCATGGAAAAAGCTATCATAAGAAAAGTTGGAAGAAAATGACCCAGAGGCCATAGTCACTAAGCAGTGTGAAAGCTCTTTGTGTCGTCAGACTGGACATCTTAAAATGCTCAAAATGGGGGCCCAGCACGGTAGTGTCCTTGTTCAAGTCCTTGCCTTGAATGCGCTGGCATCCCGTATGGGCGCCGGTTCTAATCCCGGCAGCTCCACTTCTCATCCGGCTCCCTGCACGTTTTTATCTATTTCACTTTCTTTACTTCTTCAGAAATGTATCCTGATATAGAAATGTGAGATAAAGAGCCCACTTTAAGACAAATCCACATTTATGGGGGGAAAAAGGGAAAGCAAAGGGGTGTGGAAGACTAATTTTATCATACATGGAAACAAATTCAATATTCACAGTGTTTAAAATAATATAGTCCTGAATAAAAGACTGCCAATGAAGCTGTTAAATACATCTTGACGATAGGATTCTGGACTTCACCATTGTCTACTCCTACAATGTCATGATGCATTTAAATAGAATGTTGGACTTGTGATGTTGAAGGATTATACTGTTGTAATAATACAGGGGAAACAGTGGGGGAGGGGAATGGGGAAGAGGGAGGGGAAATCCTGAGTCTATGGAACTGCATCTTGAAATACATACATATACATATATGTATATATAATCTATATATGTATATAATCCCAAAGTAACTAAGTAATAATAACAATAACAACAATGATATGATCCTGGGTGCCTGCTTGGTAGAGCAATGAAATTAAATAACATGACCAGAACCCACTGGAGGGGCAGGCACCTGGCCTACACGAAAGCACTGGCCTAGGGCTTGTCTCCCACGGAGTGCTCCAGTTTCTGACTCCAGTTCCCTGCCCATGCATACCCTTGGGACACTGAGGCTCAAGTAACTAGGTCCCTGCCATTCACAGGCTGATTTTCTGGCTCCTGTCACGGCAGGTGTCTGAGGAGTGAATCAGCAAATGAGGAGTATGTCTTTCCCCCTGCCCAAATGCCTCTCAAATTAATCAGTCATCACCCCCCTCATTCTCAGGATGTGGTGTAAAGGTATAGATTCATTAGGAAGGACTTCCAGTTTCAACCTGGTGAGCACTCCTCCATGGGGCACCGTTCCCTTTGTCCAAGCCACCTGTCAGACTGTTTCCATTGAGACCGCTGTGTCTTCCCACCACTCTTCTGTCCCCTGAGGACTGGTAGTGAAAAGTTACTTGTGGAGGTTTTTCTTTTTTGGAGTCTGTTTCTGTCATTCCTCATCTATGGGACTTCTTCATCTATCTCCATCGTGCAGAAAGCCGTGGTGACCCCATCTGATCTCCTTATAGACACACAATCATGTGTCACTTCATGGTGGCTATGTGCTAGGCAGCGCAACATGAGAGGATCCCATTGCTGAGTGCACACCATGACATGTACTTAGACAGCCCACCACATAGCTGGGCTGTATGTGGGAACTTCAAAGCTCATGGGGGCACTGGTGTTACGACATTGCAAGTTGACCATTTGTGACACCTGTACCACACCAGCTACTCTGCTCCGAATCCAGCTCCCTGTTGATGCTCCAGGTTATGACCCAAGTGCTTGGTCCCCTGCCACTCACATGGGAGATCCAGATGGAGTTCCAAGCTCCTAGCTGCAGCCTGGACCAGTGCAGGCTATTGTGACTATCCGGGGGAGTGAACAGCAAACAGAATTCCCTCTGTCGCTTTCCTCTTTCCTCTCCCTATCCCTCTTTCAAATAAATAAATAAATAAATAAATAAATATATCTGAAAAGACAAAAAATGGAAAATAGAATTAAAAGACACAAGTTTATTTTAATGCAAGATAAATGAATACGAGAGACCTTCAAAAACCTAAAGGGAAAAGTGTATAGTAAAGTTTTTCAAATTTTCCAGAAGTTTTAGCACCAACAGGAAGCTTATCTGAAGTACCCACCTATGGAACACACATCCTCCCCCTCCAGGCCACACACCATGTTACTGTTACTGCACACAGTGAGTCTGTATCCAATCACAGGAAAGGTGCCGAACCGTGGTGTAAAAGATGGGAGAATGTGCCCCCGGGTGGGTACTGCCCATGAATCTAGCAAGCTGTAGGACTGAAAGCTGTGCAGGGAGAGTCAGTGAGTGAGAGAATGACTCTCCTGTCTGCCTCCAGAGACTTACACTCTACACTCAGGCTATGCTAGATTCGTTCTATAAATTTTTTTCTTTCTTCAACATTCACCTGATCTTACTGTCACTTTCTTACCTTATAAACATTTGACTTTCTTTTCAAAACATGGTGATTTTTGTTATAACGATTAGCTTAAAACAAATGCATTGCAACAGCTTTACAAAAACTAAGAGAAAAACCACAATAGCCTACACCCATATGGGGTGCGGCTCATCTGTGTCCCTGTCTTCACACCTTGTCCTCCTGGAAGGTCTTGGGGCAATAATGAGCAGGCAGTGGTCACCTCTGATGAGAACAAAAGGTGTGCCCTGGACTGTCTACCAAAGGGCCTCCCTGAGGGTATTCCACACTTCACTTAAAAAAAAAAAAGGAGTAAACTCTAAAACACTGATTAAAATACATGTGTGTACCTAGCTAGGTGCGTGGCAAGGCAGTTGTCTGCATTCCACACTGCAGTTCTAGGTTAGCTACCCATCACTGCTCCTAACACCAGCTTTCTGCTCACGTGGACCCTGGGAGGCAGCAGGGCAGGGCTCGTGTTGTTCCTGCCATCAACGGACAAGACCTGGACTCAGTTGCCAGGCCTCAGCTTTGGCATCTTAAATTTTCTGACTCTGCCTGTCACACAGACAAAAATTTTCTCTAAATATATAACAAATACTAAGTCTGTAACTAGTCGTTCATTATCAAAGCCTATGCACTGGACCAAAACTGTATGGGATGTACACCTGTCAATGCTACAGGTCTGTTTACATCAGCATCACTGAGCCACATGATGATAATAGGAACTTTTCAGTTGCACTAAAATCTTATGGAACCACACATTGGCCAAAAAGGCCTTAAGTAGCACTTTTTTTAATAACCGCGTTACATTCCCAACATTTGGACTCTAACCCTAGGTGTTCAAGACCAGATATTGGCAGGATTCTATTCAACAATTCTAGAAGCTGACTTTGGGGCCTTACTTCAATTTGGACATGGAGGTGCCAGCATTGTTAGTCGCCATTCTTCAAGAAGGGGCCTCCAGTCCATGACAGGAGTTCATCTAGAGCATCAATTTTCCAGCAGATCGTTCGAGGTAGCTGTGAGTCAAATGGACCAGTGACCATACTGAAGACTGCAAAAGGGAGCAGATAAAATTCATTTAACAATGTTTTATTCAACCCAACATCTCAGAAATATTGTGACATAATAAACATGGAAATTACAAATGAGATATTTAACATTTTTCTTTCACACTCTCCTGCTGAGCGTGTTACACCTAACAGCACACTGCAGTCTAGACCGGCCACATTTGAGTGCTTGGCTAACTGTCCCCCCTGCGCACACACACACACACACACACTCAGGGTAACTGGCTACTGGACAGCACAGCTGGCTGAAAACCAAGGAGAATAGCCTAATTTAGTGGAAATATAGACGTGTAAAGGCTGGAACTACAGCGTCTAGAACAGACTTTGAAAGTTATGGGTCCAAATCCTGCTTTGATGCTTGAACCTTTTGGACCATGTTCCCATAGCAAGGCCTGTGTGTTTCCTCGGGGTCCGCCCTGCTTAGGTGGGTCCCGGGGAGGTACAGGGTGACTAGTGACCCATCCTGATGCGGGCTTGCTAAGGATGCAAAGCAGGTTGATTTGCCCGAGGTTGGTGGCACTTAGTTGGTTTGAATGGTTTTGTTAGGCTAAGAATTGCAGGAGTTCGCTGACAAACATCAGCCCTGGGTTAGGAACTGTTGAAGGCCAGGGCTAGCTATTGTGTTAAAAATCCTCTGCAGTATAGCAGCTAACAGAGATGTGTAAACGCTCATGTGGACACAGCGTGATTTGGAGATTAAACGGAATTCTTAGAAGCTTTGAGAAGGGTTCACAGTAAAACACAATTGGGTTCTAAATTAAAAGTGACAGCTTCTCTATCCCGGCTGTATTCCTACTAACCTTAACCCTCAACCTTAACGCACTTGCTCGAACCCAGAAATCAAGGGCACATCAAGTCACTATCTCGATTTGGTTTACAGATACAAGCTCATCCCAAAACACTTCCAAATCACCGACCCCAAACGGTTTTTTTTTTTTTCTTTCCCTCAGTAAAAAGGACACCAACTGCTTGAACGCCGACGGGACTTGGAGCGGCACTGGAAAGAATACGTTTTTGCTCGATGTATTTCCACCTCCACTCTGACTCGATCACCCGAAGGTGTTCTTTCTCCTTCACCCGCCAGGTCACCCCTCTGCCCTCCCCGCTTCTACCTGTCCAAGACTGGGGAACGGTGCATCCTCACCAGGATCCTGCTGTCCCTGGCCAACAGCCGGTGGAAGGGTGCACCCCGGGCATCCGTGCCCGCTGAGGCTACACCTCGAAGCCGCTTGCGTGCTCCACCGCCCCCGCACACCGTGCGCCACGCTCCGGGAGCGAACCCGGCCACCGGCCGCTCCGCCCGCCCCCTCCCTCCCGCCTGCACACAGCCAGCTAAAACACCCCACCTCGCGCCGCCGAAGGAAGTTGCGAATCACACCATCTACGATACTGTATTTTTCAGAAAAAAAAAAAAAAAAAAAACAAGCTTTGCAAAAAAAAAAAAAATTCAAACTGCACACGCGGGCCAATGGCGAAGGAGCGGCGGCTGGGCGGGGGCAGCGCGGCGGGCAGGGTGGGCGGGGCGCGGCGGGCGCGGGGCTGGTACCGCGCGGGATTCGTACGACGCGGCGGGCTCACGGTTTGGGGCTTTTTTTTTTTTTCTCCCCCTGCAAAATCAGCTCGAGCGCGAGACTCCGCCTGCAGCCGCAGCCTCTCGGATCCACCTTAAATCTTCAGTGGACTCCGCGCAGGGGTCAGTGGGCGCAGCCAATGCCAATCAAGTTTACAACCACCAGCACGGGAGGAGGAAAAAAAGAGAGAGGGAGAGAGAGAGAGAGAAAGAGAGAGAGAGAGGAAAAAAAAATAATCTTCAAGTTCTCTGCTGCACACACGCACACATGCACACACGCGCGCGCGCGCGCGCACGCACCAGAAGGGGGGGCAGAAAGAGAGAGAGAGGAAGAAGGGAGGGAGGAAGGGAGGGAAGGGAGGCGGGCCTGCGCTCCCGGGAGGGGCCGATGTTTGCCAAGTGCTTGGTGCGAGCTCGGTGGCTGCGGCCCGGACGCCCCGGGACTGAGCGCGGGAGGCGCGGCCCGGCCGGGCCCGAGCGCCATGATGGTAGCCGCTCGGCGGAGTCCGGCCCGGGGCTGGGCCAAGGGTGGGGAATGGCGGAGGAGAGAGGGGGGGCGCGCCGCAGTGATGCAATCCCGGGCCTCCGCGTCCCTTGTGCGGCCGGCCCGTCGAGGTTTCGCGCCCAAAGCCCTCCTGAGCTCTTCCTGGGTCTACCCCTGCCCCGGTCTACCTCGTTCTTGCCCCCACGCGCGGGAGACAGGGCACGCGCGCCGTGGCCGCCTGGAGGAGTGCAGTTGGCGCGCAAAGCCTGCACTTTCGGTTCAGACCAGGGCCGACCCCGCCCTACCCGGCCCCTGCGCGCCAGGTCCCGGACGTGCCCCCCGCCCCCCGAGGTCTTCTAGCTCAGCCGTGGGCCGCTTCACCCCTACTTAGTTCTAGTCATTTAATTTATTTTACTTTTTAAAAATTCTTGGTCTTACTATTCAGTCGAGAGGGAGAAGGTGCCTATAGGGTGTGGCTCAGGTGAAAGAGATGACAACTCGACCAAACAAAAAGTACACTCTGAAAACACTTTGGAGACGTTAGAGGAGCTCGGAAAACACCTCTTAAAAGCGCCGAAAGGGCAAGTGTACAGCCACAGCACGGAGGGCGAGGAAATGGCGAAGGCGGCGATCCGCGGCCTCCGCGGGGGCGGCCGTGGGGGGCGGTGGGCGCTCCGAGGCCCTCATGGCCGCCTGCCTCGCTGGCCCCCCGCCTGGCCCGCGGACCCCCAGGCCTCGGCTCTCGGCCCTTTGGCTACATTTTGCCTCAGTTCCTCCTCCGCGCCGGGGCAGCCGGGGGAGGCTCCTGGGGAGCCTTGCGAGGCGGGCCCCGGCGACCCTCGCAGTCGGCCGGGCGTTCGGCGCGTCCGGCGAGCGGCTGCGGCCCTCACCGAGCGCCGGCGAGCCGCCGAGGCTTTCGAAATGCGCGGGGCCGCGGATCATTGGAGCCCGGGGCAGGGGTGGGAGCGGGCTGCTGCCTCGGAGGGTCCGCGCCCTGGAAGGTGGTCTCTCCAACGCGCCCAGGGTCCCGCGCCGCTCCGGAGGCGGCGGGGTGCCCCAGCGCAGAGTGCGGCCAGGAGGAATAGGGGGGCTTCCGCGGCTTCTTTAGCCCGGGAGGAGACGCGGTGAAGGAACAAAGTTGCTGAGACGAACTAGGCAGCCCGCCTGCGCTGGCAGAGGCGCGGCCGTCCTCAGCGGCCTGCGGGCACCCCGGGCGCGGGAACGGCGCGCGGCGGCGGGCTGCCACGGACCGACGAGGAGCGAGACCCGCTGGCCTTTTTTTTGTTCTCCCCGCCCTCCTGTTGAAGCCAGCCAGACCCCGCAACCGCGGCGCGGCGGCGGGCGAGCGCGGGGGGCTAACCCGGCGCTCCGGGGAGACGACGGCGGCGCAAGGGGCCGGGGCAGCGGGGCAGGGGGTGGCCGGCGGCCCCTTCGAGGGACGGTCGCGACGGGTTCCACGGTCCCGTCCGGAGAGGGGAAGACGATGCGGGCCGTGGAGCGGCCTCGGAGGGCTTTAGCACAGACGTGCAGGGGCGCCGGACCGATGGCTGGGGGCGGCCAGCATCCACCTCGCCCCAGCGCGGCGCGGTTAACACCCAGCCTCTCCAACTTCGCATGGCGACCCCTTGAAGAGAGGAAAAATGGGTTACAGGCAACCACTCGGTGGACATTTTCCCCCATTACTTTCTTGAAGTATCTCTCCCCCCCCTTCAGAGGAACTTTGATTTCATTAGCTCCTACCCTCCACTCCTTCCTCTCTTTGAGTTGTTTTTCTTGCTCACACAGTCTCTTCCTGAAAAACAGTGAAAATGGGAGTTTAAACAGAATCACAAAAAAAAAAAAAAAACAGCTTAAATCTTTGATTATAATGATACCTTCTTTAAAAACTGGCCTCTCCACTCAAAGACCCATTTTCCTCTTCCACACAGACAAAGAGTCTCAATCCTGCTTAAAAAAAAAAAAAAAAATCTCAGGTCAAAAAATGCTGATACCATCTTATTTGGAGCGTCTTTTGGGGTGCTGTGATGTAAATGCAAGTGTTTGGGTAAAATAATTTCACCTCAAATCAGACTTTAATATTGTTCCTCTTTGGAGATCCTTAGAACAAATAATTTACTTTTACACTCCAGCCACATTTTTTAAGAGAGTGTAGAATTACAGGAATTCTTGTAAATCTGACTTCATACGGCTTGTCTTTTTACAAAATTTTTAAATAAATAATTTCTTCTTAAATAAAAATTTTATCTCTGCTATATTGACTCTGGAGACCCCCAAAAAAGCCCAATCTGGGATTTAGAGCAACCCAGTTTGGGATGTGTAGTTTATAAGCAGTGTACTCAGGAATTGGGAAATTTCATATTGTTACCCAGTTAAATATGAATTTATTCCTAAATCAATATAGGATACTGACCAATTTCCCCAGGGTCCATCACATAGCTGAGTATTTTGAAAGAGAGGTGGTCTGAACAATTGCTCCCCCCCAACACTGAACTTGGGCAAATAACACAATTCAGGAGTCCCCACGTTACTTTCATTTTCAATCCTGCAGTTGTGTGACCAGTCCACACTTATGTAAGAATTTTTGGTTCTGACACATCCCTCCCCCAGAAGATATATTTTAACTCAAGGGGACTTGAACAATATTATTTCTATGAAAATGTAACTTTTTTTTTTCCTCTTTACTTTCCAGAGCTAAAGCTTCGTGCATCCACACAGGAAAATATGGAAAACACAAACTGCATTTCGTAGCCACAGGAAACATCCTTGAGTTGTGGGCCTCGATGATCTAAATGTTACCTTAGACCATGTTTGTGTAAACAGGACTCCTTAAGCTTCGTGCAGCACATTAAATCTGACTCAGTGAATAGCTATGGAAGTTTTCTTTATTGATTGCTTGATGTGTAACAATAATTGGTATCTTTTTTCACACATTACAAAAAATTATACTTGGCTCAGTATGCAACTTTTTTAAGCACAGCCATATTATTTAACAGAAGAAGGGAAAAACCTATTCTACCCAGAAGAAGCATTTACAAATGCACAAGACATGCCACTTTGGCTTGTATATTGTCTAGATTAAAAAAGAAGAAGAAGAAGAAATTTCTTTTTAACATAAATAAGTTAGTATAATTTCTCAGTGTCTTTACAGAGTTATGTACACAGGTACATTTCAAATGGTTCTGTTCCATACACATACACAGGCAATGAAGAAACACTGTTGAAAGATGTAGTATGCATTTCACTTGTTCCCCAAGTGTGCCTTCTCTCTATGCATACCTTCCTTAAGAAACCCCTCATTCCTGTTGGACAAATTAAGAAATGAGCAGGAGAAGCTTAAAATGAAAGACTATCTCTTTTTGTGTGTGTGAAGTTACAGATTTTTAAAAATTATTTTGACTGTGTCCACAAAACCCAAAGTGAAACCAAAATGTAAGAAAAATTTCTCAGCTGGTGTGACAAAAAATACATGGTCAGATTTGAGGGGGTCCAGAATTCCCCCCTGTCCACCTTAAGGTTTCTGCCTAGAATTTCCTGGAGTGATTAGCAAACAGCTGAATAATTAACTGGTAAGTTCCAACTAAGAGATACTTTAGGGGGGAGGCACTGGGATAATTTTTTGGTTGCTTTTTTTTTTTAAGCCATTTGCTGCTACTTAGAAAAATCATTGGAGGGCCCAAATAAAAGTAAGCTTCCTATAAAAATAAAAAGCAACTATTTGTAGCCAGTGTCCAAATGGTAATGATTTAAAAATATGATATATCACTTTTCACTGAAAGGGACATTACATCTTTAAAGAAAACAATTCAATCTTCTCCATCCAATTGCTTCTCTTCTTGGCAAGTCAAATATTTTCTTCCTTGCTATCAACCGAAGCCAGCTCTTCATACCCACCCATGCCAATTCTGCAGCCCCACCCTGCCCTCCCCTGCCCCCAATGTTTATGTGCTACATAAAAGGTAAAAACTATATACACAGGTAGTACAATGAAGCAAATAAGGAAAAACCTAATTGCACAATGCTACATCCAATGCTTTTAGAGGCAGATCATTTAAGAGTGCCTAAACATTTTAGTGTTATGGTGTTGTTGCTGTTCAGTGCTTATACAAGATGTCCGTTCCATGGAGTCAGCCATACGTCTTTAAATCGGTCATGTACATCTTCCTTGCTCCCTCAAGCTGGGGTGTCTCGGACAAACCAGGAAACATATTCTGAAGGCTGCAAAAAGGAAAGCGAGAGGGAGGATTAGGAAGAAAAGCACTAGGGAAATGTTATGCAGAAGCCACAGGACTGACTGGCTCGCTGCGTGGATCAGGACACACCTGAGGGCCGCAGGGAAGGGAATCTGTACTGATACCCAGTGAATACAGTCGGCTCCTGCGGACACCATGCGTCCCCTGTGCGTCTCCTTTCTCGGCTACAGCAGCAGTTCCTAGCAATGGACTGCCCCCCCGCCCCCACCCAAGGGACATTTGGCAGGATCTGGAGACATTTTCTGATTGTTACCACTGTGGGAGGGGGAATGCTACTGGCATCTGGTGGGCAGAGGCCAGGGAGGCTGCCAGACACCCTCCAAGGCTCAGGACAGCCTGCTTCAACAAAGGACTCGGCCCCGAATGTCAACAGTGCAGAGGCTGAGAGACCGTGGAGAATCTGGGTTAAAAAAAAAAAAAAACGGGCAGGGAGAGAAAAAAAAAGAAACAGGAAAATGAAGAAATGGCGACACTGGAGAGCAGCTCCATTTGCTAAAGTTGAAAGATACTTGGAAACAACAGCTCTCCAGAAGGAAAATCCCTACAAACAGCATTGTCCAAAATGCAAATACTCTTGTTTCTTATTCCTCTCTGGACTACAGTGAGTGCTAACGCCTTCCCCTAGGCCCGTACCACTATGGTTCTTGTAGCTGGCACCATTACTAACACATGGCTCCCTGTAGGGCCAGATCAAAATCCTCTAAGTCTGGGGCTTTCTCCTCCGAGGAGCTAGGTCGCAAGTCACAAGCCAGCGAGCACGGGGCGTTGTTTATGTCGCTTCAGGAAAATGTGTCACCCAATTTTTTTCCATTTCGCACGGAGTTGCGCTGTCGAGGCTCTGCAGCGCAGTTCTGAAAACCTTTAGCGAAGTCAAGAAATCCTCTGTGGGACCAAGCAGCCTGAATGCCTGGTCTTGAACTGACTCTGAAGTGTTTACAAGTGAAGTTTTTAAAAGACAATATGAACGGGAGGAATCTGCGTCGGCTACACTTACACTGTGCTGGGGGGGGTGCGTCTCAGAACTTGTGGATAGAAAGTTGCGATCAATCCCTGGGAAGGGAAAGCTGTCCAGGTAAAGTCAGGGCTGAATGATTCAAATTAGCCATCCACAGAGACACATTTACTCTATGAAAAACACCAGGCTTTTCCTGGACTGGCGAGCCTACTCTACGCGACAACTACCACCCACTTCCCCCACACATATCCCAATCACGCTGCCCTGGTGTGATTAGCATACACAAGCTGACACGTTCCTGGACTGCTTATTCTGCCGGAGGGAAGCGTACTTCTGCTTTGCAGCTCCAGGACGAGTGGCAATGCCGTAGGAACTTGGGTATTTCTGAGCTTTCCAACTTCAGGGTTTTGTCTTTGTTTGTTTTTAAGATGTAGGTTCCCGTGTTCTCCCCAAAAGGCATCAGTAAAAAGGGAAAGTGACAGTTTATGAAAACTGATCAAGTTAAAGCACACATCCTCTCACCTCCCTATTCACATGTCTAAGCCAAGGTGAGCTGGCTGCACCTCACTTTTCCTTCGTGCTTGCTATTTAATTGCGCATGGGCCAATTTTCAAATTCTGGAGAAGGGGGACTGAGGAGCACCTCCAGGTCTGGTGCAGATGGAGTAGGGAGTAGAGGACCGGGAGTGAGGGGCAGGAAGGGGGGACCTATTGTTCCCAGCCTGTGTGGAGTGGGACTCACCGGGGAAAGGGGCCTTGGTTACACACAGGCACTCGCTCTAGGCAGTTAGTGTTTCAAGGAGAGCTAGAAACTTCGAAGGATTACAGTATTCCATATTGACTTCCAGCCTGCCCCACGGCTACCCTTTTGACTTCTCAAACTAGGAACACCCCGCAAACCCTACCGAGCTCCTTATCTGCCAGCAGCCCGTCAGCTGGGGTGTAAAGGTATTCTGGGTTCAGGCAGCCCAGCTGGGGTGTCCGGGTTGGACTTTTTTTTTCCACACCCCCCCCCCGTTTGGGGTGGAGCACGGGGTGTGGAAGGGGGGTGTCCCTTCCTGATCAACCCACCGAGTTGTTTACGTCTGACGTCTTCTGAGGCCCGGCTTCTTGGGCGTCTGCTCTACCGAACCGGAGTTCGGGGAACCGTCTGAAACATTTTCTTCTGTTCTGTTGGCTCTTTTGTTTTGAGGGGTAGTATCTGCAAGGCAAAGAGCGAGAGTGTTAAAAGAACAGACGCACACACACTCGCACACATACAGTCGTTATGAGGACAAACAATGGCTGGCGCAAGCTGGTCCCCGTGGCCAGCGGATGAAAACCCCATCGCCTACGCCCAAGACCCTGGAAGGGGCAGCGTCCAGTCAGGTGGTCTGCGGCTCCCTCTCCCCGGTGCCCGTGGGGGGAGTAAGGGGAGGGAAGGAGGAAAAAGTTGGCGAGGCGTGGGGGGGGGGTCCCTCTGGGAAACATTCCAATTTTGTTGCCCACCTAGAAAAAGAACGGCGCTTTTTTTTTTTGTGGGCAGAAACAGGGGATAAAAATGATCACATCTTACAACCTCCCGCTTTTGACTCGTGAAGACTAACACCCTCCCAGGTACCATAAATAAATAAATAAATAAGCAGTCCGCGGGGTTCGTAATCAAGTTGCTACCCCTCCCCCCATCTGAATACGCTGAAGCTGAGTCTAGTAAGGCAGAGCCGGAGCACGCACGCGAGCAAGGAGGGATACACAGACTCGGGGGCTCGGGGTGGGGGTAGGGGGCCATCATTACCATCCGTAGCAGGTCGCTTCCTCATCCCGACGCACTGCTCGGCCAAGGCTGTAGGGCCGTCCGACTGCTCTGTCTTTGGATCTCCCAGGTGCGTGTCCTCGGAGTTGGCCTGGGACCCCGCACCCGGCGCGGCGGGACGCGTTCCGCTGAGGTCTTGGATCTCCAGCGCCGGCACCTTGCAGGCGCCTTTGGGCGGCCGAGGAGGTCTGTAGTAGAACTCGGGCAAGCTGCCCTTCTCCACCTCCTGCCACTCGTACTTGCCCTCCAGGGGCTTGTGATTCTGGAAGTCGAAATTCCACTTGCGCTGGCTCGCCTCCTCCATGTCTCGGCAGTGCTTTTCCAGGTCCCGGCTCAGCTCTTCGTGATTCACCGGACCGAAGAGGTTTCTGCAGGCGGACGGCTTGGGGTGCTCCGCCTGCCTGGCGTCTGTGCGCTCCAGGACTGGGCTCCCGTTGGACACTCTCACGTTAGACATCTTGAACCCCCTGGGCCCGGTCTGGACCCCCACCGCCTCTCCTCTAGCGCGGGCTCTCCGCAAAACAAAACCGAACGCAGCCGGACGCTCAGACGCAGCCGAGCCCGGCGCGCGTACTACAGCGCTAGGAGCCAAGAGAGACCGACCGAGGCGAGTGGCCGCCGCACTAAGGGGGCGCGCAGGGTGCGGGAGCAGAGCGGGGAAGCCCCGGACGCACAGCCGAAGCCGCCGCCGCCGCCTCCGCCGATCAAGTGTGCGGGCGCGCGAGAGGGCGGGGAGGGGAGGGGAGGAGCGGGAGGGCTGGCCCGTCCGAATCCCAGCCGGAGCGAGCCCGCGGGTGTCTGCTCCCTGAGCCTTGCGCCGTCCAAGCCGCGCCGCGCGCAGAGAAAGTGGAGAGAGGAGAGGGGGCGGAAAACACCCCGAAAAGACGAGCCCCCTTTTTTAGTGGCCCAATATGGCGGTGGAAGGGAGGCTGACGAAGAAGAAGATGATTGACACGGCGAGTCTATTTAAACAGAGGAGGAGATCCATTGGTCGCGGCGCCGGGAGCCGCCCCACCGAGGCTGGCGAGCGCGGCCTTAAGGTGGCCCTGGCGCGGGGCGAGCGCCCGCCCGCGTCCCCGCGCGCCGCCTGCAGAGGGGGGTGTGGAGGAAGGGGGTGCGCGCGATCGACGGGGCCGCGCGGCTGCCAGCAAACCTGCTGCGCTGGCCTCGGGGAAATTAAAAAGGCAACCGGCCGCCTAGAGCCGAACGGCCGGCCGGCCACGGCGCTAGGGAGGGGCCGGGCGGCGGGCCCGGGCGGGGTCTGGGACACGCAACCGCCCCGGGCGTCGACCGACCGCCGGGCTCCCCACCCGGGCCACCTCGGGCCTAGAGGGTCGCTCGCCCCTCTTTCTGAGCTTCGCTGCCCAGCTGGTTCTGTCTGTGCCCACCGAGCCGGGGGATGAGAGATGGGGGTGGGGAGTAAGTGAGGGGGAGCCCTGCCCTTCCCCGCCCCCACCTCACCCCACCCCAGTCCTGCTCTTCCCCAGGAGCCCCCTCCGCGCAGGCGAGCTCCCTGCCTGCCCGGTTGCTTCCTCCAGGGCTGCAGAGGGTGGGACAGTGGTCAGATAAATCGGTCATGACGAAGGTTCCTGATGTGCTAGAACAGGCGGGAAGAGGGGATGGGCGGGGGGGAAGCTCAGGGAAGGGGCCGCTGGGGCAGACGACTTTTCCATAAAGTAGCCGGAAGTGGACGGCAGCATTTAGAATGCTTTTGGCACCCAAGCTCTCCCTCAATAAAAATAAGACCTCGAGCTCAGAAACTCGCTTCGGCCGCTCGATACTTTGTAGCCGACTCCAACGCCTTTCTTTACAACGTGGCTCCGGCCTTGCTTCTCCAGCCCAGGTGAGGCCACCTACACTGGCCATGAGCTCTTCACAGTGCTACCAGGACCCAGCAGCCCCTTCCTTCTCCCACGGGAGTGATTGCTTCATTGTATTTGGATGAAAGCTGAAGTCTCCGAGCGGAGGACATTCAGCTGCGAGCTTTTAGATAGCTATCGTGCTGTGGAAGGGTGGAAAATACTCCCTTCGGGGGTCCAAGTTCAGATTAGGAAGTGGCTTAGAAAACCCATACAGAGCTGCTCTAACACCTGATGCCATTTGGGCATTTCTATGCTCTCCGTTGCAACTTGAAGTTTACCTGTCACTTTGACCTTCTGCAAGTGGTAGAAGTTCAAATAGGAGGGGATGGGACTGTCCTGTTTTCCGAAACAGGGCTAAGCGGGTCTTCCGTTGCCTGTTCACACCACTCCCAACATGTAGTGTCTTGACATGGGTCAAACTTAGTAAGCCATATTGGAAACCGGGCCGGTGTTCCGGTGGCACATCAGCGCCGTTTTCTTCTTCATGCACCTGTGCTTTAGGCAAGTCCAGATGCCTCCACGTGTGTTCTTAGCCGCATCTTGTTTGTCCACCTGGCTAGCCTGCCTCACTTCATGCATGTCAGGAAGCGGCAGCTGGAGGGGTCTTAGAGACCCTGCGGTTTGACACTCCCTTGTTACCACTGAGGACGCTGAGACCTTGAGAGTTTTGCTGGCCTGGGGGTGCATCCAGCTGGAAGCACAGGTGGCCGGAGAAGGCAGTCTCCCTCTTCTACCCCACTCCTCCCTGCCCCCACTCCCATCCTCTGCTCCATTTCTCGCCACACTTGGCTCGTGCTGCAGTCTCGAGGGGGTCGAGGGGGTCGCTTCCCTAGTAAGTTATTCAAAATGGCTCCTTCTCCAACTGTGGGCTGCTGGCAGGTGCCTACTTGATGTCTCTGTGGTCACTGGCCATTTAGACTCAGCTCTCAGTGGCCTCTGCTGTATCGCTATCCGCTCCTTCAGCTAAAATCCAGATTCCAAAAGGATGGGGCACGAGGTGCGGATGATGTGTAGAGAACTCAAAGCTGATATAAAAGTTGGGACTTCCCATCTCGCTGCCAGATAAAGGCTTTTAGCTGGAGACCCATACACCCATCCAGTGTAATTTTCTTTTTCTTTTTCTTTTCTTTTCTTTTCTTTTCTTTTCTTTTCTTTTCTTTCTTTTTTTTTTTTTTTTTTTTTTTTTTTTTTACATTTAAAGCCCCTACTTAATTTCTTTGAATGAGGCCTGGAGGAAAAGCAGCAGGAAAATTAGCGGAAAAAAAATCTATACTTGACCTCTGAAATTGATACTTGTCCAGATTTTTAAAAATAATTGCTGGCGGGGGGAGGGGAGACCTATGGTTAAAGCCCGACTTGGAATGCCCACGTACCATGTCAGAGGGCATGGGCTTCAGTCTCCCAGCTCTGCTGATTCCAGCTTCTTGTTGCAGCACACGCAGTGAGGCAGGGAATAGGGTCCCTGGCACCGCCGTGGGAGACCTGGATTGAGTTTACAGCCCCAGGGGTTGCATGCTTTTGGGGAGTGACAAAGAAGACAGATCTCTGCCTGTCTTTCAAATAAAATAAGCAAAGTTTTTACAAATTCTTGTTTACACAGCTTCACAAAAAATATTTGCCAGGAGTACACAGGAACTTCATTATAATTTGTAGATACTACAGATAAACAAATTCACTAGCTTCTGCAGAGATGAGTATGTAAATAAAGACATTCTGCAGTATTTAAACCTGCCACGCAAGTGTGGTTTTATTCATGGAATGTGAGTAGGATATGAAGGCAAAAAACGAATGCTGCTGTCTCTGCCCGCGGTTCTCTGGATCTTTCATGAACAAGGAGCTACACCATTTTGTTGCTTTGTTCATCTTAAAAAGTCGAGTCCAGGTCACGCCACCTTAAGAAGGCTGGCAGCTGGCCGTGGGGCAGCGCCTACGCCGACCTCCTCGCTACAGTCTAAAGTGTTTTGTTGACAGTCAAGGCACCCAGCTCTTGCAGGGCAAATAAAAAGAAGTCAGGCGTCATCTCGTAGTAGCGACAGAGCAAGGAAAACACACTCCGGAGTGCGCCCGCCAGTCGGGAGGAAAGGCGGCGGCGAGCCAAGCGCCCTCCTCTCTCACAGCGAGAAGGCGCTTGCCGGAGACAGCGAGGAGAGACCCGCAGACTGGGTTTGCAGGCCCTGTGTGTTCTTTCTCCTGTCACGTTCACCCCTGCCAGGTTCCTCACTTACAGCTGAGACGTGTCACGGAAACCTCCCCACCCCCGCCCCACTCCCCTCCATCTCTGTGTCTCACCAACTAAGGAAAGAGGCAAAGATAAAAATAACTGAAAAAGAAAACACCTGTGTGGCAGAATGAGGCGGCTGGGCAAGCACCTGTGTCCGACAGACCCCCCCCCCAGCCGTGGTCCTGTCCGACAGACCCCCCCCCCAGCCGTGGTCCTGTCCGACAGACCCCCCCAGCCGTGGTCCTGTCCGACAGACACCCCCCCCAGCCGTGGTCCTGTCCGACAGACACCCCCAGCCGTGGTCCTGTCCGACAGACCCCCCCCCCAGCCGTGGTCCTGTCCGACAGACCCCCCCAGCCGTGGTCCTGTCCGACAGACCCCCCCAGCCGTGGTCCTGTCCGACAGACCCCCCCAGCCGTGGTCCTGTCCGACAGACCCCCCAGCCGTGGTCCTGTCCGACAGACCCCCCCAGCCGTGGTCCTGTCCGACAGACCCCCCCAGCCGTGGTCCTGTCCAGGGGAAGTTGCGCGGCACATTGCGGGGTGGGAGGGGGGAGGTGTTCTGCCAAGGTTCCACGTGCCCCTCCCAAGCGCACACGGCTTTGAGGATGTTTACAATGCAATAGTTTTTGCTCACCTTTGTCATTCCGCTACACGGACAGGAATATATGAATCTAGCAATTTTATAGCCATCCATTTCTGACTCTTTGAATTTCAGTTCGCAGAAATTTGCTGGGCGCCTTCTATTAATTTTTAAAAAGATGTTTCTTTCTTTCAAAGGGAGAATTAGGAAGAGGGGGAATCTCCCATGCTCTGGTTGACTCCCCAAATGGCCAAAAAGGCCAGAGCTGGGCAAATTTTGAAGCCAGCGGTGAGGAGTTTCCTCCGGGTCGTCTACGTGGCAGGGTTCCCAGGTGCGTTAGCGGGGAACGGTGTCAGAACTGAACAGCAGCCGGTAGTCACTGGGACCAGCGTCCACTTGGGATCACGTGCTCTGGAAGACGGTTACGTGACTCACGGTGCCACAGCCCAGGCCCCCCAGAAGTGCTCAAATTTAAAATAGAAAGAAAGGGCGGGCCCAGCATGGGAGTCTAGCGGTTAAGGTACTCGCCTTGCACGCGCCGCGCCGCGGGATGCTATATGGACACAGGTTCTAATCCTAGCGGCACCGCTTAGCTCCGGCCGGCCGTTGCGGTCGCTTGGACAGTGAAATCAGATCTTCCTCTCTGTCTCTCTTCTCTGTATATCTGACTTATCAATAAAAATAGAATAAATTGGGCCCGGTGCCGTGGCCTAGCGGCTAAACTCCTCGCCTTGAACGCGCTGGGATCCCATATGGGCGCCGGTTCTAATCCCAGCAGCTCCACTTCCCACTCGGCTCCCTGCTTGTGGTCTGGGAAAGCAGTGGAAACCCGCACCCGCGTGGGAGACCCGGAAGGAAGTTCCAGGTTCCTGGCTTCGGATCGGCACAGTACTGGCCGTTGTGGTCACTTGGGGAGTGAATCATCGTATGGAAGATTTTCCTCTCTGTCTCTCCTCCTCTCTGTATATCTGACTTTGTAATAAATAAAGCTTTTTTAAAAAAAAAAAAGAACAAATCTTAAATAAAATAAAGTAGAAAGAAGCTTTTGGCATAGTGAGTTAAATAACACCATGCAAGGCAGACGTCCCTAACGTGCTCTGGTTCCAGTCCCAGCTATTCCACTTCAGATCCAGCTCCCTGCTGTTGTGTCTGGGAAAGCAGGGAAGGACAACCCTAAATCCCTGGGTCCCTGCGCTCACGCAGCAGACCTAGAAGAAGATTCTGGCTCCTTGCGTTGGCCCTTGTGGCCATCTAGAAAGTGAACCAGCCAAGAGAAGACTTCTCCCCCACTTTCCCCATGACACAGATCCAGCCACAAACTGGATCAGAAGTGCAGTAGCTGGCATGGAACTGAAGGTCATATAAAATGCCAGTGTGCCATGCAGCAGTTCAAACCTGCCAGGGCCCAATAAAAAGAATTTAAAATTTTGGAAGATGGAAGTTAAATTTTAAAGATGGAAGTTGAAAACAGCACGTTTAGGGATAGACCTTTTGGCCTGGCATTTGAGATGCCTTTTGGGACTCCTACATCCTATATTAGAGTACTTGGGTTCAAGTCTTGATTGAGCTTTCAATTTCAGCTCCTGCTAATGTTCCCTCCATCCTGAAAGGAAACATGTTATGCTCAAGTGTTTGGACCCCAAGTCACACCCATGGGATACTTGGATTGAGTTCCAAACTCCCAGCTTTGGTGTGCCTATGCCCCCATCACTGGGGGTCTTTGGGAAATAAACCACAAGAGGGAAGTGTTTTATGTCTCTGCTTCTTAAAGATTTTCTAAACACACATACAATGTATTTTTGAAAAAAATAAGTCTGTTAGTAGTGGGAACACAAAGAATATCAGGTGAAAAGAACGCTATGACTGGTATCCTGAATAAAAGCAAGCCAGTCCTGGGCTGGGCTGAAGTTCTGAGGCCTAGATTTCTGAGATGGGATGACCTGGAGCACAGTAAGGCTGAAGTTGACCCAGGAGATGGCATCTAGGGATAGTGCTACACGAAAAGCTGAATATAGAGTTCCGTGTGTGTGAGAGAGAGAGAGGGACAGACAGACAGACAGACAAAACAGAGGAGCCTGGGAGATGGGTGAAGTACAAGCATGAAGCAAATGAGGGTCTGCCTTTAGCCCTAGCTGTCAAGATGCTCATATACCACGCTGCAGTGCTCAGCTCCTGGCGCTAGCTTCCTGTTAATGCAGACCCTGAGAGGCAAAAAACAATGCCTCAAGTAGGTGCAATCCATGGTAAAAATCTGGACTGAATTTCTGTCTTCTGGCTTTAGCCTCACTCAGACAATGCATGAGAGTCTCTCTGTCTCTCTGTCTCTCTCTCTCTCCCCTTTCCTTACTGCCTCCCTTTCTCTTTCTCTCCTCTCTCTCAAATATATGTTTTAGAAAAATAGAGCCATGAAACCAGAGTGAGTCTAGGAGAGAGAACAGGAGGCAATCTGCCATAACCTAAGCTGCAAAGGCATAGCTGAAGATGCTTTTTATATGGTGCCTATGAGAGGGGAGGTGACGATGAAGGGGCCCAAGCTGTTTTGTACAGTCAGATCTTTGTGTTCGGAAGTGGCGTCTGACAGCAGGATGAAGGAGGGGTGCGATGCGCCTGGAGAGGCTGGCACGGGGAGATAATTCTGGAGACTACTGCAGTTGCTCAAGCAACAGATTAAACAGCCTTAAAGCAGCACCGAGGCCAACAGAACTAGACTGCGTGAGGGGTTCCAACAGGAAAGGGAATTAGAACCAATGGAGAAATAAGGGTAAACTTAAGGATTCAAGCTTGGGTGTTTGATTTTATAAAAAATAAAATTTTATTTTTTATTTATTTGAAAGGCAGAGTTACAGAGAGAGGAGGAGAGATAGAGATAATCTTTCATCTACTAGTTCACTCCCCAAATGGCTACAATGGCCAGGGCTGCATCAGGGTAAGGCCAAGAGCCAGGAATTCCTTCCAGATCTTCCACATGGGGCCCAAGGACTCAGGCCATCTTCCATTGCTTTCCCAAGTGCATTAGCAGGGAGTTGGGTCCAAAGTGGAGCAGCCAGAACTCAAACTATAAGAGGTGCCAGGGTCATAGGCAGACATTTAGCCTGCTATACTATAACAGCCACGCTTGGGTATCTGAGAGAAGAAAGCCACTGACAGAGCTGAGAGAGGAGAGTGTAGGACTGACTGCCAACAGTCCAGAATTCATTCTTTCTTTCTTAGCATTAGAAGTATTAACAGAGCACATAGCTGCTCAACTACATGAAGTTTCCCAGTCTCTTTTGCAGCTCAGTGTGTTCAACAGAATAGAAGCAAATGTGTTATGTGTTTTCCAGGCCTATTACCTAAAGTCTGCCCCATGAGTCCCTTCAGTTCTGCCGTTACTTTGCCCTCTTGCTGTAGGCTAGAAAAATGAATACTAACACACCTTGGAAGCTGTACGTTGTAGATGACATAGCCATCACCCACCTGGGCCCCTGATCTCACCTGGGGGGGGGGAAGTACATTAGTACATTTCTATCCTGTTGAGAGAGAATCCCATCACATTTGGGATCCACTTGTTACAGCACTTACAGGCAATCCTAGCTAATACAGAGGGCAAAGTGTGTAAGGAGACTGGGTTTGGAGGCAGGTATTTGGCCTAGTAGGAAATCTAACAGTTGAGACACCCATATCCCATATCAGTGTGGTGGGTTCAATACTAGGAACCACTTCTTGCTAATGAAGTTGTAGGCTCAAGTAGTTTGTCCCTGCCAGCAAGGTCTGGAAGGTCTGGATTGAGTTCCTGGCTTCTGGTTTCAGCTCAGCCCCAACTCCAGCCATTGTGGACTTTGGAGGAATGAACCAACAGAAGCTCTATCTTTCTGTCTGTCTCTGAAATACATTTTTAAAAATTGGCTTCTTGGGCCTGGCATGGTAGCATAGTGGCTAAAGTTCTCACCTTAAACATGCCAGGATCCCTGCACCTGCATGGAAGACCCGGAAGAGGCTGCAGGCTCCTGGCTTCGGATTGGCTCAGCTCCTGCCTTTGAGGCCACTAGGGGAGTGAATCAGGGGATGAAAGATCTTCTCTCTCCTCTCTGTATATCTGACTTTCCAATAAAAATGAAGATAAATAGACAAATAAACAAATTCTATTTTTTAAAAAATGGCTTCTTACAGTCACAAAATGTACGTTGAATTCATTGGATCCCAGAAAAATGAATGAAAGAGTTTATCTATTAAAAGGCAAAAGAAACAATCCTGGAAAATGAATTTGTCACAAAATGCAAAGGGATAGCTGGTGGCTGGAGCTGTCGGAGAGCCATCTGTATCTACAAATGTGTCACATATCAGAAGGGCAGGTCATATCCTGAGTGGGTGGAAGACTAGAAAGCATGGGAACAAGAACCACACGGTATTTTCAGTTCTCTAATGTCACACTTGAAGCATGTAGGACTCCCTGCTTCCCCGCTGTCCCAGGCTTCTTTCTGAGCATCTGGCCCTTACCCTCTGCAGAGGGACAGCAGATGAGGGGACCCTGTTCCTGCTCCCCTTCTCAACTGACCAGACAAGAGAAGAGGAAAGTCTGATCCAAATGTGGCTAACCAAACTGTCCCTCTTGAAACGTTTGGAATCAAGTCTCAGAAACTTCAATTTGTAAATTGCAAGTTAGTGACACGTGAGATCATGTACAGTTGGAATTGAAAATACTCTTTGAAGAGTACTAGCATCAGCCCCTGTAGGATGGAGATGCAGATCATATCTGTGTGCAGTGTCACAAGAAAGCAAAGGTGGGCAGAACTGAGAGGCCATGTAGTTTCAGGCAAATAGCCCTTAGCAAACAAAATCTCCTCTAGAACTCTATCTTCGATAGTGTCTGGATTTTGCATATCAAAGATGTCCCATCACTATGCCACTTGTGTTTGATCTGAAGCTCTGTATTTATAATTTTTTAAAAAGTCATCTTTTTCTCTCAGCTTGTTTGTTATAAATTTCTTTTGAAAAAAAATAGTTATTTGAAAGGCAAGGTTACAGAGACAAGAGCTCTACCTCCATTAGCTCACTCCCCAAATGGCCACAATGGCCAAAGCTGGGCAGCTTCAAACCAAGAATCAAAAGCTTCTTCCAGGTATCCCAGGTGGGTGCAGGGGCCTGAGGACTTAGAGCGTCTTCTGCTGGTTTCTCAGGTGCGTTAGCAGGCAGCAGCATCAGAAGTGGAGCAGTCAGGACTCGATCTGTTATTGGATGATGTTAAATGCTATGCCACAGCCCTACCCAACCCCCCGCCCCAAGGTGTTTTGCATAGCAACTGAAATAGTTTTTATTCCCACTAATAAAGGATGGCTATCCTAATTTCTCCACCTCTTTCCAACTCCTGTTTCTTTTCCATTTTTACAAATTGTAGCTATCCTAAGTGGATAAGATACAGTATTACATTATGATTTTGACTTGCACAGGCCCCCATTAAAGGTTTCTAGGAGTTGGACCCAAACAATCCTGATCAACATAATACTTTAAATATTTGAAAGTATCTTCTCTAACATTATCACAGTAATTCTCGTAAGACCACGGGGAACTTGATGAAACCAAGAGATAGAGAAGTGATCCAAAGCCCTACAAGAAAACAGAGAGGGTACAAGGACGAGTGTGGCCCTGTGCTTGTGAGCTGAGCTTCCAGATGCCAGTGCAGAAGATGCCACAACTTGGTGAGTTTGCACATTACATAACTGTGGTGTCACTGACTTAATTTAATCTCAATGCACTCTCCACAGATGAAGGTTCTAGGGGGAGCGGTAGACGTTAGCTCATCGTTTGAAACACCCATATCAAAGTGCCTGGCATCGCTTTTCGTTTCACACTAATGCATGCCCTGGGAGACAGCAGTCATGGCTCATGTACTTGGGTCCCTATCACTCACCTGGAAGATCCAGATTGATTTCCTAGCTCCTGAATTCCCCAGCCTTAGCGGTACAGGTGTCTGCAGAATCAACCAAGGAATGGAGGATCTCTCTCTTCTCCTGCATTTCAAATAGAAAAATAAACAAAGAAACAAATAAGTAAGTAATAGAATGCTCTGGAAATGACAGGATTCAGGTTCTGGAAAGAAAAAAAAAGGCACTTTTGGAAAAAATCAAAATTAAATGGGAATATTAAAATTATCTAGGACCTGTTGCGATGGCTAAATTAATCCTTTCCTTGCAATTGCCAGGATCCTATACGGCCACTAACTCATGTCCCAGCTGCTCCACTTCCCATCCAGTTCCCTGTTTGTGGCCTGGGAAAGCAGTAGAGGATAGCCCAAGGCCTTGGGACCCTATACCCACATGGAAGACCCAGGAGAAGCTTCTGGCTCCTGGCTTCAGATTGGCTCAGCTCTGGCTGTTGTGGCCACTTGGGAAGTGAACCAGTGGATGGAAGATATTTCTGTCTCTCCTTTTCTCTGTAAATCTGCCTTTCCAAGAAAAATAAATAAATATTTTTAAAATTAAAAAAAATCTTAAAAAATAATCTAATAAAATTAAAATTTAAAGAAAAAAGTTGATGAGGCATTTTTATTTAGAGAAAAAAGTTCGTTTCCAAGTAAAATGTACTGAGCAAGTGAAAGTTTATTAGTATTACCAGTGACCAATATATGGAACCAGGAACAATGGAATGGTTCTGCTACCCATCTACCATCTTTAACGACATACTATTCATGCTGAAAAAACTAAGGAGAAAACTCTGGGTTCAGAGCTCAGCCTTCAGTTGACCCCACATACCCGGGTGAAAGCTGAGAACCACTCACTTTGCGCTTCTGACTACTCTGAATAATCACTTACATAAGTGCTTCTTCATTTCTTCGTTCATTAAATTTTTAATGAGTCCTTCCCAGGCACCAAGCTCTCTAGGGACACAGCAGAGGACAAAGACAGCCAAAGTTCCAGTGTTACAGAGTGGAAATTTGCACTCAAGTGTGGAAAGCAGGCAAAACACCACAAACAAGCAAAAGATGTCATGTTGCTTCAGTGCTGGAAAAGAAATGAGTTTTGGGGCCGGGGGAATGAAGGGAAGCCCTCTGTGATAAAGCAACATTTGAGTAGCAACTCGAATGGAATGAGAGCAGGGACCATGTCATTCTCTATGCTACGGGCAGAGGAAATTGCGGATCCAAAGGCTCTGAGGCAGGAATGTGCCTGGTTGATTTGGGGACAATAAGGGAACCAGTAAGCCGGAAACACAGCAAGTTGGGGCTGAGAGGTGAGAGAAGAAATCTGAGAGGAAATAGGGGCCCAGGTCACATAAAACATTGTATGTCACAGTAAACATGGGATTCTACTCCATTTGAGGTAAGTCCTCTCGCAGACAGAGTTTCAGTCTGACTGTTTAACTTTGATCGTTTTGACTGCTGAGTGGGAAGTACTTCAAAGAGGCAAGAGAAACACAGGACTGACCATTGCACTTGGCCATCCAGATCACTTTGATAAAGATGGTTTTGGTGGAGAGAAGACATGGAAGACATGAGGCGAGACTAGTATGACCTAAAAAGAAACAAAGTCATACATAGATGCATGCATATATTCACATGAACTAAATATGCACATCCACACTTTGTCTAAGCAGGGGTCAGATGACTTCTAGTATCAGGAAACCTGTCTGAAAGCAGACTAGAAAAGGGTCAAGGATGAGGTCTGACCATAGGGGGAGGTGCTTGGGGCAGCAGTTAACACATCACATGGGATGCCAACATCCAATACCACAATATCTGTATCAACTCCTGGTTCTACTCCCAAGTCCAGCTTCCTGGAAGGCTGCAGGTGATGACTCAAGCACTTGGGTTTCAGCTACCCACATGGCAGACTCCAGTTGAATCCCTAGCTTCTGCCTTCAGCCTGGCCTAACCTCAGCTGCTGCAGGCATCAGGGGAATGGCCCAGTGACTAGGAAATGCCTGGCTATTTACCTTTCATATAATATAATACATATATATTTAAATGGTTTGTATATTGATTGCCTTCACCACTATTTCATTGTCTGATTTTACACTGCCTTTCAATATCTTCCCTTAATTTTCACAAGAAATTACCAGGCTGACAAATGACCTTAAACATGTTTAAATGTAATTCCTATGGGGCAAGCATTGTAACTCAGCAAGTTTAGCCACTGTCTGTAATGCTGGCATTCCCTATGAGTGCTGGTCCGAGTCCCTGGAGGCTCCGCTTCTGACCCAACTCCCTCCTAATGTGTCTGGGAAAGCAGAAGAAGGCTCGAGTGTTTGGGCTCCTGGCATTCATGTAGGAGACCTGATGGAGTTCCAGGCTCCTGGCTTTGCAACCATTATGGTGTGACCTAGTGGACTGAAGCTCTTTTACTTTCTCTTTTTTTGTCACCCTACCTTTTGCATAAATACATAACAATACCTTGAGGAGGAAAAAAAGACCACTTTTAAAGAATGTGCCAAGAAAATTAACACAGAATGAGCCTTAATTCTTAGTCTTATATTTCAACAAGTATTTTGCTTAGCAAATCACCATAGAAATAATGTTATATTCCTACCAAAAAGACTCTTTTATTTACCAAATAATCAAAATTATGAGACTTTGTTATAAATTCATAGTGTATTAAAACAGTAACGTATTATGGTTTTGTTTATTTTTGATAAAAAGGAAACATCCCAAACCTCTTCAAGCTGTTCAGGGTCTCCTATTTCAGTGGATCCAACCAGCTCCCACGCTAAGGGACACTGCCTGTCTTTTTTCCTTCATTTAGGGTTAGATTTTTCTGACCTAGACTTTCAGAATAGTTTTCCTTCTCTTCCTTTACTGAAGAGCTCCACAATAGTTAGGTTCCAACTTTGTAACATAGTTAGGCCTTCTGCGGCCACAGAAGGACAGAAGAGGGTTACTCATACCTCACAATTCAATCTGCAGGACAGTCACAAAGAAAGGAAAATCAGACCCAGTGTGGTAGCCTAGCAGGTTCTAATCCCAGACGACCCGCTTCCCATCCAACTCCCTGCTTGTGGCCTGGGAAAGCAGTAGAGGACAGGCTAAGGGCTTCGGACCCTGCACCTGTGTGGGAGACCTGGAAGAGGCTCTGGGATCCTGGCTTCAGATCTGCACAGCTCCAGCCTTTGAGGCCACTTGGGGAGTGAATTAACAGGCAGAAGATCTTCTTCTCTGTCTCTCTTCCTCTCTGTATATCTGACTTTCCAATAAAAATAACAAAAATCAATCTTAATAAAAAAGCAAGCAGGAAAATCAATGACCTGATGTGCTGTGCTGTTTAGACAACAGGAGCACAGGACAAAGCCAAGACCATCAGTTAGTTCTAGCCCTACAAAGCGTCAAGCCAGAACCATACTTCAATTACTTTTTTACATACATACACAAAAGATTTAACACCATCACATTAACCCAAACTCTATATTTGCATAGTGTCTACCCATCAAATATTTTGATCATTTTGTACATTAACCACATAACCTGATTTTACATTATTTTACGATAGAATATTTTAATAATTCTTTGTACTCCATGTAGGTATTATAACCAATCAGAAGTGAAGAAATAGAACCAATGGCAAAAGATAATTCATTTTTGGTCACACAGAATTAGTAACAAGGATAGCAATCTAAACCTGATCCTTTTCCACAAAGCCTAAAATTTCAGAAAGATTCCCCAGAAAAAACAGACCCATTCACAGCCTCTGTGACATAGTCACTTTGATATCACATACAATGTTTAACATATTTTGATATGACATATCTATAAGATTATATAATCTGTAGATCTATAATCTATAAGGTCAATTTCAAGGCTCCGTAGAAAATAAAAGTAGGACTGGGCTTTGGCTAAGCAGTTAAGGTGCTTGCATCCCATACCAAAATGCCGTGGGTTCAAGTCCCAGTTCTGTTTGCGTTTCCAGTTTCGTTCTTCGGAGACAGACTGTCCCCGGCTCAGGGCTAAGGCCTGACCCAGCCTGGCTGCTCATGCATTTAGACAGTGAACCAGCAGATGGGAGCTCTGTCTGTCCCTTTTCTTCTCTTCCAATGGAACCTTCTGCCCATGTGTCTGGGAGGTAGCAGCAGGTCATGGGCCAAGTTCTTGGGTCCCTATCGCCCACACAGGAGGCTCTGATGGGGTTCCTGGTCCTGGTTTCAGCCTAACCCAGTCTGGCTGTTGCAGATATTTGAGAAATGAATTAGTAGATGAAAGATATCTCTCTCTTTCTGTAACTCTGCCTTTCAAACACATAATTTTTTTAAAACAAAAAAAAGCAATTCTAATATAACAAGAAAAAAGAAGAGTGTTACTCTAAACATAAAAATTAGTAGCATAAATGCAAGACCAAACATGGTACACAAAGTACTTAAAAAGGTTCTAGAGAGAATAAGGGAAACTTTGCTGAAGAGGTGTTTTTTGAAATGGGTCTTACGCACTCAATGGATTTTAGCTGGTAAAAGGAGTAACGAATAAATGAAGTAATGCATCACATGTTACTTTGGTAACTAAAAAGAATGATATAATTTCCTCATTACTCTTCACTCATACTACACAAGATCATGGTAACCAGATACCAAGTCTTTGAAAATATAAGATTAGAATTTTACCTTCCTTTTGCTTTCTAAGACCTGTCTCTCATAGTAAGAGATTTATATGCCACAAAAAGTCATTGTTAGCTCATATGCCTTTGGGTATACGGGGAAATAAAGTCAATATAATTACAACATTAATATAATACTTTGGGTCTTTAATTTTCCCTGCACAGAAACATGTTAAAGCAGCCATGGGCAAGTCTTCCTGCAAGTAAATAGAAAAACTAGTTTATAGGGAAATAGCAGAAATTCTGCAGGGATGCCTTTCTTTAGAGAAAACAGAGACCTTTTTAGACTCTGGCGAAGTGGCATGGTGAGTAATGCCACTGGGGGCATCCTGTCTCATATTGCTGGTTCAAATCCCAGTTGCGCCACTCCTGATCCAGCTCCCTAATGGCCTGGGAAAAGCAGCAAAAGACGAGTGTTTGGGCACCTGCAACCCACATGGGAGGCACAGATGAAACTCCTAGCTCAGACTAGCCCAGCCCTGGCCAATGCAGCCATTTGCGGAGTGAAACAACAGATGGAAGACCTGTATTTCTCTTTGTAACTCTTTCAAATAAATAAGTAAATCTTAAAAAAAAAAAAAAAAGAGCTAATTAGTGGCTTCAGACACCTCTAAGCTTTGCATATCATGAAGCTGCACAGTGCGAATGAAGGCGTAAGACTAGTTTCTCCTGTGGATGCTTGTGGCACAGAGGGAGGTGGGAAGGGATCAAGAAAGCATATCACTGTAACTAATTTTTACCTTTGATGAAACTGCTGTGAACTGGAACAAACATCCTCGTGGACACACACACGGCGTTCAATCCAGAAGCCCAGGCTCCGGGATTGACGGTTCCCAAGCAGCACCATCCAGCAGAAACAGGAGACACAGGATGCAGTGTTTAAAAAGTTTTTTCTTAAAGTAAAACTAGGGGGCCGGATGTGATAACATAGTGGTTAAAGGCCTTGCCTTGCATGCGCTAGGATCCCATATGGTCGCCGGTTCTTATCCCAGCGGCCCTGCATCCCATCCAGCTCCCTGTTTGTGGCCTGAGAAGGCAGCTGAGGACGGCCCAAAGCCTTGGGACCCTGCAACTGTGTGGGAGACCCGGAAGAGCTCCTGGCTCCTGGTTTCGGATTGGCTCAGCTCCAGCCACTGCGGTCGCTTGGGGGAGTGAACCATTGGAGGAAAGATATTCCTCTCTGTCTCTCCTCCTCTCTGTATATCCACCTTTCCAATAAAAATAAGCAAATCTTAAAAAAAAAAAAAAAAAAAAGAAAACCAGGGCTCGATGTGATGGCTTAATGGCTGAAGTTCTCATCTTGCACCAGTTAGTGTCCCGGTGGCCCTGCTTCCCTCCCAGCTCCCTGCTTGTGGCCTGGGAAAGCAATCGAGGACGGCCCAAAGCCTTAGGCTCCTGGCTCCTGGCTTCAGATGGGCGCAGCTCCGGTGTTTGCCGTCACTTGGGGAGTAAATTAGTGGACAGAAGATCTTCTTCTCTGACTCTCCTCCTTTCTGTATATCTGACTTTGCAATAAAAATAAAATAAATCTTTTTTAAAAAAGTAAAAGCAAATAGGTGAAACAACTTCCTAACATGGAAGCAATACAAAAATTATTTACTTTCTTTTTTTTTTTCTAAAGATTTATTTATTATTTTTATTGGAAAGGCAGACATACAGAGAGGAGGAGAGACAGGGAGTAAGATCTTCTGTCCACTGATTCACTTCCCAGTGACCACAACAGCTGGAGCTGAGCCAATCTAAAGTCAGGAGCCAGGAACTCCCTCCAGGTCTCTGGGACTGGGGCAGGCTGAAGCCAGGAGCCCCGAGTTTCTTCCGGGTCTCCCACATGGGTGGCAGGGGACCAAGTACTTGAGCTACCTTCCAGCGCTTTCCCAGGTGCTTCCGCAGGCAGCTGGGTTGAAAGCAGAGCAGCTGGGATTCGAACCAGTGCTCATATGTGATGCTGGCAACCATGTAACTGCTTCACCTACTATGCCACATGGCCTAGTCACTCTTACAGCTAGAAGTCATATGGTACAGGATTGGGTAATAAGATGAAAGAGGAAGTCTGTTAAATCATATGGGGAAGTTTTCTTTTTTCTTCTTTCTTTCTCTTTTTTTTTTTTTAAAGAAGAGAGAAGTGTCCAGGAGAGGGTTTTTTTTTTTTTTTTAACTCAAACAACGTGAAGAACATGATCAGGGCTGGGACAGCCACCTTGTGACTAAAAGACTCTGCAATACACTGGAGACAACATAACAGTAAGGTTCCTTCCCTCAGACACAAACGGAATGAAGAATCCAAGGGTGGGCTTCCCCAGCAAATGAAGAGTACATCAGGAAAGATGCCCTCAGAGGACATTGCCTGAACACTCAGAAGCAAAGTTCACCCTTCTTTGTCTCCTCCAGCCCTCACTTGGCCTCCGTTCTGACTGCACTGAGTGACTGAGTACCGAATATGCCGATACTTAATAGAGGGGAACAAAGTTGTTCCACACTTTCTCTTAATGTCTTGGTGTCACAATAACTCAGAGAGTCCAGATTCACTAATTTACAGTGAGTACAGCTTTTCCACTAATTTGTGATGTCAGGATAATTACAAGGGATATGCCCAGAACACTGGGCAAAAAAAAAAAAAAAAAAAAAAAAAGGCACAGTTGGCAGGCCTGGCATGGTAGCACCACAAGCTAATCCTCTACCTGCAAGTGCTGGCATCCCATACAAGCATATAGGCATGAGTTCGTGTCTGGGTTGCTCCACTTGCAATCCAGCTCCCTGCTAAGTCTGGGAAAGCAGCGCAAGATGACCCAAGTCCTTGAGACCATGACCACGTAGAAGACTTGGAAGAGGCTTCTGGCTCCCAGCTTCAGATCTGTTCAGCTCTGGCCATTATCAGAAGGGAAGTGAACCAATGGAGGGAAGACTTTCTCTTTTGATTTCTCTTTTCTGTAAAATCTGACTTTCAAACAAATAAAATTGAAAACTTAAGAAAAAAAAAAGGAGTGCTATGGTTGGGATGAACCTCTGGGACAGTCAACACAGGTTCAGAACACCAACAGCGCATGCCAAAGCGCCTGGATTTGACTATCAATTCCACCTTGAAGCCCAATTTCCTACTAATGTGCCTACCAGGAAGCAGGAGATGATGGTTCAAGCACTTGGATTCGCACCAAATGTGAGAGACCACTGATTTCCAAATTCGTGCCTTCAGCCTGGCCCAGCCCCAGCTACTGCAAGATTTGGGGGAATAAATCAGGGCATGGAAGAGCTCTGTCTCTCTGCC
This sequence comes from Ochotona curzoniae, assembly GCF_017591425.1. Lineage (NCBI taxonomy): Eukaryota > Metazoa > Chordata > Mammalia > Lagomorpha > Ochotonidae > Ochotona > Ochotona curzoniae. The sequence goes on from NW_024466810.1 coordinate 603,427, forward strand.
CTTCGTGAAAAATTTAAAGTAAAATAAGTAATTTTTTAAAAGAAGTGGTATGATTAAAATTGTTAACCACCAATTGAATAAACTGTGAAGTATATTTTTCAAGTCACAGGACAATCAGTGCACTGGTCTGTTTCTTTTATTCATTACCCGATTTTTTTTTTTTTTCAGTGAAGATGACTTTTTAAAAAAATTTATTTATTTTTATTGGAAAAGCAGATCTGATTTTATGGAGAAGGAGAGATAGATCTTCCATCCACTGCTTCACTCCTTAAGTGGCTGCAACAGCTGGAGCTGAAGCAATCTGAAACTAGGAGGCAGGAGCTTCTTCCTGGTTCACCTTGTGGGTGCAGGGTCCCAAGGCTTTGAGCCGTCCTCTACTGCTTTCCCAGACCACAAGCAGGGAGCTGGATGGGAAGTGGAGCAATTGGGACAGGAACCGGTGCCCATAGGGAATCCTGGTGCCTACAAGGTGAGGATTTAGTCACTGAACCATGGTGCTGGGCCCCAGTAAAGATGTCTTACCTTATCAGTCTAAACGCAGCAGGAGTGCCAAAGGATGCAAAGTCATTCATCAACTCTTCATCCAATTCTGTCTTAATTTTCACTAGACCCATCTTCTCAGGTACACTGAAAGGCTTCGTCTTACACTAGCTGTCTCAACAAAGTCACCATATTTCGGAGTCAAGCATTACGATGGTCCAGAAATTCCTTTACCTTATGCACATCTCCTTTCCTCCGTGAAGAAAGCCTCAGTAAACACTGGTTCAGCTAACTTGTTACGATCCTTCCAGCCAAGCATTGTACCTCTAGACCTGGAGCAGGATTTTATTCACTCCTCACTTTCGTGTTAGATGTGACTGTCCAAACTACAAGACTTACTGAATTTTACTATCATACTGAATATATTAAGAAAATCCAGGGGCTAGCATTTTGAGGTGATGCCTTCTCTGATACCATATCACAGACAGCCTAGTGCCCCAACATCACAACCACTTGGGGAGTGGACCAGATGTCTCTAAAAGAAAAAAAAAATCTTAAAAAAAAACACAGCTCAATAAAAAACGATCAGTTAATACATATGCTCTTATCCAACTCTAAAGATGCAGGTCTAGCTGAAAATGCCAACTACTTATGTTTGTTTCTTGAGTGCACTAAAACATTATAATTCTCATAAAAACTTAAAAATCTGTTTTCCTGACTTTTATTTTCATGTGGATCCAGGGCTAGCTAGCACACACCAAGTTTCATCAGACCTCATTTTATATGCGCCGCTGACTTCTAGGCCATCTGAAACTTTGAAGAGAAGCCCACACCATCTTTAACATTTGCTTATTGGTTTGTGCTTTTCTAGCTAATGCTAGAAATGCTAGACACCTCTCTTTTTTAGTGTCAAAATTTGCATGGCTGCCTTTCTTATGCAGCTTCAAGAGCCAGCCTTCATTTGGTTGAGGCCTTTGGTTTAGGCTTATTGGCATGGGTGCCGTCTCACAGCCTGTATTTTCAATAGCTCCCTAAATATTTACCGCGCGTCGGGCTGCCTGCGGCTGCCTGCCGTGTCTCCTGGAAGGGAGCGCAGCGCTGTCTTCGCTTTCCCTGACAGCGATTTCTGAGTGCTCAAACTTTCATTAAAGTTCTGATTTTTCACTGTCTTCAAGTTCGTAACCTGTCCTGTTTTAAACTCCGGATGGCCTTCCAAGACGAAAACATGATTTTCATTAAGAATCACGTCAGGAAGCCGGACCGGCCAGTCGCCCCACGGCGTAAACACACCGCGGCGCAGGCGCAGTGCCGCGGGGAGGGGGGGCGGCTTGGTGTGTAGCCCGTGGGATGTTTTGTGTAGTGAAAACACGAAAATAAAACACTGGATTCTAACGTGACAAATCGATACACTTTTTTTTTTTCTTGAATAGTTTTACTTTTCTCTTTGGTTTCTGAGGAACTGGCGGTGAGGACTCCTGGGCCTCCCGGAGGATAGTCCTTCATAGAATTACATTAATCTAATTTATTCTTGCCACGGAGTCTGGATTTGTCTTTTTTGGACTGCAGCACGAAAGCACTGGGGCCGGAAAGAAAAAAAAATGCGATGGGGCGGGCACGACAACACCGCAGAACACAGTTGCTGGGCTTCGTACTTTCCCAAACACCGCGAGATCTGCCCGCTGAGAAACGAGACTGCCCCTCCCCCAGAGGACTTCCGCGCATGCGCCGCGCCTTTAGCGCGCAAAAATTTCAAAATGTTGCTCCGGGTGTTGAGAGGCGGCCAAGTGTGGTCCTCAGGAAGTGTCCATCACGTTGATCCGATGTATTCGAGTACATAACCCAACATTCTTCCAACCTTTGCCGTCGAATCTCCACATTGCCTGTGTGGTGCGTCTTCCTTTCTTTCCGCTTTTGTATCTGAAGTCTGAGGCTTCAGCGAACAGCCGAAGGAACAGCCGTGGGAGAGCCAGTCACGGTTTAAAAATCAGTGATGTGGTTTTCGTTGTTTGGAAAAATCACTCTGGGAGCGACATAAAAAGAGAAATGAAAGGGACCAAGGAGTTTTTTTTTTTTTTTTTTTTTTTCTCTTCAGGAGACGAGGAGAAGATGTGACCCGAGGTAACAGTGGGAAGAAGATAGGAAAGTTTGGGAAGATAGGAATATTTGAGGTAAATCAAAGTTGACCTTGTATATGAAAATACTTCCAAAAGTTCGTGGAAAATGAAAGTTTAAAGATAAATTTATTGTGGTAGCAAAAATTTGAAATTCATGCATATGTGGGCCTTCCAAGAAGTTTGTGGAAAATATCTTAAAAATTATGCATAGGTTTAAAATTTTTCCATTGTTTTGCACAATCAGCTTCCTTTTAGTTCTGTTTTGCATGAATTTGTCGAGGTACTGTGGTAGCGTATCTGAGAGACAGAACTGTTGATAGTTCTTTGCGCACTCAAGAAATGTTACATTTATCCTGTGGTATATGGTATCTAGGTAGAACTGGGGAAATGAGCGAAACAAGGAAGATTCCAAAGCCATTGTCCTGAGGAAAGGCTGCTGTGGGCAGGGGAAGGCTAGACAAAACTGCAGAAGTCAGGAATTTGAGACGAGTCTTGAGGGAAGCTGACTAACTTGACATCTTTTTCTCCCAGGACCCACAGGACGCCTGTGCAAGCACTGGATTTTTCTGTACAATGTCACTAAGGTACTATTCACCAGAAATGTTCTCCTTTCGATGGACTCTGGCCTCTACTGCATCTACCCACCAGCTACACCTCTCAGCCAACAGGAAATGTGGATTTCATGGAATAAGACATGACATGTTAGCTACTGTATCCCAGGCACATTATAAAAACAGCTACTTTCAGGGGTGGGAGACGTGTAGCAGGTAAAGCCGCTGCTTAGGATGCCCCTATGGCATCGTGGAGTGTTGGTTCAGGTTCTGGCCTCTCCACTTCTTCTTTTTACAGATTTACTTATTTGTATTTGACAGAGTTACAGAGAGAGGGGATAGGGAGAGAGAGATCTTCATCTGCTGGTTCACTCCCCAAGTAGCTACAATGGCCAGAGTCGAGCCAATCCAAAGCTAGGATCCAGCAACTTATTCCAGGTCACCCAAGTGGATACATGGGCCCAAGGCCTTGGGTCATCCTCTGCTGCTTTAGCAGGCTAGAAGCAGGGAGCTGGATTGGGAAGTGCAGCCACCCAGACTAGAAGCGGCACCCATAGGGGTTGTTGGTGCCACAGGCAGAGGGTTTCCTTGTGATGCTACCCCATGGGCTCCACAGCCTTTCCACTTGGAGTTCATGTTCCTGCCAATGCATCTGGGCAGCAGGGGTGATGGATCACATGACCCAAGTGAGTCTCTGTCACTCACATGAAAGACCTGCATGGAGTTCCTGACGTAATTTCCTGCCCGCAGTCCTAGCTGTTAGGAGCGTGGAGAATCAGAGAGTGTGTTGGGATGGAAGCTCCCTCTCTTTCTGCTTTTTCTCTGTCACTCTGCCTTTAAATTAAATAAATCTTTTTTTAAAGTACATAATTCTAGACTCTAGCTTTCTAGTTCATTAGCTGTTAGAATCTGTCTTGACATTGGCAGCAATCCTTTGCAAATTAGCCAGTATAATTTGATTCTTTGCATGTTCTCTGGAGTATAAAGCAGAGGAATGCTGATGGAGTATGTAATTTTAGTAAGCCTAGCAAAGGAATGGCCAACAGGTGAGCAATATAGTTGTATTTGTAACAAAAACTAAATATGGAAAGGCGCAGGGTTGATGTTAGCAGTGATGGAGAAGGATCCAGGTATTAGTATATAGAAAAGAAGTACTTTGGCAAGGAGCCAGACATGACAGATCCCCTATCAAGTTCTCCTTATACAACTTGACATCTTTTTGGCAGCCTAGAGCATGTCCTGTCAGATGGACTACATGTGTGGAATTCAAGAGAAAATGCTTTAGGCAAAATCCATGAATGCAATAGAATAGGATTTCTGGGTTGAAACTTGGGTGTCTTGTAGGGGGCAAGATCATCATCCAACTGTACGAGGCGTGACAGCTCCAAATGAGGCCATAGAAAGTGTGCAGAACTGGAACTGGGACGCAGGGTCTGGCTCTGGGTTTGCCAGTCACTCTGTGTGACCACTGGGAACCTCTCTCTCCCAGCTCTACATAAAGATAATAGTGTCTATTTTGTATGATTATTTTAACGACAACGTGATGTACATGTTGAAAAGACCATATGAGTTGCCAGCGTAGAATTTGGTATACAGTACATGATCAATCTGAGCTTCTTGCTTGAGCCTCCCACTGCATGTGTGCTTGTCCCCTAGCAGTTGGATTGTGGGTGCTCCTGAAGCAGAGGTCCATCTGTGTATACAGAATGGATAGATAGGATAGATTCTCTACCTTAGAATCACCTGGGCAGCCTTTAAAAATGCTAATGGCCAAACTTTAGTCTAGATCCATTAAATCAGAATCTCTGAAATTAGGACCCAGAACTCAGTATTTTTTTAAAGCTCTCCATTGAACCCTGCTAAGATGGGTAGTTGTGTACCTGAACATGTTTTAAAGAGATAAAGGCTGGAGTTTGACATGAAGGGCATCATAAGCTTTATTAAGGAGGGAGGCCACTATGACGTGAAGTAGACACATTGGTTTGAGAAAAATCAGTGTGGAATCACTAATTTGTATGCCAGAAATAAACAGAATTTGCTAGAGTTGGCAGACAACCTCCCAGGTTGGTGCTTTGATATAGCACAGACAACACAGATGATGATGTCTGTTGATTTTCCATTTGGTGACTCTTGGACCATCAACAGGTGTGATGGTGGTAGTGGCATGGGATGAACTTTTGCCACTGCTGTGCTGTATTGGTTGGAGAAGGCATCAAGAGATGCCTTTTGAGGGTATGCATGTGGGTGTTTTCCTCCACAGGTCGGTACTTCTTCCTATAGACTGTCAGGGTTGATGTGGCTACTTTGACCACATACATGGTTTTTTGGTACTGACAGATAAAATGGTTTTCAGTTCTATCATTATAGCCTTTTGGTGAATAAACAACTCCTTAGAATAGGAGAGTTATCATATCTGGGTCAGAAATACACGCTTCTAAGAAACAAGGTGCTTTCTAGTAAGACAACTGGTTCCTTTTTTTTCAATTTAATTTTAGTTTAAATGTTGTTTACATAGTTAAGAATGTGCGCCCATTTGGGCTACCGATTAGGGTGGGGCGGGTTGAGAAATGGGAGGATGGGACAAATGTTTCCATTTTTTTTCCTTTTTCTCTATCTACAATACTGGGGGAAGGTTAGGGGACTGCTCTTTTGCTGCCAAACTGGATCAGCATCCAGAGTAATTTGATGTAATTTTAAAGACCCTGATGTGGGGAAGAATGTTCCAGGGGTGCTATTTGAGTGGTTTTGGAGGTGCTGAAACACTGTTGGTTTCATTGCTCCTGGGTTGAGAAAATCTTTCTATGGTCTGTTGGTTGACCCAGTCCACCTTAGTGCATCCGTGTATCCATATACTTGCTGCCAAAGCTTTCCAAAAGAGTTGTTCAACTTGTTCTGTTTTCCTTCATCTGCTGCGGCACTCGAATTCCTCTGCTGGCCTAGATGATCTGGTTGTCATGTCCCCTGTGTGCATCTGGAAGTGCTGTCCACTACACAGGCATCAGCACCTGAGGAGGCTCAGTCCCAGTACATGCGGTTCAAGGTTGGATCACATATGCTGTGATTTTTCCTGTGGCCAGAGTTTGAGTCCAGCAGTCTGGTTGGGGCATTCCCTAAAAAACCCCACCTGGGTGACCCCATACTTGACTCTTGTGTCAGTTCAGTGTCCAGTTCAGTCCATCACCAGCTTCAGCCCATGCACATACTGGTGAGTGCAGTAGCCTAGTCAGTTAGTTTTTCTTTCTTTCTCCCTCCTTCCTCCTTCCCTCCCTCCCTTCCTTCCTTTCTTTTAAGGTTTCTTTCTTTTTTTTTTTTTATTGGAAAGTCAGATTTACAGAGAGAAGAGTCGGAGAGAAAGATCTTCTGTCTGCTGGTTCACTCTCCAAATAGCTACAGCGGAGTTGAGCTGATCTGAAACCAGGAGCCAGGAGCTTCTTCCGAGTCTGTCATGCGGGTGCAGAATCCCAAGGATTTGGGCCATCCTCAACTGCTTTCCCAGACCACAAGCAGAGAGCTGGAAGAGATGTGGAACAGCTGGAACATAAACCGGCGCCCATATGGGATCCTGGAGTATGCAAGGTGAGGACTTAAGTCACTAGGCTACTGTGCTGGGCACATGCTTGGTCAATTTCAACTCCAGCTCCATCTCCCATGCAAAACAAGGATGCTGTAGACTACCTCAGTCCAGTCTGTCACAAATCTAGCCCTTACTCATTCTGTTAGGAACTGCAGCCTAGTTGTGGCAACTCCCAGTAACTTCTACAAGACTTGTCCCCAGCCTTGGTTCCTGTACATGATGGCATGCTCAGCATCTAGTCCAGCTTGTCCCACATCCCATCTAGTCCTCATACATACTCATGAGTGCAGACCCACCTGCAGACCCAGTTTACACATATGCCAACAGGTGCTGTTGCCTTATCCACCCCTGCATAACCCCAGGCCTGGTTCTCATGTTCACCAGTGGGAGCTGCAGCCTAGCAAAGGAGTGGCCACAGTTCCTCTACGAAGTCCACTCCTAGCCCCAGATCTTTTGCTTGCTGTGGTGTACTGTTGTCCAGCTTAACATGATTTGCACCCAGTTCTGGCATTTGCCAGTGGATGCTGAAGCAAAGCCTAGCTGACCTGCACTTACTCTAGCTCTTGCATGTGCCAATGCATGTGGTGACCTAGCCCAACTTGGCCTTGCCTCCTAACCAACTTACATGCAAGGCTGCCCAGCCTGGTCCATCTCCTGTCTCAACTCTCATGCTCACCAGTGGGAACAGATGCCAAGCAGGGAAGTTCCTGAAGTTCCTCTTCCAAACTCATCACCAGTCCTAGGTTTTGTGCATGCTGGTGTGTGTTGCAGCCTAGTCTGGCATGTCTCACCTCACCTTGGCTTTTGCTGGTGGTTGCTGCAGCCTGGCAACACTCAGCCCTCCACCAATCCCAGCTTATGCTGGGGGTGCTGCAGCCTACTCCAGTCTAGTCAGCCTTCAGTTCCAGCCCTTATGTGAACTGGCAGGTGTTACAGCTCACCCTGGCTTGGCTCACCCCCAGTCTTGCCTCTTGCACCTGCTAGTGGGTGCTGCAGTCTGGTCCAGCCTGGCCTGCCCTCAGTCCTAGCACACATGTATGTACTGTATCCCATCCTGGCCCCCAGCCTCAGTTCTTGTGCTCATCAGCGGGATCTACATCCTAACAAGGCAATTCCCCAAGTACCAGTTAGGTTTCCAGCTCTGGGTCCTGTGCATGCCAATGGATGGTTGACCCAGCCTGGCATGGCCCGCCTCTAGTACCAATGCTCACCAATGAGTACTGTGGCCTTGCCTGACTGAGCTGCACCCATTCTAGCCCTCACCAACAGGTGCTACAGCCAAGCCTTACCTATCCCACCCCAAGACCTGGCTCTCATGTGGACCAGCAGGTTACACAATAAGCCCTGCCTATCCTGTACCCAGTTTGATTCTCAGTTGTATCAGTGAGTGCTGGGCCAGTCTGGTCTGCCACTGGACCCAACCCACACACATGCTGAGGGGTGCTGCAGTCATGTTCAGCTTAGTCTGCCCCTAGCCCCAGCCTTCACGCTCACCAATGGGAACTGCAGCCTAGGAGAGGAGTCCCTATAGTTCTGTTAGGCCCAATCCCAGCCCAGATCTCATATGTGCTGGTGGTGCTTCCACGCAGCCTGGCATGGCCTGCCCTCAGTCTCAGCACTTGTCAGAGGATACTGCTGCCTAACCTGGCCCAGCCCAACCCCAGACCCAACTCCTGCCTGTGGGTGCTGCAGTCCAGCCTACCCCTATCTTTGGCTCTTATGCGAACCAGTAGGTGAAAAGCTTAGTCTGAAATGGCCCACATCCTGTCCTGGCTGCCACATATGCCACTGAATGCTAAGGCTTGGCCCAGCCCAACCCAGCTTGCTCCCAACCCAGTTCTCATGAGTATCTGTGAGTTCCATGGTCACGCCTAGCTTAGCCTATCACCACTCCCTGTCCTCATGCAAATCAGTGCGTATTGCAAACCCACAGGGGTGAGCCCACATATCTTTTGTAGAATCTTCACCCAGAGATGGTTCTCTTCCATGCTGGTTGGTGTCATGGCCCAGCCTTGCATGGTGCACTCCTTGTCCAGACACTGGCTGGTGGGTAACTGTGGCCTAGTCCTGCCAAGCATTCTCTCAAGCCCTAGTTTTTATTGTGTACTGGTGAGCGATGCCACCTAGCCCAGCCCAGGTCTCCTACATGGGCCGCTGCATTGGTATGATCCAGACATGCCCTCTGGTTTTCCTTCTGTAAACTACCTGGTTTCAGCTCCCTCATTTACCTGTGAGTGCAGTGGCCCCTAGAAGCCTCTGGAAGTCATTCCACACCTGTAAACTATTCCCTTGATAGCCCCCACTTCCGCACTCCACAAACCCTCTTCCCCAGGGCAATCCACAGCACCCTCACCAGTGAGTACCCCTGGGTCATCATCTGGTGGAGTCATGGGGCCCTGCCTGCAACCTGACAACTGTGGTTTCTAGGGGTACAAGGCATCCTGGGAGTTATGACATGGTGGCCAGCTTGCTCCAGAAAAACCTGAGAGCAGGTGGGAGAGTGACAAAGACACACACACACACATACACACACACACACACACACACACACACACACACACACAGAGGAGACAACTGTCCTTACTGGGATCTTGCCTCAGATGGTATGGAATTGCTTCTGGCACACCCTGTGTGTTAGAATTAGGCAGCTAAACTCTGGCCCACTTTCGAGGGGAGATGAGTTAGGTTTCACCTTTGAAGAGAGGCCGCCTCAAAGAATTCGTGGGAGTATTTTAAAGCCATCACAACTTACTGGATTCCAGGAAAAAAAAAAGCCCTAAAGTGGCCAATTTTGTTTTGAATATAGTTCTGTTCTTTTGGGGGGCAGTGCTATAGTGTAGTGGGTAAAGGTGTCACCCGCATAACATGTGGCACCAACTTATGGGTACTGGTTTGAGTTCCTGCTGCTCCACTCCCGATCCAGGTCCTTGCTAGTTTGCCTGGGAAGACAGTGGAGGATGACTCATATATATGGGGTCTGCACGAAAGTGGGAGCTCCAGAACAAGCTCCTGATTCCTGGTTTTGGACTGGCCTAGCAGCAGCCATTATAGCCACTTGAGGAATAAGCCAGCGGATGGAAAATCCATCTCTGCACCCCACCAACTCTGCCTTTCAAACAAACAAACAAGTAAATCTCTCTCTCTCTCTCTCATATGTTTGTTTAGTTCTCTTAGGTATCACATGGCTTTTACTATGCCAGCCCCACTTACTGTTAATTCAGTATCTGTGCTCCAGGGGAATCAGAAAGGTTTGGGGTGATTGCTCTGTCTTTAACCATGCTGTTATGGACTTGCAGTTGGTCCACACAGCCATAGAAAATGTAGAGCCTTAGTTTCTTTAGTCTAACAGAAATGGCAATAGCAACACCTGTCTCATCGGGTTGAAGCTTGGATTAAATGGCCCTGTAGCAGAACAGTTTGTTCAAAGCTAGTTTGAAGTGTTGCTATGGAATCCACAAACCTGGGTCCACTTGTGCATCACAGTGAAAGCCAATCAGTGACATTAAGGTGATGATAGAAAATAGATATTTGCAAAGTGTAGAGCAACAAACTTGGCAGCTATTGCTTAATTCCTGGGCTCCCAGAAGCATTAAGAGGACTGGTTCTTGCACATCAAAGTTGGAACTGAGAGGTGCACGCTCAGTTTGTGTCCAAGTTCCGGGTTGGTCATTGCTTGCTTATGATGTTTTCTTGATGGATCAGCGATGCTGTGCTCTTCAGGAAATTTTTGTGTTGGCCAGGTAGACTTCAGCAAGCCCAGGGTGCCAGTTGTATCACTATTTCAATTCATTGAATTCCTTTTATTTATTTATTTTGAATATTTATTTTTGTTTGAAAAGCAGATGACAGAGAGTAGAAACTAAGAGAGCACGTCCATCCTCTGGTTCATTTCTCAGATGTCCTCAGTGACTGGGGCTGAGCAGATCCAAACCAGGAGCTTCTTCAGTCTCCCACGTGAGTTCACAGGCCCAAGGACTTGGGCCATCCTCGTTTGCTTCCCCAAGCCATAAGCAGGGAGCTGGATTGAAATGGAGAGGCCAACACTTGAACTGGCACCCATATGGGATTGCAGGCAGATTAACCTGCTTTGCCAGTCAGCCCTGCGTTGGTCCTTAGGGATAGGCAAGGACCTCTGGGGCTAAAGCTGAGACCCAGTGATGTCATCTGCCTGTGCTTTTAGAGCTATTTGCGTAAGGTTCAACATCATGTATGTACATACGTGGTATGTATTAAATATCACTTGTTCTTGTTAGTAGTACTAGTGATAGTAGCAGTAGTAGTAGTATTGACTTAGATGAGAAATGAAAGCCAAGTCTTTACCTGATGATTTTCTAAGAGTTTCTTCAAACACATGTTCAGCTTTCTTGATCAGTGGATTTGCTACAAGTGCAAATGTTAGAATTAAGAATTGAATTCCTCTGTTTCTTGCGTGGAAAAATGGAATGAAGCTGACTCTTCTTCTACAATACTAATACGAAACGGAAGAAATCAAAGCTGTAGCCATTAAGCCAGGAAGGAGCTTTAGTTTTGGCGATTACACTCCTGCATCCTTGTGCTACCTCTTCTTTTACAAATAATGTGTTTCTGCACATTGAAAGTCAGTATTTTGCCTCCAAAAAGCATTTACTCAGAATTGCCTTGAAGCTGGCGTTATTAGGAGGGCTAGGTCATGTTCTGCGGTACTAGCATCCCATGTGGACTGCTCTGCTTCTAATCCATCTCCCTGCTGATGTACCTGGGAAAGCAGCAGAAGATGGGCCAGTGCTTGGGCCCTGCTACCACCGTGAAAAATCCAGACGGAGGTTCAGGCTCCTGGATTTAGCCTGGCTTATCCCCAGCTGTTGCAGCCATTTGGGGAATGAACCAGTGAATACAGAATCTGTCTTTCTCTCGCTTTCTCTCTCTTTAGCTCAGCCTTTCAAATAGATCTTTTTAAATAAAAGAATAGCCTTGCTTAGGATTCTAAGAAATAATTACATGTTAGTCTTATTAGACAAGTAGCTAAGTTTAAATTCCTGATTTATAGTAATCCAAATGCTATCCAAGTATGTATTTAGCAATTCAAATTCAAAAATTTTTATCTTTTCTCCCATACAATTGTAAAATGTTCACAAACTGTTCCTTATATTCACCCTAAGGCTCTAATGCATTTTCCAGTTAAGGGTTAATAGGGCTTAGGTAATTGGCTTCCCAAAAGTCAGAAGTCCTACCCCCAGGAGAGGTAGCGTTCTCTTCTGTTCTCCCTGTCGGGCTGTGAACTCATTACAGGATCCTTGGAGTGGTTGACCTGATGGTGGAAGGAGAGGGAGTCACTGGTCTATCCTGATTCCTAGAATCATTTCAACATTTAAGATCAGCCATAATTCTGGGAAAAAAGAAAAGTCTATTAGGTGAATTCGGCTCGGAGAAAGGCTAATTCTCAGCCCCCATCAGCAGTTCGGACCTTACCCCCCTGCCTTTCTTTAGTCAGCAGGGTCCCATGGCGACCAGTTTTGAAAGAAATCATCCCGTTCAGCGGTTACCCAGCACCATGGCAACCAGAACGTCAGCAGGCAGGATACAGACCCGTGCTGAACAGCTCCTCCCAGGGCCAGCGTTGCCTCTCTCAACCCTGCCTGAGGCCTGGTATTGGGACTGATAATCCCTGGATTTGCTCTCCCAAGAATTCCTGTGCATTTCTGTGGTTTTTTTTCCTACAAATATAGAAATGAGCATATAGTAAACTGTTACGAAAGCCTCATCCCACCACTCCCAAAATGTAAAGTTTATTTAAGCTGTGAGATGGGTGGTTAGGTGGAGACAGGGAGATAGATGTAAGAGAGACTTTGGATTAATAAAAATTGTATTATGTTTCTATATTTTCTTATTTTTATTTTTTTATTGGAGAGTCAGCTATACAGAGAGGAAGAACTTCCATCCATTGATTCATTCCCTAAGCGGCCCGCAATGGCCAGAGCTGCACCAATCTGAAGCCAGGAGCTGGGAGCTTCTTCCAAGTCTCCCACATGAGTGCAGGGTCCCAAGGCCTTGGGCCATCCTTGACTGCTTTCCCAGGCCACAAGCAGGGAGCTGGATGGGAAGCAGGGCCACCGGGATTAGAACCGGCACCCATATGGGATCCTGGCATGTGCAAGGTGAGGATTTTAGCTACTAGGCTACCGTGCTGAGCCCTTTATCTATATTTAAAAGGTAACAGTTTATAGTACAGAAAATTTAAGCCTTAAAAATATGGTGTTATTTTTAATTGTATACAATACTGTAGGAAGATATCTTTAAGATACTTTATTTACCTGAGTGAAATAGACAAATGGCTCCAAGGAGCCTTGCTGGGGGTGTAATGCTGTCCGTGGTGCTGAACATGCGATTGTCCCAGATGCACTGAGGGGGCTCTGCAGAAAGGCTGGGCAACACCATGCTGTGTCAGGATATTGATGGTGAGAAAGCAAGAGAAGGCTTAGACTGAAGATTTTACTCTAAGGTTTTTCTCATTTTCCTTCCTTCCCGAGCCACTCTAAAAGCTCAGGATAAAATCTTCAGATTGGAGTGGGGGTGGGCAGGGGGAAAGTGGAGGAGGCTGGAGGTTGGAGCCTTGAATCTTCCCCTTTTCATATGGAGATTTTTGGTCAGAGCCAATCAGGTCAGAGATTTCTGCAGCTTTGCTCCTGAAAGGGAAAGTGGGGGAAGGGAGAGAGAGAACATGGCCACATTCTCCCCTTGAGCCACATGATCCATTTCCCATGTGACACATTCCAAAGCCTTGAAGAGGAGAAGGGAGGGGCACCCAGCGTGGGGCTGGGGGCGGGAAGATGCTTTAGCAGTCAACCCTGTACAGCGTCATCTTGTCTCCCTACCAGGAAGCCGGTTGTGAGCCAAGGGGAAGGCAGAAAACAGCTGTGAATATGTTTCCAAGCTTTCCTGGCGGTTTATGGCATTCTCCAAACTCCTGTGCAAGGACGGTGGCTCATCGAGAAGACCCAAGGAGGCTGTTCGTGGGATCAAGTCTGGATGAAGGTATGTGATGGAGATCCTCGGGTCCTGCCGCTGAATATTGGCTCAGATGACAGAATACCTTCTTTCCCTTCCCCAGGCAGTTTGGAGATTTTTGCCGTGGCTTAAATGCTTGGTAGGTGCTTTGGATCTGTTCCAAAAGAAAAGATATCTAGGTAGTTCTGTAAAATGAATAATTGGCCAGAGTAAGTGCCTGCTGAAGAGAAATTAGATGGAAACCGTATATAATGAGAAGAGGACAAAACACCATTGATGAAAAGGCTTTTTTTCCCCTCTTTGAATCCTGCAAAGGGGCGGGAGGAATGACATTACTGAAACCAACTAGATTTCATTGTCACTGTCATAAAATCCAGTTTCATTCCTTTCAGCTGCTGCTTCCATGCCCACGTTCTCAGAGGTCGTTGGCAGTGGCTTAGGGAGCCTGAGTGGGCAGCGGGTTGTTCCTTTGATGTTCCTGGTACCAGGAACACTTGTGATTGTCCACTGTTCTGGTTTAAGACAGCAGACCTCCATAGGTTTCAACATCTTTAGAGCATTCCTACTGGGAAGTTCTCAAAGGAATGTTGTGAAGTTATAGATAGCCTAGACTAGCCTGTCATGGACCTAAATGTTGGCATCTCTCACTATCTCTACCCAGCACGGAGACAAGTTAACAAATTAAAATTTTTGTTTTCTCTTTCTTTAACAAATACTTAAAAATTCTGCTATTTATGAGTCACTGTTCTAGGCACAAATAATTAGACACTTCATCCTTAACACCGTGCTTTGAAGGGATTATGATTACTCATGCTTTAGACATGAAGAAACTGAGGCACAGAGAAGTTAGGAAACTTTAAAGATTAAACAGCCAGCAAATAGTAGAGCCAGAATTTGAACCAAGAAACTTTACCCAAAGCCAGTGCCGGTAACCCCAGAGCTGTGCTGCTCACCTGCTTCTGTTACTCCAACTGATGTCAACAGTCATTTTGGCTACAAATTCTGTCCAGCTGACTAGAAGATTTAATCAATTTGCCTGGCTAAAACGGAACCTCAGTGAGATCTGTATTAATCTTAAATTGGCCCAGTCATTATGTTCTGTACCCCCAAATAACCCAGTAAGTAATTGCTTGTTCTTTTTCCTTCTGCTGTATAGATATCTGGTAGTAAAACAGTAGGTTTCTATGGTGACCAAATGATGTCTAAAGGAAATCTAGAATTACATCATGGTTATTTTTTTTTAATGCAACCTAGAAATACTCTCCTGTTCTCAGAACCCAGTATAAAGCGCAGCCTAAATGTATTATCCTTTAAAATATATTACCTGGTTCTCAAAATAAATAAATAAAAATCTCAAAAATTTTTTTATACAAACTGTATTAGCAAACCAACTGGATTTTTTGTTTTAAAATAATATTACTATACCTCAAAATAAGAAACTAGATTTCCCTTTGCAAGTGATTTACTGATCTTGTTCTTACAAGATGTGAATAAACTAAGAGAAATTGCTAAGTCCAAGATATAAAGAGAAAGAAAAGGGACAGGAATCTCAAATTTGTGAAGTTCTTTGCTAAGTGAGGGTTTCACTACAGGATATTTTGAAGAGTCATTGTGCCCCTATGATATTGAGCTTTAGTCATGTAACTTCAGTCTTCGAGCCCTGCTGAAATCTGCATTTCCCTGGAAAGAGTAATGCTTTTTGCTGTGACAGTCACCTGAAGGAAGCTGCTTGTGAGAGGCACGGCGGTTCCTTCTGTCTCCGGAAGTCTAGTGCCCAGCACCAGGCTTGGCATGCGGTGAGCGGGCTGTGTGTACATTTGTAAATGCAGAACTGGAAGACTTAAGTCTGACAACACTCTACTGGCACCAGTTTGGGGCCCGTGTCTGTCTTGTTTTATGTTTGCTTAATGAAGGGCATTGAAGAGGAAAATGTATGGTAAGAGTGAATTTGGTTGAAATAAGTAAAAATTATACTTAAAGTTTATAAATGTAGTTAGGCCCTGGAGCAGTAGCACACTAGAGTTTAGGGTATATCCATAAATTCTTTCCTGGGGATTGGAAATCCCTCTGACATTTATATTTAGAAGTCCCCCTGATATATATATATATATTTTTTTAATTTTTATATCATAGGAATCTGCCAAAATGTCTTGCATGGTATCATTTCCAAACATCGTAGCTGTTCACTTCTGGTTAAGGATGAATTTTCACTTTTTTTGAAAAAAGATTTATTTGCTTTTATTGGAAAGGTAGATTTACAGAGAAATCTTCCATCCACTGATTTACTCCCTAGGTGGCTGCAACAGCTGGAGCTGAGTTGAGCTGATTGCAAGCCAGGAGCCAGGAGCTTCTTCGGGGTCTCCCATGTGGGTGCAGGGTCCCAAGGCTTTGGGCCATCCTCGACTGTCTTCCCAGGCCACAAGCAGGGAGCTGCAGGATGAATGTTTTGAGAACACCAGTCTCCTATCCATCTGGCTCTTAATCCCCAGAATTCTGCGCAGGAGACCCAGCACGACAGGACTCCCCTAGGGAATTTTAGAGCAACAGCTTGTGAGAGAGAAAGAAAGAAATGTCCCATCTGCTGGTTTACTTCCCAGATATCCATAGCAACCAGATCTGGGCCACGATGAATCTCGGAGCCAGGAACTCAACCTGGATCCTCAGTGTGAGTGGCAGGATCCATTACCACTGCCTCTTAGGGTCTCCGTTAGCAGGAAACTGATATTAGGAGTAGAACTGGGTACTGTCCCATGTACTCAGACATGGGACGCAGGCATCTTCACCTCTAGACCAAAAGTCTGCCCCAGATATTGGATAGTAAATATCAGACTGCCTTACCCAAACCTTGACAAGTTAGGATCTGAATGTAAAAGATTCTTTCAGGACGTTTTGAAAAGTTGCTTAGCATTTGAATTCAAATTAGTAGGCCAACTAAGCTTATAATAGCCCTTTTGATCATATATTCAAACAAAATCCACTGTCTATTTTTCAATCTAATCAAATCATTAAAGAGAAGAAAACTGGGGGTTGTAGATGAGATGTGAGTCCTAAGATCCTACGACTCATCCTTCTTACCTCCAGTGTGACCTGTGAATGTGGCTGCACGAGAGAAACAACGGCTCTGCTTGAAGCGCAGACTGGCCAGGCAAGTGCCACATGCCTGCCATGCATTCAGGACTCCGTGGACAGGCAGGGCCAGGGTACAGGGCGATCTGGAAGCCTGCTTGGGCTTCAGACTCAAAACCTCTGCAGTCTAAAAAGGGACAATGTACCCAGCTCCTTCACTTCTGATCCACTAATGTGACCGGGAATGTGGTAAAAAATGACCCAACTCTGTGGACCCTTGCTGCCAAGTAGGAATGCAGATGAAGCTCCAGGCTTCATTCTGGCCCAGCCCTTGCGTTGCAGCCATTGGAGGAGTAAGATGGCGCGCTCTCTCTCTTTTGCTCTCTCCTTCACTCTGTGTGTATGTCACCTTCTCTGTAACTGCATTTCAAACACACACACACACACACACACAAATGTTTAATTTAAAAGTTAAAGATTATATATTCAGCTAGCTAAATAGGAGACCTTAGAACACAGAGAGTAGAGTGGCTTTGTCTTGAGCAGGAAGCAGGGACTTGCCTAGCATATTTTCAACCTTGTGCTGTAACAGGTAAGGAGTGGGCAGTGAACAGGGGGAAGGATCTGAGAGTGATGGCTGGACCTTGCCCGTGACACAGTAACTGGCCTGCTGAAGTACCCTGCTCAAGCAGTCAGAACCTGCCTGAGGGAGGTGCGCATTGCTCCCGAGGACGTGCGCACAGGGACAGGAGCAGAGAGGGTGAGGAGCCAGAGTGCGGATGCAGCTTTTCCTGCATGAGCCAAGGCGAACTGTAGAATGGAATGGCATTGTCTTCTGCAGGAGGATGTTTTAAAAAGCACAACGAATGTGTATTCTCTGTAGGGTCATTTTCTGTTTGCGAAACCTGAATGTGTGTCCTATTTAATCCTCATAGAAACCTGTGTGACCTGCATTGTAAGCACAATTTCTGCTTAGGAAACTGAAGCTCAGACAGATCCATTAACCTGCCTCAAGTCACAAGCAACAAGTAAAACCAGAATCTGAGTCTAATTCTATTTCTATACTCTTTTTTTAAAAAATATTTTATTTATTTTGATTGGAAACTCAGATATACACGGAGGAGGAGAGACAGAGAGGAAGATCTTCCATCCAATGATTCTCTCCCCAAATGGCCATAACAGCTGGAGCTGAACCAATCCAAACCCAGGATCCAGGAGCTTCTTCCGGGTCTCCCATGCGGTGCAGGGTCCCATGGCTTTGGTCTGTCCTCGACTGCTTTCCCAGACCACACCAGGGAGCTGGATGGAAAGTGGGACTGCCAGGATTAGAACTGGTGACCATATGGGATCCCAGTGCTTTCAAGGTGAGGACTTTAGCCACCATGCTGTCGTGCTGGGCCCTATTTCTATGCTCTCCTCATAATGAAAGAATTTTTTCCTCTGCATTCTTTAAAAAAAAAGCAAACACGTGGTTTTGGAAATTAAATTGATGCAAATGGAGTTCTTAAGATAAAGGACAGTTTCAAGGTATAATTAAAAAATATATTATTGAGCCTAGAGCAGTAGCCTACTGGCTAAGGTTCTCACCTTGCACATGCCAGCATCCCATATGGACACTGGTTCTAATCCTGGCAACCCTGCTTCTCATCCAGCTCCCTGCTTGTGGTCTGGGAAAGCAGTAGAGGGCGGCCCAAAGCCTTGGGACCCTGCACCTGTGTGGGAGACCCGGAAGAAGTTCCTGGATCCTGGTTTCGGATCGGCATAGCATTGGCCGTTGCGCTCACTTGGGAAGTGAAACGTCGGACAGAAGATCTTCCTCTCTGTCTCTCCTCCTCTCTGTATATCTTGCTTTCCAATAACTAAATAAATCATTTAAAAAAAATTAATGCATCTGGGCCCGGTGCAGTGGCCTAGCAGCTTAAGTCCTCTCCTTGAACCCACCGGGATCCCATATAGGCGCTGGTTCTAATCCTGGCAGCCCCACTTCCCATCCAGCTCCCTGCTAGTGGCCTGGGAAAGCAGCAGAGGACGGCCCAGTCCTTGGGACCCTGCACCTGTGTGGGATACCTGGAGGAGGTTCCTGGCTCCTGGCTTCAGATCGGCACAGCACTGGCTGTTGCTGTCACTTGGGGAGTGAGTCATTGGACGGAAGATCTTCCTCTCTGTCTCTCCTCCTCTTGTATATCTGACTTTGCAATAAAAATAAATAAATCTTTTAAATAAATAGATCTTTAAAATAGAAAAAAGAATGCTTAATGCTTGTTAGTAGACTCAGAGAACTGGTTTATGTCACTCCAGAATTGCCTGGGGAGAGAGTAACTGGGCACTTGCCCCTTACCATTGTTTCCGGATTCTCTGCTCCAAGATCACTAGCCTTTAAGATTTCCAGTTTTAGGTGTACAATTTGATATAGCATGGCAGTGCATGCTAGCCAGTTTTCCAAAATACATTATTAGTCCCAGACAGAAAATAACTATTGCCAAGTAATTGCTTGCTAATACATGGAATACTAGACTCCGTGGTTATGGTGCTGCTGGCCATGCCTGCATCTCATGTTGATGTTCTGAGGTTTGAGACCCTGCTCCACTCTCAATTTCAACTTCTTGCTAGTATACTCCTGCTAATGCAGAAAATGATGGCTCCTCTCCCAGCTCCAGCCGTTGCTTTCATTTGAGGGGTAGACTAGCAGGTGGAAGATCTCTTTCTCTGTCTCGTTCTGCCTTTCAACTAAATAAAATTTTGAAGAGTTGAAATCAAGCTTCTAGAATTACAAATAATTTTGGAGTTAGAAAGATATTGGGAATGGAATTAAAATATAGTGTACATTTTTCATGAATTTTTCCAAGATTCCTGTTATTTGTGGAGTGTGCCACACTCTACAGAGTAGAGTATTTTGAGAAGTTAAAAATGGTGTGTGTTTTTCACAAACTTTGAAATGCCCTGTGGATATATTCGTCACGTGTGGCTCTGAAGAGGGGAAGTTGAAAATAGCTGACGTAGGTGATTTGGATCAATTATTGCCAATATGCAGAGAGGATGTAAATAAGAAGTGATGACAGTAACATATTAATTTCCAAAATACGTGGAAATGAATAGCACTAAAATCCGTAGTGATTTCATAAACCAGATAAGTACACATCCAATGGTATTTTTCTTTTTCTAATTTTGCCCTTATTTGTCATTTAAGAAAGAGACATACAAAGAGCAGTCGTCTGGTTCACTCTGCACATGCCCAGAACAGCGGGGAGTGGGCCACGCGAGGCTGGGAGCTGGAAACACAGCCGAGGACTCGCGTGTGGGTGGCTGGGATCTACTTCATTTGAACCGACTGTCTCTGGGGATGTGCGTTCGCAGAAAACTGGAAGTAAGAGTGGAGCCGGGGCTTGAACCCAAGAACTCAATATAAGATACGAGTATCCGAGGACCATTTTAACTGCTATGCCAAACACCCATGCCCCATCATATTTTCAGTAATACCTAATTACCTAATAGTATAATTTGTTGAAGAAGAACACATATTAGTGCAAAATGAAATCCAACTTCTGCTCTATCCGTCTTTTGGAGACCTAAACTACTGATTCCGATGCCAAAGCTTCCGTTGCTGGGTCCCACAGTCCTGGATAAATTCAGAGTACACTCAGTCAGATGGGTGTGCCATCTGCTAAATCAGAGTGGTGACCAAAGAAGTGAATGTACAGTGTACATTCCAGGTCACAAGGTCCACCTCTCAGCTTCAGTTCATGGAGCTAAAACGAGCTCAGAAATCTAGGCTGACTCATGCATAATGCAGGCATGAAAACAGATTCAGGAGAGACTGATTTATTTAGGGTCCTTATGCTGATACAAAAATAAGACCAGAGTCTCCCAACTTGGGTAGTATATATCATGAGAGTTGGATTCTAGGGTTTTTTTCTTTCTTTCTCTTTAATTTTTTTTATAACTTCCTTGGCAGGTGCCTTTTTTTTTTTTTTTAAATTGGAAAGTCGGATTTACAGAGAGAAGGAGAGAGAAAGATCTTTTATCCACTAGGTCACTCCCAAAGTAGCCACAACAGCTGGAGCTGAGCTGATCCGAAGCCCAGGAGCTTCTGGGCCTCCCACACAGGTGCAGGGTCCCAAGTCTTTGGGCCATCCTTGACTACTTTCCTAAGGCACAAGCAGGGAGTTGGATGGGAAGTTGGATAACCAGGAAATAAACCGGCACCCATACAAGATCATGGCTCATGCAAGGTGAGAATTTAGCTGCTAGGCTAAAGTGCTGGGCCCCAGATTCTAGGTTCTTATCCCCAAATCAACATATAAGGTTATTCGCAAAGCGTTATATCCTGTATTAAACCTTCTAGGGCTTCTAATTCCATCCCAGATGCCAGTAGGAGAGTGATAGAATGGCTATTATGAATTTGAGTCTTTACACTCAAGTGTATAAGAAGTGCTCTGTTAAATCTGTTTTTGTTTTCTGCTAGAATGAATTGAATACACATCTAGTGGCTTAAGATAGCACTGATCTCACAGCTGTGTAGGCAGGAGTCTGGGTGGGCTTGGCTGGATTCTCTGCTGAGTACATCGTGGTGCTCAAGATGTTGACAGCACTGTGATCTTCTTCAAGGCCCCAGGGATGAGCTCCCCTTCCAGGCAGAACCCAGTGCCTTGCGGTTTTAAGATGACGGTCCTATTTCTTTGAGGACTGTAAATCTGGAGCTGCCCGGAGCTTTCCTTGCTCCTGGAGGCCTCTCCCTTGTCTTTATGTAGGGGCCCCAACATCTCAGAGCCAGCACGGCATGTCAGCGCCTCCTCGTGCCTTCTACTGCTGCACCCCCTCTGCCTCTAGTCAAAGAAGTGCTCTGCATTTAGGTTTGCTGTGATTACATTAGGCCTGCCTGCATAATCCAGAATAATCTCCCCATTTTTAAGTTCATAGCCTTAATTATATACACAGAGCTTCTTTTGCTCTATGATGTATCAGATTTGTAGATCCAGGGATTAGGCTATGGATTTCTTGGGAGCCATTCTACCCACTGCTTGCAATATTTCCTTTAAATAAGGGTAAAAATTGACCCTACCCAGCTAATGGTGCTGTCAGTGGCAAAAATTCCTGGGACTCCCTTCCTCTTCCTTGGTCCTGGGATTCTTAATACAGAATAAATACTGGGCAATCACTTTGGTCCCTTCTAATTATAACAGAGAGGACTGTGGTGTGAGCTGGGGCAGGTCCTCGCAGGCTGGTAGAGCTGCAGCTGCATGACTTCCCTGGCAGCAGTGGAACCCTCCTCAGCTGGAGGCATATGTGTGTGTATATAATCAGCCTCTGAGCTCCCTCCTTTTGTCGTCATCACCTCCTGTCACCTGCCTGCAGCATAGCAAAGGTGAGGAGAGGATCCCAGGCTTCCTTGTTTATTTATTTATTTTAATGGAGGTGTTATTTATAGGCCGTAAACGTAAATTTTCATCACCCTCCTAGAATCCGTTGTGTTTGTCCAGGTCTACCTTGCGCATTGGGCCAGGGGCACAGCCACCTTCCTGTTTCAAAGGTCCTCATTTCATCCTGCTTTGTTTTTTTTTTTTTTTTTTTCTCCATAGCACTAACTTCCTGAACTTAACATATTTATGTGTTTAGCTGTTTATTGCCCTGCTAGAGGAAATCTCCATCAAAACATTGCAATGTGTATGCTCCATGCAATCCATAACGCGTGTGATGACATTGGAAACAAAGTGGCTGCAGATGGAGCCTGTGGTTGTGGAGTGTGCTTGGCATCAGAATGGCAGCGTAAGGAGCAGGACCGTGTGTCGGACGCGACATGGATGATGACGCACTGGAAATGTTTAACGGGAATGTGAGAAGTCTGAATTAACATGTTGGTGCGGTCCACATGTTATGTGTGCACATTATTTAACAAAATGTCTACGTCATTTGATACAGTAATTATAAATTCTCCCTTCGTGATCAAAAAAATTTTTTTAAGGGGGACAGATATGCCTTTTTTAAAGACTGATTTGGGAAGGGTAAGAACAGCAATATCCTTCTAAAACAAAATATCAGCTAGATATCAGGTTAGAAAAAAAGCTGAAGATTGGAAAAATGATAGTATGTGTCATTGCAGAGCTTCCACGGGACTGCCAGCATCCTGCCACTCCCATCAGAGGCGATCAGCGCACACTGAAGTGGGCCCAATGGGGTCTCCTTTTATAAAAGCCTCCAAAGACAAAGCAGCTTAAAGCCTAATTAAGATAATAAAAAAATTCTGTCCCCAGTGGAAGTGTGCAAAATCCATTCTGCTTCAATTAATTCCTTTAGATAACTTTGAATAATTGCTTAAGACCCTTAGATTGTCCATGAAAACAGCTTCTTCCCACCACCACCTAAGACTCCTCATGTCGAGGGCCTATAGGCCTGAAATTTTCTGTAATGCTCTTCCCTCCTTCCCCCTCTTAGGTTATGTGTGTTCATCTTTCTCCATAGGATTCCTAGCTCTGAACTTTTTCATTTGCTTCCCAACTGAGATCCAGTACCGTCTTGCATTTTCTTTTTCCTTGGTTATTCTATCAAAGGGAACGTGATTTTTTTTAAACAGAGAAGGGTTTTTAATTTTCTCTTTTTTTAAGATTTATTTTATTTTTATTGTAAAGTCAGATATACAGAGAGGAGGAGAAACATGGAGGAAGGTCTTCTGTCCAATGATTCACTGCCCAAGTGAGCGCAACAGCCAGTACTCTGTCGATCGGATGCCAGGATCCAGGAACCTCTTCCAGGTCTCCCACATGGGTACAGGGTCCCAGGATTTTGGGCCGTCCTCCACTGCTTTCCCAGGCCACAAGCAGGGAGCTGGATGGGAAGCGGGGCTGCTGGGATTAGAACCAGCGCCCATATGGGATCCCGGTGCGTTCAAGGTGAGGACTTTAGCTGCTAGGCCACTGCACTGGGACCAATTTTCTCTTTTTTTTTTTTTTAAGAAAAGATTTATTTTTATTTGAAAGGCAAAGTTACAGAGAAAAGGAAAAACAGAGAGGGATCTTCCATCCACTAGTTCTCTCTCTGAGTGGCTGCAATAGGCAGAACTCGGCCTATCCTAAAGCCATGGGCCCAAAAGCTTGAGCCATTCACTGCTGCTGTCCCAGGTCGTAAACAGAGAGCTGGGTTGCAAGGGAAGCTTGGACATGAACTGCTGCCCTCATGGGGCACTGGTGCCTCACACGGGGGCTGAATGCGTGCCACAGCACCAGCCCACAGAACGGTTTTCACAGCCCCCTTAAACTTTACAAAATAGCCTGTAGTAGTCATAAGAAAATCTGGGCATGTAGATTTTAAAAAATACTTCTGCATCGTCTTTGTTTCTTTGTCCTTCATATAATAAATACCAGAAATCTCTAAAACATCTGAAACAAACAGGGCCAGTATGCTCAGCATTTCAGGAAGGCAGTAAGACTCCTATCTCTTCAGTTTGACTCAGAACCACAGCACTGATCGTTTAAATTTAAGATCCCCACTAAAATGTAAGTAGTCCTGATCAAACCTGCATCCACAGGAGTGCCTGGGAGCCAACCCCACCTCTGCTTCTAATGAGCTTTCTTTGCCAGCTATGTAGGAGACCAGGATTGAATTCTAGGTTCCTGGCCCCGCCCTGGCCCCGCCCTGGCCCCACCCTAGCTGCCGTGGGTATTTGGAAAGTGAAACAGAGGATGGAAAATCAGTCATTTTGTATCTAAGCATTCTCTCTCTTTCTCTCTCTCACACACACACACCTCTCCCTCCTTGTCTCTCTTGCTCTGCCTTTCAAATAAAGTTTTTAAGATGTAAATAAATTTAAGTGGTTAAATCCCATATTTCTAATCAGCAGCTCCCTGCTTGAAAGCAGTCTTTGGGAACCTGCAAGACCCGGAAGAGGCTCCTGGCTTCGGATCGGCATAGTATCGGCCCATTGCGCTCAAATCATCGGATAATCTTCCTCTCTGTCTCTCCTCTCTGTATATCTGCCTTTCCAATGAAAAAATAATAAAAAATAAATCTTTAAAAAAAAAAAAAAAAAAGATGTAAATAAATTTTAAAAAAATTTTCACATTTGATCACTAGCAATCTCTAGAATCCATAATCTTAATGAAAATGAGAATAAAATATGCAAAACTGAAAGATACAAGAGTATTTGAGAGAATGAAGATAGAGTGTAATTATGGAAAGAGGTAGGTGAAGGATGGAAAACTGCAATTGAAGAAGACAAGCTTCCCCAACTTAAGTTTGGAGCAGGGATGGCAAAGCGCTGAAATAAATTCCTACCCAAAAGGATATAGTGGAAACTGGAAGTTCATGTTGACTGTGGGCCGCAGTCTTTCCAGAATTCTTTGCAAAGCATGTTGCAGGAATACTAAGTGCTGTAACCTTTGGGATAACTTTTCCTGATAGACAATACTATACAAGTTAACGTGTAACTTCACAGTGTCTTGGGACCTGAAAAATCAAGTATAAATACGTTTTCCCAGATAATTGAGTGGTCCTCGGAGAGGCCCGTTTAAGCTATCCCAGGGACATCACTGTTTAGCTTGCTGGTTAACGTGCCTGCATCCCACACTAGAGCACCTCAATTCAGTTGCTGGATGCAGCTCCTGACTCCAGCTTTCCACCAGCACACACTGGGAGGTAGCAGTGATGGCTCAAGTCGTTGGATTCCTGCTATCCTCACGGGAGACCTGGATTGTGTTTCTGACTCCTGCTTCTGGCCCCAGATCAGCCCTGAAATGCATTTGAGGAATGAACCAGCCTTGGGAACTCCTGCTGTCTCTCTGCCTCTCAAAAAACATTTTTTTTTTAATCAACAAAGGACATATCTCCTGGTTCTTCAGAATTATTGCATTTATTTATATTTACTTGAAAGGCAAGGCAACAGCAGGAAAGGAAGAAGCAGACCAAGAGATCATTTTCATTCACTGGTTCACTACTCAACTGTCCACGACAGCCAGTCTCCCATGTGGTGTCAGTGACCCAAGAAGTTGAGCCATTACCTGCAGCCTACCAGAATATGCATTAGTTTGAAGCTTGTATCAGAAGACCTGGCACTTACGGTTAGCAACTCTAATATGTGATGTGGTTCAAGTCCCACCTGTTCCACTTTGTGATTCAACTCTCTGCTAATGTGCCCAAGAAAGCAGTGGACCATGACCCAAGTATCAGGGCCCCAGAGAGGGAGATCTTTTGTCGGCTGGTTCACTCCCCAAATGCCCGCAACAGCCAGATCTGAGCCAAACCAAAGCCAGGAACCAGCTCTCCATTCAGTTCTCCCACTTTGGAGGCCGAGTCTCAAGTACTTGGACCGTCTTTCACTGGCTTCCCAGGTACATTAACATGAAGCTGGATTGGAGGTAGGGTAGCCAGCAGACAAACAGGCATTCTTTCATATGATGTTAGCATCACAAGTGGCATTTTAACTCATTGCACCACATTGCCTGTCCTGTTAAGTATGTAACTTCATAAAAGAATTATTTCCCTTTTAGGTTATATATATATCCACTGGTAATATAATATATAAAGAGATATATAATATATATATCCAACAACTTGACCCAGTGGAATGTGTCATGTGGCAGTTTCAAAACTGATGGAGAAGAGATAGATTGAGCAAGAAAATGATGAAATCTTTTTCTTACCACTCCAAAAATGACCACATGTGGATGACTCTCAACACAATTACTAATTGATTGGCTCTGTATTTCAGAAATACTGCCTTGAAGACACATGTTTCTAAATTAATGGAGCAGAGGAGACCTTTGTGAAATCTTGTTTTGGGGCCCTGGTATTTTATCACAGTGTGGCAGGGTCTGAGGGTCCTGGGGGCCTCACTCAGCCTCAGGTGAAGCTTGTCTAATATGCGGCATTTGACCTGGGTGACTTCAGTCTCACCTGTCATTTTATCAGCAGTCATCCCCTGTCTCCGTGGCTACAGATGTTTTGGCTCCCTGAGAATACACACTGACTTTGCATATTTGCATTTAATTTTCCTAGCAGAGCCACCTAGAATAATTTATTTCAGTTCTCTTTTTTACCTGCCTGATTCAGTATATATTTAATAAGCAGTTGTTACCATGAGGATTTTGAGCAGAAGCCGCAGAGCGGGGAGAACAGCACAGCACCGCTCCCTCAGGAACCCCTGACGGAGCAGGGAACACAGAAATGTGGCTGGCGTTCGGAGGCAGTCCTTCTTACTCTTGGCACATTAGGGTTGCCTGGGGAATTGAAACATCCCAATGACTGGGCTGTACTCCAGACCAATTAAATTAGAATCCCAGTGGGTAGGACCCAGGCATCAGTATTTTTAAAAGCTCCCTGGGAAATTCCAGTGCATTGCTAAGCTAGAGCAAAACAAACTTCAAAAATGGTGTAGTGGCAGACTGATGAAACACGGTGTGAACCAGGGCACAACCCTACCATTCTGTGTATGCTAATGTTTTTATCCTCTGTCCAACCACATCTCACTCTATAAATACAAAAGATGCAACCGCATGATGACTGTCTGAAACACTGTGGACAATTTGATTGAAAAGCATTTAGAAAGTATGTACGCGTGTGTGTATTTAGAAAGTACATATATGCATATATGTGTGTATATGTATATTTAGGGTTTATTTTATTTTGTATTATTTGTAAGGCAGAGTCAAAGAGAGAAGGAGAGAGAGAGATCTTCCGTCGGTTGGTTCATTCCCTAATTGGTTACAATGCTGGAGCTGAGCTAATTTGAAGCCATGAACTAGGAGCTTCCTCCAGGTCTCCCATGTGAGTTCAGGGGTCCAAGAACTTGAGCCACTTTCCACTGCTTTCCCAAGCTATAAACAGGGAGCTGGATCTGAAGTGGAGTAGCCAGGACGCAATCCAGCACCCAGATGAGATACCTGCTATGCCATGGTGCCAGCCCAGAAAGTGTGCGTGTGTGTATATAATTTATATAATTCATTTTTATTTATTTGAAAGATGGAAAGATCTTCCATCAGCTAGAAGATCCCCTAATACTTGCAATAGCCCAGGCTAAGCCAGGCTGAAACCAGGAGCCTGAACGTCTACCTGGGTATCTGGAACCCAGCTACTTGAGCCATCACCTGCTGTCCCCAGGATGTGCTTACGTAGGAAGCTGAAGGCAGAAGAGGAGCTGGGACTCCAGCTCAATGACTCTGATACAGTATATGGGCATCCCAAGAGGTGACTTAACCGCCACACCAAATATCTGTCCTAAGAACTATATGTTCTGGGAAGTATGGTTAGAAGGAAACCTGTCTCCAATGGGAAAGGGCCCCAAAAATACCAACCCATGAGGTTGAACCCCAGATTCATTCCACATGCTTGTTCTCTTCCCTGAAATGAACTCTCCTATCTTTCTGCAGTCAGAAAGCAAGTCTCTAAGCTCCCAGCTCTAAACCTCACCTTCAGTGTGGAATCTTCTTCCTCCTTTTCCAGGCAAAATTAAGCTACTTTCTCTGCTACTTAGCTCTTGTGTGTGTGTGTGTGTGTGTCTGCTTTTAGTAGTTATAACTATTACCAACCTTGGTTGTAGTTTGGCAGACTGGTTGTATAGTTTGTAAACCTTGCTGAGGTGCCTGGCACCATTTCTTGGTATACTGAGTGCTCTGACAGCACCATAGCAGTGCTAGAGTGAGAAAGTCATACCACCAGCAGGGGGAACCTGGACTCAGGAACTTGGGCTGCCTGGGCCTGTCTCTGAGCACTGGGTCCTCTGCTTCCAGGTGGTGGGGCCAGGGAAATCAAAGGCACGCTCCTCTTGCAGAGCAGGAGGCGGCACCAGCAAAGTCACACGGGCTTCACTTGTGGTCATGAGTGACGAGAGGAAAAAACAACCAGAAAGACACTCATAGGACAAAGTGTAGATATGGAGCAAGGACAAGTGCCTGTGCCACCGACCACAGGCCTGCCTCAAGAATGTTTGGAACAGCTGCTTCTCTGGGAAGATTGCTCATCCGGGGGCAGCTGTTGGGCACAGTGACTGTCATATCATACCTTACCAGAGTGCTTTCGGGTCTCCCGGCTCTGCCCCTCCTTCCAGCTCCCTGCTAACCTGCATCCCAGGAAGCAGTGATGACGCCTCAGTGCTGAGGTCCCTCGCCCATTTGGGGCCTGGTTTGCTGCTTCTGCGGCTTTTGGCGTTGACTTGGCCCAGCTCCAGCTGCTGGGGACATTCAGAAGGTACGAGCAGAGCCTGTCCGTTTCTCTGCCTCTCAAATACAACTTAAAGTTGTTTGCTTGTTTTCAAACTTTAATTTTTTTTAAAAAAAATTTCTAAGTTTTACATTTATAGTGGTGAAACAGCTATTTCAGATTTATAGGAATGAGAAGTTTTCTAGGACAGGGATGATTTTGGGTCCTGGGTCCTGTTTTTAAAGTTGTTACAATTGGCTATCATTTGACTGGCTTACTTGAGGATCTTTTAGTAATCAAAATGTCTAGTTATTTTATAGTTCTCTTTGAGAGCTTAAGTAGGGCTGCTTCATGGTTTTTATTTTTATTTTTTTATTAATTTTTTTAGGTGCCTAAAGATATTAAGCTATTTAATACATTGTCTTGAGTGTCATACTTTGTTGCCTATGGTTTATTCGTGAAGACAATCTATATTAACGCCCCTTTTCCTACCGTAAATTAGTGTGAAAACCCTCAAAGGGGACAATGGATTATTAAGAACTGTTCTTCATTGAGAACTGTTTTTTAATCCTGCTTCTGCACGATGTTTCTCCTTGTATGGTCACAGGGGCCCACCAAGAGGGGATGTCACACATCTTGCTGCTAGTGTGGCATCCTCCTGTGCCCCAGGCCAGATGGGCAGTCAGTGATACGGGGGGCTGCAGCCCCATGTGAGCATCCTCCTTTAAAAAAAAAAGAGGAATAGAGTCAGAGAAAGAACCTCATCCACTGGTTTACTTTCCAAAATATCCTCAACTGCCATGGCTGGGTGAGACCAAAGTCAGGAGCCAAGAACTTAGTCTGAGTCTCCCGGGCACTTGAACCGTTGGCTGGTCCCTACCAGTGCACACATTATTAGCAGAAAGCTGGAATTGGAAGCAAAGACACAGCTTGAACAGAGGCACTCGATATGGTGTGCTGGTAGCCCAAGTCCTGTCTTAGCCGCTGTGCCAGATACCAGTCCACAAAAATGTCTAAGTATTCATATCGATCCTCGTTTCTTACCTTGATAACTGTAGTTAATGTGGTCATAATGGATTCACTTGCTGTGTTTTTTTCAGTTTAATGAATTCAGAGTAAATAAAACCTTTACAACATACCTGTGACCAAAATCACCTGATTTTTAATTGAATGGCCTGCAGTCATGTAATATTTTACCTGTTTAAAAGTTTAGCTTTTGTGCCCGGCGCTGTGGCCTAGCAGCTAAAGTCCTTGCCTTGCATGCGCTGGCATCCCATATGGGCGCCAGTTCTAAACCCATCAGCCCTGCTTCCCATCCAGCTTCCTGCTTGTGGCTTAGGAAAGCAGTGGAGGACGCCCCAAAGCCTTGGGACCCTGTACCCGCATAGGAGACCCAGAAGAAGCTCCTGGCTCCTGGCTTTGGATTGGCGCAGCACCGGCTGTGGCGGTCACTTGGGGAGTGAACCAATGGATGGAAGATCTTCCTCTCTCTCCTTCTCTCTGTATATATCTGACTTTACAATAAAAATAAATTTTTAAAAAATAAATAAAAGTTTAGCTTTTCTCATTGAATAATACCTTAAAAAGCATTAAATAGAGGGTAAACTTTATAATATTCTATGGTAACTGTCACAAGCTTTTTAAAAGTTGCTGAGAGTAATAGTCATACGTTGTTGTTGCTGTCCCTCTGACAGCCCTGAGGTGCCTAGTGATAATCTACATACGTTCCTGAGAGCAAACTGTTCCTCGGTCGGCACGTTGTTTTATGGGGCAAGAAGAACAGATGAGCATCAAGACGCATGTCACTGGTAGCGACATTGTCAGTTCGTGAGCTGCGTCACCTTTTGGAAAAAGCTAACTCTTTTCCGACTCATGTCACAGTGTTGATTGCTCCATGTATTGCCACAAGAAAAATAAAAGAAGCAATAGGAACTCTGCAGGAAGTGAGGCCAGGGTCTTCCCCTGTGGCCAGGCTATCTCCACAGACTCCTGGTAGTGACTCACATGGCTGGCCTCCACGTGTCTCCATCTGCTCAGGCTTCTTCTCCGGCTACCTCAGTGTTTCAGTCTTACTACATTTGGGGACTTCTCATGTACTTGCCCAGAATGCCAGCAGCTTGTTAGCTGGTAACACCCTTACCAAGAGCCTGGATTGCACTTGCCTAACCTTTTGTGATCCTCAGTGAACGAGGCAAGGGCATGTAAAGGAGTGGGCATGGAGGAGAGAGCGAGGCCAGAGTAACTCTGATCTCATTCCAAAAGGGGGAGAAGAAAGAGAGAATGCTTTCTGGATGGTAGTTACCTTTTCTTGCCAGTGCACAAGTCCTGCCTGTTGACAAATAACATCCAATCCGAGTGTCGGGAAAGATTGTTAGCCTTAGTAATCAGTCTGTGTGACACTGTTTTAACAGGAAGCCTCGTTCTTCTTTTCTTATCCAGAACTAAGAGGAAAAAAATGAATATGGTTTTTGCTCACAGAATGGATAACAGCAAGCCAGCTTTGGTCACTCCTACCCTTCTGGTGCCCCTCCACAACCACAGCTCCACCGACACCACCGCCCCTGTGCCAAGCCTCGGCCTGACTCACTCACAGGAGGAGCCCAACTGGATGAGCAATGGAACAGACCTTCGACACGCGCCGAAACCCGGGGAAGTGGCCACGGCCAGCGTTTTCTTTGGGACTCTGTGGTTATTTTCCATCTTTGGCAATTCTCTGGTCTGCCTGGTCATCCATAGGAGCAGAAGGACCCAGTCTACCACGAACTACTTCGTGGTCTCCATGGCCTGCGCTGATCTTCTCATCAGCGTCGCCAGCACGCCATTCGTCCTGCTCCAGCTGGCCACGGGCCGGTGGGCGCTGGGCAGCGCCATGTGCAAGGCCGTGCGGTATTTCCAGTACCTCACGCCAGGGGTGCAGGTCTATGTGCTCCTCTCCATCTGCATAGACCGCTTCTACACCATCGTCTACCCCCTGAGCTTCAAGGTGACCAGAGAGAAAGCCAAGAGAATGATCGCAGCCTCCTGGATCTTCGAGGCAGCCTTTGTGAGCCCAGTGTTGTTCCTCTACGGCTCCAACTGGGACGGCCATTGTAACTACTTCCTGCCTTCCTCTTGGGAAGGAACCGCCTATACTGTTATCCACTTCTTGGTAGGCTTTGTGATTCCATCTGTCCTCATCATCTTATTTTACCAAAAGGTCATAAAGTATATTTGGAGAATAGGCACTGACGGCCGAACAGTGAGGAGGACAATGAACATTGTCCCAAGGACAAAAGTCAAAACTATCAAGATGTTCCTCATTTTAAATCTATTGTTTCTGCTCTCCTGGCTGCCTTTTCATGTAGCTCAGCTGTGGCACCCCCACGAACAAGACTATAAGAAAAGTTCCCTTGTTTTCACAGCTGTCACATGGATATCCTTTAGTTCTTCAGCCTCCAAGCCTACTCTGTATTCAATTTATAATGCCAATTTCAGGCGAGGGATGAAAGAGACTTTTTGCATGTCCTCGATGAAATGTTACCGAAGCAATGCCTATACGATCACCACGAGCTCAAGGATAGCCAAAAAAAACTATGTCGGCATCTCAGAAATCCCTCCCATGGCTAAAACGGTAACCAAAGACTCAATCTATGATTCCTTTGACAGAGAAGCCAAGGAAAAAAAGCTCGCTTGGCCCATTAACTCAAACCCACCAAATACTTTTGTCTAATTTCTCAGAATCCTTTCGATTATTGTTATGCACCAGAGATTAAAAAAGCTTTAACTACAAAAACAGAAGCTATTTACATATGTTTTTCAGTTAGCTGTCTGAGGGAAATGTCTTCGTAAAAATGCTCTTATTGATTGATTTTATTTTTTTGTGGTTGTTATTGTGGTTGCTTTTTGTTTTAAGAAAAACGTCCAGTTGGATCTACAATCAGCAGTCCTTCTAGTATCTTAGTTACATGCATTTAAACAAAATGCTTTCCTAATTTTCATTTATCACTAGGTCTGAAAACGGTGAAGTACACGTATATCATCTTGGGCTAAGGATCCTGCCTAGTTTTATTTTTCTTTCCCTTTTTGAATCTTTGTAACCATGGGCATCAGTGCCAATGAAACCCCCTGTGTCACACATTCATACTTGTGTTTCTTCCACTAAGCAACGTGTAGGAAGAATTGTCGCTGACACTGCCTTCTTTCAAGTAACCACTGGTCGGATCTGCTGTGAAATGCACCGTGTGTACTGGAAGATGTCGGGGCTTGCTGGAGAGTCTCTAAATGGTTTCATTTAAGCAGGGAGCTGGACCCAAAGCAGAGGCAGCCAGGATCAAACTGGCCGTGTGAGATGGCATGCCGGCACTGCAGGCAGCTGCTTCGCTCACTACACCGTAATGCCAACCCTCAGTGATCACAATCCGAGTTCTCAGGGAATGAATGCTTTCAGAGTAGCCTAAATTGCTCTCTCTCTCTTGAATGTCAGGGTTAACCTAGCTATGTCCCCATATATTTAACGTTTCTTTATGGTCAGAGCATCCAGAATGCTCTCCTTTTCCAGAAAAAAACAAAATAATTTATTCATGTCTTTGTTTTTATTTTTGATTTGAAAGACAGAGGTGTTTCATATTGTAGGTCACTCTCCAGATGCTGCTTGCAACATCCCAGGCTGGAGCAGGCTGGAGCAGGCTGGAGCAGGCTGGAGCCAGGCGCCTGGAGTGCCATCCGGGTCCCCGAGTACTTGAGCCAAGCACACCAGTATGAGATGTAGGCCTCTCATGTGGCATCTTCACCAAGGACTAAACCAGACCGTCCCCTCAGGTCCTTACTTCTAGTTTTGTGTTTGTAGAGATAAGTGCAGTACATTATTATTACATAGTCTCCATAATGCGCTGCAGAACCCCAGCTCTTCTTACGCCTAACACTAACTACTCATTAAGCAACATGCCTCTTTCTTGTTTTTATCTTTGCTTAAATGAAGGTGGTGAGACTGAACATCTTGAAGTCAGTATGTGACACCTTCCTATCTGTATCCCATTGAGGCTGTATCCACATTGATCTCCCTTCTTCAAATTATATATGAGCAAATAGGCAGGTACCCTTGCTGTCGAGGCCCAGAAAATGCCAAAGAAGTAACAGATGATACTCCCCTGGGCTCTGCTATTTGAGATCTGATGCTGCCTGGTCCCGCCTCGTGCACCAGGACAGAAGGGCAAAAACTACCTTTTTCTTGCTAGTAGGAACCCTGGTGGGAGGCCATTTTTTTCTATCAGATCCTCCCCCTCATCCTGCAAGACACAGTACCACACCCTGGCCATTCTAGATCCTTTTTTACCTCTGATCTAGAACCAGTACACTTACGAATAAATTATGAATATACTAGAGAGACAGAGATGGAGATTTTCCAGCTGCCTATTTGCTGTCAGTGCAATTGCCAGGGCTGGGCCAGGCTGAGGCCCGGAGCCTGAAGTCAGTCTGGGTCGCTTGAGTGGGTAGCCATCACTTGGCTCACTTGGTGTACAGAACAAGCCAGGATTCAAGCCCAGATAGGACAAGCCAGCAAGCCACATGGCAGCTCAGCTGCAGAAGAACCAGCACATTTAGGAAAAGTTTTAAACAATTAAGAACTTTCAGGTGAAGACCAATGTGCATCCATGCCCTCACTGACCAGATCTGCTGCTTCAGTGATTGCACATACAGTATTCATTAGCAGAAAAAACATCTAGGGAGCTGATTCTATGAGATACTTCCTTCAACTAACAAATTCAAAGGATGAGAAAGAATATTTCACATGCTTCTTTCTCTCTTCCTCTTCACACAGTTGTCCCATCAGCCCATGGCACTCTAAAACAAAATGGGCCAGATACTTATTTTACTTGGCCTTTGAAGAATTTATTTTCATTTCATTAGAAAGGCAGACACACAGAGCTCTGCAGGACTTCAAGCAAGCATTCCCACATAGAATGCCAGATGCCCACCCTGGCCCTTGTTTGGCTTGTTTGTTTGTTTGTTTTAATAAAGCTATTACCTCAGGAGTAGCCTTTTTTTCTTTTAAAGGAATATTTTTTGACATTGGAGTGTAGATGTTCAATTTATTTCTGGTATGTATTTTTTTATGTATGTGTGTGTTTACATACATACACATATATCCCAGTTTAAACTTAAAGCTTTCAGGTTACAACAAGTGGTTGCTGAACCCCATTCTGTCTTTGATCTTTGAGTTTATCCCGGTAGTTAGGAATGCCATGAGACAGCCTGTACAAGCTGTTGCAGAAAACTTAAAATCCCCCAAATAGCAACAGATTAAGAGTATTAGTCATGCCACAATCTAGAGAGCCCTAAAGTTTCATGACCTGTGTTACAAGAGCTGTCTCTAGGTGCTCGCTGTCTTCTTGCTTAAAATTCAGGATTACTCCGTGTGTCACTTGACCCTCAAGTTGCAGCAGACTAGGTGCGAGGTACAGGTTGTTGCAGATTTGCTGCAGCAACACAAGCACCTCACTCACCACCCCTCACATTTACTTGGCAGATGACCAGAGTGAAGCCACAGGGAGACTCCTCACCAGGGGCACGCTGAGGTGCACCATGGATCCGGATTCACATAACCTCTCCCCAGGAAACCAGGAAGGGTGGCAGTGGGGAGCAGGATTCTGAGGGGAGGCCCTTCCACCTGGCTCATGGCTCCCATGGCTCATGTGGGAAACATGGTTTGAGATGGGATTTGAACTCTCCCTTCTCATGAGCTGGAGCGAATGCATCAGTCCCACCAACGTGCTGCTCACAGGCGAGTGATGCGTTCTGCCCCGTGGCATCTCCCTGTGAGCTTTCCGTACCAACTTCACCCTGGGTGCTCACAAGGCCGGGTCTCGCTCAAAGAAGTAGTTTTGCTCGGGAACACTTTCACCAGCTGTGTGAGGGGCAGAGTCGTTTGCCAGATAAGGTTTGGCACGTTTGCCTTCCTGGCTGAGCACGGTCCTTTCCATCGCTCTTCTCTCTCCACCCCCCATGCCTGCTGTCATTCGCTCAAATTCACTTGAAAGCCAACAGCCAAGTTGACTGGGAGTTGCTTGGCCATGGGCAGCTTTGGGGTTAGGCTCCTATGTGAGAACCGATGTGGAAGAGACTGTTGGAGCAGTAGTCATGCTGGGAGACTCGGGCCCAGCCCTTTGCTAAACGTTTAGAAGAGGCAATAAAGGCCGAAAGAGTTGAAGTTAGGGAAAAGGAAAATGTGTTCAAGCAACCTGGTCAACCTTGCAACTTTGCCATTCTGCTTGCTATGGCATCAGTCATTTAGTGAGGAAGGAAAAGCCGCACTGTGTGTGGAAGAGTGTGAAAATATTCAGTTCCCCATTGTTCTTTTAACGTGCTGTTTTCGTGTGGAAAAGAAACCCACCTCAGAGGCCAGGAGTGGAAACGGATTTTTCTCCCGCAGTGTTGCAGAATGACCGCTGGGTGGCACTGTGGCTAGCGGAGAGGGCCCGCTCTCTTCAGGATGCCTGTCACATTGGTGGATTCGGACCAGAATTGGTCTCGTAGCAACAAGACAGTGAAAATTGCTGCGCCCTCAGAAGCAACCAAAGATTAACTAATCAGTCAGTGTGTTCAAAGCACAAAGCGTCTAAACATTGGAGGAGATTCCAAAAGAATGAATGCCCTTTAGAGACGAATCACTAATCCAAATATTATTTTTAACCCATTTTACAAATGTGATAATTAAAAAAAAAAATCCCACAGTACCACCAAACTCTCATTCTTGACACATTATACCTACCAGGGCTTCTCTTTATCATTTAAATTAGAGATTTTATGGGCTCTTGCATAAGAATGTTGTCTAGAGGGTCCTTCCCTTGTACTGAGGGTTAAGGAGGCAGTTAAATTTAGCTTAGATTGATTTTAACTCTTCTCAGTCCTGCTTACTTTTTTTAAAGTATTTATTTTTACTGGAAAGGCAGATTTACAGAAAGAAGCAGAGATGAGAGAAAGATCTTTGATCTGCTGGTTCACTCCCCAAATAGCCACAATGGCTAGAGCTGAGCCGATCTGAAGTCAGGAGTTTCCTCTGGGTCTCCCACGTGGGTGCAGGGGCCAAAAGACTTGGGCCATCCTCTGTTGCTTTCTCAGGCCACAAGCAGGGAGCTGGATGGGAAGTGGAGCAGCCGGGATATGAACTGGTGCCCATGTGGGATCCTGGTACTTGCAGGAGGATTAGCCCCCATAGAGCCACAGTGCCAGCCCTGGCTCCTGTCCTGCTTAATTTTTGAGCCCTGCCAGTCTGAGCCATTCTGGACTTCACCCAACTTAACACTTTATCATTTCTGTGTATTATCTTTCAGAAGGACCCCTCTTTCAAAGTGTTGCCTTATCAATCTCTCCGTTGACCCCAAACGATTTAGATCAGGCTATACAATTTAGATTCAGCTGATATGTGAAGGATGTATGATTTGGGTCCTGCAGAATAATGACCACTAGCAAGTGCTGGGCTCTGCCGTGGCCGTGGCATGTGTATCTGTTTCAGAGTGCTGACGCAGGTCTTGGAGGTTTTTGAATATGAATTTGATATTCATCAGTCAGTAAGGCATCTTTGAGTTACTTAGCATCACATTGACTTGCACTGCTCTGGCCAAAACAGGTGTTCAGCATCACTCCAAAGCATTGTTTCTGGTTTGGTTCTGAGAGTCTAAAGCCTCGAAGCAGAAGGAAAAGTTGGGAACAGGAACTTGAATGGAAGGGAGGTAAGTGGTAGAGCTTTCCCTGTCTGACAATACATCAGAGAAATTTCTAAGAAGGAATGGTCTGTAATGGGGGTGCACAAAGTGCTTAAGCATGTGAGTTTGTCAGCATTTCACTGACAAACTGACACTACATAGAGTACTAATGGGGGGGGGGAGACTTGTAACTGGTGACTGAGTTATTCATTCCAGTTAAGTATGAAAAGCTGGTGAAGTCTGAATTCTCGTGGCCATCAGTAATGGTGCGAGTCAAAGTGTAATTGTACTTGGTTGCATATTATTCAAATTACCCTCCACAATATGCTAAAACATAGCAATTGTATATTTTCAGTTCAGCTGTAAGTGAGGTAAGTTATAAGTGGAAACTTAAGTGAAATTGAACTCAAGGAGTCAAAAGAAGCTATTTGGTAATTGGAGTTGAAGGAGAAAGAAACAGTGATAATGCTTAAACTTAGGGAAATAAATATTGTAATAGCTTTTTTATTTTGCTGAAAAATTTGAAACTAGCAGAATAGTTTGTGGCTTATTATTATTATTATTATTATTATTAAAGAAAAGACACGAGAGCCTACTGTTTGGGGGATGTAGGGGAGAAACACTACTTAGATTTAAGGAAATCATTGGTTTTGTGTTTTAAAAAGACACTCAACAAAGCCCACACATTAAAATTCACTTGCAATGAACAGAATAGGTAGAACTCTGTAGCACCTGTTCCAGGATGTTTCTTGTTTGTTCCTATTTTGCTTTTTTTTTTTTTATTCATTTATTTTTATTGGAAAAGCAGATATCCAAAGAGAAGGAGAGACAGGAGAAAGATTTTCTGTCCAAGTTGCTGCACTGGCCAGGGCTGAGCCAGTTTGTGGCCAGGAGCCAAGAGCTTCTTCTGAGTCTTCTCTGTGGATGTAGGGTACCAAAGCTTTGGGTTGTTCTCAACTGCATTCCCAGGCCACAGGCAGGGAGCTAAATGGGAAGCAAGGTTGCCAGGATTAGAACCAGTGCCCGGCGTATTCAAGGTGAGGACTTTAACTGTTACGCTACTGCACCAGACCCCAAAGTATTTTGAAATACCATTTTCATTCAGGCCAGGGGCGACCCAAATAGACCATCCCTGTTCGTTGTTTGTCCGTATCTTCCAAAAACTCGACTTTTGCACATCATTCCCACAGTCTCTTTCTGAAGAATGCTGGGTCCATTCAGCCACGTTCTCCTTGGCTTTCATCTATGCTCTGTTCATCTCCCGTCTATTAACGTTCTCCACAGACAGCATGGTGGTTTATATTTAATAAATCATATCATACTCAGGCTTGCTTTTAAAGTTACCTTGGTTGGACGTTAGGTATTCTTACAGGTATTCACAGATGACCTTTTGGTCTATTCCACGGATGGCCAACTGCATTCATTGGTGCGGCAAACACTGCTGATCCACTTCCCAATAGCCACAACCCTCCTTCCTCTTCCTTCATGGAACACTGATGTTTTTCTCCATAATCTGGGGGATAGACCAGACTACATTTAGTTTCAGCCAGCCATGCTTTTCCATTTCCTCCTGCCAGTAATTGATTTAGCGATGTACACATAGCCCAGCATTCTGACCAGGAAGATTTTTTTTGCTGATAGTATGAAATGTGCAAGGAGCCCCTTCACCCCTCAGCTCAGTTGTGAGTCGCACCTGGATCTGCAGCAGCATCCTCCAGCACGGGAGGATAAGCTGCGAGAGGTCAGTCAGCCAAGGATGCTGGGGGAGGAGGAGGACTGTGCACCCTTGATGACACTGTTGAACCCCCTCATGTCTTTAGACTCATAATGTAAGATAACATAGGTCTTTAAGTTTTGCAAGTTTTGTTATCTATAGGACTTTACGGGAATTTTGGTTGGACATCTACTTTTTATCTGAAATACAGATCAGATTTTTTTTTTATATTTTTGTTTTTTAATTTTTTTAATTTATTTTTTTAAAAAATATTTTGTCCTTTACTTTTTTTTATTTTTATTATTATTTTTTTTATTGGAAAGGCGGATATATAGAGAGGAGAGACAGAGAGGAAGATCTTCCGTCCGATGATTCACTCCCCAAGTGAGCGCAACGGGCCAATACTATGCCGATCCGAAGCCAGGAGCCTCTTCCGGGTCTCCCACGTGGGTGCAGGTTCCCAAAGCTTTGGGCCGTCCTCGACTGCTTTCCCAGGCCACAGGCAGGGAGCTGGAAGGGAAGCGGGGCTGCCGGGATTAGAACCGGCGCCCATATGGGATCCCGGGCGTGCAAGGCGAGGACCTTTAACCACTTGCGCCACCGCACCGGGCCCACAGATCAGATTTATAGAGAGAAGATACAGAAGGAAAGATCCTCCATCCACTGGTTTACTCCCCAAATGGCTGCAATGGCCAGAGTTGAGCCAATCCGAAGCCAGGAGCCAGGAGCTTCCTTCAGGTTTCCCATGCAGATGTGGAGTTCCAAGGCTTTGGGCCTGCTCCACTGCTTTCCTAGGCCACAAGCAGGGAGCTGGATGGGAAGTGGGACAGTTGGGACACCAACTGGTGCCCATGTGGGATCCCGGTGCAGATAAGACGAGGACTTGAGTCACAAGGCTATCATACCAGGCCCTGCTTTTCTATTTCTCTCTTCTCTATCCTCCCCACCTCTTCTCTTTCTTCCTCTCTCCCCTTTTCTATGTGGACAGCCCCTGGCTTGGGAAGTAGCAAGTTTAGAGACTTTGTTTATCAGCATACATCTTGCACCCTTTTTTCCTGTAGGGCTGAGAGGCAGGGTGTTCACTCCATTGAAGCGGTAAGATGCAAAACTCAGGGTGGGCTTAGCATGGCTTTCTGGCCTATCT
Organism: Ochotona curzoniae; assembly: GCF_017591425.1. Classification (NCBI taxonomy): domain Eukaryota; kingdom Metazoa; phylum Chordata; class Mammalia; order Lagomorpha; family Ochotonidae; genus Ochotona; species Ochotona curzoniae. The sequence continues at coordinate 643,858 of NW_024466810.1, forward strand.
GATATCGGGCGATCTAAGTCTACTGGCTGTCACGTCCAGCCTGCTGAGTCATTTCTACACTTTGCGGCTATAAAGAGCTTACTAGGCACTGCTTTGCTTCTTAGAGATGGGATGCTACAGTGTGATCGGGCTGGTTTCTGTGGCATCACAGGAAATGTTTCCTGCCCCAGTATTTCTCTTATTGTAGTCAAGATGGCCCATGGGCCTGTGCTCACTGTTGCCTGCAGCTCACTCCCGGCGAGGAGTATTTGGGACAGTGTTTCACAATACAGTAAGTGAATTAATTGTGCCAATTTTGACCCCAAGGCTTGACTTAAGAAATCCGAGTTACTTCCTGCTCATTTCAAGAGTCAAAGTCTTTCTCTGTTACCATCTGTATCACAAAGATCATGTCTTGTGAACCAATCTGAATTGGTATACATATCTCAGAACTGCCTATAGTCCCATCTGTCCCATAGTTCTATGCTTTGCCTAATACGCATGATCTGTTCAGGGCCCTGCTAGCACACACTGGGACTTGTTCTGCAGTGTGCTGGAAACTGTCTGTCTGTGCAGAAGAAATCCATGATTTGTAGCATTTACTGATTGTTATGGTATAAATACTCCCACCATTGCCTGTTAAAAACTACTAACCTCATGTCGTAGGATACAAAGAAAGCAGAGATATATTCCACTAGCTGTCTTTTGGGGAGCCAGAAAAACCCAGCTGCAACACAGTCTTGCCATGTTTTTATAAGAGGTACTCTGTGGGCATAGGAACTGAGGAAGACATCCACTTGGGGCAAATTATTAAAAGCTGCCTAATCTGGGCAGAAGGAAGCCACATATGGCTTGGTGTGCAGGTGGCAGGTGCCACTTCCTCTACACATGTTGTGTTGAGGGGAATCTGAACTAGACTGCAGACCCATTCGCCTCGTTAACTGGGGCCTCTGTGCAGTTCACAATCAGCAGCACCTTACGTGTGCGTCCTGGCTCTTGCTCATGCCACTTAGAGTTAAGTAAAATGGATGGAGTAAGGGAAAGGAGAGCCAAGTTACCTGGCAGCCTGAAAATCTGCTTTATGCAGATAATTATAGGATGACATTGCCAGTTGGAATATTAGTTCTTAAGATTAGCCTAATTAATACAAGTCTATTACTGCTAAAAAGGCCCTCCAACTATCTTATTCCAAGGACACACATGATACAGCTGGAAAGAGTTGAGAAATGTGATGCCAAGAACAGTGTATATTTAGATTCCATCTCATTAGATATATATTAATGATTTAAGTCCCAATGACAGTCAAACACGGGCATAATGTGAATATTTAAATGCAATATGGTCTTTTACAAGCCATTTCTCATAGCTTCTACTTAGCCTGAGAATGACGCTCCCATTATCCTCTCTATTTTATACAAATGGAGAAACAGGCCAGGAGATGATGTAACTCAAGGTGACAAGGAATGTATACCCCAGCCACGTCTTCTGCATACATCTGCCGTGTTCACTGCTCTGTTATTGCAGATATACTTCAGTTTTAGAAAACAGACAATCTGATTTGTCTCTGGTGAAGATACTTTATTTTCCATAAAAATATAATAATGCAATACTCTTCAGAGAACAAAAACTTCCTTCAATGCCCCCAAATACCATTTGGTTTAATAAACATCCTCTTTTTAAAAACAAAACATAATATACAACTGAGTTTTTGTGAAATGTAGCATTTAGGCTTTGTTTGCAACATAGCTCAGCATTTATGTTTTAAATTTTTATTTGTCTTTAACTAAACATAATCTAGTTTAATTAAACCTGTAGGTTTACAAATTGCTAAATGGTGATGCTGATAAATAATCTCAATTAGCTGATAAACAGTGATATGAATTTGCTACAATAAGATAGTTTGCTTTAGATATAATGAAAGATTTGACAAAATAGAAACATTTCTTAAGAACTTCAATTATATCTTAAAACTTGAATAGTCAAATGTATTCCATATTCACCTGCTCTAATTTAAGGTCAGGTTGATTCTAAAACAGTGACAACACGCTTGGACACAAACACATCTCTCCCTTAGCTATCTTCGGGGAAGCCAGGCAGAGAACACAGTGTTCTGGTGACTTGGAGTGAGGAGAGCAGCAGCTTCTCCTGCACTCACCCGTTCTTTCTGACCCGCTGTTCTCGCCCAGCAACA